>NC_140581.1:1137845731-1138445731 GCF_964204655.1 Triturus cristatus
CAATTGCTGATGTCTCGTGTAACTAAATACCTCTTAAACAGGCTCTTGCTTTCCTAGCGCCGTGATGTCCCTCGGGATGAATCCTGCGCTCTACAAGTACAATAAATAAATAATTCACAAGGAAGGATACTTAAGCCTTAAAAATTCCGGAGAGTTAAAATGAATCAACTTCATTTACACTCACAATGCTGTAAACACAACTCTAAAATGTGGTTATATGTCCAACAGTGTAGGGTGGTGTACCCCTGAACTAAAATAAAATATCTTCAGAGATGGTTTTGACTCCTTCAGCATGAAAGATCAACCTAAGATATTTTCTATGCATATTGAGAAGTGCAGGACATAGGCAAAACATATTTTCAATTGACTCTGTAGTGATAATACAGAGATAACAGAATTGGACAATACTCATTTGCTTGAGTCAATTGATTCTAAGAACGTCAAATTCTGTAAAAGGAAGGTGAAACAGTCTGAATCGCAGGCTTTCTTACCTTAGTAGTGCTATTAAAACCCATGTATGGCTGACATTCCACAGTGTATTTCTCTGTAATGTATTTACTGTTTTTGTATGTTAGTCTCTGCTCCTTGCTCCTGCTCTCTCCTCGTGGCATGGGACCGGAAGCAAGGAACAACAGCAAGGCTCCCTTGACCAATCACAATGCCACAATGCAGCGTTGTGACTGGTAAGCACCCAGGCACCCCTGACCAATCACAATGCTGCAATGCATCGTTGTGATTGGTTATGAGCGTCCTAGCCTGGGCTTGTTCTCCATGCAGGCTGTAATGCAGCCTGCATGGAGAACTGGGAAAGTGCGCATGACTGGTTTGGGCGACCCGAGAGGGCCGACCAAACAGTCATTGCGCACTTAGGAGTGGGCAACCCACTCCTCCGCTGCCCTGCTACGTGAGCAGAGCAGCCCCCCCATCCGCAAAGGAAGGAAACATAAAATGATAATAACTAAAAGTTATTATCATTTTATATTCCCTTTCCTTTCCATTGCTCAAAGCAGTGGGCCGATGCTCCTCAGCCATAGTGGAGAAGCCGCCGCAGCATATATGCAATCACCCATGTGCACACGGAAAAAGTCATATAGTTACCAATTCACATAGATCTACAAGCATCCAAAGCATCAGAACACAACACACCCATCACTAGACTAAAAATCACTCACGCACACAGATTACCAGCGATGCTGTGACCATTGCATATCAGACCAACAGTTGTACACCTTCACTGAGACGGATTCGCACACACATGCCCACATAATACATAACTACAGACAACACTCACAGAAGCACACATCCATAGTCAGTGGTCCAAAAGACAGAGAGACAAATGGAAATAAGCTACATAATAGATGCGTAATGTTTGTTGAGGTGATTCATTTCCCTTGCTCAATTCACATATACATGCTCTGTGAAGGAAATCACTTTTAAGATGAAGTAAGTAATGCGGTATCAACCTCCATTTAATCTTTAATGTATTTCGAGACATCACTTTGGTTGGGTGGTGGATGACCTTTATTGCTATGCATATTCACTACTTGATGTGTTTGGAATGGCTGCCAGCATGACAACTCCACTCTCAGACTCTTTGACATCAGCATACAAATGCAGCACTGCAGAGTACCTGTACCTCTCATGGACTAGCATGTCCCACTTACTGTGCCAGATCACTTCTTCTGTACAAACAATATGATCCCAAGCTTATCTTTTTGCAAATCATTGTTATCAAAGTGTGTTGGTTCAGTTACATGACAAAGGCAAAAAAAAACCTCAATCTTTCACAATGGATTGGAATCCAAATGGAAAGACTGGAGTCAAAACATTTAGCATGCATGAATAGATCTGGCACACCTAGATGCACAAAGCCGCCTACGTGCATTACAGGTACCAAGTTTAATATTCTGCAATAAACATGAATTTGATGTTGATGGTGTTGAAATTTTCACTTCATATTAATCTTATTTTCCTTCCTTGAAAAGTGTTTCTTATTAATTTAGCATGTGAAGCAAACTGCGACGTGCAGTATAAATGTTTTTTGTTCCTTTAGCCGTTTTGACTTTGGAACTCAATTTCAATTTTCAATTTTACTTTATTCGGCACATGTATAGTCATAAAAGATGCATAGATCAATAAAAAAGTGTTAAACCATGCACAATACATACAAATTTGCAGCTTCAAAAGTGTGATAACCCCCCTCACTTATCCCAGTGCGCCACCTAGTCTCTGTGTCCTCCTTCACCATTGACAACAAACCTTTGGTCAATACTCCCAAGGATAGAATTTGATACACTGTTTCACCGTCCATTGTTCTCCTGGATCTCACCACAGCTTTTAGAAAATAACTAACACCATAACAAACATCAACAGTACTTAAACATGGAAGATAAAACAATGCATCCCTACATTTTCTAAATCCTAAGGGCTTTAAAATCGGTTTAATAAATAATTTAAAATACAATGTGAAAAAAGTGCAAAAGAACATAAAGTGCATCACGGATTGCTTGGATTGACCATCACAGAGGCAGGCTCCCTCTGGTTCCGCCATCTGGGCTCTCATTCCAGAGAAATTGAAAGGCTGTACCACAGTGCCGGCCCTGAAGCGAAAAAGTAAAGCTCACTCCCATTGTGAGAGGGGTATTGCAAGATACAGCACAAGATCTTCAGATGCAAGGGGCATAAAATCCTCTTTACTTTACTTCTTTACTCTTGCTCATTTTGTTTTCTCATCTTCCGCAAGTGACATAGATGTAAAAACCGTAACTTTACCTTCTTCTTATCAGATTTCCTAATTGTAAGTGGTATGTCGAACTTATTTGGTACATTCAGAGCATCGCAGGTTTTACATACATATGCCAACCAGGGGATCGAGAGGCCCTTATCTAGGTTCAAACAGTCATGATCATTTCCCTGTTCACATTAGCCGTGGCATTGGTCCACAAGCTTACCCATAAAAGAAGCAGCATAAGTTTAATTGTGTCTCTCATGTACCTAAGACTGAGCTAAGAGTTTAAAATAAAATGGGAACTCGTGGGAGATAAATGCAAGATCAACCTACAGTAGTGGTTTACTTCAATCTACAGGGTGTTAGTGTTACAATATCCCCTAACCCCCATGCCATAGATAGCCGCTGAAACACACTGATCATTATAAATACTCAAAACATGGAGTACTCTGCCCCTTTCTGCATCCTGAGGCAACTTAAATAAAGCACCAGCCGCTCTTTTCAGCTTCAGGTAAGAGCTTCTCACCTGCTGATGCCAAGATCCTGTACCTCTGAAGGTGACTCCAAGATATTTGAAATCGTTCACACTTCCCAGGGGTTTCCCCTACCCATATATTTGGTCAACCGTTTCTTGCCTGGTACACAACATTCCATAACGTGTGATTTTCCGTAGTAAGTAACCAGGTCCAGTTCACTCATGAAAGATATAAAAGATTCCATCAGCAGTTGCAAGGCCCTGGGGGTCCGTGACATAATTACTGTGTCGCCTGCGCAAAGCAGTGCTGGCACAGGAGTTCGCTTGATTATTAGGATATCTCTGGAAGTGCTAGTCAGGGATGGGCACAGGTTATTGATATAGGCAAAAAAAGAAGCGGGCCATGAGGCAACCTTTACTCATCCCAAGAGCAAGTGAGAATATATCAAACAATTCCCCTGTTGTGCCATACCGGAGCCCCGCTGGCAAATTCTCATGCAGGGAGTGCAAGAAATTCACTAAGGCCACTTCCACCACAAAATCTAGCACCATCCCCAGAGCTTTGTTCTATTGATGCAATCAAAAGTGGTTGACAAAACTATAAAGGCCAGGTACAGTTGACAACACTTTTCAATGCTGGATTTGCCAATAATCAGGTTCAAATTTAGCACTGTTCCACTGTTGCCAATCCCTGGCAAAATCCAAATTGATAGGGGCACAAGATGCTATTAGAGTTCACCCATGATTTTAAATAATTAAATATCACCTGCCCAATGATCTTAACTGAACTGTCTATGAGGGAGATGGGGCGGTAGCATTTCAGTGAGTTACAAGACCACTACGTTATTGCTGCTTTCATTGTACACTGCTGCTCTTTTTAATTGATTAGCATTCGCTTTCGTGATTTTTAACTTTATATTGTATTTGAGTGTAATTGTGTTTTTTTACTTCCTCATCCTCCCTTTTTGTCCGCACTGCACGCAATTTAAAACGAAAACCCACAAAGACTCACCATTTGGGTGTTCGAAACGCGGTTCTGCTCCCGACCGCCATCTTGTGTGAGTGTGGTTGACGCTCCCAGGACGTTTCTGGGGTCAGCGCTCTAGTGGCGGCTCGAGCCTCCTGGCAAACGCTATTTAGGGGACTGGTTGTTTGCGCAGGGCTTTAGAGAAGACCACTACGTTATTGCTGCTTTCATTGTACACTGCTGCTCTTTTTAATTGATTAGCATTCGCTTTCGTGATTTTTAACTTTATATTGTATTTGAGTGTGCTTGTGTTTTTTTACTTCCTCATCCTCCCTTTTTGTCCGCACTGCACGCACTTTAAAACGAAAACCCACAAAGACTCACCATTTGGGTGTTCGAAACGCGGTTCTGCTCCCGACCGCCATCTTGTGTGAGTGTGGTTGTTGCTCCCAGGACGTTTCTGGGGTCAGCGCTCTAGTGGCGGCTCGAGCCTCCTGGCAAACGCTATTTAGGGGACTGGTTGTTTGCGCAGGGCTTTAGAGAAGACCACTACGTTATTGCTGCTTTCATTGTACACTGCTGCTCTTTTTAATTGATTAGCATTCGCTTTCGTGATTTTTAACTTTATATTGTATTTGAGTGTAATTGTGTTTTTTTACTTCCTCATCCTCCCTTTTTGTCCGCACTGCACGCACTTTAAAACGAAAACCCACAAAGACTCACCATTTGGGTGTTCGAAACGCGGTTCTGCTCCCGACCGCCATCTTGTGTGAGTGTGGTTGACGCTCCCAGGACGTTTCTGGGGTCAGCGCTCTAGTGGCGGCTCGAGCCTCCTGGCAAACGCTATTTAGGGGACTGGTTGTTTGCGCAGGGCTTTAGAGAAGACCACTACGTTATTGCTGCTTTCATTGTACACTGCTGCTCTTTTTAATTGATTAGCATTCGCTTTCGTGATTTTTAACTTTATATTGTATTTGAGTGTGCTTGTGTTTTTTTACTTCCTCATCCTCCCTTTTTGTCCGCACTGCACGCACTTTAAAACGAAAACCCACAAAGACTCACCATTTGGGTGTTCGAAACGCGGTTCTGCTCCCGACCGCCATCTTGTGTGAGTGTGGTTGTTGCTCCCAGGACGTTTCTGGGGTCAGCGCTCTAGTGGCGGCTCGAGCCTCCTGGCAAACGCTATTTAGGGGACTGGTTGTTTGCGCAGGGCTTTAGAGAAGACCACTACGTTATTGCTGCTTTCATTGTACACTGCTGCTCTTTTTAATTGATTAGCATTCGCTTTCGTGATTTTTAACTTTATATTGTATTTGAGTGTAATTGTGTTTTTTTACTTCCTCATCCTCCCTTTTTGTCCGCACTGCACGCACTTTAAAACGAAAACCCACAAAGACTCACCATTTGGGTGTTCGAAACGCGGTTCTGCTCCCGACCGCCATCTTGTGTGAGTGTGGTTGACGCTCCCAGGACGTTTCTGGGGTCAGCGCTCTAGTGGCGGCTCGAGCCTCCTGCCACACACTATTTAGGGGGCAGTATGCAAGCGCGCAGCGCACGCGCGCAGCGTCGCGCCGGAGGAGCGCCAGAGGAAAGCCCGTCTGTGCCCGTCCGGGCCCGGACGTGCCCAGGGCCAGCCAATATGTCCGTTACTTCGTATTTGCAGGGTAGTCGCATCAGGTATGACATGACCGATCTCCTTACATTACGACCACTGAAATCGGATACATGTGGGTTCATCGTGAAGGATGGTCAACCTTTTGTAAATTGTAAGGTGTGCAGTCTGGGGTCTGGGCCCCACAAGGCCAGAAAAAACCTAGAATTCGGCCTGTTGAATTGGAGGTCACTTCCTCGCCATTCCACAGAAATTAATTCATTAATCATAGACTATGACCTGGATATTTTATTCTTAACGGAGACATGGATCACGTCCACTTCTAGTCCCGACATGGTCCAAGCCCTCCCGCCCGGATTTGTGATTTACCATCTCGACAGACCCACAGGGCGGGGAGGGGGTTTGGCTATTCTGTATAGGGATACGCTCAGTTGCAAAGCACAGGAAGCAGGGATTAAGGACTGTGAAAGTTGTCATTTCTCCCTTCAACTGTCCCCCACGGTTGCTATTTCTGGGCTCCTTGTGTACCGCCCCCGGGGGCAGTGGCCAGTTTCATTGATTCACTAATGGAATCCGTCACCGGTCTTGCCTCCTTAACTACGAATTTTATCGTGCTAGGAGACTTGAACCTTCATTTTGAAGACGCAACGGACCTGTCGGCTAGTGACCTGCAGTCTGACATGAGTGTTATACAGATGAAAAGAATCAATTCAGGTGCGACCCATGGAAAGGGTCACCTGCTCGATCCTATTTTTTCTAATATGGAGCAACTAACCGCCCTCCCTCCCCTTGCTCTACCATGGTCGGACCATTGCCTAGTTCTAGCTAGCTGGTCTCCTGTGGGCTGGGATGCTTCCACACCTAGGACATTCAGGATAGATAGAGCTTGGTCGAGGCTCCCCATGGATAAATGGACTGCCCATTTGGAGTCAACTTGCCCCCAAGGGGGGTCTGACCCGGAGGAGGCGGACGCCAGCTTGGAGAATTGGTTGAGCAGTTCCTTAGACGCCATTCTTCCAAAGAAAAAGATGCTCATCAGGGAGAAGAGAGCGGGCTCGGCCCCTTGGTACTCTCCTGAGTTAAGGGCATTGAGAAAGAGCTGCAAAAGGTCAGAACGGGCGTGGAGGAAGGACTGGGGGATAACAAGTAGGAACAAGTATCGCCTAGCCATGAGACTGTATAAGAACGCGATAAGGGAGGCTAAGATCAAGTACTTTGACGAAAGAATTTGTAAAGCCACCTGTTCCTCGAGAGAGTCCTTCAAAGTAATGAAGGAGTTGCTCAAAACCCCCGACCCACCGGTTATTTACGATAATGCCCAAGGGAAATGTCTGGAGCTGGCTACTTACTTCAGTTCCAAAATTGAGACCATCCTACGTTCACTCCCCCAGCTAACCGCAGTGGCAGTGCCAACTACTCAGCATAGGGCAGGTACACCGGAGCTGGATCTGTTTGGCCCTGTGACGGCGGAAGAAGTACGAAGTGTGCTTGGGAAATTAAAGAGTGGCTCCCCTAAAGACCCTGTCCCGATGCGATTTTTAAAACAGGCTGCACCGACCATTGTGGCCCCAGTGACCGAGCTGATTAATCTGTCTCTGTCACAGGGAGTGGTGCCACCGGGATGGAAAGGAGCGGTCATCAAGGCCCTCCTGAAGAAGCCGAGCCTTGACCCCACTGATCTGGCTAATTTTAGGCCGATTTCCCTGCTCCCGGGTGTAAGCAAGATTGCGGAAAGATTGGTTAACCACCAACTATCTAATTTCTTGGCGACCAATGGCCGGCTACGGGATTCCCAGACGGGATTCCGCCCTGGACAGGGTACCGACACTGCCCTTCTGGCCGTGGTGGAAGAAGCCAGGTGCATTCTGGATTCAGGAGGGTCAGTGGCAGTGATCCTCCTGGACCTGAGTGCGGCTTTTGATACCGTAAACCACCAGGTATTACTCCAACGGTTGGAAGGGCTGGGTGTCACAGGGTTGGCTCTGAGATGGCTTGCCTCCTTCTTAGGAGGACGGTCATTTGAAGTGTGGGAAGGAAATGTGAAGTCGCCCTCCTTTGCCCTCCAGTGTGGGGTCCCTCAGGGCTCGTCGCTGAGCCCTACCTTATTTAATGTATATATGGCCCCCCTGGAGGATGTGGTGTCTCCGTTCGGCTTTAACATCATTAGCTACGCGGATGACACGCAGTTGGTTGTTGGGCTCTCCCAATTAGAAAAGCAACCTGCGGTACTTCATTCCTGTTTGGAGGAAGTGTTTAGGTGGATGTCGACTACATCCCTTAAACTGAATGGCTCAAAGACGGAGTTCATGATCTTAGGCCAAACGTCTTTTGCTCTGTCTCCCAGTAGTTGGCCTGACTGCATGGGGGTTCCTCCCAGCCCGAAGAAGGAGATCAAGAGCCTGGGGGTGTGGCTGGAGCAGGATCTGACATTTAGAACACACGCCAAAAAGACCGCTGGTGTATGTTTTGGTATGCTCCGGTCAGCCCGCAAGATTCTGTCACTCCTCCCTGACACCTCCCGTAAATTGCTTATACAGGGGCTCATCATCTCAAGGCTGGATTACAGCAATGCACTCTTTTTGGGCGCGCCGGAATCTATGTTTAAGAAGTTGCAGCAGGTGCAAAATGCTGCGGCCAGACTGCTGACCAACGTTCCCAGAAGGCAGTCCGCCAAACCGGCACTAAAGGCGCTTCACTGGCTTCCGGTGCGTGAAAGAGTAACCTTCAAAGCACTCTGCATGGCACAGAAGAGTCTGCAGGGGAAGGGTCCTGCAATCTTGAGGAACATGATCCAACCCTATAAAGCAGCAAGGGCCCTACGTTCGGATCATAAATTCCTCCTCCAGTCTCCTAGAGTAAGACGAGCCCGTACTGGAGGGAGAAGGTTCTCAGTGAACACGGCCTCCGCGTGGAACGCGCTTCCACTTGTTTTGCGGGCTGAGATTAGTACTCGGCGTTTCCGCAAACTACTAAAAACTCATCTTTTCCCAGACTAGCGTGTCACGTGTTAGCTTCGGTTGGTCTTTGAATGGCGCTGGGATGCTCAAGGGTAACCGTGCGCGATATAAAACTCCAAATAATAATAATAATAATAATAACAATCCCCTTTTCTGAAGGTCAGCACGATTGCGTAAAGTGTCCAAGACTCAGGAACCTCTCTGCAGAAAAAGTTATTGAAGATATTCATTATCAGGGGCCAGATAACCAGTATTACACTTGATTAAGTCCACAGAGACCTCATCCGGGGCCCGACTTTGCCACTGGGGCTTTGTCTGATAGCAAGGGTAACTTCCTGAAAGATGGTTGTCAAGGCTGTTGGATCCAATAGTTTGACCCTTAACTGCTCTTTTAGGTTATCATGTTTCACTGGATAATAAATGCTTTTGTATTGTGCTATCCATTCAGGGCCAGGAACATTGCAATTTAGTAGGGGGTTTAGTTGTGCTTCCCTTTGTTTAATTAAGTTTACCTTTACCTAGAATGTCTTACTATTCGTGGTAGATGATGCACTTTCCAATAGATCCCAGTTTCTGCTATTTAGATTCTGCTTCCTTGACCTCATGGCATGTTTATCAGCTTTGCAGGCCTCCTGCACCACAATGGGATGTTTGGGATTAGCAGAGAGGGCATTTTGTAATCTACGGTTGGCTAAGAAGCAATGCTTATCGAACCAGCGGGGCATCCCATGCCCACTCCTTACCTCCTGTAGCAATAACTGCCTGATGCTCAAGTTGAAAAAGTTGAAATGTTTAATGATTTCTCGTCCCAGTGCCGCAGACAAACAAGACATAAAAGTCACAACGTGGGACTGAAGCAACGTGGTTAGTGTTGCCCATGGATCCTTCAGATGCCACACCAGCCTTAAACCATCACTGGAGTGCTGGTTTATTGGGATATATACCTCAGGAGAGGTTGTTTTATTAACTGAAAAGTAACCTGCGAAATAGAAGGTGTTGTGGTCGCTCCATCGCATAGCAAGTACAGAGCCCTGCGAGAACCATGTTGAGAGTTTATGTGTTGAAAAAATGTAATCTATAACTGAGGCCTGTCCATGCCCCCTAGAAGATGGCAGCAACATATTATCTGTGCAGAGCAACTCAACTAGATTAACAAGGTCATGTTCAGCCAGATACCTCCCCAATTTCTTCCCTCTGTGATCAGATCCCCCTACTGTAATAACAGATGATCCCAACCCTGGATCTTATAGGCAATCTCCAATTTTGCTTTGAAATCCCCACAATGGAGGTAGTAGGGTTGTTTCGATTTGCGAGATCCAATTCAGTTTTGATCAGCTAAAGACCAAACAAATGCTTAACATGACTACAGGCAGGATTTAGAAAATCATTGTTATAGAAATTATTTAAATAAAAAATAAGAACTGCAAAGTACATCCTTAATAAGCAAAACCATAATGCCGGGTTTCCAGTGTCCAACGCTGATTTCAGTTTCAGATTATATTTAATCCAGACAGAGAGACCACTCTTGGGTCTGCCATGTAAGGAGGGAGTTGCTGGGCAGGAATAACATGCAAAGCTAGGGCAGGAAGAGGCAGAGGTTTCTCAAGTTTTTTGTAATACAACAAAGTCATATCCACCAATTGAATTTAGCTAGGCTGGATCATTAACTTCATCTCTTAATCCGGTGATATTCCAGATCAGCAATTTAAAGGGACACCCCAAACCAGTGCCCTTGGACTCTGAGAGTGATCTTTCTCCGAAACGTTAACAAAACTGTGGGATGTGTATTGCAGTGTATGATCATCAGCGTGGTTACTTTCTGAAAGTCAATCCACGCTTGAGAGGACATCAAAGCGATTTGAGAGATGTATAGGAGCCGGATCCCTCAAACATAACTGGGTGGCCGTGTAATTGATGACGCTGTGTGGAGAGCGCACAAAGACCTTAATTTTTGTTTTTAGATGTGTTGGCAAACAGACAGTGACATGTCTGACGTGTCTGACATGTCTGACGTGTCATCAGAATGTCCTTAGCTCGGAAAAAAGGGAATCCTCTGTTGCATGCAAGACAATTTAAAACTTTATTGTTGAGCTCTTAGTCTTCACTAGACTCTACCTAACCGCTCTGCAAAGGAGGTACTCCAATCAGAATAGCTACATAAGGACACACAGCAGGGGGTAAGTTAATTATAAGCTAGATCAGATGTGACTCGCTACGGGGCTGCCTCAAGTGGGATGGCCACTTCTGGAAGGGGAAGATGTTACCCAGATGAGATGTTACCTCCCAGACACAGGAACTGAGGTGGGAGCATTAGACTGACCCAAATGGGGCTCCTTGGTTGCTCTTAAGCATCTAAGGCTAGAGTTCGCAAAGGCAAGCAGAGTGTGGATTTATCTGTATGTGATCCTAAAGACCGACCCTGCTTGGCAATGCTGTCTGGAGAAGTTGACGATTAACTGTTCCATGTTGTCAATATGCTCCAAAAGTGGGGAAATTTCAGCATTAAGCAGGTCCCTGAATTTGGGACAACAAATTCAGAGAAGTCTACCAACACTGTGTTGATAAGATGAGATGGTCCCTGATGCTCCTAACAAAAGCATGGGAAGTGGGGGATCTAAGGTAGCAGAAGAGACTGGCTATATAGGCAGATATTGAAGTGTCTGAGTTGCCTGGGTTTGCCCATTTGAGAGACCTTTGTGTCTGGTACGTGAGCCTCGCTTTTGCTTCATTGGAACGGAAGGAGACTGATCATGCATCAGGCTAGGCTCAGTGATAAATACATCAGAGGTGTCTGCAAGGTCAATGATCTGCCTGATGGCGTTTTGAAGAGGACTAAGTAGCAAGCCCATACCAGAGACAGAATCCGCAAGCTCATCGGGCTTGGAAACTGGAGCTGCCACGCCCATACTCACAGAGAGCTTCCTCTCAGTGAGGGCAATTTTGGTATTCATAACCCCCATGGTCCTGACCAGCATGAGATCAACAGAGGTATATTTCGGTGGGGCAGTGGGGGCAGAACTGCCCCCAATGATTTTCTTTTTCTCCAAGATAAATTAAGCAGTACAGCTTTAGAAGAACAGAACAGAGTGACCAGCTGCAAGAATGGTTTGCTTTAAGAAAAGTACTAGAATGATAGAAATTAACAATTCAGATATATGGGGTGCTTGATGGTGGGGCCAAGAGGGGTGGCCCAACCCAGCCTCTTTCAGGCTCCGAAGGGCGTGGATGAGCCTGTCCTTGGCCCAGGCTTTGCCCTGGATTGTGCCACGCAGCAGTGTTGAGGGTCGCACTTTATGGCGCTAGGGTCTTCAGTGACCACAGCCCGTCCTCCGCCGAAAGTCTCCTAGACAGGTAGTCCCTTTCTACACAAGTATGCATCCTGCTCAGCGGTGTTGAGGGTCATCCTTTATAGCGCTAGGGACTTCAGTGACCACACCCCCTCCTCCACCGATAGCCTCCTGCAACAGGTAGTCCCTTTCTCCACAAGTGTGACTTTGGAACTCAATTACCTGTTTGCATTTCACATGAAACTTAGATGCTTCAATGCAGTAAATGATTCCAATGGGCAGGTAAAAATATCCTCCAAACTATATTGAAAGGAATGCCGTGTTAGGTTAATCAGCACACTAATAACTACCCTTACGTGCTTATGGTATTGACAGCTAATGCATACTTGCAAGTGGATCAAGATGGGAATTTCGTACCAGTGCCACCAATAATAAGCAGCCAATGCAGCATTAGGATGTACAAAGGACAACCTCCTTCTGAACCATACCGGGTGCATAGCTCCCTCTCAAAAAGTAATCCAATAACTTTATGCATCCCAGACACTTCTTATGCTTTTATCTTTCAAATAATTTGGTATAAACAATTGTTTCAATCATAGCTCAAGAAGCAAGGCGAAGGGTTTGAAATGAATAGGAGAGAAGGGCAGCAAAACTGACAACAGGGCAAGACCAATGTAGGAAAACAAGAGGTTTTAAAATACAAGGCAAGGAGGTAGACCGGAAAGACTCTTAGAAGGCTATGTAGAGTTCTCCATTGTCAAATGCTAGGACATAAACTATCATTTGTATAGATCTACCTCAGTTAAGCCTCAAAGCTCTGAAGACATAACACATTGCCAATACCGGCACCCACTGCTGTTCCTTTAATCATCAGGGCCTTGCTTGTGTTTTGCAATTCCAGTAAACACAACTCTTGGGGTAGGAATGTCAATGGAGTCCAGAGATGGAGATCTGAAACAAGGTGGCAAACTGAACGAGGGCTTCAATTCTAGAGACTAAAGGACACGCCCCAGTAGTTGGCGATAAGTTTCAGCTTGAAGGCGATGGTCATATACTGAATTTGGGGGCTTTGAATAAGAGGACTGGTGAACAGAACGGCATGCACAATATCGCAGAAAGGCAGCAGGGTAAATGTGCAAGAGGGGTAAATACGTAGGACATAGACAAAGGAAACAGACACAGGATATTCTTGCAGAGCATGGGAGAGGGGAGCACTGATGCTTGTGATTCAGAATATTTAGTTGCAATATTTAAATGCAGTAGTTTATGAACGAACATTAAGTTATAACATACACCCAGGCTAGAAAGTGATTATTTCCATATTTACTATTTTGTGCTCACAGTGATTTTATCCATATCACTTACAGGATACCGTCTCTATAACTAGCCTGTGTGTCTTGCACTGGGCATTTGATTTTTCTCCGAATTGATAGGCAATTTTAGCTCACACTAGATAGCACAAACAGTGGCGAAGCAGATGGAATCTTATTTAATATTTGATTAGAAACCAGGTCAGGGCTCGCCAAACTGCAGAATGGTAAAAACAAGTCAGGTTTTCTGAATGTCCAGAAAAAATGCAAATAATCTCGTTATATTCATGATATGCAGATTTTCAGCATGCATATTCATTGTTACAGATCCTAAAAGCTTGAATGAATTGTATTATTTCATGGGCAGATGAACCCAGAAATAGAATCAGTTAGAAATATTCAGACCCGCGTTCCCTTCATAGAATGTATGAAGTTCCGCCCCAATAGCATTGTGTTGAATTCCCACAGATACCACAGGTTGGTTGGTTACAGGAAAGTTGAGCAGAATATGTCTTTCTTTGACTTGTGTTCCTAAAAACAAAATTTTCACTGCAAGTACATACTAAAGTTAAATGGCTTTCCTTTTCTATGAGAAACTAGTTTTTACGAATGCCATAGTAATGTCCACAGTCAATTATGATTATTCTGTGCAAGCATCCTTTCTATACAATCACTTTTTTTATTTCAATTTATTTCATTTATATAATATATATAAAGTATATCTATTTTTCACTGGAAAAACCAAAGGTTAAAGTGGTGTAGATACACACGAAAGGGGTAGGAATATTTTAACTTACACTAAAAAAAAACTTAGAAATTCACTGAGAAAGCATAACCATTAAAAATCTGATAAAACAGGGAAATTTGTCAGTTAAATGTAACTAACATACGTATAAATGGTTCTAACATAGATTTCAGATCTTATCAGTTTTGTAATATATGAAGTCATAAGCAGAGCATCACAGTGGTGCAAATGATATTTATGTCAGTTATGTATAACAGGCAAATTTCCCTGGTTTTTAAAGGGTAGTGCTTTTTCAGCGAATTTCTAAGGCTTTTTTTAACGTTAGATAACATTTTACTACTGACCTCCTGTAAAGATCCACTCCACTTTAACCTTTGTTTTTTTCAGGGAATGCCGATGTTTGTTTAACGTAAGGTAATATTATCTTATGATACTTTTGTGGCCACTCTTGCCCCTCATCGGTTGTGTGTATACGATAAATGTAGCCAGTCCCTGCGTCCAACCAAACGGCATGCCCGGCATTCAGTTGTGTGAATCAAGGGTAGAGGTGGTTGGGTACAGGGTCTGTCCTGCCTAAGGCCTTGGCAGGGAGCAGGGAGGGTTTGGTGAAGGGCCTGTTGCCAGACCCTGCATCTAACCCTCAGTGAGCAGCCAACCTCCCCACTTCACACGACCTTCAGCTATCCAGCCACTGGCCTCCACCACTCATTTTTTTCTAATCTTTTTTTTGGTCCTGTCAGACTCTTGTGGGTCTCCTGCAGGAGTTCCCCAGCAGCACACTGGTTGGGGAGAGGTGCTTGCTGCGGCAGGAGTCACGCAGGATCACAAAAAGGCATACGTTTTAAAAATAAATGTTGTCCCCACCCTAATAAGGGACAGTGGGTCCTACACTGACCCCCTACTATCTTACATTTAAAAAAAATTAGGACATGATAACCGAGTCCCTGTAACCTGTGATGGTGGCTGCAACATTTTGTTTCATATGCGGTGAGCCAATCAGATTGCTTACTCCTGCAGAACTGTGAGTGAGCAAGCTGGACAACGGGGTAAAAATCACTCACGACCAAACAATTTTGTTCCAATTTATGAATTTTCATCCGATGGGACTCCTAATGGGGTCTTGCAGGATCAACTGTCAAGATATCTGTACAATTGAAGGCTTCATTTCATAAAAAGTATTAAACAAATTTGCACCAAATCTCAAAGAGCAAATTTCCTGGGAAAGATCAAGCTTTCTGACTTCTTATTTGGAAAGTTTTGTAAAGATTCATCAAACGGTGCAAAAAGTTATTAACAAAACAAAAAACACTCTTCCTATGGCAACTCTGACTTACTAATAATAACACAGTGGTGACCATCATTTTGTGGGTGAAAAATGTGAAAGACAATGGTCAGACACATTTTGTTTAAATATGTCTCTGAATCATTCTTTTAACATTTTTCAGCCCCAAAAATGTAATCATAAACACAACCACAAAAGGGCCTTGTATTGTTTTCTATACATCTTCAGGCCACATAAAGCGTAGCCATAGTATCAACCCATTGAGAGCACTACACACTCCTAGCTGTAGAGCTAAAAGGTGTTGCAGCTCATTTATTATTCACTTTTTTCCATTCTGTTTTAATTTTTCTGGGTGTCCTTGTCCCACCTAGGACAACAGGTTTTTATTTTTTTTGCTTCGGCGCACCCCAAGGCATATATGGCCTTGCTAGCTCCCTGCAAGTGGCCGTAAGAGGTGGAGCAGGAGACAGCATTTATTTTATTTAAGGGATGCCCTGGTGCCCACCTGTGGCACCGTAGACAATTACTGTTTGTTAGTGGCCACAGGGGGAGCCGCAGATCCCCCCTGTCCTCACTGGCTCCCTGCTCCTGCAGGGGCCATCATCATTTTTTTTCAAAGTAGTGTGCCCCAGTTCCCACCTGGGACATGCCACAGCTGCTCCCTCATTGGGTGGTGTGGTGTGAGGCCCACGTCGCGGGTGCAGTGGGTGCTGGCATTGCTCTTACCCTGTGGGAGTACCTTTCTTTTGCTCCTACTGGGCGGGAGCAATTCTGTGTACTTTCTCTGCCCGAGAGCATGGACGGGGAAAAGTTTTGTTCTCTCACTGTGCGGGAGTAACTTTGTTCTCCCGGCCGGTGGAAGGAAATTACTCTTTCCCTGTCTGCACTGTTGCGCATGGAAAATACAGTGTCCCAGTGGTAGGAGACTCCAGGACACTGTCCCTTGGCCAGCCCGGGGGATGGAATCCCCAGGTCCCCTTAGAGGCTCAGGAAGAAGGGCAGTGTGGCACCTCTCCCCTTGTTACGATATCAGCCCCAGGAGAATTTGGTCCCAGAGGCCTTTTTAGGATTGAGGAGGGACCCCCTCCTCAGCCCAAATGGAACTGGGGACCATTTTTTATTAAATGGGAGAGGGGAACGTGGGTTCCCTTCCTGAATCCTTAAAAGGCCTTGGGCCCCTGGGGCTGATTACCATAATTAAGGGGGAGGGGGTCAACACCGCCGACTCCCTGAGCATATTTTGGCCTGAGAACTCCATCTCACACGGCCAACTGTCATAAAAAGGGGGAGAGGGACCTTATTAGGACTTGGGGGTAAATTATATTATTAAGGGATGGGAGGAAACTTGGCACCCTTCCTCAAGCCTTAAAAGGGCCCTGGGAAACCCATCCCTCTGGGTTGAATTGACATAAGTGTGGTCCCCATCCCTGAGCTTTATTAGGCCCTAGGAAACTCAATCCCTGGGGCCAAAATCAATTAAAAAAAGGGGAAGGGGACTGCATGGCCCCTCTCCCAGAGCCTTATTAGTCTTTCATCCTCCTTGGCCAAATTACATTAATAAGGTGAGAAGGGTGTACATCTCCCCTACCCGAGCCTTAATAGACTCCGGGTACCCCATCCCCCAGGCCTCTGCTCAATATGTTGAAGACCCCTTGGGCCTCTGCAGCCCCAGCTGGATCGCCACATGCTGCAGGAGCTGGCATTGCTGCTGCCTGGTGAGAGCAATTTGTTTTTGCTGCCATTTGGTAGGAACAACGTGTGTTGCCCAACTCGCAGAAGAGCGGGCAGGAAACAGAAGTCTGCTCTCACCTGGTGGGAGCATTTTTAAAGCCCCTGAGGACTGTGAACAGATATGCCTTCCCTGCCCACACTCCTGCAGGCAGGGAAGGCACGTCTGCCCCCCCCCCAGGTGGAAGCTTTAAAAATACGCTCGCTGGGGTGGAGCAGACATATGTGTCTCTGCCCACGCTAATGAGTGCAAGGAAACTAGTGTGTCCTGGGGTGGGCTCCCTACTGGCAAAGTAAGTCAGCCGAGCCAGGAGATGTAGCCCCAGGGGCCTTTAGAGACTTCCAAGTTGAATAGACTGTGTATGTAGATGCATGAGTTATAATAATTTGAAGGTGTTGTGGCAAATATAAATTACAGGTATAGGTTTAGAAAATTACATTTTTATTTACTTTAACTTTTGCTTGCAGATAAAGAATATATAAAGTTATATTAATGTAAAGGTGGTGCATATATTATAAATTGAAGGTATAACTAAAGCTTAAGAATTTCTAATGTTTGTATATTTTAGGTTCAGCTTGTATAGAAAGAATACAAAAAGTTTTCCTAACTATAACAATGGTTTAACCTTTGGATTTTCATTGAATTTCAATGTATTTCTTTATTTTTAATAAAAACATTTTGAAATCGTATCATTTACTGTTGTTGAGTGGAGTGTCCTGAAGTGGAGTGAGGTACAGTAGAGTGGTGGAGAGTGAAATAAAGTATACTGTCATCGAGTATAGTGTCATACAGTGGAGTGGAGTATAGTAGAATGTGGTACAGTTGAGTAGCATACAGTGAAATAACAACATAACATAACAGTGTATTTGTAAAGCGTACGATTACCTGTAGGTGTCCTGGCGCTGAATAACAGATATTTATTGTTACCCAACTCAATGTTACTCATTTTATCAACCTCAGATGGATGAAAGGCTGAGTGGACCCACCTGGATTTGAACCTGTGACCATGAGGTCGAACACAGGCCCCTGCAGTGGCTACTTTAGTCCACTGTGCCACCTGACCCGGCTGAAATAGCATAGAGTAGGGTGGGGTACTGTTGAGTGACATAGAGTGAAGTGTTGCACAGTGGATTGGTGAATGGGGTAGAGTGGAGTGGTGTACAGTGGAGTGGAGTATTAAAGAGTAGAGTACAGTGGAGTGCCGTAGCATACAGTGGAGTAAATTGTTGATTAGTGTAGTGGCAGTTGTATAGTACAGTGGTGTAGAGTACACTAGAGTCGACATTCATAGTGTAGAGCTGAGTAAATTGTTACAAATTGGATTGGCGCCATGCATAGTACAGTAGAGCGGTCACTGGAGTGTTGGGGTAAAGAGTGGAGTACAATGTTGTATAGTGGCACAGAGTGTAGTAGAGTCTTGTAAAGTGGTGTTGCACTGTGGACCGTGATTTGGCCAGCAGGGCTGCCCGCTTATTCCTCATGGGCCGCGATACAGCCTCCGGTGCCTCCTTCTTTTCTTCGGGCACGTCACGGTGATGCACGATGGCCCGCTGTTGCTGCTTTGGCATTGCGGGTGCATCCCGCTGTGCCTGCTCTCTTTCTGTGTCGGTCACGCCGCATACCAACTCGGGGGCCCGTTATCTGACAATTTGCATGACAGGAATGCGGTAGCTCTGGTTTTGAAACTGTGGCTTCCTATTCTCACATGTTTGGGCACTATATTCTTATCATCGTTTCACTGGATATATATTTCTTTCTTCATTTCTTCTTGGGGCCATCTTTGCCTTCCCATGATTCTATAGTCTTCTTCCCAGAAGGCTTTGGGCAGTGTCTGTTCAACCAATTCATGATGGCGACCTTTCTGATCCAAGATGGTGGTTACTTACTTCCTGCTTTGTCACTTCCTGTTCCTGTTTGATCACTTTCTATTCATGGGTATTTAAAGGGCTGAATCCTTTAATTCCTTGCTCCTGCCTGATGTATCCGTGATTCCTACTGGTGTACCACGTTGCTGATTATAGTCTTCCATTCCGGTTTGGATTCCTTGCCTTCTTTTTTTTCCTTACTGGTAGCTTGTTTCCTTCCTTTTCATTCCTGGAGTCCTAATTCCATCAGAGGTTTTACCCTAAGAGGTGTTTTTGTCCCCTCTTGGGACTCCTTTTGCAAGGCACGGTCTGCTTTGACTTTTTCCTTGTCGGCAGCACAGTGGCTAGCAGAAGGAGTCGCCCTATCCTTGGACAGACCAGAATCCTCAAGAACTGAAGATGAAAATCTCTCCAACACGCCAGAACCAGTAAGAACAGTACAAGTTGTGACAAGTGGAGATGCATAGAGTAGAGTACAGTGTTGTACAGTGGGACAGTGTAAAGTGGAGTGTGAGTAGAGTTGTGCAGTGCCATAGAGTGGGGTAAAGTGTTGTGCCTTGGAGTAGAGTGTAGTGTAGTCCTAAATAAGTGGCATAGCATAGAGTGGAGTAGTGTGTTCTAGAGTAAAGTTATGTGGAATCAAGTAGAGTAGATTGGTGTAGTGTACAGTGGAGTTAGATGTTGTAGATTGGTATGGTATGTGGTACAGTGGATTGGACTGCTGTGTTGTAGAGTGTCAGAAAGTGTTGTAGAGTGGAGTAAAGAAAAGTGGATTAAAATGGTGTAGATTGGAGTGGCGTGGAGTAGAATACAGTGGAATGGGTTCGACTTTCGTACAGTTGAGTAGCCTAGAGTAGTGGACTGCTGTACAGGGCAGTAGTGGAGTGCAGTGGAGTAGTGTCTGATAGAGCATTTTAATTGGGTGGGGATCGGTGTAGAGAGAGTTGCGTAGAGTGTCATAGAGTGGAGTAGAGTGTTGTAAAGTGCTATAGAGTAGAATGCTGTACAATTGCATTGAGAGGAGTAAATTGTTGTACAGTTTAGTCCTATATAATGGATTTTAATGTGGTACAGTGGAGGGGCTAAGAATCTTGTTGAGTGGAGAATAGTGTTGCTGAGAAGAGCATAGTGGAGTGGCATGAAATAGAGTTGGTTAGAGTGAAGAGGCATAGAATGGAGTACCTTACAGTAGAGGGGCGTAGAGGGGAGTGGCATACAGTGCAATAGTATAGAGTGGAGTGTCGTAGAGTGGAATACCACAGGGTGGAATAGCATAAAGTGGAGTGGGGTAGAGTGGAGTGTCGATGACTGTAGTGACGTAGATTGTAATAACGTACAGTGAAATAGATTACAGTAGAGTGGCGCAGATTGGAGTGGAATACACTGGAATAGCATAAAGTGGAGTAGCATACGAGGGAGTGGTGTAGCGTGGAGTGGCATAGACTGGAGAGCCGTAGAGTTGAGTGGGGTAGAGTGGAGTAGGGTACAGTGGAATAGCACACAGTGGAGTGGCATAGAGAGGTGTGGCATAGAGTGGAGTTTTTGTACTACAGGTCGCCTCCTTTTCCCAAGGATAATGTCCCAGGGGGACAACTAGTGGTAGGTAGCATAGCACCTCATAACCCACGTGTAGATAGTTTTTCTTTTATTCACACGGTCCTGAAGAATCACCCAAGATCACTCCTTGACAATAGAAGGCGAGGAACATGTTGACCATCTGGGAGTTGAGTATGTTTTTTGTCACATTATAACAAAGGAGTTACCCCTACCTATTGACTTTTAATCAGGTCGGGTCCCTCGCAGAATAAACTTCACCACAGAGGACTCCCTTACCTGTTTTATCATCACTACATACATCTACACCCACGTAGGCCCCTCACACCCATATCACCCTTACGGCAAGGAACAAAAGATCTCCGATAAAGAGCCCCTTTATGGGTGCCCGTCGGGGGTTGCAGTGCCGGCCCGACTAGGATCAGGCCCATATGATGAAGCATGACACTTAGCTTGCTGGGTGTGTGAGGGTTCTAGTTCTGAAAGGAGGGATTCCCCTCCTCACTACATGTATTACCTTTTAAAACATATCTTGTGAGTGGTTAAATACACCACTTAGGAACTCCGTACCCTCTTGTTTGTGAATTGAATAAAGGGCATGTACGTTGGACCTACCTAAGCCCTATCTGTCCCTCCTTTTTTTGTAGAATAGAGTGGAGTATAATACAGTGAAATAGCGTACACTATAGTTGCATACACTAAAATAGCATACAGTTTAGAAGCATTGAATGGAGGGGTGTACAGTGGAGTGGCATACAGTAGAGTGCTGTAGATTGGAATAGCATACAGTAGAGTGGTGTAGAGTAGAGTGGCTTGCAGTGGAGTGACATAGAATACAGTGGAGTATACTGGAGTAGCGTACAGTGAAATAGCGTACAGTGTGGTAGCGCACAGTGGAGTGGGGTAGAGTGGAGTGACATAGAGTCGAATAGGGTAGAGTTAAGTGGTGTAGAGTGTATTGCATACAGTGGAATAGCGTATGGTGGTGTGATGTGAAGTGGAGTGTAGTGTAGTGGGGTAGTGTGTAGTGGCATATAGTAGAGTGGTATAGAGGAATAGCATAGAGTGTAGTGTTGTAGAGTCAGGTGGTGTAGAGTGGCCTACAGCAGAATATCGTACAGTGGAGCAGTGAAGAGTGGAGTGGCATTGAGTGTAGTGTTGTCGGGTGGAGCAGCGTGGAGTACAGTGGCGTAGAGTGGAGAAGCATACAGTGGAGTGAGGTAGAGTGTAGTGGCATACAGTACAATAGCATAGAGTGGAGTGTTGTAGAGTGTAGTGTCATAGAGTGGAATAGCATATAGTGGAGTGGTGTACAGTGGAGTGGCATAGAGCGGAAGAGAGTAGAGTGTAGTGGCAAGATTGGAGTTGCATACAGTGGTATAGCCTAGATTGGAGTAGCATAGAGTAGACTAGCATAGAGTGCAGTGGCTTAGACTGGAGTAGCATAGAGAGGAGTGGGATAGAGTGGAGTGGCATAGAGTGGATTGGGGTAGAGTAGTGGCATAGAATGGAGTGGCGTATAGTGGTGTGGCATAGAGTGGAGTGGGGTAGACTAGAGCAGCCTTTGGTGAAGTGACATACAGTGGACTGGCATACAATGGAATGTTGAATATTATAGTGGCATACAGTCATGTGGCATAGAGTGTGTGGAAGCTGTTTTTATTATTATTCTGTAGCATAGCAGGGTTTCCTGCTTTATGAAACTAAATGACTACCAAAGGCCTGTAGAACATGAGCAGAAAAGACTTAGATAAAACAATCTTCAGTTGATGAATATAAGTTGTAATTTCAATGCAAGGCTTGCTCAAGAACCACATTCAAACAGTACAAGATGCTAGCTTGGTAACAGGCACTTGGCCACACCATATGTAGAATCGGCAAAGCATATGTATCCCTGATTGGGCAAATATTGCAAATCATTTTGATCACATTTACCGTTACTAGTACATTGCATTAACTTGGGAAGTCACAACTGTCACAAGCAAAAGACACATGAGTAGCAGCAGACCCAACACCTCACATGCTGCAGGTATCACACATTGTTGGCCTCTTCTGATTGTGATACGTTTTTACGGGGTGGACCCCAAGAAAAAACTACCCGGCCTGGGTCAGTATTACAGTACGTTGAAAAGAATGGTCGAGGGAGTTCTATTTCTCATAAAAATTAAAAAACAACATTAAGCAATTCACCAATATAGATTCAAAAGCAAATTTAAAAACTGAAATTTAATTTCCATAGGTAACACCAGCAATAAATGTGATTGTCAATCAAAGCATTAATGGGTCGCAATGTATTAGTTTCAAAACATTGGTAGTACATAAAGTATTCACAGTGCTTTCAGTGTGAGAAGAAAGGAAGATGGGGCAATGGTAGTTGATTGGCGAGTGAGGGACAGGGTAAAGGTGTTGTGACAAAGACACAATTCAAATTATATACAAAATGAACTTTCCAGCCTATTAAAGGTCTGTTAGTTCCTATACACACATTGCTCATAGGTACGTTTTCAATTGATTTATTCCACTCTATGAGCTCGTGGGTGTTTGGGTAAAACGGTCTACGTTTCGACCCCAGCAAGATGGAGGGTGAGTGGTGTCCTCACGTCGGGGTCTTCGTCAGGACAAATTCTTGGGGTGAGCACCTAAGAATAATTATTTTGGTTCAGTGTAATGATATAGTGGAAGTGGTGAAAAGTCAGGTAGGTGAGACATATTACACCTACTTGTGTAAGGAAGGACGGGCAATGTACAATCCTTAATGGGCTCTCAAGAGGCTCCTGAAAATCTAAAGGGAGACATGTTGTTTTAATTGAAGTACATGTCGGGGTGGAAGATTTCTGCATACATAGGAGAGACAGAAGGGTAGCACACTCACTTCTGTCGCTTATCTTGCAAACGGGGTAGTCATTCTCCCGGTGCAAAAGATGGAGTGAATCCAGATCAGGGTCTGAAGGAGGAAGGGAAAAGGGCGTTATAAGGGCTATTGCATCGTGCAGAAATGTCAATTACGTGCTGGTCAGTTAGTAAGTGGGAATCAAAAAGAAAAGGCACTCATATTTTCTGCCACATCGGAAAATCCAAGTGATGTTGAAAAGCTCAAAACGGTGTTAAACAGTCTCCTACTACGTGAGACGCTGAATGCGGGTAAACTACCTTCTTACTAGGTTTGGCAATTAGGGGTATCCTTGCAGTGTTTCTGCATATGCGCTGGGCACTTCTTGCCATATTGCATGCCTCCCTTTGGTTGTATTTGGCGGCAGGCAAGGGAGAATTTGTTTTGAATCACGATTTGGGTTTCTTCAAATGTATAATATCTGAATGAGCTGTTCTCTCCAAACAGGCTGTCTGACCACAACGTTCTCTGTTTCTGTTTACTCATGTTCATTTAAATTTGAGATTTAGCTGCTGAGCTGCTGCCTTCGCCCCTGAGGACTGGGGCAGGCACTCTTCTGCCTCATTCCTTGCCTGCAGTAACTCTCTGGTAGAGAGCAACATTCTGCACCAGATTACTCCGCATTGCCAGCAGAGACTCACCGTCCGAGGGTCTAATGCTTCAGCCCATGAGTTGCAAAGGGGATAGTCAGTACAGCCTGGTTGGAAAATCGCAGGAGATTACTGAAGGAGGCGCTACCTCCACGGAGTGCGGGTTGTAGTGGGAGCTGCTCACCTTGGCAGGCACAGGTAATAGGTGCAGAGTGATAGATTGTGCACAAGTAATAGGTACCTGATGATAGCTTGTTATGACCCTGGTGGTGGCGCTGGCCGCCCCACTTCAGTGTAGCCAAAGGGCGGTAGACTCCGGTACACTGCCTCCTGCTGGACACCAGGGGGGTCTCCACCTGTGGCTAGGCATCCATCTACTCACAACAGGGAGGGAGTTGGCATTGTATTTTTGCATTTATTTAAAGTACTGTTATTTCTGACGTACTGTTCTTGTTTATTACATGGTTCTTTCAGATTCATTGAGACTCTTGCCATTTTGGGTATTACTGACACTCTACTACTGACATTTCACAGGCTGCTATATCACAAATGACAGATTACCCCCTGTTTCAACAAATTCTACTTTAGAATTGTCACAAGACTATCTTAAACAACGACAGACTGGCTGGCAGACCTACTGCCCTTATATTGTATTGTACATGAACCCCCACCTGTGTGGTACTCCTTATCACACTTGACATCCCCTTATCAACCTATTGTTCCCACTAATTTTATTATGGGACTAGGATCCTTGGGTATAGCGTACAATAGCCCTCAGTGCCACTGCGCTGGCAGAGAATTCCCGCTTTCTGTATTTGATGTGTAGTAATGGACTGTATGTAGAGTTCACCATTACTGCACTCAATCTCTGAATGATTGCCCCCGCGGTCTATGCTGGAGGGAATCAATTGAATTCATCCACACACTCTGCCCCCCGGGGACCCACAGAGGGATGCAAGGGAATTCAAATACTCCCTTCCTTCCTTACTTTCCTGTCATCTTCATCCAGTCCAAGAGACGTCGATATCGCCACATCACTAGCACCCAGGACTCCCCCCTCTCCCATCTACCACTTGTGAATGCTTCCTGGTGAACTAGTAGCGAAAGCATTGTCCACTGAGTGGCAAACGGCTTCCTCTGCCTTTGCAAAGAGCTGTAGGCTGACTGAAAGTGTGTGGTAACGTTTGTCCCCCCCCCCATTGTGTCACCTGGCATAAACCCAACCGCTGTGTCTAGTGTAACTAAACTGTTGGTAACGTAGCAGGGTCAGCCGCTTTTTGCACATACATCATGGGTAATCTCTTGAGCTAGAATGACCTACACAGCTGCCAGCCCGCCCTCCAAAGTACTCTCCCACCCACCATGTGGACATATGCCAAGGCCTTAGTGCTTGCCTCTTTTTACAAAAATGGCACACAGTGAATGCCAAAAGACAGGATTTGCATTTTCCTTTAAACCAAGTTGTCATATTTGAGACAGATGCTAATTTTGAAAGGAAAGAGAATAGGGTGCACAGAGTGGGAGTCATTTTGGATGTGAGATTTGGTTTTAAGAGATTTGCGTGCAACTAGTGACATGAAGGAGAAGATGCATAAATAATTGGTGGAAATGAAGAAAGCATTACTAAATCAGAAAAAAAGATAAGAGAGAACTGGAGGGAAATGCGGCTAGGTGTTATCAGAGTTTTCCCCTGCATTACGTAGACTGGTGAGACACAGCCACAGAACGCAGGAGAAGGTGAAGAAGACCCAACCCTTGAGGATATAATTATGGGCAGAATGATGAGCCAGCTGCAGGCTCCACTTCCTAAAGCAGACAGTACATCTCCATTCTCCTCCACAGGTGCACACACACTGAGTTGTCCACAGACGAGCAGGCTGCCTGTCACGCTCTGGCAGTCAAAATTGTCAATAAAGAAGTCACAAAAATAGACCTCCATGGCATTTCAAAGATCCTTTCCCTTGAAACAATAAGACAGGAAGTGGACTATGCAGCTTCCAAGATCAGTAAAGAGGAAAAGGCATCACAGAACCACATCTCATTAATAATGTGTGGAAACAATGGTTTGACCACAGGTCAATGGACAATTCATTTGATGCAGTAGGCTGCTGCACTTCAATATGGGACATCTGCACTTATGCACACCAGACAGTCCATGATATTTTGACATTAGAAAATGATCAAGATGGTACCCAGTCAGCACCACTAACACAGGCTTGAAAGCATAGCCTGAGCAGACCAAATTCTCAAACCAACACACCAGTCTCCTCCCCTCCATTACAAAGAAAAATATAAGGAGTGACACCTCCAAATGCCTGGGACTCTTAGACCAGTTGGTAGAGGGAACACTAAAAGAAGATGCCTTCACTAGCACAAGAGAATTGATGGACAAAGGTCCTCTGGCATGATGTGCTTATGCACAGCAAGCCAAGACCCTAGGTACACATGGGACACAGGAACACTCTTCCCTCCCTCCAGAGTATGACTGGGATGTAGCAAGTTTAGCTTCACGGATTCTGTCCTGCTGACTTGGGATGATGCAAGGAATGTGGACGCATTAAATTATGCAGGAGGCAGATGAGGTAAAGCAGACGTATGAGGTAATAACATATTTGAAAGAGAAGGTTACGAAAGACAAGGTGTATTGGAACAAAATAACAAACACTAAAAAGGAAAAAGATGAAAATGTAAATTCATACTTTGACCTTCTTCTGCCTGTCTACCAAACAGTGGGCTGAAGAACCCCATGGGAGATGGCATGCTGGCATTTGTCACCACTTTTGTTCATGGACTAAAGCAACCATTTAGGGCACTCCTAGAGACATCTTTTGTGTGCTGGCAGCTAGAGCCAATAGAAAAGTTGCTAGTGGTAGCTAAATATTGCTCCAACTACCAGCTCCACCTATGGCTACGGAAACAGAGAAGTTCAAGAAGGAAAAAGTGCACCTTATGGTAGGATAGGAAAAGTTCTACAGTGGCCAGCATGCCTGGGGTGGGGGAAGGTCAAGGGGACGAGACAGGACAAGGAATGATAGGAAAGCCTCACAGCCTCCACCACTGTAAACGTGCACTGAAAAGACTTACATAAAATCTTCAGTTGCTGAAAATAAGCTGCTATCCCAACACAAGGCTTGCTCAAGAACCACATTCAAACTGTACATGATTCTAGCTTAGCAACAGGCACTTGGCCACACCATATTTAGAACTGGCAAAGCTTATGTGTCCCTGATTGGACAAATAGTGCAAATCATTTTGATCACATTTACCGTAACTAGTACATTGCATTAGTAGGTATCACGCAGTGTTGGTCTCTAATGATTGGCCTAGTGTTCTTAACTTGTGTAACCTGCCAAGGCTACTGTTGGACAGGAGTCGCCCCTGTGCTTTATTTATGTGAAAATTTCTTAATCTCGCACTTTTAATGGACATGTATTGCATCTATCATAACACCCTTTCTCAGTGGTTTGCAAGAAAAAAAGCTTGTGTGAGACTTTCCCTTGTTGGACCATCGGCTGCTAGCTGTCTGTCCCCGTGTTACACGTAAATAGAATTTCTTTCATTATATGTGCTGACAGAGTTGTATTTCTTTTAGTAGGATTCTAAAAGTGGAATAGCATAGAGTGGAGTACTCTACAGTGTAGTTGGGTATAGTGAAATAGTGTAGAGTGGATTGGCATACAGTGTAGTGGAGTACAGTGCAGCGGTGTAGACTAGAGTGTCATGGAGTTGAGCAGCATACAATGGAATAGCGTACAGTGTAGTGGTGTACAGTGCAGTGATGTACATTTGAGTGTGTTGAAATGGAGTGGCGTACAGTGGAATAGCGTGGAGTGGAGTGACATACAGTGAAGTGGTATA
This sequence comes from Triturus cristatus, assembly GCF_964204655.1. Lineage (NCBI taxonomy): Eukaryota > Metazoa > Chordata > Amphibia > Caudata > Salamandridae > Triturus > Triturus cristatus. The sequence goes on from NC_140581.1 coordinate 1,137,873,581, forward strand.
GAGTGGAGTGGTGACACTGGAGTGTTCTAGCAAGGATTGTCATAGACTGGAGTCAGATATAGTGTAGTTGCGTACAATGGAATAGTGAAGGGTGGAGTGGCGTAGAGTATAGTGGCATACGCTGGAGTGGCATACAGTGGAACTATCTACACTGGAGCAGCATAGAGTGGAGTGCATAAAGTGGAGTAGCGTAGAGTGGAATAGTGTAGAGTGGAGTGGCATACAGTAGAGTAGCACACAGTAAAGTGGTGTAGAGTGAATTGAGGTACAGTGTAGTGACATACAGTGGAATAATGCAGACTGGAGTGGCATAGAGTGGAGTGTCTTACAGTGTAGTAGCGTAGAGTGTAGTATTGTAGAGTAGAATACTATAGAGTGGAGTGTTGTAGATTGGAGTGGGGTAGAGTGTAGTGGGGTAGACTGTAGTAGTGTAGAGTGTAATAGCATACTGAGGAGTAGCTGAGAGTAGATGGTTGTAGAGTGGAGTGACATGCAGTGGAATAGCGGAGAGTGTACTGGCATACAGTGTAGTGACAGAGTGGAGTAAAATATAGTAGAATAGCATACAGTAGAGTGGCATAGAATGGAGTGTTGTACAGTGAAATAGGGTAGAGTGTAGTAGGGTAGAGTGGGTTGGGGTAGAGTAGAGTGGCGTACAGTGGAGTGGCATAGAATGGAGTGATGTACAGTGTAATAGAATACAGTGTATTGTTGTTGAGTGGGGTGGTGTAAAGTAAGTCTGGGCGGTGAACTCCGCTTCGTTCACAGAGTTTGCGGAGATTTCCGCACTCCACGTTATGCAGAGCTTATGGAGTTCCGAAATGCGGAGCAGAGTTTTTCCCTTGCTCACGTGCGTCAAAGTCAAGTTGACGTGCGCAAGTGAGGAAAATCCACCTCCGGGTGAGATTTTTCTTTGTTCACGATCGCCAACATCAAGTTGGCGAGCGCGACCATGGAAAATCAACCTCCCAGTGAGATTTCTCAGCGCAGGCAGTCAGATTGCCTATGCGTATACTCGCGACCGCTCGCGTTGAAAAACTCTCTGTTTGCATTGAGAAAGCTGCTGGTCGAGTAAAAATCTACTCGAGTGGCAGAAAGGAAGCGCGCCCACTTGCATTGTGCATGGTGCCGTTTGCGATGATTGCATTGTGCACACAAGCACCTGGCACTGAAAATCACTGCGAACAGCATTTATCCAATGCACTCCGCCGCTTGCGGAGCTCCACGTAGTGCTGCAGAATTATTTTGCACTTTGTGGAGTTCCGTACAGCAGAACTCTGCAAACTCCTCTCAGGCTTAGTGTATAGTACAGTGGCAGTGGTGTAGACTGGAGTGGCATAGAGTGGAGTGGCGTAGAGTGGAATGGGCTAGAATAGACCGGCATAGAGTGGAGTGGCGCGGAATGGATTACAGTGAAATAGAATATCTTAGAGTGGAGTGGAGTGGCATAGAGTAGAATACCATAGAGTGAAATGTCCTATGTGGAGTTGTATTCATTGGAATGATGTAGAGTGTATTGGCATACAGTGTAGTAGCATACAGTGGAGTGGTGCAGACTCGAGCGTCATTCAGTTGAGCAGCATACTGTGGAATAGCATACATTGGGCGGTGTTCAGTGCTTTTGCAGACAGTGGAGTGTGTTAAAGTGTAGAGGCATTATAACATAAAATAAAAGAGACCCGCAAACCAAGGTGACTTTTTTTTTTTTGGAGTTTTATATAGCGCGAACTAGACCCGAAGATATCGGGTATCCCCACGCTTTACATAGCACCCGTTTTGTTACATGAGGACACATTCCTTTTTGTTAGCTTGGTGATATTAAGTGATTTGCCCAGAATCACAGGATGTAGTGCCTCGTTGCCGAGACTCGAACCTGGTTTCCCAGCTTCGACGTCAACCACTCTAGCCGTAAGGCTACATCCTCTCCCCTAACATCCATTCCACTAACTAAAAAATCTAAAAAGCTCCCCTTGGTCTGAAAAACTCATAAAACACTCAAACATGCCTATGCAGAAACCCCACATACAGGAAAGTGCAAAACGTCCAGATACCACAGAAGTTAAAAAACTATTTAAGGGTTTAATCATTTTACATACAATAGTTTCACATGACATTTTTTTATCGATTAACACATTTGTGATTAGACACATATGCATAAAAATAAAAACACACTAACATAAGGGAGAGCAACTGAGACAATATGGTTAGTCTTCATGAAACAGCATGTCTGCTCATTTTATCAACAGGTGTCCATGTATTAATTAGATCCCATGTACAGACCCCCTGTACACTGCAGATTCTGCATTACTGATCCTTTGACACATTTCAGTGGACACTATTGTTAACAAATAACTTCTTCCGAATGACAAACATTTGTCCTCCCCAATATTTTCATTTAACATCCAATGGTGATGTGGATGTTAAATGCTATTAAGCACCTATCAGTCCTTTTCTCATCAAAAACAGTTATCTGGAAACACTCTTTCTTTTCTAAGTTCCTTTTCTATTTTGTCGGATTAGACAGACTATTGAGGTCAGCTCATCTGCCCAGAATATTCACCACAACCAAGATCAACGTGAATACTCCAAACTATCACATTTGATCAATATGACCTGCACTGGATTTGTGCCAGATGACTTGATCTCTCCTTTTAGGGAACTCCTTGGGCAAACTGTCCCTGTATCTATGGCCTAACTCCAATTGCTCACCATGTTACAAGGGCTTGTTGTTCCGACCTCGTATTATTGTCCACATAGTAACGCCTATAAAACAGGTTCAACCCTTCTGTAATGCACTCGTAGTACCAAATAATAAACTGTGGAGTGGAGGGAGTGGCATACAGTGGATGGCATAGAGTTGAGTGGTGTATAGTAGAGTACCGTAGAGTGTGGTGTGTTCTGGTGTAGATTTAAGTGAGGTACAGTGTAGTGGCATACATTTGAATAGCATAGAGTAGAGTGGCATAGAGGGTAGTGGCATATACTGGAGTGGCATTCAGCGGAATAGCGTACAGTGGAGTGGGGTAGAGTGGAGTGATGCAGAGTAAAGAGGTATCAAGTGGAATAGCATAGAGTGGCTTTTATAAATGGGGTCCCTGGCTGGCAAGTTTGTATCCTGTCTAAGTAGGGACCCTTCTTCCTAGTCAGTGTAAGGAGTAGTACATGTCTAAAATAACCCCTGCTCACCTCCATGGTAGTTTGGTACAAGCAGCCAGGCTTATCTCAGAGGCAATGTGTAAATCATTTGCACATAACACACAGTAATACAGTGAAAATACTACAAAAGGACACCACACCAGTTTTAGAAAATAGCCAATATTTATCTGTGTAAAACAAAACCAACATTATAAAAATCCAACACACAGTAATCAAACTACAAATATGGCAAAATAGACTTAAAATACAGTTCTTGGAAGTCAATAGCTCCATCCAGGGCTGTCATGGCAACGTTAACAAAGAAATCCAACAGTTCAAACCGACAGCGGCGTCGCGGGCCAGCTACGATGTCAGGAAGACCCATAAACAGTACCTTGAAAATGTCGGCAGGCATCGGTTTCAGTGGTCGGAGCAGGAGTCGTCGGGCCCTTGAAGTCACAACCGTTGCAGATCAAACTCCATGAGGTTGAAGTCAGGAGCACCGGCATATGTCGGGGCTGCAGTAGTGCGAAGTGGAGGGGTGTGGCTTGCAGTGCCCTAAGGTCACGATGCAGGCAGCAGCTCGGTGAAAGCGTCCAGCGGCATCAGTGAGACCAATGCTTCAGTGCCAAGTGGAGCGGTGCTCGTTGTGGTGCTGACAGTTCATGGTGCAAGCTGCAGCGTCATGGTTTCTGAAGTGCTGTTGTCGGTATACGATCCGGAGTCAATGGCACCGGAGTCTGTGGGCCAAAGCTGCGGTGTAAAACGGGGTGATGCATCAAAGAACTCACAAGCGGTGCTCCCAGGCCACAGTGCAGGCAGCGGCATTGATGTTGGTGTGCAGTGGCGGTGGCAGGGATACCAGGGCAGCGATGTGAAGCAAGGCGGTACAAAGTGCGATGCCCTCAGGTCACAGTGCAAGCAGCAGCTCAGTGGCGTCAGCATCATTGTTGAGACCAGGGATGCGTTTCAGAAAGGGCAGTGCTCTCTGTGGAGCCAACAGGCCACGGAGCCGGCAGCAGAGTTATTGGTCACATTGGGTTGCTTTTTCCTCTGTTGCAGCTGAAATACACAGTTCCAGATGCGGGTACCCAACGGATGGTGAAGTTTTTGGTGAGACTGAGACTTCCAACAGGAGGCACGTTCACTTCAAGCCCTTGGAGAAACTTTAACAGATGGATTCAAGAAAGTTCAACCCAGTCCTTTCACTGCTCAAGACAGATGCATCAACTGCAGGCCATCTCAATAAAGCAACAAACAGCAAATTGGCAGTACTCCTCCTGGCATCTCTTCTTCTTGGCAGGGTCCTTAGACCAAAATTGTTCTAAAGTTCTGGGGTCAGGACCCCATTATTTATACTACTTTTCACTTTAAAGTTTTAGGCAGCAAGTCCCTCTTACTCAGTAGAAACCAGTTCTGTCCGCTCTAGTCCAGTTTACTACAGGAGGTGGAGACAGCAATGTGCAGAACAGCACAGCCGATTTGGGTGCGATTGAAAACTCTTCCTCCACTGTAAATGCAGAAAGGTCTATTCAGCCTGGCTATGAGTCACCCAGGAAGGCAGGACACACTTAAAATTTCATTTTGGCTGTCTAGATTGAATGCACATCCCCAGCTCCTGTCACTCCAAAACCTGACGGTAAATACACAAACAGGCAGAGGTACACAGGATAGTTAAACAAGAAAATGTCCACTTTCTAAAGGTGCAAAAAGAACAATTAATGCACAGAACGCATAACAATGTCATTCATTCACCTCTGTACAGAGATCTGTGCCTAAATCCATAATGTTTTGCTCTCCATGCCATTCCAGTTTGCACACACACATATGCAAATCAGTCTTGACCCAGCGCCCAGTGGGAATAGCCCAGCCCGAACTGTCAGGCCAGGTCCTACAGGGACTGGAAACAAGCATCCTAGGACCGGTTTCGAGGTTTCACCCCTCATTAGCCAGTAGAACTTGACTCCAGTGGCATGGAGAGCCCAGGACCCACGTCTGGGCATACCCTGGCTTGGCAGTTTGAGTTGGACTGTTCCCATGAGGCACAGGGTCAAGACTGATTTGCATATGGCTGGGTCTAAACTGGCGTGGCATAGTGAGCAAAAGAACAATGGATTTAACACAGATCTCTTGACTGGGGGTGAATGTTTGATTTATTCTGCATTCCATCCATCATCTGTGTGTCTTTGCTTTCTTGCCCTGGGTGTACCAGGTATGCCCCGACGTGGGTCCTGGGCTCACTGTGCCACTGGATTCCAGCTAGCCTGGCTGATGAGCGGTGATGCCCCGAAACCGGTCCCAGGATGCTTGTTTCCAGTCCAGGGAAGACCTGGCTTGGCAGTTCAGGCTGGACTGTTTCCACGAGGCACAGGGTCAACACTGATTTGCATATGGCTGGGTATAAACTGGGGTAGCATGGTGAGCAAAAGAAAAATGTTTTTTACCCAGATCTCTTTATTGGGGGTGAATGTTTGATTTGCTCTGCCTTCCGTCCATCATCTGTGTGTTTTTTGCTTTCTCGCCCTAAGGGCATCAGGTATGCCCAGACGTGGGTCCCGGACTCACTGTGCCACTGGATTCAAGCTAGCCTGGCTGATGAGGGGTGATGCCCCGAAACCGCTCGCAGGATGCTTGTTTCTGGTCCAGGGAGGACCTGGCTGGGCAGTTCGGGCTGGACTGTTCCCATCAGGCACAGGGTCAAGGCTGATTTGCATATGGCTGGGTTTAAACTGGGGTGGCATGGTGCGCAAAAGAACGATGGATTTAATCCAGATCTCTTGACTGGGGTTAAATGTTTGGTTTGCTCTGCATCCTGTCCATCATCTGTGTGTCTTCCACTTTCTAAAAGGGACATTTTCAAACACACAATTTAAAAACCGCATTTACTAAAAGGTGTGTTATTAAATTCTGATCCCAAGGAACCTAAACTCAATTTCTCCATGTTTTTCCAATTGAAAGTTAAACTTGTAAAATGTTAGAAGGGTGCTTCAATGATCACCTGTGGGAAAGACAGCCTTTCAATAGTAAAAACGAAATGCACATATTTCACTATCAAGACATGTAAAACACACTACTACATGTCCTACCTTTCCCATACACTGCAAGCTGCCCGTTGGGCTACCTTGGGCCTACCTTAGGAATGACTTTCATGTAGGACAAGGGAAGGTTAGCACTTGGCAAGTGGGTGCACTTGCCGGGTCGACATGTCAGTAAAAACTGTGTGCAGACACTACAGCAGCAGCAGGTATAAGACACCATTGAAAGGCTACCTGTGTGGGTGGGGCAGCAAATGCTGCAGTGCAGACACACTAGTAGAATTTGATTTACAGGCCCTGGGCACACACAATGCACTGTACTAGTGACTTACTAGTAAATCAAATATACCAATCAAAACACAATTTACAGTAGGAGCTCTTACACTTTAGCACTGAATAGCAGTGAAAAAATGCGCAGAGACACTAAACCAGCAAAAAGGAACTCCAGCATACCATCAAAAGCAGGAGGTCAGAAAGCAAAAAGACTGGGGAAACATGCCAAAAGATGCCAGGTCTAACAGTGGCATAAACTGGAGTGAGGTACAGTGGAATAGCATAGAATGGAGTGGCATAGTTCGGAGTAGAGGAAATCACAGACAACTGAATATATAACTGAATATATATAAAAAAAATCAAGTAATTATTAATCTAACTCATCTATTGATACACAATGGTGACCAAAGACATGAATGATTTCATTGATTTATTATTTTCATTTACTTCATTATTTTTCATGACATTACAATTTCACCTTTTGTATATATTTTTCATTTTACTTTTTTAGCTTTTCTAACAAAAAAATGATCACATTTTATACATAATACAATAAACAGACATAATTATTTACAAAAAATTATTATTCCATATCCACAATAATGTACAAAATTGAAAAAGTTTCCCTATAAATGACTCAAAATAAATACAAACATACTTCATTCATTCAAAACATTCATACTCTCACAAAAGTCATACAATCAAGGTCTTGTAATTTAGGAGAAGATAAAGGATGACAAATAACACTTCTACGACCAATCAGATGTAATATTGCAGAGCCTCCAAGCTCAATAAGAGGTCGACGCGTGTTTTGGTGGAATAGCAAGATGATACGACCACCTTCATCAGGACCTACACAGAGTTCAATTCCATCCGTGTTATAGTAGTCAAGGGACCTAAAAAGAATTTTATATACAAAATAGTCACCATCGTGAATATTCAAAAGTGTTACACAATATGCAATTTAATAAGAAGATGGGTCAAACATGCATGTACAAATGATCCGCCAATCAAGGGACCTCCCAAAACCCTAGTACCTATCAATCCAGGAGAGTTACAACTAAAGGAGTTTGCACTTTTCATGCTTTGTGATTTATTTTCTATTTTCTATTTACCCCACAAACATCTTTTTAGAGCTTAAATGTAAATGCTATTATAGACATATCTCTTCCTACCAAACTGTATCAAAGAGAGAGTCATAAGAAGCATTAAATCATTAAAGAGGGGTAGAGAAGAGAGAAGAAAAGGAATGAAAAAATGAGGGAGAAGAAATTTCAAAGTTTGCCAATCTTATTATATTCTTAAAATGAAAATCCTTATTTTTACTTACACGATCTAATGGTAAAAGATATATTCCAAAGGTATGTGCGGCAAAAGCTTCAAATGGCGTGCCTCCACTATGTTCAACCAATAGGACCCCTGTAATTATCTAAATAATAAGATAATTCGATTGAAAAATGTACTGTGTGCAGATAGAATTTACACACATGATCTACATCTAGTCCAAATACTTCTATATCCTTACCAGAGGTAAATTCTTCTAGTACGAGTATATCACTTCGTGTTCTTGTTTAGAGACTCCAGAGTGATCAATAAAGAGTCAAATTTGTTCCAAAAATTAGAATACGTGAATCTCTTCCAATCCCTCTTCAATATTTCTTGGTGTTCAGGCTGAGCCTCATTGCAATACCATATTTTGGCTTGAATATTGTAAGTATTCTAAAAGAAAATATTGAAATATTCACTTGATCTGTCAATATAACATATTCAAAGTGATTCAATCTCATCTACCCCGACAACTTATTATGGCAGTGTCTACCCTCACATAAATCTCTGTGTTCAAAGCTTGTATAGAGCCTGTGCACCTAAGATGACCCCATATAATATAAATCACATGAGGTTATGGTCTTAACATAGATCCCATCTGCTCATAGAAGTCACGCAGGATGTATATAAAATATTTATTGTCTGGATAGCGGGTGTAATGATAACAAGAATACTATATCTAATATGAGAAAAATTCCCATATTGTTGTATCTCTAGTTCGACAAATCTGGCCACGTACTATCCATTACCCATTTACGTTCTATGGTGTCACCAAAATATATAATTATAACTAACTGTCAGGCTAGATGAGGTATTAGTTAGATTTGGGGTACAGATATGTGTTATAGGGTTCCTCTATATTTTTAATGTATCCCAAGAGGCGGGGCACAACAGCGACATAACAATCAGTCTGCATAAGAATATTCGAAGTTTAACAAAGAACAAAACATTTCATTTACAATTACAATAAGAACTACGCCAGAGAGGAAAGTTCAAAAACAACAACTACTTGGTTTGCGCTATAGAAGGCACCAGAGTTACAAAATTCCCCTAACATAGAGGTGTTCTCTCCCAGTCCACATACCTTCGCATCCAAAGCTTTCAATCCTCGCGTAGTATCCTTCACGTCTTACAGATGAGAAACGTTCAGTCACTAAGGATTTGTCATGGGGTTTTTTTATAGCCCCGATTGCCAAACTAACATAACGCGAGATCTCGCTTGAACGTTACCTGATTAAAATTCATCGCCGTAGAAGTAGGACTAAATCTCCATTGGTGCTAAGCGCCATGTTGTAGTGTCCAATTACACACAGCCAACAGTATATCACGGGGTTTTAGATTGCCTTGTTTATCAAACTGACATTATGCGAGACCTCACTCGGTTGTTTCCCAATTGGAAGTCATCGCCATAAAAACAGGACTAAATTTCAATAGGCACTAAGCGCCATGTTGTAGTATCCAATGATGCACAGGCTACAAAGACCGAAATTAAACAAAGGACTTATCTCAAATGAGAATGGCCGCCATCTTAACGTAAATGATGATACGGACATTCAAAAACGGCCAACTAGTTTGTCGCCCTTGTATAATTGATGTATACCGCAATCGCCCTTGTCCAGTAAAATAGCAATGACCCATATCCAAAAATATCAGACTTATTAAGGAGAAAGCTCCCAATGTTAAATGTAAAAAAACACATAAATCTACATATCAAGAAAATTAGTGGGGTTGTCTAGATAGTCTTCATAATATGAGTCAAATTCACGACAACTATCCCACTACGTGATATGATATGTTTTTATATGTTTGAGGGATGAATAAAAACTTAATATATTCTATGTCTCAAAGGAGACCTACTTACTATATTACGTTAAGGTGAAGTCTCATAGCTCTGAAATCTGAATGTCTCCACTAGTAATGCAGTGATCCACCATAATAGGGGTAGTCTAATCTATGTATTTATTATTTAGATCTTTTGCGCAAGCATAGGATATTAAATACTAATGTCTTTTGGGATGGCCGACCAGATATCATATGCTTCAGATAGGACTACCCCTATTATGGTGGATCACTGCATTACTAGTGGAGACATTCAGATTTCAGGGCTATGAGACTTCACTTTAACGTAATATAGTAAGTAGGTCTCCTTTGAGACATAGAATATATTAAGTTTTTATTCATCCCTCAAACATATAAAAACGTATCATATCACGTAGTGGGATAGTTGTCGTGAATTTGACTCATATTATGAAGACTATCTAGACAACCCCACTAATTTTCTTGATATGTAGATTTATGTGTTTTTTTACATTTAACATCAGGAGCTTTCTCCTTAATAAGTCTGATATTTTTGGATATGGGTCATTGCTATTTTACTGGACAAGAGCGATTGCGGTATACATCAATTATACAAGGGCGACAAACTAGTTGGCCGTTTTTGAATGTCCGTATCATCATTTACGTTAAGATGGCGGCCATTCTCATTTGCGATAAGTCCTTTGTTTACTTTCGGTATTTGTAGCCTGTGCATCATTGGATACTACAACATGGCGCTTAGTGCCTATTGAGATTTAGTCCTGTTTTTATGGCGATGACTTCCAATTAGGAAACAACCGAGTGAGGTCTCGAATAATGTCAGTTTGATAAACAAGGCAATCTAAAACCCCGTGATATACTGTTGGCTGTGTGTCATTGGACACTACAACATGGCGCTTAGCACCAATGGAGATTTAGTCCTACTTTTACGGCGATGAATTTTAATCAGGTAACGTCTAAGCGAGATCTCGCGTTATGTTAGTTTGGCAAACGGGGCTATAAAAAAAAACCATGACAAATCCTTAGTGACTGAACGTTTCTCATCTGTAAGACGTGAAGGATACTACGCGAGGATTGAAAGCTTTGGATGCGAAGGTATGTGGACTGGGAGAGAACACCTCTATGTTAGGGGACTTTTGTAACTCTGGTGCCTTCTATAGTGCAAACCAAGTAGTTGTTGTTTTTGAACTTCCCTCTCTGGCGTAGTTCTTATTGTAATTGTAAATAACATGTTTTGTTCTTTGTTAAACTTTGAATATTCTTACGCAGGCTGATTGTTATGTCGCTGTTGTGCCCCGCGTCTTGGGATACATTAAAAATATAGAGGAACCCTATAACACATATCTGTACCCCAAATCTAACTAATACCTCATCTAGCCTGACAGTTAGTTATAATTATATACTTTGGGGACACCATAGAACGTAAATGGGTAATGGATAGTACGCGGCCAGATTTGTCGAACTAGAGATACAACAATATGGGAATTTTTCTCATATTAGATATAGTATTCTTGTTATCATTACACCCGCTATACAGACAATGAATATTTTATATACATCCTGCGCGACTTCTATGAGCAGATGGGATCTATGTTAAGACCATAACCTCATGTGATTTATATTATATGGGGTCATCTTAGGTGCACAGGCTCTATACAAGCTTTGAACACAGAGATTTATGTGAGGGTAGACACTGCTATAATAAGTTGTCGGGGTAGATGAGATTGAATCATTTTGAATATGTTATATTGACAGATCAAGTGAATATCTCAATATTTTCTTTTAGAATACTTACAATATTCAAGCCAAAATATGGTATTGCAATGAAGCTCAGCCTGAACACCAAGAAATATTGAAGAGGGATTGGAAGAGATTCACGTATTCTAATTTTTGGAACAAATTTGACTCTTTATTGATCACTCTGGAGTCTCTAAACAAGAACACGAAGTGATATACTCGTACTAGAAGAATTTACCTCTGGTAAGGATATAGAAGTATTTGGACTAGATGTAGATCATGTGTGTAAATTCTATCTGCACACAGTACATTTTTCAATCGAATTATCTTATTATTTAGATAATTACAGGGGCCCTATTGGTTGAACATAGTGGAGGCACGCCATTTGAAGCTTTTGCCGCACATACCTTTGGAATATATCTTTTACCATTAGATCGTGTAAGTAAAAATAAGGATTTTCATTTTAAGAATATAATAAGATTGGCAAACTTTGAAATTTCTTCTCCCTCATTTTTTCATTCCTTTTCTTCTCTCTTCTCTACCCCTCTTTAATGATTTAATGCTTCTTATGACTCTCTCTTTGATACAGTTTGGTAGGAAGAGATATGTCTATAATAGCATTTACATTTAAGCTCTAAAAAGATGCTTGTGGGGTAAATAGAAAATAGAAAATAAATCACAAAGCATGAAAAGTGCAAACTCCTTTAGTTGTAACTCTCCTGGGTTGATAGGTACTAGGGTTTTGGGAGGTCCCTTGATTGGCGGATCATTTGTACATGCATGTTTGGCCCATCTTCTTATTAAATTGCATATTGTGTAACACTTTTGAATATTCACGATGGTGCCTTCTATAGCGCAAACCAAGTAGTTGTTGTTTTTGAACTTCCCTCTCTGGCGTAGTTCTTATTGTAATTGTATATATAAAATTCTTTTTAGGTCCCTTGACTACTATAACACGGATGGAATTGAACTCTGTGTAGGTCCTGATGAAGGTGGTCGTATCATCTTGCTAAACCACCGAAACGCGCGTCGACCTCTTATTGAGCTTGGAGGCTCTGCAATATTACATCTGATTGGTCGTAGAAGTATTATTTGTCATCCTTTATCTTCTCCTAAATTACAAGACCTTGATTGCATGACTTTTGTGAGAGTATGAATGTTTTGAATGAATGTAGTATGTTTGTATTTATTTTGAGTCATTTATAGGGACACTTTTTCAATTTTGTACATTATTGTGGATATGGAATAATAATTTTTTGTAAATAATTCTGTCTGTTTATTGAATTATGTATAAATTGTGATCATTTTTTTGTTAGAAAAGCTAAAAAAGTAAAATGAAAAATATATACAAAAGGTGAAATTGTAATGTCATGAAAAATAATGAAGTAAATGAAAATAATAAATCAATGAAATCATTCATGTCTTTGGTCACCATTGTGTATCAATAGATGAGTTAAATTAATAATTACTTGATTTTCTTGAAAGTGTGAAGGCTACGAGGGAATATATTCAGTTGTCTGTGATTTCTTCCCCTCTTTTCCCTAGCCAAAAATTATTCTCTAGAGGGGGTCCCCATATTTCTGCTATAGTTCGGAGTAGAGTACAGTGTAGTGGAGTAGAGTGTAGTGGAATAGAGTGGAGTGTTGTAGAGTGGAATGTTGTAGAGTGGAACCGAGTAGTGTGTAGTGGGGTAGACGGTAGTGGTGTATAGCGTAATAGCATTGTGTGGAGTGGCGTTGAGTAGAGTGCTGTAGAGTGCAGTGGCATACGGTGGAAGAACATAGAGTGTAGTAGTGTGGAGTGGCGTACAGTAGACTTGCATGCAGTGGAGTAGCATACAGTGGAGTGGTGTAGAGTGAAATAATGTTGAATGTTACTGGCGTTCAGTGTAGTGACGTAGAGTGGAGCCGCATATAGTGGATTAGTGTAGCGCAGAGAGGCATAGAGTGGAGTGTCTACAGTCGAATTGCATAGAGTGTAGTATGGTAGAGTGTATTGCATATACTGGAGTGACATAGAGTGTAGTGTGGTAGAATGGACTGATGTACAGTGGTAATAGTATACAGTGGAGGGGCTTATAGTGGAGTTGCTTACAGTGGTGTGGCGTAAAGTACAGTGGCAGAAGAATAGCATACAGTGCAGTGGTACAGTGCGGTGGTGTTCACTAAAGTGGCTTACAGTGGAGTGGTATAGAGTGGAATAGTGTAGAGTGTAGTATCACAGAGTGCAGTTACATATAGTGGTATAGCGCACAGTGGAGTAGTGAAAGAGTGAAGGGGCAAATAGTGCAGTGGCAATGTAATCGCGTATAGTGTTGTAGTGTGGAGTGGAGTGGAGTGGCATAGAGTGGAATGGGGTAGAGTGGAGTGATTAGTGTTGAGGGGAGTGGCGTATACCGGAGTATTATAGAGTGTAGTGGCATACAGTGGAGTGTGGTAATTGAAACAGACATAGTGTCAAAATGTGTCAACGGATGTAGGTCGAATGTGACAGGAAAACAGATTATGTGATGTAAATTGTCATTTTTAGTAATATGTGTGGATAGTGTGCGCAGTGTTAAAGTTATCATTTTTAAAAATACCCATTTATATATTGTGCCATGGTATACTGCGGTAAGTTTGCGGTTTAATGCTGTACATGCACATGACAAGGCAGTTTGTTATTGGCTAATGGCTTTGTTTACCAAACATAAAAGGCAGCCATGTCGTTTTCAGCACATTTTAGCTGCTGTAGGAAAGTGCCTCTTTTTGTATGGTTAGCTCCCTATTTTGGCCTGATGTGATTTAAAACTGTAAATGCAGTGGGTCCCTGCTAACAAGGACCCCAGTGTCAGATCTCTTTCCCAAAACACTGTACCACAATTGGCACAACGTCTGCTAGCCGTGTAAGTACCTAGTAAATGGTAACCATGGTACCTATGGCATGTGCACTGAAGAGGGTCCTCTGGGTCTACAGCACTGATTGTCTCACCCCAGGGCCCCCTCACCAAGGTTATGCACTCTGCCACTGCAGGATGCATGTCTTGGTGCAGGAAAATCTGAAGATTCGACATAGCATACAGCCCTGCGTGCCTAGCCCCTCATACACTGCATACGATATAGGTAAGCCTCCCCTAATGCAGGCCTTTAGCCCTAAGGCAGGGTGCCCTATATCCCATGTATGGGCATATCAGCATGAGCAGATATGCCCCTACAATGTCAGTCCATTCTGTGATGTTGTACGGAAACAAAGTACATGTTCTGGATACGTGTCAACACTAGCTTCTTAGCTTCATGATGGTTTCTCTGATATCTAAGATATTTTGTACCAAACCTCTTGTCTTAATAAATCCTCACTGATGCCAGTGTTGGATTTATTAAACAATTCACACAGGAGACCCTTTGAGAGGTCTCAAACCTAACTAAATACTAGTGGGGTCTCTGGCCAGTTTTCACCGGCCTGCCACCACCAAACATGTTTCTGACCTCCTGGGGTGAGAGCCAGCACTCTCAGAGGGTACAGAAACAATACCTGCTATGTGCGGTCGTGTTTCACACCTTCTCCAGGACAAGATAGCCTACCGGGTGGGAAGCTTCAAAGGCAATGCCGCCTTTGAAGCTTGGAAACCTAACCCAGGAACCCCCAGATAGTGGGGAGGCCAAGCCCCCTTTTCTGCTCCACATTTGTTGGGAGAAAAGGTAAGAAAATTAAATATATATAGGGCACAGCCACCCCTCAGCCTGCGCCAACCCTAGGGTGGGGAAGGCGAGGTGAACCCCTCTCCTGAAATTCCACCATCTTGAGATGATGAAAAAACCTCCAACCAGGGCTAGCGTAGTGCCTCTTCCTAAAGAAAGTGGTTACTAAAGGGTGTAGACATCCTAAAGGTAGTTAGCCCATTAGCTATTACCTGTCTCCCCTTATAACAGCCCTAAATTTAGTATTTAGGTGGCTCCCTGCGACCTGAACCTTAGATTCATCAGACCAAAGAAGACCAAGACAAAAGAAGACCTGCTACACGAGACCATAAGCCCTGCTGCAAAAGAAAAGGCGCCACACCCTGGCAACTGCAAGAAGGACTCGGCAATCGTTGCTGCTGTGTTGTCCTGAAACCTGAAAGGACTCCAAGAACCCCAGAGCACCTTCAGCCTTAGAGAAATCACTGAGAAGCTCCCTTGGAATGAAGGTATCAATCCCCTGCACACTGCAGGCACCAATCCAGTGAAGTCTGGTTTGTCGACTTTTATTTTTTTAACCAGCTTTCTTGAGTTTTTTAATTAGAGCTGGTTTATAGTCGTGGGTAGTGCGTCCGTTTCCAGTGCTTCTGCGTATAATTTTTCCAATTGTGGTATTAATTCCTTTGAATATGTTGCATATAGCTCTATAGGAAGGCCATCCAACCCAGGGGTTTTATTCCGTGGGCGGTCCCTGATTGCCTCCTGGATTTCCGCTGCAGTGATCGATAATTTCAGTGCTTCTTTATCTATTTCTGCTAAAGTAGGCATTTCGACTCCCTGGAGGAAACCTTGGATTTTCTGTGTGGGTGCCTGTATAGGGGTATTATATAGGTGTTCATAGTATTCCTGGAATGCCTAATTTATTACTCCTTGGGTAACTGCTGTTTCACATAAAGGGGAACGAATCTTTGTTATTGGAACTGACGGAGGGGATCTCGTATTATTTTTGCTAACAGTGTGCCGGTTTGTCCGCCTCTGTATGAACTCTTTGGACATATGTCAGATAGTCCACGACACGCGGCCTTTCAAGTAGGTCCGCGTATTCTATACGCGCCTTCTGTAATTTTTCTGCACTATCTGGGGACGCGTCTGCTTCCTTCACTAGTGTTCCAAGCTGGGATTATACTTCAACTAGACTACGCGCAATCGTTTGTCTTGCCCCTACTGTTGCGCCGATTGTTGTGCTCCTCACCACCACCTTGAACGCCTCCCATTCCACCAGGGGGTAGGATGCAGTTCCAGTGTTATGGGAGAAGAAATTGTTGATCAAACCCGATATCTGTGCTTTAAAGGCACCGTTCTCAAGTAATTGGGGGTTAAATCTCCACGTCGGGACCGGAGTAGGGACCCAACCCCATTGGAGTGTGAGCTCCAATGAGGTGTGATCAGATAATGTTTTACCTATATATGTAGTGTCCAGAACCTGCAGTAATAGAGCGGGGGAGCATAAGATACGATCTATCCACGTGTGCAGTGCATGCACCGGGGTGTAAAATGAGTATTCATGTGTTTCTGCAGTTTTGCTGCGCCATGCATCTCTCAGTGTTCACCCCGTACCCATGTTTCCAGTGTCTTGGCCTGTTGTATTGTTATTGCTCCTCTAATTAGGGGGTGCGATCTGTCTTGTTGTATACCTAGGACTGCGTTACATTCCCCACCCAGAATCCATGGATATTGTACCCAGTCTGCCAGCTCTGTGCTTACTTTCTTTAGAAATACCTCTTGTTCCGAATGTGGGGCGTATATGCTGCCCATCACCACCGACTGTCCATCTCTCCTTTTAACAACACATATCTGCCTTCCCCCTCTATACGCTGCTGTTGTAGCTTGAAAGGGACCCCCGCTCTAATCCATACTGTTGCACCCCTCGCAAATGCTGAATATGTTGTATTGTACAATTGGCCTCTCCATTTTTTCTGGAGTTTTCCCTGCTTCAGCTGAGTTTAAATGTGTCTCTTGCATAAAAACTATTTGCGCCTCTTGCCTGATCAGCGGTGCAGGAATACAATACCTTTTAAGGACAGAACCCATGCCCGCACATCCCATGTGAGGAATTTATATGATGGTCGTGTCGTTCATTTGTAATGTGTGTGCGTTTGGATAGCTACCCTTGTGTTTTCGCGCTTCTTCTTGGCAGGTTTGACCTTTTGTCTATTTCTGTGCCCTTTGTAACTCTTAAGTATGCTTATCCAAACTACCCCAATATGCCGACCCAACCTCAAGCATGTGCTTGACCTAACATTTCCAATAGTGGCAACATCTTAAACATGATACTTGCAATCGCCACGGGGGGGAAGCACGTCAGCCAAGGACAATCTCACCTCCAGACAGTTCACATGGAAGAGAGAAAGAGAGAAAAAAAGGAAGAGAAAAAGAGAGAAAAAGGGAAGTGGTAGCCCTGCCCCCCAGTACAGGGGCCCACCTCCCCCCACATCCCACAAAGTCGGTGGTGTGTCCATATAAATGTCATCTGCGCCTATGCATATTCTAGCAGTGTCCACTCACTGCTTCCGGACCGTTTGGCTTGTGTTCTTCATGTTTCTGTTTGTTGGTACCATAGGCATCCCATTTTTATCCAACTTTGTACTGCTTTCTAACATTTTCTATGCTGTTTCCCAGATCTTATTTGTGCGTTTCCTTCGTTCACTTCAGCAAATCACAGGCAGTTTGAGGAGTCATAGATGGGAATAGAGGTTGGCTGTTCTCAGAGTCTCTTAACGGCATCCCATCCGAGGATGAATTACGTCTGTTGGTGTCTCCTGTTGAGTCAGTGCCACTGCATTCTACAATGTGGCTCTCCTACTCTCTATTTTTTGCTCCAGGGTGGGTGCTCTCTCTTCCCCCAGTCGCTGCCTTATGGTGTTTCTCTGCCCATTGCGCCTTCGGCGCTGGCTCAGTTTTCGGGGCTGTCTGTGCTCTTCCAATATCACCAAGTCCGGGAAGTTGGCGTCTATCCATAACCAGGCCGTATCTGCACCCTCAAAAAAGTAACTAGCATTGTCATGCATAACCTTGGGTTAGGCAGGGAATATTAACGCGCATCACAGATTTAGCTGCTGCAGGTGTTTCTTGATCCCAAAGAAGGATTCTCTCTGTCTCTGTACCTGTACAGTGTTATACTGGAACAGGGAAATCCTGTATTTTCATATAGGAAGTGTGCACATTCTCTTGATTTAGGGAGATGTGTGACCCTGTCTTTATAATTCAGAATGTTCACTATCATTAGTCTTGGTGGCAGTACAGGTGCACAATTCCAGGTGGGCACCCTGTGGGCCCTCTCCACACTGAACATGTCAGTCAATCCTTCTGTCGCCACTGCAGTGCGCAACCATTGTTCTATGATTCATGCTGGATCGCGTCCATCACTTTTTTTGGGCATACCTATTGTATGTATGTTGTTTCTACGTGCTCGGCCCTCTGCATCATCCGCCCTGTCTTGCAGTTCTTTAACTTGCTGTTGCAGCTGTGTGACCATTTCTGTTTGTTCTTTGTGCCACGGAGTGATTTCTGACAGGGTCATTAAATGTTGCTGAACTTTCTCAGCCAACTTTTTATGGTCGGCTCATTGTAGGCTCACATCAGTTGTGAGCATAACAAGTTGTTGCTCCAGCACTGCCCTAGATTCCCTTATTTCCTTCAGTATAATATCCAATTTGGCTGAGGGCGGTAATTCTTGGGCAGGGGTATCCGGGACCTCTTCCAGCGATAGTGGTGAGTCATTTGTTGTATTAGTTTTGGGGTCCCCTGTGGGACACTGCTCCACCTGCTTAACCTTTGGTCTTTTCATCGTATTCTCTCTCAGGTCACAAAACACTGGCTGGGGTACGTTCACTCGCGCTGTATAGGGACACAATGCGCACACCCTTCGCTACAAGTTTCGTACCGCTGCACCAAGGGGGCCTGGCAGAACACCCATCCAAACAGTGCTCAGTTTTTTTTTGCGCCTTATTTTATGCTCCCTACTTTTGTGCAATGTCTTGTTGCGGTATGTCTCTTATTCTGCCTGCTTCACATGACCACGAGATAAAGTGCTTCTACCAGTGGATCAATATGCTGGCCTCGTAGGTAAGGGATCTAGTCATAGAGTACAACCCACTGCACCGTCTCGGGCTTATAGACCTTGGCAGGTGGTGTATTGCGCATTTATTCAGTCCCAGCGCTGGGAGGTGGGGGGGTGGAAGTCCGATCTATATCCCTGTTTATTCCTTGTTTACGGGCAGTGTTTTACTGTTGCGGCCGGTCGCAGCCTCTCTCTCGCAGTTCGGGGCCCCCGTAGTATTTTGCTTACCTTGCTTCTCTGCAGCCTTCACGGGACCTCAGCGATCGTTAGTGCTTCAATACAGCCAGGCCAGCCTGCAACCAGAGCCACAAGGCCATGATCCTTCACGCCGGTTCGCACTGCCCATGCAGCAGGACCCAATCATGCCTCGCACCTCCACCACGTAGTACCTCCAGGGGTGCTCCGCATCTCTGTCATCCGCCGTAGTTGCTGCTCACTTTTGCCGCATCAGAAAGGTAGAATTGGCCGGGCCGCACCCCATGTCACTACCGGTATCTGGCCAGAACCTTAGGTGTCTCTACATCTTTCCAGTAGCTGGTTACGTCCACCAGCAGTTCTAGGCCCAGACCAGCCACCTCGCATAGTTGTGAGTCGGGTCGCCGTTTGTAGGTCCAGTGCTGTCGATATCTGACTGGAAACATCACACTATGTAGCTGCCCCTATCAGCTTGACAGGAGCTTGCAGGATTAGCACGGATGGGTGGTTTTATGGGGGATAGGAGAGAGTTATCGGGCCTGGGCAGGGAGCTCTGCGATTATGCGTCCGCTATCTTCCACAGCTGGCTTTTGTCGACTTGCTGCTCCTCGACAACCTGGACTCAGCACCAAAGCTAGAAGAGGTACAACAGCTCTAAAGCGTCAGATCTGCCTCTCCACCAAGTTCGGAGGGCACCAGGACCTCCTGAGGCCGCGTCATACCAATTCCCGGGGTATAGGGACCTCCAACGGTAAAAACTAGAAGTAAGCACGATCAAGGGATGTCGAGACACCCGAGACCCACTTACTGAGTGGTCCAGCTGTCCCTATATCGCCTCTCCAAGTTACCTGCTCCTGACCGCAATGACCTCAGGACCATGACGCCTGGCTGACCTGTTCGCTCTGCACCCGGCCCCACTGCCCCAGCACCAACTAACCAGCTCAGCTCTTCTTCCATGGTCCCCAGGCCCTAGCGACCTCCTCCTTTCAAGGAGACTCACGGGACTTACCTTAAGTCTACCTGTGCAGTGCATTTTCAATGAGCCCCCTTTGTCTTTGCACTTCAGTTTCCAAAACCCTCAGCACTCTGCTCCCGCCCAATCCGGGACATTCCCACTTCTCCTGCTGGAACTTTGCACCTGGATCTGACATCAACCTAAAATGAGAAGGTGAACTTCGTGAAAGCAATGTCTGATTTTATGTGCATTTTCCCCCATTGATTCCTATTGTGCGTAATTGCGCATACAAGTGCTATCTCTTCTGAACTTTAAAAAAAATCATAACTCCGAAAGTCCTTACCCTAGAACTGTGTTCTTGGTCTTAAAAAGATACATAAAAATCACCTTTATTTTTACAAATTCTTTTCGGATCTATTCTTGAGTGTGTGTCTCATTTATTCCCTCTGTGAGTCTGATAAATGCTTAGCACTACCCTCTGACAAGCGTAACTGCTCGCTCACACTGCCACAAAAAGAGAATTAGAAGTATCTGCTTTTACCTCTGTGTACCATTTGAGGATTCTCTGGACTCTCTACACAGTGTTTTTCTTTTTAATACACTATAGAGACAGCCAGCTTTCCACAGCTGCGTTCTGCATTTCACTGCATTCTGGGTTAAGGTGGTATGAAAGTTTTATACTGTATTTGTAAAATATAGGATACTACAGAGTATTTTTAGGTTGAGCATTCGAGACCACTTGTATATACTTCAGTATATACTTATTTATGTACTTTGTGGGCTCTGGAGATCAGCCCTAGGACTTGTCTGCTTCCGCTTAGGGACTTTTTTTCTGTTCAACTGCTTCTATTTAACTGTCTTGATAGAAAACGACCAGCAGAGGTCAGTAAAATACCAGAATCAATTTAGCATTCTCTAGATTTAAGTCCATAGAAATAGTCTTCCACGAGCACCCGTAGACAATAATATTTTTTTCAAATCTTGTATTTTCAGTGACATTGAGGAAATATGAATTTTGTGATCAGTTATGTCCCCTATCGTAGACCCCAACGGCTCCATGTGCATGCTATAAGTACATGTATGTTCCCTCCAGTTCCAGTTTCGAAGACGCAAATACATGTGCGTCCACCATCAACATGTCCTCTTTCAGATCCACCATGAATGGGTCAGATATTCCATTCCTAAGTATGAAAGGCCACCGACTTTATGTGGTTCACTTTCCACATTTTACAGATTCAGGCGAGTAGGCCCTGAATTCTGCCATCAAGCCTTTCCTGCTTTCTGCCTCTGGAAGCTCCAGCTCGAGCCCGCATCTGTATCCATGAACTTTGTCCTACTCCCTGCGCGGCTAACGGTGCCTGATCCAGCCTGTTGCCTGCCAAAAACTGTATTTCACCTTCAAGATTATCTGCTTCGCTCCTCATCCGATGCATTCCTGTCTAGTAGTTTAGGTAAACATTCCTCCAGCTACCGTGCAAGAGGCCAGGCTTCACTGTCCTCGTGCAAGTAATTCATAGCCCTGTTACCATGGAAGATTCCTGCCCCCTCGCATCTCATGTAGACACTTAGACGCTCGTACACGCACTAACAGTCAGTATAGAATAGATTCCGTCCGAGAGACCTTTCCTTTTGGATAATACAGTTCTTTAAACATAAGATATTAGATATGATTTGGGATTAGGTTGACATGACCCCTCAGACTTCTGTCTCCACATGTAGAGCTAAATGTCAAGTCCCCTTCACCCTCTAGTTGCACGTCAATCACACGTCATGCGGCTGCGCGCGCATCTCTGCCAAATATTTCTGCTGACATTGCAGGATTCTCTTATGGATCCACCCACTTGTGACATCATGTATAATGACGTTTTCTAAGTTACGCCTATATGTCCGCCTTTTTGGTTACGTATGCATATTTTATCTCTCTTATCAACTGTTACGCCTCCTGCATCTGTTACACTATAATGTATTTCTTATAAAAGTGATTACCTGTCAATAATGTATTGCCCTTCCTTCCTGAACCCCCATGGTGATGGAGTGGGAAGCCTGCAATTCGAATTGTATTTCCTTTGTAGAGGAATAAAGCCTTTTAGAACCTCTAATACCACGGATTTTGCCTCTTATATTTACTGAGTTATTCTTACTAGACTTTACCGCATAAAAAATAGTACCGGTAATGAAATATTTACCACAGAAATTGGCGCCCGAATAGGGACACTTTCTAATCTCACGCGCCGGAGGTGCGTTGCAGGCCCGGTCTCCTGCCACAGCTGAACGGACAAAAACGCGTACCCGCAGGATTTCCTGTATCTCCCTCCGGCCAAGCGGAGGTGACTGAGGCTGCGATCAACACCCAGACGAGGCGGTGAGAAGTGCGAAGTATCCCGACCAGAGCCTAGCTGAGAGAGCAAGATCCGAGGTATACAGAGGCCCACCAGGTTCCGAAGTTCCGAGTCCAGCCGAGTCGAGTCCAGTCCGGTCCAGTTTCAGTTCAGTTCCGAGGCCTTCCGTTCCGCGCTACCCGGTGAGTACCATTGCCGGGGAGGCATTTAACGTGCACATAGTCTGTGCCGGTCAAGACGGGTTTGGGTACACAAATCCGGTCTGCACTGTTTCAGCAGTGTATCTGTACTGTTTAGCAGTATATCTAGTATGTCTTGCAAATAATTAAGTATTATTTAGTGTTAGTATTATGTCAGTAACTAGTTTCCTATTAGTCATCATTACTCGTTAAAATGTTAAATGTTAAAATGTTTTAATACGTTCTATACATTGTGGTGTGAATGACTGTTCATTATTATGTTTATTGTATTAAGTGTGTTTAAAATAAAGTAACCAGATCAAAAATGCCGTTCTTTTCAAAACTAAGACAGATCAAAACTAGAAAAGGGGTACTCGAAGAAGCTGTTCCCATCCCACCTAGGGATACTCCGGGATACTTTATGTATCATAAACATGGCTTAGATGCCGTGTTATTTCTTGATTTATGGGTGGACTACACCAAAGATTTACCAGAAAGTCAAAGATGGCCCGCAGCGGGGACCTGGGATGCAGATTGCATCATGAGAGTGGAAGAAGAATTATGGAAAAAGAAAGCCAGACAGTCACAGAAAGATGCCATTGAATTATGGCGTAAAGAATCATATAGACGTACAGAAAAGGCGCTCAGACAGGAAGAGAAAGGTAGGGAGAATTCGAATAAAACCCGAGAAAATTTATTAATAGAGGAAGGTACCCGAGTTAAATCGGAACAAGTAGATAGACAAAGAAACACTCTTATGAATGGTATGTATCCTCTTCTGTCCGAAGGATTACCTAAGGCTACCCCGGAAATACCAAAAGACTTGACTCCTCCATTGCTCCCGATAAAAGCACATCCTAAAACAGCAAAGGACGTTTTCCTTTCCTCCTATTTAGATGACGTAGCTCCCGAGTATGCTAATACCATACCACACACACCGCTTGCCGATGGTGTTCAACACCAAGAGCATCCGTCTGTATCTCCGCAGCAACAAACTCCTGCACTAGTTCCAACAGGTCCGTCCGTTTCTACTGTTTTTCCCGCATCTACAATTTCTATCTTACGCCCAACGAATCCTTTCGTGCCCAGCACCTCAGATGGTGCTACAGGAGGTATGACAGACACGTTTGCCACACCGCCACGAAATAAACAGACCCTTAGAGATTTAGCACTCCAACGTACACCCCAACTAGTGACATCCGACATGTTTAAAGAACATCTTGTGGATTGTAGATACGATCCAGTGCCAGGTAAACAGGACAGATTGTTAATATCATCACTACGTATACGACGAGCTACATTATATTTAATGACGATACCAGGAATGGTTGAACATCTAGACAATATATATCACTTTGTCCAAACAGGGCGAGGCCCAGAAAGTATTAACGAAGCTATGGAATACCAGAAAGTGGATGTACAAAGACAACTACTACGTTTTTTCATAAACTGCGTGATCAGGAACCAAGACAGGCCTGGGGCAGATCATGATACCATGCAAAAACTCGCCAAATGGGGTCAGAACATATCAGAAGAGAAACATGATAAACAGGCGTGTATAATCGCCATGTATCGAAAGATCCACAAGGAAGTAGAACGAATACATAAAGAAAGACGAGAAGCAGACAGAATTGAATCAGAGGGAGAGGAGGAGCAAGAATCAGAACAATTAGAAACGATAGCTTACGTAGGTAGAGGAAGATCCCATAATAATACTAGAGGCTTCAATGATCCGATATGTCCGATACGTCCAGAATGTAATAGACATTTTCAAACCCCTATGTTAAATACAAGGTCCCCTGAACACCTATTCCAAGCCGCTGATAAATTACTCCGAGATCGAAGGGGGTACCATATGCTCGATTCTATGGATGAACAAGAATTAGCCAGGTCAGCAGTACAATGGGCTGACAGTCCCGACAAATACAGTGATGATGCACTAGCACACACGTTTCTGAATCTTACCCCAGACGAACAGCGTTTAGCTAGTATATACATGATTCAACACCTCCTTATATTATATAAAAATCAACACTCCGATCCAGGACCCTTACCTGACATATTGACCGAATTACTCACGAATAAATGGAGAGGGTCAGGTACTGATTTGATTAAAGAAATTCTAGAATTTCGAAACCAGTATATAACTTTCGTGTGCCCAGAACACGTTCCAGTTCCCACTATGGGAAGAAAAATGTATCACATAGATAGACAGAATCCGTTACGCGAAGTACACCCAATCAGAGGTGAAGGTAATAACTTTACACGCGTGTTTGTGTACACGCCTATAACTAAAATTGAATTATTAGAAATGAAGAAAGTAGTACCCAGCCATGACAAGGATCCAGCAGGTTTCCACCGTGAGATAAAAGACATGCCAATTAACACTGCCTTGCTTCAATATGTCGATGATCTGCTGATTACCGCCCGAAGCGAACCTGAATGTGAAACAGCGTCACTAACGGTTTTAAAATTTCTGGCCGACAAGGGGCACAAGGTGTCCCCTTCTAAGCTGCAATTCTGTGTCCCGCGAGTTGTCTACCTTGGGCACTCGCTGTCCAAGGAGGGAAGACAGCTTACACCCGACCGCATCCAGTTAATTGCTAACATGTCACCACCCAAGACACAAAAGGAAGTACGGGCTTTTATAGGTCTCACTTCATACTGTAGGCAGTGGATCCCTCAATATGCATTTCTAGCTAAACCACTCATCCAGTTGACAACACAGGAGACAGCCACATCGAATGTCCTCCCTTGGACTCAAGAACACACATATGCCTTTGAAAGCTTAAAGAAAGCTTTATGCCAAGCACCTGTTTTAGCAACACCATGTTACAGTAAACAGTTTACACTCTTTGTTACAGAACGCGAAGGTACTGCCTTGTCAGTACTCACTCAGGAACAAGCAGGATCACACAAACCATGTGCTTATTTCTCTAGTACATTAGATCCAGTAGCTCAGGCTCTTCCTGCGTGCCTGAAATCAGTGGCAGCAACAGCTTTAGCAATCAGACAAAGCGATGCCATAGTGTTAGGACATCAATTGACAGTACAAGTACCACACGCAGTAGAGGTTCTCTTGAACCGCACACAAACACAACACTTGACTATAGCGAGACTCACCGGTTACGAATTGACATTGTTTCAACCACACATAGAAATCAGACGTTGTAATACGTTAAATCCTGCCACACTGTTGCCATTAAACGGAACAGATCCATTAGCACATGATTGTATTGAAGTCATTACTATCACGACGAAACCCAGACAAGACTTGACAGATATCCCTTTATCAGATCCAGACTTGACATTGTATGTAGATGGTTCGTGTATGAGAACAAGTACAGGAGAGTTAGTGGCCGCTTACGCAGTCACAACAGACACTAAAGTCATTGAAACAAATTGTATTAACACTTTGTCAGCTCAAGCAGCAGAGCTCATCGCTCTGACACAAGCCTGTACTCAAGCTAAAAATAAGAAAGTCAACATATACACAGATTCACGTTATGCATTCGGAGTCGTCCATGACTTCGGCGTGCTGTGGCGAGAGAGAGGTTATTTAACTTCTCACGGTGCCCACATCCAACACGGACCCCTCATTCAAGCCCTATTAGATGCGATTCATTTACCTACTGCAATATCGATTATGAAATGCAAAGCTCATACAAAAGTTACCGATATCATTTCTCAGGGTAATGACCTAGCTGACAGAACAGCTAAACAGACTGCTCAGAACCAGACTCATACAACTGACGCGACAAAGACAATAGTTCCGACACCAACACATTGCATGACAGTTAAGGATCCCGCCCTTGATATAATTGACATACAGACACACGCTACACCAGAAGAAATAAAGAAATGGACTGAATTAGGAGGGATCCAAACGGATCAAGGATGGATAACGAAGGAAAAATCTATATGGTTTCTTCCCGATTCCATGGTTCAAGTCATCATTAACACAATACATAGTCCAGCGCACCTAGGAGAAAAAGCTATGCTAGACAGCATTCAACACATTTGGTTCAACAAACATTGACGAGCCGCAGCTAAACAAAAAGTTCGTACCTGTATGATATGTTGTCAGTTTAATCCAGGTAAAAGCATCCCCGTAGAACAGGGTGGATTTCAACCTCCCGATCATGCTTTTGAAGTCCTCCAGATGGATTATATCCAGATGGAACGATGTCGAGGATTCAAATATGTTCTCGTAGTTGTCTGTGCTCTTTCCCGTTGGACAGAAGCCTACCCGGTTTCAGATTACACTGCCCCGACTACTGCCAAACAGTTAGTTCGAGAATTCTTCCCACGGTATGGTTTGCCACGTGTTGTCTACTCAGATAACGGCCAGCCATTCTCATCCGAACTAATGAAACACGTTTCACTCTTGTTAGGCTACCAATGGAAATTCCACTGTGTCCGACATCCCGAGGCAGCAGGTCTCGTGGAACGTCATAATCAAACTCTGAAAATTAGATTGTCCAAAATATGTAGAGAAAAAGGTGTCGATTGGATAGTAGCCTTACCAGTTGCACTCTTTTATATGAGAATGGTAGCACATTCTCGAACAGGGCTATCCCCGTACGAGGTGATCTTCGGTAGACCACCAAATATGTGGGGGACGCCTATACCTCGCAAAATCACTGATGTTGACTGTAATATGCTGACAGATTACCTGGCTTCCTTGATGTCTGCACTACAATCTTGTCGTTCACAGGTAGCTGCAGCTTTTCCCGATAATACTGAGGTAAAGCCCCATGACGTGGTTCCAGGTGATATGGTCCTAGTGCGGAATTTCGACCGGAAGACCCAACTGGAGCCTAGGTGGAAATCGCCAAAGCTTGTTCTACTGGCAACAAGGACAGCCGTGAAGATCGAAGGACGTAAAGGGTGGTTGCACTCGAGTCATATCAAGAAATTTTATGGACTACCGTCCAGTGTGGACACTAAGCCCTGCATTTCCTCACAGACTGATTCAAAGCTCCCCTTGGTTGAACCCATGAAAACTGAACTTTATAAACTAAAATTAAGGTCTAGCAAGTCAGACAATTTGATTGTTTAAGTCCTCTCCAAGGTGAATCGGTTGAATTTGTCTCTGACATGTATCCTCTAGACCGAAATAGAGAGAGAAATAGACAGAAAAAGCTGAAAAAACATGCGTACTGTAAATCACTTCGTAGTCACTGCACAGTAACATTATTAATTTTGTTTTCTCTAAGTCTTCTGATCATCATTTTTAGTATATTGCTGCATATGTATTACCCTATTTCTAAACGTGTTTATAATGTTACTGCTGAACATTCTTTTAGTGAATTACCTCCGCATGAGTTGTCCTATAGATTTGCGCTGCGCAACAACACATTCATTAGTATGTTACATCATTCCCATCAGACCAGCAATGCTACAAATTGTTGGATATGTGGCCGACTCCCTCCCTATCAGAACTATAAGGGAGTTTTGCCCCTCTTTCCATATCCGTTCACACACAATGGCTCCTGTGGAGCATGGTTTAGTTTGATTAATTCCCTAGATTCAAATTCCGCAGTTTATCAAGACAACTGGGTATGGGGAAACCTGAACCTAGTTTTGCTTAAAGTCTGCTACCCTAACAAGGAGGGACTTCCCAAAAGAACAGGAACTGATCTAGAAAATGAAGTATATGGATTAGGTAATTTTACACTTAACCTCCTGATTCTGAATGTCGAATCCGAAGCTACACCAATTTTGCCCGCTATGTCAGTATTCCCAGTTAAAGGGGAATTATGTGTAAGAAAGAATGGTTCCATACACGTGGGCCATAGTAAATGCACCACTGTAATAAAATTCAGTGATCAAGGCAAATCTACATTTAGAGCTTCCCGTCATTCCTACTTCATATGTGGCCAGACCGCATATATATGTCTACCTCTAGATTGGGACGGTACCTGTTACATAGCATTCCTTCTGCCACCTGTTTTCCTAGCTCCTCCTGATTATCACAGAAATACCCATTTAGTACACAATAGACAGCAGAGAGATCTCCCGATTGTCGATTACACTGAAACGGCATGGGAGCAATACACAGATTTCAATAAAGGTTTCTTTCCTTATATAGGAACAGTCACTAATAGTAAACTGATACGTAGATTAACTAGAACCCTTGAAGCAGTAGTAAACGAGACTACTTCCGCCTTAGGCAATTTAACAGAAGAGCAGTCTGCTATGCGGATTGTTGTGCTTCAAAATCGTCTTGTCCTTGACGTCATCCTGGCCGATAGGGGCGGAGCTTGTAGGGTCATCGGATCAAGTTGCTGCATTTTCATACCAGAAAATTCACCGTCAGTATATAAAGCTATAACCCGTATTCATAAGATTATAAGCCAGATGCACCAGAGTCCAGGCACCTGGACTTGGTCCGGTTGGTTCTGGAGCGTGTTGTCCACCTGGGGATGGAGGATCCTATCCTTCCTAGGTATTGGCTTTCTCATACTATTCAGTTGCTGCTTATGTCTACAATGTGGGCCAGCGATTTGTGGCCTGTGTGCCACATCGTGTATCCCACCTCCAAGTTTTCGTTCAAAATCTCGGAAGAAGAAAGAAGAACAAATGATGCTATATGAACAGATCGATGGATTGATGAAGATCGATATCTCCTGAGGGTCCGTAGGGGACAAGGAGGGAATGAGGAAATATGAATTTTGTGATCAGTTATGTCCCCTATCGTAGACCCCAACGGCTCCATGTGCATGCTATAAGTACATGTATGTTCCCTCCAGTTCCAGTTTCGAAGACGCAAATACATGTGCGTCCACCGTCAACATGTCCTCTTTCAGATCCACCATGAATGGGTCAGATATTCCATTCCTAAGTATGAAAGGCCACCGACTTTATGTGGTTCACTTTCCACATTTTACAGATTCAGGCGAGTAGGCCCTGAATTCTGCCATCAAGCCTTTCCTGCTTTCTGCCTCTGGAAGCTCCAGCTCGAGCCCGCATCTGTATCCATGAACTTTGTCCTACTCCCTGCGCGGCTAACGGTGCCTGATCCAGCCTGTTGCCTGCCAAAAACTGTATTTCACCTTCAAGATTATCTGCTTCGCTCCTCATCCGATGCATTCCTGTCTAGTAGTTTAGGTAAACATTCCTCCAGCTACCGTGCAAGAGGCCAGGCTTCACTGTCCTCGTGCAAGTAATTCATAGCCCTGTTACCATGGAAGATTCCTGCCCCCTCGCATCTCATGTAGACACTTAGACGCTCGTACACGCACTAACAGTCAGTATAGAATAGATTCCGTCCGAGAGTCCTTTCCTTTTGGATAATACAGTTCTTTAAACATAAGATATTAGATATGATTTGGGATTAGGTTGACATGACCCCTCAGACTTCTGTCTCCACATGTAGAGCTAAATGTCAAGTCCCCTTCACCCTCTAGTTGCACGTCAATCACACGTCATGCGGCTGCGCGCGCATCTCTGCCAAATATTTCTGCTGACATTGCAGGATTCTCTTATGGATCCACCCACTTGTGACATCATGTATAATGACGTTTTCTAAGTTACGCCTATATGTCCGCCTTTTTGGTTACGTATGCATATTTTATCTCTCTTATCAACTGTTACGCCTCCTGCATCTGTTACACTATAATGTATTTCTTATAAAAGTGATTACCTGTCAATAATGTATTGCCCTTCCTTCCTGAACCCCCATGGCGATGGAGTGGGAAGCCTGCAATTCGAATTGTATTTCCTTTGTAGAGGAATAAAGCCTTTTAGAACCTCTAATACCACGGATTTTGCCTCTTATATTTACTGAGTTATTCTTACTAGACTTTACCGCATAAAAAATAGTACCGGTAATGAAATATTTACCACAACATGACCACCGAAAGCCCTGATTTTATATTAAAACGAGAGCTTCAGACTATAAAATTTCCCGCTGAAAGGCAATATTTCTCTCCATGTGTTCCCATATCTGGCATGTCACGCAGTTTGGTGCTTACTTTCCCTCCATGTTAAAGAACAGTAGATGTTTCAGCACCCAGGCTAATGTGCTGTATAGCTAAATACATATAAGGTCCCAAAGGCGAGACCGAGTACAATGCAAATGCTTGTTTTTCCCTACCTATTACCACTCTACTAAAGGGGCAATAGGTAAGTCAAAAATGTCAATACAAATACTTACATACATCTAAGGGCGAAACACAGAACACAGTCAGAGTGCACCTAAAAACAACATGGCTACCTTTAACTTTTTTAAAGGCAGTCATTAGCCAATCACATAATGACTTGTCATTGCTATGTACTGCAGTACTTCTGCTAAATACTGCAAAATTTCATGAAAATACTATGACAACAGCTATCAATAAGTTAAAATGACTTATAACTTAAAAAAAGAGTTACCCTACTTACTTGTAGTATCCAAAAGGATGATCTGTGTACCATAATGTCTAATCCTGCCAAATTAAATGTAAATACCTCAGCCGTATTTGCGCTACATGAGATACAAAAGTCATTGGTGGAAGAACAACTTTTGGGACCCCCTTTTATCTTTTTGCCCCCTAGTTTAATCACAGCAAAACTTTGCATCATATGTAGGGCTCTGGGTTTTATGGTATTTATTTTTGGTCATTTCCGTCTGTATTTATCCATATTTATATTTTCCCCTTTTTAGCTGTATTTATCCATATTTATTAAGTGCTTAGTGTAAAAAATGAAGCTGCAATAGGTATATTTCCACACCTATTTAACAGACATATCTTTAGTCATGTTAGAATGTTCAATGACTATTAGCCATTTAAAGTACAATACAGTCATATGAAATCATTTGCATTGCAAAATAGCGATACTGCTGCAGTTATTTATACTTCATTGGGAAATCTTTGTTGTGTGTTTTTTAACTCCCCTACTGTCAATCTGCACAGCTACTCATCTGGCATGGATGGCTGACAGTAGTTAAAATTGTCCAAAAGAAAACCTCTATTCTGTATTTTTCCATATTTAAAAATAAATACAGACAGGAAAACCAATTGTTTTCTGTCTGTATTTAGCTGTAAAAATCAGTAAAAAAAGGAAAAATGGGAGCCTTAATCTTATGCCAAAGTTGAATGAAGAATAGGTCTGCAAAGTTATGTGAAGATTTGTCAAATGGATGTCATCAATTGTTTCATTTGAGATGTCTCCAGAGATGTCATAAATGATCTCATAGAACGTCATGAGTGATAAAATATGTGAGGTTATAAGCAATGGATGGCAGGTGTGAAGGTTATAGTAGATTTTACTACCTTAGGCAGTGATAAAAACATTTTAGTTATTTGATATTTTAAGGAAAGTTCAGTTTTTGGCTAGAAATGCAGCACCATTTCATGGTAGTAATCACACAACACAATAACATCTCAAAGCAAAATAAAAATACAATATATATAATGCAGGGTACAAATAAATAAAACAGTTAAAACGGAATGTGACACATCAAACAGAACACAATACAATAATACAACACAAAACCATAACAGCTAAAAAACAACACAGCATCACCACAACAAAATGCAACACAACAAATCTGCTCAAATACTTTTGTCACATATTACCACCTACACAAATCTGCTTTCATTGTATGCTGGTAAATGTGGTTTGCACCAAGCACCCTCACTTATCATCAAAGACAAGTTAAAGCTTTATTCACAAATCTTTTGTGGTCCTACTCAAGGAGTCAAAAACACAAGGGTAGGGGAATTCTAGCATGGGTTTGATATCCTATGAAATGATTCTTACACAGATATGCATATTAAAAAGGTTTTAAAAACACAGAAACACATACAATTCATAAATCTATATTCACTAGAATTTAAAAGGTTTGTGTCGTCCTTGCACCACGCATGGAGGTGGACGCAAGTGTGACTAAAAACCTAAATGAGATTTACCAAGCCACTCAAACGCCACGTTGCATGGTGCTGCCTGCTTAATAAATCTAAAGTATTACAAGGCAGCTCAAATCGCTGCATTGCATTACTCTGTGACAGGGAGGTGTGTAATGGGTGGATCCTGGGTGTTCCCAGGCATCCACCCACGCATTCTGAAATATCCCCAGATTTACCAACACTAGTAGACCTGGGAATGCGTCAGAATTGTACCCCTTCCTACCGGAGACATAACAAGGAAAAATAGATTTAATTCTCCTAGTTCCTTTCTATTTCTAAGTGTGCTGCATTCAGCAGCACACATAGAAAGAGGAACATGCCTCGAAGGATTGTTGTTGTGATGGAAGGTGTCCTTTCCTGCACAAAAACTATCCTGCCTACTATGCAGACATCCTTGCACAATGGTGCAAAGGTGCCTGCGTTGGTACTAAGCAGCTGTATGTAAACCAGTGCAGGCAGAGAGCAGGAATGCATTGTACTATGTGAAATACAGCACAATCCTGTCCTCTCCCTTTCATGGGGCGCAGTAAGGTGGCTTACTACATTGCATTGCATTGCATTGCGTGAAATGTTGATAAATATGGGCCATACTGTGCAAGAACTGAGCAATTATCTTGCCCTTTAGCTAACAAAAAAATCGTTAAATGATCCCTGGTACAATGGCTTTCTTACATCCCAAGGTGAACATGCAAAATTTGATCACAGAATTTTCAGTGTTCCTACAGCAATAAAACTGTCTGACTATCACGCTATCCAGCACAAGCAAGAATGAATTAAGCCACGAACTTAATAGTTTCATACAGGACTTTTACAGTAGAATTTTTTTTTGCTTTAAAAGCCTGTCAAGTGAAAGTGCTTAATGTTTTTTGTTTTCGCTAAATAACCTGTTGGATCTGGAAAGACATATGCAATAGTATTAAGAATCAGGCTCATGTGATCACATTACACCCATTTTCTTTAGGGTTTTCTACACTTTTTTTATTAAAAGTTCAGCACATTGGAATTTAAACATTTAAACAGCGATCCTAGAGAGCAAAAGTCAATCATTAAATTAAGAACCATCATATAGACTATTGAGAAAGTGGTATTTATTAATCTGCATAAATTTAGAATAGCATTAAGAGGATAGTAGCAAGCTGTTTCAGCGAGTACCCACCTCAATTGATTCAACAAATGACTTTTCTGCATACACAAACCTTCTTATAAGCCAAAACAAAACACATATTTAAGCAATTCAGCCACTAAACATGATGCAGTTAAGGTGACATGGAAAAGACTGCAAAAGGCCTTTGTCAGCTACCTATGCCAGAGTTTCTGCCAAAGAATTTGAATACAGCGAACAGCTTTAATATTATAGATATTTTTGGAGGGCAATTTGGAGGGCAATTTTCAAATTGAAATAAATATCACTCAGATGAGCTGTCTGTCTGTCTGCAGGGCCCCTTCAGATATAAGAAATAGAAATGATGAATATATTGAGGCCATCAATTTCTAAGATAGTATGTGATTGTAGATTTTACCGAATAAGGAACACATCAGTGCCATAAAATCATAAACACATGCCTTTTGATAGGAAAGCAATTACCTGCTACCTTTATATCTGTATATGCTGCCTGAACATTTGATGAATCCCACTGCAGGAAACCCCCATCTAAAGAGCAGGAGTTTTGGTGGTTCGATTTATCGAGGAGAGGCTACGGATCAGCTACTCTGTTACAGCTACTCTGTAGGGCTAATGACATTGTTGAGTGGCAGCAAGTAAAAATAACCTGGTAGCCAGGGTATAGAATTGCTGCAGCTTACAAAAGATAGCTCTCATGAAGGTTGGATGAAATTTCTACAGTCTGGATGGTGTATAAGTTAATGGCTGCACAGTAAATAATTGCTATCCCTAATGTTTCACAGCTGCTGACGCCTTCTACTTTGAGTCTATATTCTATCTTTTGGCATATTTTAAGAATAGGTTGTGCAAGATACCAAAGTCACTGCCATATCTATTTGACTTAAGATACATATGTGAGATTGTTCTAGAATGCCCTGAAGAAGAAAGCGCATAGTCAAAAATGTATGAGTAAATTTATTAAGTGTTGAATGCCCTATTTTACAAAGAAAACCTCTAAATCACTTGCAACCTTGACTAGGGGAAAATGGCAGCTAGCTAGTGTCCCGGCCGCAAGCATTTCGCATCTCCGCCCTTGCATCGTACTCACCACGTTTGCGTCCACATTGACCTCAGACTCACCCTCTCACACGGCCTTGTGCCCGGTCTGCTTGATTTGGTGTGCAGCTTTGCCGTGTCTCTGTGCCTCCTCTGGCAGTCAGCATGAGGGGAGAGCGTTGCTGTGGTAGACATGGGTCCCATGTGCCTTCTTTCCGCCTCGGAGATCCTGCGCGATCGCAGAGCAGCTGCCCGCATTTGCTTCCAGGTCCAGGGGGCAGAGTCAGCACTTTCCCCACATCATTTCCTGGATCTTCACACACAGCGGAGATAGAGGTGAGGAGTGGGAATCCCCCTCTATCATCTATGACCCCTAAAAAGGAAATTAGAGCCCGCACCTGTAGGAAGCCAAAGCCTTCCTCTCTTAACAGAACAGCGGTTTTGGCCAAAAACAGATCAGCAGCTAACAACCAGAAGACGACCAGCTCTCCAGAAGGGGCACCTGTTAACTCAGCAGTCTTTCCTACAAGAAGAGTAAAAATAGATATACCATAAGGAATGCAGAGTTTGGGATAGAGGAGGTACTTTCTACATAAAATAATAGGGAAAGTCACAAGCTTAGAATAACAACTGTCTCCCCCACTGAGGTTAGTAAGAAAACAGCCCATAATCTACCTCCCTTACAAGCCGGTACCCAAAAGAATTCTAAAAGGAGGACGAAAACCCAGCAGCCGACCACCACCAGTTTGGGAGGCAGAGTTAAAATAACCCCCTCATTGAGGTCCTACTTTAAAATAAAAGGTAAAAGGTAAAGAGGATCAGGATAATTAGCTGGGCAGCACTCAGACATTTGATAAACCCCACGCTCATGAACGCCTATGCAGCATACATCTCACGATCTTCACACTTCTAATTGTTATTCACTTCCTACGAATACAGACTACCCTAATAACCACCCTGAGGAGAACCCGACTGCAACTTTTGATCTTGAAAGGGGGGGGGCTGCTCTAATAGCACTGAAAGTGCAGGGGAGGGGGTAGGAGATTCTAGCACAAACTGGACGTTCTGGAAAATAATTCCAGAAGAAACAACTTAAGACTTCTGAATGTTCCAGAGGGCACAGAGGGTGGGAGCATAAATCATTGTGTAGTTAACCTATGTAAAGAACACATTGCAGCAGGAGCAGAGTTAGATTTAGAAACAGACATACAGAGGGTTCATTGTGATCCCCTCAGAAGAATTCCGGACAAAGGAAAACCAAAAACTATACTGATACATTTCCGCACTTACTCTATAAAAGAAATCATTCTTACAGCTGCCCTTAGGGCAAAGCAGTTCCAAAAACAGGAATGGTCTTTTGCTATAAGATCAGATATCTCTAAGGCAACTCAAACCCGCCAGTGGGAGCTTGGACAACATATACAGGAATTGAATATATGGTCCTCATGGATACAAATGAGAAGAACTCTGGTAGAAGAGGTGGGATTCACACACACCACACAGGGTAAGGAAAAAATGGCATGCAGCTTGAATGTACTCTCTTGGAATGTGAAGGGGCTAAGGGTAAACAGTTGACGGAGAAGGATTCTAGACTTTCCCAAAATCTTTGACAATGACGTCATAATACTACAGGAAACCCATTTACGATGGGAAGAATGGCAGGGAGTGTTAGAGCGAAATAAATGGATCACTCGTCTCGTATGCACTAATCAGTCTTTTAACGTGAAAGGGTTGGTGAATTGAGGGGGTAGATGGCCAAATCAATAATGTAGGGTATGCTTTTGTGGGGTATTATGTCCAAAAGTCACTGATTCGTCCCCACTTAGAGGATGATATCAACAGCTTCTCATTACAAAATATCATAATATTTTAGGTGGAGATTTCAATACACTGCTGGATCCAGTGCTAGATAAATCCACAATCAGACCAGCAGTGAACTCACCTAAAATAAGGGACTATGTACACCAGTTGATAAAGAACTTAGCTTTAGTAGACATTCGGAGATTGAAAGCAGGACAGGATAGACGGTATACCTTTCAGAACAAAAAGTGGTCTCACTCCTCTAGAATCAATTTTTTTCTGACAGACCAGAAACTTAATAAGAGCATCAGTAGTGTGGCACACCAACCCTCACACTTATCAGATCATGCTGCGGTGAAACTAGAGACGTTAGATAGAACGCTCTTAGGTGATCCAGAAATTGTAAAATCCCTAAAACTGACACAGTCTGCTTTTTTTCAACCAAAATGAACATTCCGGACCACCACAAATTGTTTGGGGTGCGTTTAAAGCCTATATTTGTGGGAGATTAATCAGTGCCGCAGCTTATAAAAGGAAGATAGGGAAAAACAAATTAAAAGAATATGAATTGTCCATTAAGGAAATGCAGGATAGGATTGCAAATAGATCACACATGCAGGATAGCATAAATGAGCAGCTAAAAAAGAAACTGAGACAAGTGAAAGAGATTTTATCAGGCTACTTGGAAGGGATTGTGAAAAAGAGATGGGAGGCTAGCAAGTTGGCGAATTATGAATACGGCGAAGGATGTGGAAAGATGTTAGCCTGGAAGATAAGGTCAGAAATCAGATTAAGGAAGTATTCAACAATACAACCAAAGGCCGATGTATGGAAGATCGGACAATTGGGAAGGCTTTTTGGCTTTTTTTTCAAGATTTGTATTCTGATGATATGGCAGTTACACACTTAGAAATAAGAATAAGGGAGTGGTTGCTACAGGATAAACTCCCCTGTCTGAATAAAAATCAGTAGGCTTCCCTTAATCAGAAGATCACCACTTCAGAAATAGATAATATTATTAAAAAAAATTAAAACTGGAAAGCTTTGGGTCCTGATAGCCTACCCAATGAACTGTACGAAGTTTTGCAGAAATAACTTACCCCCTTCCTCGGAAACGTATTGAATAATATATATAAATATCACGCTCCCCTCCTGACTACTTGGAATGAGGCAGTGATAACTGATACTCAAACCAGCAAAAGATCCTACAAAATGTGAGTCTTATAGACCAATTTCCTTGCTCAATGCAGATTATAAAATGTATACAAAGATTCTTGCAAAAAGGTTGGACAATGTAATGGAAGAGATTATAGATGTAAACCAGCAGGGTTTTATGAAGGGAAGGCAGCTCTCAGACTTAACTCATGTTTCGGTGTGCGCAAAAGATGTAGCTACTGTCATGGGTGTTCCTTTATCGGTCATAATGATAGATGCTGCCTAAGCCTTTCATCGAGTTAGTTGGCCTTCCCTTTATGAAGTAATGGAACTGAATGGTTTGGGTGGTCATTTTCTTTTAGCAATCCAAAGTATATACTCAGCCCCCAAGGCTAAGTTATTGGTCAATGGCTCATTAATCTCAAGCTTTCGGATAAATAGGGAAACTCGCCAGGGCTGTCCACTTTCACTGCTATTGTATAATCTGTATATAGAGCCTCTAGTGTGGAGAATTAGAGTGTAGCAAAGAATCCCTTCAATTCAGTATTGGAACTGGTATAAAAAAAAGGCTCTGTATGCAGAAGATTTAAAAGCCTACACAAGCAATTTGGAGATCTCTTTGCGGTAATTTTGGAAATAACAGAAAGTTTTGGGAAAATCTGGGGTTACTTGGTAAATAAAGACGAAACAGAGACCATGACATGGACTAGATCTCCCACAGAACATCTCAAGCACTTAAATAAAACAGAAATCAAATACTTAGGAATTTATGTTACGAAGGATGTGGAAAAAATGGCTTTCATTAATTTTAATCGACTCAGGCAGGAGTCTAAAAGACTCTTGCAAAGTTGGGCTTCCCTTCCAATCTCGAATTTAGGGAGGGTTATTTTAGGCAAAATGACTATCCTTGCAAAATTTGCCTTCATTTTTAATGCTCTTCCTCTACATTTTAAACAAGCCTGGTTAAAAAAAAAAACGTGGTCAATTTTGGCAGTTTTATATGGAGGTGTAAGTCAGTTGGAATCGCTTGGAAAAAAAGATGGAGGCGGAATAGCACTTCCTGATTTTTGGCTTTATTATTGGGCTTTTATCATGAAAAATGCTAGATGTTTGCTGATGTATGTACATGACATGCCAGTGCGGTACATAGCCTGAACACGAAACCTAGCAGGAGAATGAAAAAAATTGGAGCAACAGAGGGATTAATGCCAGGTCGCCCTCCACTCACAAATCCATTAACCAATGACCTGGTTACATATAACACTGCAATCTTTAAATCGTACTTGTTCGTTTGGAACTGTGTATGATTCGGTCGGAAACAAGGGCTACGAATCGGATCCGGGAAAGCCAAATCCGATTCGGTGGCCTTCTGAACAAGATCAGAATCGGGCCCTAAAATGGACTAAACATGCCGTTCTTTTTATTCTGAGTGTGGACACTGTGAAAATTAAAGTATGTATGACGAAAGTGAGCCACAACTCATTTTAGCTTAGAATTATTTTTTCTTTCACACTTTACGGTGTCTAGATGGTTGATGGATGATGTGATTATCTACACTTTATTTTTCTTCACCTTTTTTTGTCATGAAAGTTACCGATGATGACAATGTGAGCAAGCTGGTGAGTACCAACCAGTAGCTCTATGGGTTGTGCTTACGTGAGGCACTTTCTGACTTCCCACACCTCTTTTCTTTTTCTTTAATTGATGTGAACTTGTGTGTGGTTGGTTGACAAACTTAATTTTCTTTCTAGAAAAGAACACTTGGAGGTGGGCATGACTGAAAAACAAGAGTAGCCTTACTTAGGAGTATACAAATATCCCTTTTTGTTGATGTAATATTTGAAGGTTGCAGTGTTCTATGTAACCAGGTCATAGGTGTATGGACCTAGCAGGAGAAGCCAATCGCTTCTTATTTAAATTTGGCCACCCGAACTAATATTAGAGATCCTATACTATAGTAGTATGGCACCAATTTGGAGATCCCCAGGACCCCCTTCATGCTTGAAGGATAGTTAGGTGACCCCATTACTAAATGCCGGACTGTTTAGGTAGGGGTCAACTCACTGAGCAAGGCGTCTTGACTCCCTGGCTTTCTCTATCTCAATCCTCAAACTACAAGTTATCCCGATTTAAGTATTATCAATCAATCACTCAAGAAATTTGTAGAGCGCGCTACTCACCGGTGAAAACTCAAGACGCTGGGGAGGAGGGGTGCTGCTACTGCTTGAATAGCCAGGTCTTAAGTAGCCTCCTGAAGGTTAGTAGGTCCTGGGTCTGTCGTAGGAGGATGGGGAGGGTGTTCCAGGTCTTGGCTGCGAGGTGGGAGAATGATCTACTGCCGGTAGTCGCTCTTTGGATGTGGGGCACGGTGGCGAGGGCGAGGTCGGCGGAGCTGGTTGTTCAGGGTGTAGAAGGTGAGTCGTCAGTTGAGGTATGCTGGTCCGGTGTTGTGGAGTGCCTTGTGTGCGTGGGTGAAGAGCTTGAAGGTGATCCTCTTGTTAAGGGGCAGCCAGTGCAGGTCTCGCAGGTGGGGTGTGATGAGTCTGTGGCGAGGGATGTCGAGGATCAGGCGTGCAGAGGCGTTCTGTATGCGTTGTAGTCATTTCAGGAGTTTGGCCGAGGCTCCTGCGTAGAGGGCGTTTCCGTAGTCCAGCCTGCTGCTAACGAGGGCCTGGGTGACTGTTCTTCTTGTTTCGGTGGGGATCCACCTTTAGATCTTGCGGAGCATGCGGAGGGTGTTGAAGCAGGATGATGAGAGGGCGCTGACTTGCTTGGCCATGGAGAGTGTTGAGTCGAGGATAAACCCCAGGTTGCGTGCGTGGTCGGTGGGTGTTGGTGCTTCTCCCAGTGCGGTCAGCCACCAGGAGTCGTCCCAGGCTGATGGGGTGGGGCCGAGGATGAGGACCTCCATTTCGTCTGAGTTCAGCTTCAGGCGGCTGTTCTTCATCCATTCGGCGACGGCTTTCATTCCTTTATGGAGGTTGATTTTGGCGGCGAGGGGGTCCATGGTGAGGGAAAGGATCAGCTGGGTGTCGTCGGCATAAGAGATGATGTTGAGGTCGTGCAGTGGGGCGACGTGGACGAGCGGTGCCATGTAGATGTTGAACAATGTTGGGCTGAGGGATGATCCTTGGGGTACGCCGCAGATGATCTCGGATGCTTTGGAACAGAAAGGGGGAGGCGGACG
Organism: Triturus cristatus; assembly: GCF_964204655.1. NCBI lineage: Eukaryota > Metazoa > Chordata > Amphibia > Caudata > Salamandridae > Triturus > Triturus cristatus. Next base: position 1,137,914,542 of record NC_140581.1, read on the forward strand.
CTCTGGGTTCTGCCGGGGAGGAAGTAGGTGGTCCAGTCCAGAGCCTTGTCGCGGATCCCTGCGTTGTGGAGGCGTGTGCATAGGGTGCGGTGGCAGACAGTGTCGAAGGCGGCTGATAGGTCCAGGAGGACGAGGGCCCCGGTTTTGCCATTGTCCAGCAGGGCCCTGATGTCATCGGTGGTGGCGATGAGGGCAGTTTCGGTACTGTGGTTGCTGCGGAGCCAAGACTGGGATAGGTCCAGGATGTTGTTCTCCTCGAGGTAGTGGGTCAGCTGTCTGTTGACGGTTTTCTCGATGACCTTCGCCGGGAACGGGAGCAGGGAGATAGGCCGGAAGTTCTTGAGGACCCTCTGATCCGCCTTGGGATTCTTGAGAAAGGCGTTGATCTCGGAGTGCTTCCAGCTCTTCAGGAAGGTCGTGGTCGAGATGTTGATGGCCTTGTGGAGATGGGGTGCGATGGTGGTGCAAGCTTTGCTGAAGATGTGGTGCGGGCATGGGTCTGACAGAGAGCCGGAGTGGATGGTGTTCATGATTTTGATGGTGTTGTTGTCGTTTATGTTGGTCCAGGTGAGCAGGGGGTTGATGTGGGTGGTGGCCGTGGGGTCTGAAGTGTCAGTGGCTGTTGAGGCAGTCAGGTTGTTGAAGCTGTCGTGGATGTCTGCGATCTTGCGATGGAAGAAGGTGGCAAGGGAGTCGCACAGGTCTTGCGATGGTGGGATGTTGTTGGTGTTGGAGCTAGGGTTGGAGAGTTTTGGCTACAACAGTGAAACAATATTACGTCACTTGAGTGCAGGCTGCACGCTGCTCCCAGTAACTTTCTGTGACTTTCCCTTTTACAGCATGCCGCCATCATACTGAGGCGGGACCGGACTCGGGCATGCCGGCGAGTATGGCTGTTGTGCCGGTCCCCAGCAGGCAGGCAAGGGGCGGGGCTGCGCCGCGCATGGTAGTGATGCATGCGTCCCCCGCCTTTGCCTGCAGCTGATTGGTTGTGCAGGCCTTTGACCCGGAAGCGCAAGAAGCGCTTCCAGGTCTTACATGGGGGAACGGCCAGGAAGCTGGTTCTAACCGGCTCCCGGCCTGAAATTGGCATAAAATGCTGTGGAGCGGCAAGATGGGTCTCTTTCACCGCTGCTCCACAGCCTTGAAGGGACGCAAGGGCCTCGAGCTGAGGCTCCAACTTGGATCATTTTTCTTTTGTCTCCCCTGCAGGTTTTCTCAGCTGATTTTCGGCGGTCGAGCTTCATTTCTGGATTTCCCCCACCTTTCTTGTCTTCTGTTGCAGGGTTTTTCCAAGATTTTGAGACAGCTTATTTTTTCCTGGACATTTGGTGGGAGTCTGCAGCCTGCCCCTACAGCCTGCAGCAGGAGATTTTGGGTGAATCCTAGGCAGCACGTGGATTACTTCCTGTCCCTACCAGTGTGCCATTTAAATCAGCTTGGAGCCACGCAGGCTTAGTAAATACTCGCCGGTCCGGCACAATTGGTGTTACGGTGGTGGCTCCAGCTGGTAGTTTGCATCCAGGCACACTGGGGATCTTGGGAGGTCCTTGGCTCCAGGATTTTCCGGTGATGGGGTTTGTGGTTGAAGGGGCTGGCACTGTTTATATATGTGCAAGAAGCTTATTTGTGTAGCAGGGGCTGTGTTTTTGGTTTGTGAAACATAGCATTGTGGGGGTAGCCACAAGTAAGGGCCCCTGTGTTTTTATCAGTATTTTGGTGCATTTGAGTGCACAGCTGTACAAACTATTTTAGGTGGGGTTGTTGGTAGCATTTCTCCTGGGGCAGTGCTACTTAGAAATTTGAGGAGTTGAAGCCAGGGGGTATAGGTTTAAGGTTTTTAACACAAAAGAGGTGAATTATTTTAGGTACTAATGGCCCCTAAGGCAAAGAGGAGCGAACAACGCTCGTGCATGGACAATTCTATGGAGGCCATGATGCAAAAAATGGAAGACATGGGACAAGCCATAGCTGAGCTGACGAGCAGAGTGGATGGGCAGGATGGGGCAGACAATAGGCCCGGACGATTGGGAGTGGCCCCTAAGGCAGCATTCCCTCCAGTGCTCAAAAGGGCTAGAGCCAGGAAAGGGGGAGCACCTGCCCCGTCACCACTGAGGGTGGGGGGAGCAGAGGGGGTAGCTGAGACAGCTCCAGTGAGAGCTGTGCCGAAGGCAGTAAGTGATGTGCAGGTCCCAACAATGGTGGTTTCACATGACACTGAAGGGGTTAGTCAGCCAGGTACATCTGGTATCAATCCCCCACCCTATGCCCCAAGCATCCCCATGGGGTGGCACCAGGTACCGAGGGGGAAAGTCGGCCAGGTACATCATGTACCATGCCCCCGCCCCAGACCACAGTCATGCCCACGGGGGGCCACCTGGTAACGAGGGGGTAGTCAAGCTGGTGCATCAGGTACCACTCCCCCACCCCCTGCCCCAGGCCCCAATTATCCCTGCAATAGGGGGCCTATCAGGAAAATGCGCCAGGGCAGCCTGATTTGGTAGCAAATTTGGCAGCAGTTTTGCCATAGTTGGAGAAGGAAGGTACCTGGATCCCAGCAGCAGGGGCTGAGACATTACGTTGCGAAGTGAGTGCTTTGGAAAAAGAAAAAAAGATGGTGGCGCAGTTTGCAGGAGCTAAGACAGGAGAGGGGCTGACTGTACCGGCAGGGAGTGCAATGGCTAGTGGAACAGCACCCACGGTGAATGGAAAAGATCCTCTTGCAGTAAAGACGCCATTAGACGTGGGGAAGGCAAAAGCATCGGAAGCACCAGCAGCAGGTACGCCTCAGACGTTGCCAATGTTAGGTTTGGGCGAATTGCGCTCTTCTAGGGACCGTTTGGGAAGGCATGTGTCACAGGAAGTAAAGGAAAAAATTTGGAAAGGGGAATATGTTTTCCTTGCTGGTAGATAATGTTGAGAGGGAGGAAGCTAAAAAGAACGAAGAGTGGACACACCCAAGGAGGTTGTCCAATTGGCTGCAAAAGAAGATGGTGGACGAGACCATGGTCAATTGGTTCAAGGGTTTCTCAAATTGTATGGCAATTATGTCTAAACGTTTCCCAGGCTTGGACGCACAAATGGCATGTTACCAGAATAGGATTGCTTGTGCCCATGATGAATATGGCGGTGTGGGATGGAAGGAATTCAATAAGGATTTTAGAAGAGCAAATGCAACTGACCCTGCCCTTAACTGGGACCAAATTGATACAATTTTATGGTTGAGCCACATAAAATACGGGACCCAGGACAGCTCAAGGGGACAGTCCTTTCGGTCAGGCCCCTCAGTCAGCTTGGGGGGGGGCAAATAAGGGGGCAACTTGGGACTTTAACAGGCGTACATGCACCAGGGAGGCAGGCACATGCACGTTTAAGCATACATGTTACTTCTGTGGCCACACCTCACACCCTGAGTCCAAGTTTTTAAAAAAATCAAAGGACAAAGGGGGAAAAAGCAGGAGTGAAGGTTTATTCCCCACCAAGGCCCAGTACCCCATCATAACCAGTGCCCTAATCCCATGGTTGAATAAGTACAATTGCCTTACTTCAGCTAGAATTTTACTGGAAAGGTTTCAGGAATGGTTTCAGAATCCCTGCGCCTGGCTACATAGGTATGTCACATTGTCAGAACCAATTATTGGTGAGATCCAATAATGGGGTGGCAGCAGCAAAATTTGAAAAGGAAATACGATTAGGCAGAGTGGCGGGTCCATTTGACATCATACCGGTGGAGGGTTTCGGTGCTCCCCATTGGGGGTAGTTGCCAAGAAGGAGCAGGGGAAGTTCTGTCTGATTCACTTTCTTTCCACCCCAAGGGCCAATCGTTGAATGACGCCATAGATGGTGAGTTGTGCATGGTCAGCTATGCATCCTTTGATCAGGCAGTTGAAATGCTTTGGGGGCTGGGACCCGACGCACTCTTGGCAAATTCGGATATCGAATCAGCTTTCCGCCTTTTGCCAGTACATCTGCTAGATTTCCACCTGCTGGGTTTCCAGTTCCAAGGGAAGTACTACTAGGACAAATGCATGGGGTGTTCTGTTTCCTGCTCTTCCTTTGAGAAGTTCAGTTCCTTTTTATAATGGGTTTTCAGGCAGGTGATGGGCCACCAATCAGTCCTACATTACCTAGAGGATTTCCTTTTGTTGGGAGTGCCAGGCTCCCAGGAATGTGCCTGGGACCTGCAGAAATTCAGTGCGCTCATGCATGACTTTGGGGTGCCTTTGGCGCAAGGTAAGACTGTTGGGCCAACCACTGAGATTGAATTTTTGGGGCTAGAGTTGGATTCAATGCAAGGGGTGTCACGTTTCCCAAAAGAAAAAATCTCAGCATTCAGGTCAGCATTACAACAATGCCTGAGCCAGGAGAAGGTTACGCTTCACCAGCTTCAGCAGACAATAGGACAGTGAAATTTTGCATTAAAAATCATTCCCATGGCACAACCATTCTCACGCACCATCGAACAGGCTATGTCAGGTCTCAAAGAAAAACATCACCACACCAGGTAATCCAGTGAGGTCAGGCAGGACATGCGGATTTGGATGGCATTCCTGGGTGATTTCAATGGGAAGGTGATGTGGCCCAGCCCACCCAGATCCAGTCCGGAGATAGGGCTGATGACTGACGCGGCAGGTAGCGAAGGATTTGGCGCCATTCTAGGTCTGTCATGGGTGGCGCAATGCTGGCCGGCATGGTGGGTGGAAGCTGAACTCACAGGAAACATTGGTTTCCTGGAGTTGTTTCCCATCCTAGTGGCATTGTCCATCTAACTAGAACAGCTGAGAAACCAGTCTGTAGTCTTCTGGTCTGACAACATGTCTGTGGTGGACTGCATCAATCAGCAATCAGCAAAGTGTAAAATGATCTTGCGATTGTTGAAACAAATAATACTGTTGTGCATGAAGTTAAATCTGCTGCTTAGGGCAAAACATGTCCCAGGTGTATTGAAACAATGTGGGGGGGGGGGCAGCGCACTCCTGTTAATTCAGGTTAAAACGATAGTTGAATTACTTCTGACTTAGGTGCTACAGTGGTATGCTCGCTGTCAATTGAGCATCAGATAAATCAAGAGAAGAAACTAACCATGGGGTGGTTACCACTGTGCACAGTGCTAGGGGTGACTATGACCCTACGTTGTAAATCACCTTGACATGTACTAAATAATCAATCAAATCAGTGAAATTCAAAAACCATATATTAATTCATATATGTAAAATGTTGGTACACGTATACATATAAATAATTTGTTATGCAGTATACATCACTTATAATGCGTCATAATACTGATACGTGTTATAGCAATGTATGAACTCAATACATCTTTAGTTCATTCAATTTGGTACATAAAAGAATTATGATGAGCCCAATGCATTTCGGGACCGGCATGTCCCTTCATCAGGGGCAATCTGCGAACAAAAACATAATGATAGTGCACATTACTAATACATGAATGCATATTTGTGATACTCAAATAGAACCATTAGTATTGGTTGAACCGGCTGTGAGCCATGCGATATTGTGAACATCCCACTGTTTGTGGAGTTTTATGAATAGAGCAAAATGTTGTGCTTGAATGAAGGCAGTAAGAACAACGCCACCGAGGTAGATGATGCACCGTGATGTAATTAGAAAGGGGGGAATAGTCTCAGATTTAAGAAATGCAGATTAGAAGAGGAGTACAATAATATATTGGGCGAGGTGAACTCACCTCGTCTAATGTACCAGAGAAAGCCTCTATAAGGAGAGGCTGACAAACAAAACGAAATTACCAGCCAGTGTACAGCTGCGGAAAAAACCACGAGAGAAAGGGTTTAAAAACTGAGAGCTAGAGAAAGAATAGAAAACGTGTGCAAAACTAGTGTAGACTCGCTTACCAAAAATGGTTATCCTGAGATCCACGGAGGATTAAAGCTATAAACGAAGAGGGTATGATTGAAATCATGGGTCTGCCTGACAAACAAACGAGTGTCTGTGGTGTCCTAAGACGTGGATCAATAATAAAGAAACTAGAAAGGAAACTTACTTGGATGTCAAGAAAGGGATGGAAACGCGAGCCGTTAGAACAGGTGCTAACCGGTAACAGAGTCGGATACTCGCGTAGATGCACCGTGTCGCTAAATACATGTTAAAGAAAGCGGGCGGCTCCGGAGAGTGACGTCCGAAGTGGGGGATGATAGCAATAGAAACAGGACTGGCGGGATCCGCCATGTTGTGATGGTAACATATCTTCGTGTGTAGATATTTACGTATATGAAAGTAATGAAAAGCTAAGTAGCTGGAAAAGTGGTGCCTTTACGGGACAGATAAAGGAGTGTAATAAAGAGAAAAAAAAACAAGAATATAACATGTCGATAAACACGAGATCGGCAGAGGATCTGAAAAGTATCTTCAAGGCTGATCTGTAAACACCAATGATGGGCTGGGGACAGCCAACAAATGCATGAGACACTCTGGATAGCAAAACTGATGGGTGAAGTGCTACTGTATGGGAAACACTGAACGACATGAAACAGGGTGATCAAGATGAAGTGGAAATACTACAGGGGGTGGGTGCCAAAAGCTAGAACATGAGATATGATAGCTAAGGAAAGAACAGTCGAAGAGATAGTGAGAGGACAACTGGACGCTGGTAAGAAATGGTAAAAAAATAGAAATGGAGTGAGAGTTGAAACATAAAATGTGCAGTGAATCCTGAAAGTTGCCATAGGTAGCGTGCTTATAGAAAACATAAAAATGCTATGTGCATGAATCCTGAGGGTTACTGTAGGTGGTGTGCTTATAGAAAACATGACATATCCAGGCGATCATTGAGACCAGACGGGGTCAGTGTTTGAAGTTTTTTGATCCAGAAGATTTCTTTGCGTAGCAACGTGTTGGTTATGTCTACGCCTGGTCGAAATTTTATGATCTCAATGATTTGGAACCGTAGTTGTGAGATCGTGTGTTTAGCCTCAGACCAATGGGTTGCCAGACTTGAGGTGGTATTCTTGTGTCTGATTCTGGATTTGTGTTCAGTTATGCGGGTTTTGATTTTGCGTTCGGTCTTACCGACGTAGGCTTTTCCGCAAGGACATTTGATGCAATAGATGACGTTAGCTGTATTGCAGTCACTGGTATGTTTAAGCTGTACTTTTGTGCCAGATAACGGGTGGGTGAGAATGTTTCCTGTGATTACGTTATTGCAATGGATGCAAGATAAACATCTTCTTGTCCCATGGTGTATGCTCAGTTCTTTAATGACAGGCGGGGATTTCAAAAGAGAGCGTAGATTTCGGCCTCTAGTGTACGCAAACATGGGTTTCTGTTGAAATAGGCCATGCAAATCCTCCTCTTGTTGAAGCAGTTCCCAACGGGAATGTATGATATTCTTTATATTGGTGGAGATGGTTGAAAATTTACTCACAAATACTAGTCGTTTTTGAGAACTGCGTGGTTGTTGTTTGAGAAGGTCGTGACGAGGTTTGTCCATAGCCTTGGTTAAGCAGTTTGCCAATACTTCCTGGGGATAACCCCTTGCTGAAAAGCGTTTGGAGGTTTCCTGTAGTTCAAAAGAACTATTTTCAGTGTCAGAAAAAATTTGGCGTATCCAGATGAATTGGGATAAAGGTAAATTATTAACAAGACTTCGTGGGTGAAAGCTTGAAAAAGCTAATAAGTTGTTATGTCTGTGGGCTTATGATAGATGGTAGTGTGAAAATGGTTAGATGCTGTTTTAACAACTTGCACGTCAAGATAATGTGTAGTATCTCCATCAATTTGATACGAAAGTTGAATATGTGGATTAATGCTGTTGAGAGACTCAATCATTGTAGTGAAAGAAGGTGCAGTGTCATTCCAAATAAGAAAAATATCGTCAATGTAACGATAGTAGAGGATGATTTTGGACCACCAAGTGGGATTGGCAATGATGTTCTCTTGCTCGTATTGCGACATATAGATATTGGCATATGCCGGTGCCCCGGAAAAGCCCATCGATATTCCAGTTAATTGTGCATAAAATTTCTGTTGTTATTCGAAATAACTGTTATGTAGGCAGAACTTGAGGAGCTGAAGTATGAAAATTTTTTCAATATCCAAATCCTCCATTTGGAGAAGAGCCCATTCAACAGCGTCAAGACCTGCTGCATGTGGTATTGAGGTGTAGAGGGTTGTGACATCAATTGTGCAAAGATAGATGGTACTTTGAGGATCAATCTCTGCTCGTTGGAGAACCTGAAGAAAATGTGTCGTATCTTTTAGGTATGTACACCACTTTTGAACAAATAGTTGTAAGAAATGATCAAGAAATTTCCCAACAGGATCGAAAATGGAGCCACAACCGGACACAATTGGACGGAAAGGTGGATCATTAGGGTCCTTATGTATTTTTGGAATCATATACAAATGGGGCCTCCGTGGGTTGGTGGTTGTTAAATAAAGACGTGTAGTGTCATTGATCCAATCGTTGTTACATGCCGCCTCAAGTATTTTATTAAGCATATCTTGAAGTTGAGCGGTTGGATCCGCAGGTAGCGACATGTAAGTATTAGTGTCTGAGACATGAGATAATACTTTAAAATTATAGTAATCAGTGTCCATGACGACTATGGCCCCTCCTTTATCAGCTGGTTGTACTGTGATCAGTGTATTGTTGACTAGCTTGTAAATGATATTGCGATCATGCTTGGAGATATTGCTGTGACTCTTTGGTTGATAATTCAGTTTTTCAAGATCTTTGTCCATGAAGCTGGTATTTAGGTGGAATCGGAATAGCATTGGTTTGATGGCAAGACGTAGACCTCTTGGAATCCTCTTAGCTTTGTGATATTGGACGAGAGTTGATGCGTGCAGTTTTTGATTGAGTTGTCTCCTTGTTATGAATTCCAGTTGGCGTAGCTGTTGAGTAATGGTTCCTCCATGAGTATCTGTATTTTAACTTCTTGGATGAGAGCATAAAACTACAGATACTCATGGACAAGTGGTATGCGATTCTTAACAAATGCTCCTTAGACCTCATACTCTTGATTATAGAAGAATTTTCTAAAACCATAAAAGATCTTGAAGACGAAATATATTCCCTCAAAAGTGAGCTACAGATTCGTATGGAGACTGATTCATGGAAATTGCAACTAGAAGTACTCAACCAGAAACTTGAAAAGTATGAAAAAGAATTGCAAGAAGGCAAATTACGTAAATATAGGCGTGACACTATCGACTATAAACTTAACGAGGTATATACCTGGGCCGACATATACACCCGCAAGAGGTTCGATACTAAGAAAACACCCACATCATCAGACGAGAGTCTTGTTTCAGACAAAGACACAACAGTTGTCCGCACACCAGCATCAGCTATAATCCTTTCTCAACAAACTGGACCTTCTACCTCATCTGACGTCACGCCAACAGGCCCAACTCCTTCCTCTTCCACTTCTTTTTTAGCCCAAGCCATGGACCACGGGCGTCCACCAGCTCATCCATACCAAACCAAACAAATCCAACACGAAAAACCCGCAGAGGGAAAGGAAGTAGGCGGAAAGTCCTTACGCAGTGGAAAAACAGTAACTTAGTGATCAACATTTCTTCCTACACACTTAACGAGCAAGAAAAGGCCCTTCTTGGACGTGGATTGTCATTTGTACCAACATCCCACACCACTCCTCTTCAGACTCAGGGCGAATTCTTCAAATTCATGTGTACAATCAGATTGAAACATTTCTTCAGCAACGTTGCAATTTCTGACCAACAAGAAAGTGAGCTAATTCAGCCGCGATTCAAACCCAAGAGTACATTTATGCCTCCAATCACGCACAAGACATTGGACACTTTTGAGACTCTAGTAAATAAAGATCTTGAAAAACTGAATTATCAACCAAAATTGTGTCCGGTTGTGGCTCCATTTTCGATCCTGTTGGGAAATTTCAACTGTTTGTTCAAAAGTGGTGTACATACCTAAAAGATACGACACATTTTCTTCAGGTTCTCCAACGAGCAGAGATTGATCCTCAAAGTACCATCTATCTTTGCACAATTGATGTCACAGCCCTCTACACCTCAATACCACATGCAGCAGGTCTTGACGCTGTCGAATGGGCTCTTCTCCAAATGGAGGATTTGGATATTGAAAACATTTTCATACTTCAGCTCCTCAAGTTCTGCCTACATAACAGTTATTTCGAATACCAACAGAAATTTTATGCAAAATTAACTGGAACATCGATGGGCTTTTCCGGGGCACCGACATATGCCAATATCTATATGTCGCAATACGAGCAAGAGAACATCATTGCCAATCCCACTTGGTGGTCCAAAATCATCCTCTACTATCGTTACATTGACGATATTTTTCTTATTTGGAATGACACTGCACCTTCTTTCACTACAATGATTGAGTCTCTCAACAGCATTAATCCACATATTCAACTTACGTATCAAATTGATGGAGATACTATACATTATCTTGACGTGCAAGTTGTTAAAACAGCATCTAACCATTTTCACACTACCATCTATCATAAGCTCACAGACCGTAACAACTTATTAGCTTTTTCAAGCTTTCACCCACGAAGTCTTGTTAATAATTTACCTTTATCCCAATTCATCAGGATACGCCGAATTTGTTCTGACACTGAAAATAGTTCTTTTGAACTACAGGAAACCTCCAACCGCTTTTCAGCAAGGGGTTATCCCCAGGAAGTATTGGCAAACTGCTTAACCAAGGCTATGGACAAACCTCGTCACGACCTTCTCAAACAACAACCACGCAGTTCTCAAAAACGACTAGTATTTGTGAGTAAATTTTCAACCATCTCTACCAATATAAAGAATATCATACATTCCCGTTGGGAACTGCTTCAACAAGAGGAGGATTTCCATGGCCTATTTCAACAGAAACCCATGTTTGCGTACACTAGAGGCCGAAATCTACGCTCTCTTTTGAAATCCCCGCCTGTCATTAAAGAACCGAGCGTACACCATGGGACAAGAAGATGTTTATCTTGCATCCATTGCAATAACGTAATCACAGGAAACATTCTCACCCACCCGTTATCTGGCACAAAAGTACAGCTTAAACATACCAGTGACTGCAATACAGCTAACGTCATCTATTGCATCAAATGTCCTTGCGGAAAAGCCTACGTCGGTAAGACCGAACGCAAAATCAAAACCCGCATAACTGAACACAAATCCAGAATCAGACACAAGAATACCACCTCAAGTCTGGCAACCCATTGGTCTGAGGCTAAACACACGATCTCACAACTACGGTTCCAAATCATTGAGATCATGAAATTTCGACCAGGCGTAGACATAACCAACACGCTGCTACGCAAAGAAATCTTCTGGATCAAAAAACTTCAAACACTGACCCCGTCTGGTCTCAATGATCGCCTGGATATGTCATGTTTTCTATAAGCACACCACCTACAGTAACCCTCAGGATTCATGCACATAGCATTTTTATGTTTTCTATAAGCACGCTACCTACGGCAACTTTCAGGATTCACTGCACATTTTATGTTTCAACTCTCACTCCATTTCTATTTTTTTAACATTTCTTACCAGCGTCCAGTTGTCCTCTCACTATCTCTTCGACTGTTCTTTCCTTAGCTATCGTATCTCATGTTCTAGCTTTTGGCACCCACCCCCTGTAGTATTTCCACTTCATCTTGATCACCCTGTTTCATGTCGTTCAGTGTTTCCCATACAGTAGCACTTCACCCATCGGTTTTGCTATCCGGAGTGTCTCATGCATTTGTTGGCTGTCCCCAGCCCATCATTGCTGTTTACAGATCAGCCTTGAAGATACTTTTCAGATCCTCTGCCGATCTCGTGTTTATCGACATGTTATATTCTTGTGTTTTTTTCTCTTTATTACACTCCTTTATCTGTCCCGTAATGGCACCACTTTTCCAGCTACTTAGCTTTTCATTACTTTCATATACGTAAATATCTACACACGAAGATATGTTACCATCACAACATGGCGGATCCCGCCAGTCCTGTTTCTATTGCTACCATCCCCCACTTCGGACGTCACCCTCTGGAGCCGCCCGCTTTCTTCAACATGTATTTAGCGACACGGTGCATCTCCGCGAGTATCCAACTCTGTTACCGGTTAGCACCTGTTCCAACGGCTCGCGTTTCCATCCCTTTCTTGACATCCAAGTAAGTTTCCTTTCTAGTTTCTTTATTATTGATCCACGTCTTAGGACACCGCAGACACTCGTTTGTTTGTCAGGCAGACCCATGATTTTAATCATACCCTCTTCGTTTATAGCTTTAAACCTCCGTGGATCTCAGGATAACTATTTTTGGTAAGCGAGTCTACACTAGTTTTGCACACGTTTTCTATTCTTTCTCTAGCTCTCAGTTTTTAAACCCTTTCTCTCGTGGTTTTTTCCGCAGCTGTACACTGGCTGGTAATTTCGTTTTGTTTGTCAGCCTCTCCTTATAGAGGCCTTCTCTGGTACATTAGACGAGGTGAGTTCACCTCGTCCAATATATTATTGTACTCCTCTTCTAATCTCTATTTCTTAAATCTGAGACTATTCCCCCCTTTCTAATTACATCACGGTGCATCATCTACCTCGGTGGCGTTGTTCTTGCTGCCTTCATTCAAGCACAACATTTTGCTCTATTCATAAAACTCCACAAACAGTGGGATGTTCACAATATCGCATGGCTCACAGCCGGTTCAACCAATACTAATGGTTCTATTTGAGTATCACAAATATGCATTCATGTATTAGTAATGTGCACTATCATTATGTTTTTGTTCGCAGATTGCCCCTGACGAAGGGACATGCCGGTCCCGAAATGCATTGGGCTCATCATAATTCTTTTATGTACCAAATTGAATGAACTAAAGATGTATTGAGTTCATACATTGCTATAACACGTATCAGTATTATGACGCATTATAAGTGATGTATACTGCATAACAAATTATTTATATGTTTACGTGTACCAACATTTGACATACATGAATTAATATATGGTTTTTCAATTTCACTGATTTGATTGATTATTTAGTACATGTCAAGGTGATTTACAACGTAGGGTCATAGTCACCCCTAGCACTGTGCACAGTGGTAACCACCCCATGGTTAGTTTCTTCCCAGGTGTATTGAAACATGCTGCTGACACGCTTTCTCACTTTAAGATGCAGGTGTTCAGGTCCCACCACCCAGAAGCGGCAGAGAACCCACACCTTTCCCAGACCAGCTTTGGCAGCTTGGTGCCCCCAATTACCGGACCTCATGGCAACAAGCCTAGCATCCAGGACCAGGATGGCATATGAAGTGGCGTTTGGGGCTTACTGCATCTTTTTGGGGGAGGACTGGGAGGAGACCTGGAATCATACTGGGGTGGTGTTTTCCTACTTGAGAGCAATGAAGGATGGTGGGGGCTCAGTGGCATCGGCACGGCGGCATATAGCAGCAATTTCCTTCTTCGCAAGAGTAAAGGGCAGGGGTGACCCCACTACCACATTTATAGGAAGAAAAGCGCTGTAGGGGTGGCAGCGCCTGCAAGGTTCACAACCAGATGTGAGGCACCCGATAGGTATTGACATTTTGGCTGCATTGCTGGGCGTGCTGAGTCAGGTTTGTGAATCAGCAGCTGAAACACTCTTGTTCAAAGCAGCCTTTTACTTGGTATTTTATGGTGCTTTCAGGATTGGGGAACTGGTGTCAAAAAATAAAAGGGACTGGCAGCGGGGTTTGCAATTCAGCCACGTAAAAGTGCAAGGAGACTCGTTATTCAAATGCCTTCCCAGGTCAAAGACTGATCAGGAGGGTAAAGGGGAGGGATTGCTTGCTGCCCCATCGCCAACCTGGAGGCGTTCCTGGAACACAGGCCAGGGGTGCGGGGGCCGTTGCTAATGCATGCAGATTAGACCCCGCTCACTACATTTCAATTTAGAAGGGTCATGGACATTGCCCTCAAGAAGGCCGGTTTAGACCCAGGCAATTTTGGGACCCACTCTTTCAGAATAGGGGCCGCCACTGAAGCGGTGGCCCAGGGGTTTTCCAGGAGTGCAGTACAGAGGATTGGTAGGTGGTCCCCAGACTGTTACAAGTGCTATGTGTGGCTGCATATGCACTAGAGTTGTGGCTTCTCACTTACAGTTGTTTTTCTCTTCCTGATTTGACTTGCAGTTTCTACGTCCTGTCCTGCAGGGGGATGCTTGCAGCGGTTCGTCATCTGTCAGCACCTGTAGTGCACCAGTTGCCCGCCTGGGGGCACAAAGAAATGGACGTGTGGGTTATTGGCCACTCATATGTAAGAAGGTTGAAACAATTTTTCTTTGCAGGCTTTTATGCGCATTGAACATGACAGGCCAGTTTTAATGTTTCTTTCCATGGGCAGGTGGGCTATGCTTTGGCCAGCTCAGGGATATGTTGATAGGCTTGCTGGGCAAGACTCAGGTACCCCCTGCAGCGTTTATCTTGCACATAGGGGGTAATGACCTGGTGCACCTGGGCTGGAAGGGTGTAGTGGAGGCCCTGGTTACAGAAGTGGGGTGGCTGGCAAAGAAATGCCCGGAAGCAATACTGGTTTGGTCACACATGAGTCCCAGATTTCAGTGGAAAGGGGGCGAGTCAGTGTGGACCCTCAATCATTCAGTAAAAAGGATCAACAACCGGGTTGATAAATTATTCTGAAACTGCAGACAATAGCGCATGGGTGCATCCGGGGGGAGCCGTTTTTCCTATAGGATGGCATGCACCTCTCTAAACAGGGTAATGAGTTGTTTTTGGGAAATTTACTTGCATGGCTAGTGGGGACACGCAGCAGGGCATGACCTTCTGGAGGCAGAGGGGCCAGTTACTCAGGCAACTATACAGGCCTGTGGCGGTAAGGTCATGATTGGTGAGCATAGTTTACCGTCCTTAGCAGGCACCACCATTGTCAAATGGGGACGCCTGAGGGGGGACATATGGTCTCTCATGGAACTTCAGGGGCAGTTACAGCCGGTAGGCTGGAAGGGTGCGGGGGGAGGGGAATTTACGCTTCTGGTAGGCTGGTTGGCTAACCCTCGCACACACGCAAGGGCGCAAGTAAGCTGGGCATAACTGCACAGCCCATTATGGAGATAATGTTGAGGGCGTAGGGGGTGCCCGGGGTGAGGTAACCTTCCAGTAAACTGGCCCCGCTGCGCAAGGTCACTCTGGGAGGTTGGTGGGACATAGCTTGATCTGGATCTTGGTCCAGTCATTGACCTTGCCGTAGGCTCAAACAGGGATACACAGACAGATAATGTTGATCACTTAGCTTATGATAGGAATGGCTATGTATTAGAATTAGAAACATGTTAAGGATAGCCCAATGACATACTGTACATATCAATGTAATGGCCCAGACTTTGTGCATATTGTGAAAATAATGTAAATAATGCTTTAATGTTTGTTCATTGTTATGAAATAAAATACGGCTGGGGTTTATGACCCTTAATCCAAGCTGGGGTTTAGGTTGTTGCCTGGCGGGAAGAGGGGCGATGGATCACACTGGGGCTGGGAGGGCCCCCATACCCCAAGGGTTGAAGTGAAGGATGAGGGGGGCTTGGCAGTACCTGACCATACACACAGTACTGACCTCTGGCACCAGATGCAGACAGTTTGCTTGGGTTTCCCGTCTATAATTAGACCAGAAGGAGCGGGGGCTTTGACAGCTCATTATCTCCTGATCACAGAGACTTTACCTTCCCTCATTATGGACGAAGTTCCTCATTACGGACAACGTAATTTCTATGACCGTAAGTTATAATCCACTGGCATTATCATATCGCATACATTTCTGACATCCGCACATGCTAAATGTTTGCATGTTCACAGCCAGGCTGTTACGGCCTTTATACTCTCTCAGCTACATCTTCCAGATTACGATGCTCTCTATTACTTAATCCGCTTGCTCTATTATACCGCATACTATTCTGGCATCCGCACATGCTAAACATGCTAAACTTTTGTATTCATACGGCCAGGCTGTCATGGCCATAACACTCTCTCTGCTATTTCTTTTATATTACAATGTTCTCCATTACCTTCCATTAGCTCCCTGCATACTATCCTATTCTTACTATCACTCGCTTAAATGCCACTGTACAACTGTGCGCACAAAATATTTCTTTGTTAAGCATCTCACATCAGCCATATTAGATGCTTTACCCCTTTATTCTTGCTCCCATTTCCTCCGCAGACTATATAAAAACAAGACTTTCTGACTATGTATTAACTAGACTTTCTGGTAAGTATCCGTCTGCTAACAAAGACAAACAGCTTTTTCTGCCTTTCATGGCCTTTTCTCCAAATAATTCTGCACTATGATAAAAGGCTTGTGATTACCATGCCCATACGATTTACCACAGCACCTGATTGGGCACGTATATTCCCTAACCTTAACTCCAGCTAACGAAAGAATGTTTTGCGCATGTATATTCTCCTCGTGTTTTTCTGATAAACGATTTCACTGTTGTTCTCCCTGACCTCAATATGAAGATGCCTCTTTCAGGATTACTTGCATGCCTTGTATGACATCTCAGTTGCCAAATGTTTATTAAATTTAATTTTTAAGATGACCATACTTTGCTTTGAATATACAAACTTGATGATTATTCCCTTCTTTGTATTTCTCTCTCCCCCCTTAATCTGTCACCTCTGACCTTCTTCCTCAACCTTAGTGTAAACACCTCAGCTGTGTTTTGTGCTCTTCTCTTTCCCTCACGTGAACCCTCTCCCTGCCTTCCTACCTTAGCTACCTTCTTGTTTCTTCCTCATCACAACTGGACTATATTGATCCTTCTCACCTTACCCTACTCTCTTATACCTTATGAATATGTTATTATATCTGCCTTGGATCTATTGATGATCCTAGACTATATGTCACTATAGCATCTGTATTTATATGTTCTACAAAGTATTATGCCTATCCTTTTCCAACCAGCCTTGAGAAAGCCCTTTGCCTGCCGACCACACCTGCGAAACACGTGTAAGCTGTTCTTTGGTTACTTGTATTTCTGACAACAAATAGATACAGAATAGTATACCTAAAACATATATTGGACTTTGAGATTTTTTTACTCCAGGAACCTACATATACACATTAGGCACAAACCTATCACTTATTCAAAACAATGTCTTCTAATTTGGTGGTCCTTGGGTGAAGCCACACCAAGAATTGGGTCCTGTCCCATTGTGTGTGAAGCGCAGCAGCACCCATTTCCTAAGTGAGTTAACCAGTTCCTTGAACAGAACTCAAGCTGGCGGCATTGCCTCATAAGTATGGTGACCTGGCTCATGAACCTCCAACCCACCTAGTAGTGCAGTACCTTCAAGTTATTGAACTAGGCTGACACCTAAAACATTGCTGGCTGAAATATTACAAACACACCCCCACCTTCACTTGCAGATCTGCACATCCACTGGGAGGGGGACCTTACCTGTCCCTGCATGGACAAGGAATTGGCTGCAATTCTGGGGAGTCCCACTTGTGTACCGCACCTGATGCAATTATATATTGTACACAGGGCCTACCTCACTCCTGCCAAAATCAGCTGCCATATCCATCGTGTGGATGCTGCATGCCTCCGATGCACTCTGGTAGATGCAGACTTGCTACATATGTTATGATCTTCCCCTCTCTCCAACTTTACTGGCAGGGTGTCATGGCTAGTCTATTGACTTGCACGGAATGCCCCACACTGCATAAATGGGAAATATGGATCCTGGGTCTTTATCACAGAGACAAAAAGAAACGGGTCACCTCCAGATTTATTGATTTGAGCTTCCTGACAGCCAAACACCTCATCACCCGTAGGTGGAAATGGGCTGAGCACCCCTCACTTGAGGCATGGACACAGTCCGTCGTTACATGGGCATGGGCGAAAAGTGTGGCGTTGCACAGAGGGGATGCCCTAGGGGTGTGCAAATCATCTATAGCCTCCAACTGAGACACCATACTGTCAGAGCTCCATATGCTCACACAGGAGTGGCTCGAGAACATCGTGGGTCCACTGGATGACAGAGATGCCGTGATGGCTGATCACACCACACATTAAACAGCTGTTCACCACATTGATCCGGCATGCTCCCTGCCACGGTTTCTTTAGTATTATTTCATCTTACATACTCACTAGTGTACTCAATGTTTTTTTTTTGTCAGTGTGTGTTGGATGGCGAGGAGGCTAAAGATGTGGGCGCGTATTGTTACTATTGTTTTGTTCTCATATATTGGAATCTTTTCTCCTCAATTGCAGAGGTGTAAGTAACTTCTCCCTCAGTGGATCCCTGTGGATCACCTTATGCTTATTCTTTCAAACTGGGTTACTTAAATTTGTCAAACACATGTAACCTGACGCTTGCTTGATCAGTTAATTGCGCTACCCTCTGGCATCGTTAACTGCTGTAGTCACTAGATTCGAGTTGCCATCAATAAGCTACATGTCGACTGTACCTGTGATTGAAGTTGCTGCTTGCTTAATTATATGCACTGTAAACCGACTACATAAAATTCAATAAAAAGATTCAGACAAGAAAAATAGACCAAGGAAGAGACATAGAGGTCACCAGCAAACTGCACATGCAAAGGTTGCATAGGTAACTGAACTCGAAAGAAGTTCACAGATGTTTTTATTCTCTAAGTTTTCGCGAAACTCGGGTATGGAAGGATATGATTAGAGGCATCACACATTAAGACCAGCCCCAGAATTAGGGCCTCTTTTAGCAATTGGCTGGCAGCCCATCTTCCATAAGGGGGATAGAGGTAATATCCTCCACTGCCCTGGTGAACTACCTCCCACCATGTCTAATGTAGAACTCTATAGTATAGTTAATGGTTTTTTTTTATTTACAAAATATACCCCTAAAGTGGAGTTTTCTCCCAGGGTAGGAGTGTGGTTAATTTTTGTTTGTTCAGGATCGGCAGGCTTTTCCTGGTAGTCCCAAACAGGAAAAAGTACCTCAGTACGTTTGTGCTAAATAGTTAGGACAACTACACTGACAACAATAAGTCCGTCGGCCATCGGTGTAAGGTTTTCACCAGGTGAATGCAAAAAGTACAAGGGATGGACAGAATGCTGCACAATATCAAAAATTCACCCCAGTACAGAGAGATGGGCCTAAATCTATTGTTTTTTCGCTCCCCATGCCATTCTATTTCAGACCCAGACATATGCAGATCAGTCTTGACCCTGTGCCTCATGGGAACAGTCCAGCCCGAACTGCCAGGCCAGGTCCTCCCTGGACTGAAAACAAGCATCCTGGGACCGGTTTCGGGGTTTCACCCCTCATCAGCCAGGCTAGCTTGACTCCAGTGGCATAGAGAGCACGGGACCCACTTCTTGGCATACGCATCCCACTTGGGGTGACAAATGCAAAAGGAACAATTGATGGACAGAATGTTGAACAATGTGAAACATTCACCCCAGTGCGGGCACCACCAGTTGAACCATGGCAGTCTACCTGACTAAACCATTTGCAGGTGAACCATTTGTGAGGTGGACAGGGTACTCTGACCCACATTTGTGACAGAGTACCCTGTTCTTCAAACTATAAATGACCGTTTTATTTCTAGGTGAAAATTGTACACTTTCAAAGTACTACCCACTGTTATTATTTCACTCATAAAGACAGTTTATTTTTACCAATTCACGTCTTTCCATTGTGACTCACGCATCGAATATAATACATCTAAACCTTTGGCTTTTGAATAAGATGAACGCATAATGTTCATCACTTGGGCAAAGAAACTGGATGTAAGTTCTTCTGCTAATAATTTAGTGATTGCTCGCCCTACAAAGATTGAATCGAAATGAAATACATTATGGAAATATTCAGAGGAAAAAGCAGTATGTAGCTGGTTTATAGCTAAAAACACAGTTTCGCTTGTGACCTGCAGTGTCATTATTTCTTTAAAAAGGCTTATTTTTTGCAGATCACTTTATTCAACATTACTTTTCTGTTTGACCCTCTGCCTCGGTCCACAGAAGATCAGAGCCACAATCAGTACTTCATGAATTCTTTAGATATAAAAATGCAGATCCATTTTATATCGCCGCTCAATACATCCAAAGTCAAATTATGCTTTCTGATTGCTCCATCACAGCCCTCCTTTTCATCTGTAAAACGCTTTTGGGAAAGCCTTCACTAGCATTCATACAGAAGACCTTGCAATGTTTTTAAGAGTTTAAAGGGGGGTTACCTTTGGTAGTTAGTTACCTCATGCAAAGTGTAATCTACATTACGATAACATGTGAGCCGAAAAAAAAGGTTGTTATAATTCACAAACAATGTGTTGCACTGCACCATTTTTAGAGGGCTTCATACCCGGGCTCAGCCGTGATGTGCTCTGACTTGCATCAAGTTCCTGGGCATCATTTTAGAGTAAATGGTTAGTACAGATTTGGATATAGTTTAGTCTATATGGGAGGTGCTGGGTGAGGTGCGTGACGTTCAAAGATGTCCTTCAGACGTGGTGCAGAGAAAGTCACTAGACATAAGCATGAGGTGCTGCAGAGAGTGTGACAATAGATTCAGCCACGCCCATCCACCACATTTTTGGTTACTTATATCATGTAAATTATGTGGATGGTAACAGCAATATTTTAGTGCTCTCTAAAATGTTTGGTGATTGTTAATTCTAATTCTTTCAAGAACCGAGTGCTAGATGTCCTGCCCTCCCCACTTAGAGTGCACAGAGGCCCTATACACTCTAGGCAGAAAGGGCTCCGACTGTTTTTAGGTCTCGCTGAGCCAGCGCGCATGCGCTGCTCGGAAAGCATTTAGTATACAGGTTTTCAAAGTGCTACCGAGGCCTAA
The DNA here is from genome assembly GCF_964204655.1 of Triturus cristatus. NCBI lineage: Eukaryota > Metazoa > Chordata > Amphibia > Caudata > Salamandridae > Triturus > Triturus cristatus. The sequence continues at coordinate 1,137,935,340 of NC_140581.1, forward strand.
AGCTTGAGTGCACGATGGCTGGCACGTGCACAGCTGCTGCTCGCACTCCCTCCTCCCTTCCCCCCTCCCTTTTCGTCAGCTTTAATCAGGATCCTTAGCTGCTGGCATTCCCCCCTCCCTTCTCGCCCAGCCCTTCTTGTCACCTCGGCTTGCACTCACCCCTCCTTTCTCCCCTTTCGGCCGCATTGATGTTCTCAGTGAGCCGTGCCGCCAATGCTTGTTTGCATGTGGATTTACTCTCGAACCCCTGACCTCTCCATAAAAGCTTCCTTAATGACATCTTACAATTTGTTGCAATTTTCATCTAGATTCAAAGTCGCAAGCATAATGGTTTTTAAATCCAATCGTGAGAAAAATGGTGCATCTATTTTGTCCATTCAAGGAAACAGGGAATACTCTGACAATTTCATTGGTTCCCAAAATATACCAGATTGCTTCCAAATTGTCTCTGGCCTTTAACTTTTGCCTTTTAACATGCACATATGTGTACTCACCTTTTATTTAACTGGGAAAGAAATGACAGTACCTTACTGTCGGAAGTATATCTTATTTACCAGCCTCGGAAATGTTCCTCTTGTATTTATTGCAAGGGATATGTGTAGCTGCAGAGTTACAATTACTCGCTAGTGGTTTGAATGCAGACATCTCTGCTTAACTCTCATCAAATCGAATGTAACCACAATCACACACAACCACAAGCACACATAACCACAACCACACACACACACCCACACACACAAACACACAACCACACACACACAACCACACACACAATAACACAAACACACAACCACACACACAACCACACACAACCACAATTACACACACAACCACAACACACAACCACAACCACACCCACAACCACAAGCACACACAACCACACACACAAACACACACACACACACCCACGCACACACATAACCACACACACACAATAACACAAACACACAACCAAACACACAACCACAACTACACACACAACCACAACAACACACAACCACACCCACAAGCACATACACAACCACATACACAATCACACACACAAATGCACACCCCCACCCCCCCACACACACACCCACACACAACCACAACACACAACCACACACACAAAAAACCACCGCACACACACACAACCACATACACACACAACCACACACAACCACACACACAACCTCAAAGACACACACACAACCACATACACACAATCAGACACACAAACAACCACACATACAACACATGCACACAACCACACACACACAACCACACACAATCACAACCACACACACAACCAATCACAACCACACACACACAACCACACACAACCACACACACATACAACCACAACCACACACATAACCACACAACCACACACACACACACAACCACACACACACACACAACCACACACACACACACAACTACACATGCACACAACCACACACACACACACAACCACACACACACACAACCACACATGCACACAACCACACACACACAACCACACACACACACAACCACACACACACACACACACACAACACACACACAACCACAAACAGTTTTTTGGGCTGTCAGCATAAATACGCTGTCACCAAACACTATGAACACCTCGGGAAAGTTTGGGAAGTCACCCCCAACTTTGAAACCACTTGCTGTTGCAGAGTGTGTACTGTACACAGGACAATACCTTGACACAGCGGACTGTTGCAAGGAATGCTTTGAGCCTCGGAGGCTGACAGACCTCAGTATGTGCATTAGTTTACCCTGTCTTGGCGCTGCATGAAAACAGGGTTCCCACTGTCCAGCATGAAGTGAGACATTGTGATCGGGGCTGGAGATGCTATTTAGCAATCTGCTTAGAACATTGTGTTTCATTTTTGGCATTAAACATAAAGGAGCACTGGCAACACAGATCAAATGGATTTAATTTTGAGTAGTGACTAAAACTTTAAAGAAGCCTGCAGTACCGAAACAAGCATTTTCAATGCAATAGGTCTTGCATTTGCAAAAGTTTAAGCTATTGGCATTGTTCATGACAATGCCTTTTTTATCTATTATATAAAACAAACACATAAATAAATGCCATTATCATTTACAATGCCAATAGCTAGTGTTGTATTATTATTAGCAATGCCAACTGCTCACACTTTTAAAATGCGAAACCTATTGCATTGCAAATGCTTGTTTGGTAGATGTTCCACATCTGCCAAACGCTAAACAATGCCCACTCTATCAGGAGTGCATTTGTATCAATGGCACTTCAAGTAAGGCTCGATGTCTGTTTTTCCCTCAAAGGAATAAGGTTGTCAAAGGCCAGCTGTCAACAGGAGGGTAATCTGCGGAACTGGAATTCTACAATTGTTCTGAAAATGCTTATTCTCTTAATGGGGCAAAGGAAATGGACATCTATATTTAAGTGAAAACATTATATCACCTCAGTCAATATTTCATCAATGGTTGTAGCCATCAAATGTGAACAGAATTGCGTGAATTGTCATGTCTACTTCTTTAATGGCTGCCGGCTCAGTCACAAAAAAACCTGAGCATATATTGGAATCTGGTGGATGTGCGCTAGTAACTGAAGCCTGTACTGCATGTTGTCTTTCTCTTGACAATTCACTGTAAAACGAAATTAGCACCAAAGTATATGTTAAGCTGGCAAATGCTTCCTTTGTTTTATAGAGAATAACAACATTGATTTTCCTTAAGATTGTTTAGATTGTAATTATCAAACTGTATTTATTAGTGTTGAATTATATATACTGATGCAAGTTTTAGCTGCTACCTTATCTGATATGCCCCTTCCTAACTATGCCCATGCTGCATAACTGGTGGGAAGGGGGAAAGGCTGGTTGGTGATCTACATATTGCCATGGCACCATTGTAGGCCAACCATGAGCTCTCTCTCTCCCTCTAAGTAACATACTGTCATTATCTTGGTCCCTTACTGCAGCTTAAGACATCCCAACATGAGACCCCTCCCGAATGAGGTGGGAGGTTCCCATTCATGGGGTTTGCCTCCCATCTCTTGACAGAATATCTCAAACACATTGACTCTACTTTGCCTTCAACTAACTTCAACACGTGAAGTAGAAGTATGCACAAAAACAGTTTGAAACTCACTGACAGGAACGTTTCTGTAGCTGTACTTATGGTTCACAGTTCTTTGAAGCAGGCACTCCAGCTATTACACCAGAAAAGTTCTCAGTGTCACTCCGGAAGAGCCCACCATTCTTCCCCTTAATGAATAGACCAGCTGCTCTTGAGCTTACACTCCATGCTGTGCATTCTACGATCCTGTCAAATGCATGTTGTGAAGGGGTGTGCACACCGACTGTCAAAGGAGATCTGCCTGCTGAAGAAAGAAATAAGGAATACTGGAGGCACCTGGCAGTGTGAGCTAGTCACTGCTAGGAAGTGGACCTGTCATTGTAACGGCATTAGGTTGGCCATCTTAGTTGGAACTAAGAGATTATGGCTCACAATTTATGATTTGACTAATGGTACTCTGTCCATTTGGGTGGCAGAGAATGTTACCCCAGAAATCATGATTTTTAGGGATGACCCCCAGGCATGAGTCATCTCTGAACATTAAGAAACCACCCTCATGGCGATTCATTTCAATGCACAAAAAGCTTTTTTTAAATATTATTGTAAATATTGTTTTTGATATTATAGTTGTATGAAATATCTTTGATAATTCTTTAATATATATTACGTATTACATTATTTGATTTTATTATAATATTTGTTTTTGTAATTTGTAGTATAGCTTATGTTTAAAGGATTTTTTTTTATTATTAATTTTCAATTTAAACGTGGGTTGCTGGGTTTGGAGAGGATTAGGACGAGAAGTTATTTAAAATATGTATTTTTTCTATTTTTCATTACTTGTTATGCTACATAATAAATTAGTATTTCATTGTGTAAGTTATTTAATTTATTAATTATTTTCATTTTTTTTTTTAATTCATTGTTAATTTGATTACCATTTTAAATAAAAATATTGAAAACGTTTATTTATTTATTATTTGTTTAAATTACAATTGTTTTATTTAATGATTAATTTAGTATAAAAACTGCTTCATTTATATTGCTTTAATTATTTGTATGTTTGGGTAGTAGAGTGGAAATGCTTTTATTTTTACATATATTTTATTTCCTATGTATTTTTAAAATAATTCTGTAATATAACATTTGTATTATTTTCATTTAGTGTAATTATATTTATCTCTATTTAATATATATTTTTAATTTAATATATATTTAAATATTTTTTTTTTGTTATGAATTTAAATGTTTTTTTTTAAATTAGGAATTGGAAGAGTATATCTAACCTCTCAAAATCATAACACTTTCCCTACTCTTGCAAATAATGGAGTGTGCAGGAGTAAATGTCACCCCTTAAAAGTTTAACACGTTCCCTACTGTTGCTCAGGTTAGATTGTGAAGAGCATAGCTCTCCATCAATGTCCCCCATGTTCCCTGCTTTTGCTTACATTGGCGTAGGAATAGTAAATCTAACCCCGTCAAAGTTCAACACTTTCCCTGCTTTTGCTTAAGTTAGGATGGGAATAGGAAATGTAATCCCTCCATAGTCCAATACTAAGCCTACTATTGCTGACATTGAAGTGGAAATAGTAAATATAACTCATTCAAAGTCCAACACTTTCAATGATTTTGCTTATGTTGGAGTGGCAATAGTAGTTTTAAACCCTCCAAGGTCCAACACTTTCCCTGTTTTTGCTTACATAGGAGTGGGAATATTAAATTTCACCCCTCCAAAGTTGAACACTATCCCTACTGTTGGTAAGACTGGAGATTGAATTGGAAATCTACCCCCTTCAAAGTCCAACACTTTCCCTGCTTTTACAAACATTGGAGTGGGAATAGCATATCTTTCAGTTTACTGGAAACATCATACAATATTTTTACGCATTACAAATATGCACAGAACACATGCTTTGAGGGAAGCTAACTCCTATGTTCAACTCTGTATACATATTTTGAGTAGAAAAAAAGAGTTTATTGATTAAACAAAAAGTATAAACGTACAATGATACAATAAGCAATATATAATCATATGAATGAACAATTAAACATTAAATAGAACTTGTTAAAGTAACAAAGTCAAGTATGCATGACTGGAGTAGAATGCCAAAAAAATAAAAAGAGATAGTAATATGAATCTTAAAATACTGTAACCTTTATAATATAAACAAAAATGACATGAGCAAATGCAAAATTATATATTGTTATCTTGAGGAATGTCATGGAGGTTGGGCAACTTCTTGCTGGATAGGAGTTTGTGAGAAATATTGTCTAGCACTAGTCTCAATGTGTTTTGTGACAGGTGACTATAAGTCTAAGCGTTTTGAAGCTAAATGTATAGGATGAACAAAAGCCGTGTCCAGCCTGTGATTATAGCATACAGCATACCACCATGGCTGGAAGGATAGCCTACTAAAGTCTTCCAAATTTTTGGTGATCTGTTGAAAGGCTATCAACAGATCTACAATCCTGGTATTATGGGTATAGTTATTCAAAGCAGGTGATAAGCTTCCTAATAATAAGTGAACAGCTGAGAAAGGGACTGTAGAACCAAAAATTAAGTTAATTTGAGACCAAACATTTTTCCAAAAGAAGAGCACATGCGGGCATGTAAAACGCAGATGTTTCAAATCAGCATAAGAGGATGAACATGTCCAGCAGGTTTAAGGAATGTCAGAATGTATTTTATGTAAAATGGACGAATGTAATAAAAGTCTATTATAATTAAAAAATATTGTTTGTGTGGCGTTTGCCGCTCTGGAGGACTTTTTAATTTTGGACAATATTTTATTCCAAAAGGATTGTTGACCAATCCACCCCAAGGTCCTCTTACCAAGATAATTCTACTTTGGTTTTTTCTCCATCAACATGCATGCAGATTACGAAGGTGAGTGTAAATAGGAGAAGCTTTGGGACATGAATATAAAATAGTATATAACCTGTTGGTAGGGTGGGGAGTAGGATGGTTGAAAGATAGAACTTTAGTATGAGCAGTGGAGAGAGCTTGTTTTGGAAGAGTGTATTTGGATTGAAAAGAGGGTGGAAAGTCAAAAGTCTGGCTAGCCTGTGAAAAAGATATGATTTCATTTTGAAAGAAAAACTGATGCGTCCAAATAAAACCTTTGTATCTCTATGGCTTGCAATAAAAAGGTTTGCCAAGAATCAATATAAAAGTATTGTGCCATATAGTAGAATTAAGAAAAGATGTCAAATCCGTGGGAATTAACTTTAGATTAGAATCCAGAAGTTTGCAAGTATGTTTAAAAATAGGGGTAGAAATAGATTGTGGTTTGTGGGTGAAGGAGAGATACTCTTTAAAGGAGAAAGGAGAGAGATATGAACTTTCAAGATCCACCCATAAAGCACAATCTAGATGAGATTCAGCAAGCCATCTCGAGGATTGACGAAGTATGAATGACTTGTGATATGTGGGGAAGTCAGGAACATTTACCCCACCTTCCTATTTTGGTTTTATTAGTCTCAGTCAAGACATGCAGGACTTTCGGTGCTCCATAAGAATTATGACAATATAGAATGTATTATTTTGAAAGGTTTTAGGGTAATAGCTACTGGAATATTAGAGATTGTACATAAAATTAAAAGAGAGAGCATCATCTTGATAGTGTCCAAACGCCCCCACCATGACAGATATAAAGGGTACCATTTGGAAGTTAATGCGGAAATCCTCTGTATGCACTTTTCCATATATAAAGAAAGTGTAGTTGGGATTGAAGGGGCAAAACATAACCCTAAATATTTTATATGCTTAGAATTACAAGTACAATTTGAGATCGTGAAATCATTTCGCATTTATCTTTGTTTAGATTATAACCAGAGACTGAAGCAATAAGCTCCACTTCATGTAGAAAGGTAGGGATAGAGGATTTCGGATTGGAGATAAATAATAATATATCATCAGCGTATGCTGACAATTTCATTTGTTTGTTGTTAGCATCAAACCCATTTATATCTTTATTTTGGCGAGTTCTAAGGCCAATTTGAAGAGGAAAGAGGACAATGGACAACCTTGGCGGACACTTCTTCCCAAATCAAAATAGGAGGATGTGTTACCATTTACAAAAACGGCTGCCCTAGGATTAGAATATAAAAGTGAAATCAAAGATATGATCTTTGAGTCAGAGCCAAACCATTTAAGTACTTGAAAAAGATATGTCCAATTGACACGGTCAACCGCTTTCTCTGCGTCTAAGGCCACAGCTGCTAATGAATGTGGTACATGGGAAGACTTGGATAATATGTTAAAAAACAAATTAGTAGTATCTGAGATGAGGCGACCTTTAATAAAACTAGATTGGTCAGCACCCAGCAATTGAGGAAGATAAGATTTCAGACTCATAGCTATAGCTTTTGAGAACATTTTATAATCAAAATTAACCAAAGAAATAGGTCTATAATTTTTGCTGTGTTTTGGATTCTTTTCGTCCTAAGGGATTAAACAAAGTAGTGCTTCTAAAAAGAACCAGAGGATTCAGCCGATTGCAAAAATCTTTTTTAAAAGGGTATGTTACTTAGGAAGAAGCTAGGATGCAAAATGTATAACAAAATCCACTGTAAACCCATCTGGACCTGGGGCCTTGTCCTTCTTGAGTGTTTGTAAAGCATCTAGGAGTTCTCATTGTGTGATGTCAAATTCTAAGAGGTTGTAATATATATGAGTATCAGAGAGACGTTGGATGCTTGAAAGGAACTGAGATATATCAAGATCTGAGGGTATGGACTCTGGTGTATATAAATCTTTGTAAAAAATAAGAAATTCATCCAATATTTCAAAATCCTTAAACCTTAATGTGTTTTGTTCATCGAAAATTGAATCAATGCCAAGCTTATTGCTTTTAACTTTTCAATAATCTGGTTAGAGTCTGCCAGCCTTATTCTGTCCACCATCAAATTTTGCACTGGACTTTAACCTGTAAAGAGAGGCATTATCAGTTGACTGTTTGTTAAATTGAAGTTTAGCCTTAATAAGCTGAGACTAACAATCTTTGGATTTTGAAAAATATTAATAGGAATGCTCCAGTTTCTTTATTCTCGCTAAAAGATCTCTAGTAATTTGACGTGAGGTATACGTTTTTTTTAGAAACAAAACCCGTAATAAAATCTCTAGTGGTTTAAATGCATCCCAAACAACTGAAAATGACAAAGTATCAGTCTGATTTAGAGAAAAGTATTCATTAAAAATGAGACAAAAGAGGAGTTAAAATTCGAATCCAAAAGGAGAGAGTTATTAAACCACCATCTCCTAGGTATATTCGATTTTGAGAGTAAATCCAGCTTAATAGAGATAGGGACATGATCATATATTAGAATTAATTGACCCAATATCTGCATCTCTTAAAGATTGAGCTATATTATGTGAAATGAAAAAATTGTCAATTTAAGATTGTGAGTGATGGGCCGGAGAATACAAAGTATATTTCCTTGTAACAGGATTGCATATTCTCCAATCATCAATAAGTTTATATTGTTGTATGACATCAAGAAATGTTTTATGTGATTTGTGTGATTTAAAGGAGACCAATGAGTTGCGATCCATAATAGGATCAACAACTTGATTACAATCTCCAGCAAGAATAAAATTTTCATCGATGCAAGACTAAATTTGCTGGGCTAGAGAAGACCAAAAAGAGGGAACACCATTAGTGGGAACATACAAATGAAGCAAAGAAATTGGAGCATTCCCAATTTGCAAATTAGTGAATTGCCATCTTCCATATTCATCAGATAATTGAGAAAGTAGTTTAACAGAAATCGATTTATGACAATGAGGCTACACCATTTTGTTTTCCATCTCCTGGAGAGAAAAAAACTGCTCTTACCCAGTTTCTTTTCAGTTTTAAAGATTCAGTTGCCGTTAAATGAGACTCTTGTATAAGAGCTATATCAGCCTCTAGTTTAGATAAATGTGTTAAAACACGTTGTCGTTTAATAGGAGAATTCAAACCTCTGACATTCTATGACACAATTCTCAGAGACATGGAGAAAACAACATGACTATATAGTAAAGATAATAATCTTCGCAAACCAACCAAGAATATAGAATAATCTTTGCATCAACCCGATCATGCGAATTAGTAATATGATTATATGTAAGTTTTAAGAAGAAAGAATTTGAGTATAAACGTAAAACATTAAGCCAAATAGATGAAAGAAGAAGAGATAGAAGACGAGTAAAAGAAAAAGACAAAGGAGAGATAAAAAGAAGACAAAAAAGGTACAACAGTAGAAAAAGGACGATATGCTTAAGGATATCCTAGGGGGAGACAAACATGAAAACGGGAATAGAAATAAAACAACCAATACAATAAGAACAAAAGTGAAGATCATACCTAAGAATCCAATTAGGAGTGGGGGGGGACCACGTGGGATAGATGACATTCCCAAGCACGACGAAGGGGGAGGATGAGGGAAGGTCACGGCTCATAAAACAAGGAGGAGGATAAACAGGAACCAAAATGGGCGGACCTGTAAGGGAAGGAAAAATAATCTAACATCAGAAACAACCAATCTGTAAGTAGCAATTAAATGAATAAAATAGCACGTTAATATCCAGTAACAATATGAGAATATGACTATATTTGTCTAATTAAAAAAAAAACATGTCTAGAAGTTCCTGTGACTCTACACAGCCTGAGTAATCCATTGTTTCTACTTTGCAGGAATTAATAAAACTTTTCAGTCTGATCGGGTACTCATAAGTCATGGTTTTGTTCTTGTAGGTAACTGTGAACAGGCAAGGATGGAAGAGACCATAACGAGCTCCGAGGGATCTGAGATCCGGTCTTAAATTGAGAAATTCTTTACGTCTGTCAGCTGTGTTTTTAGCATAGTCTTTAGAAAAATATAAATTATTGCCGGTCCAAACAATATGCTAAATTGACTTAACTACTGAGACAACTTTAAGCAAGTCAGTATACTCTAAAAAGTATAAAATAACACCTCTAAATTGGTAGAAGTGTGCTGACATCCAAGCCGGTAAGCACGTTGAATACTGAGAGAAGTTTCTGCTGGCATATTTAAAACTTGTGGAATGAATGATTCTAAGTAGGTAAGAGGATCGCTGCCCTCCATACCATCTGGCAACATATAACTTCATAAATTATTTTGCCTGTTTCTGTTTTCAAGGTCTTCCACCTGTTTCTGGAGCACAGTAACTTGAGATTAAAGAGTGCTAACCTTGCCTTCAGCAAGTCCAAGTGAGGAGTCGTTGTTTTCTAACACAGTTAATCTTTCATCCATCCTTGACCAATTTTCTATGAGAAATTGCAATTTGGCATTTGTTTCCTCCATAAATGGTCATAATGATCACATTTCTTCCAATAACATGTCTAAAGAGACAGGACATGATGACTTTGGGGAGATGGTGGTTCTTTTTTAAGGCATTTCATGGAGGCTTTCCCTGCAGCAGCAGAAGCAGGTATCGAAGAAGGAGAGCCTTTAGATACAGTGACCCGGGAGTCTTCCATTTTGGAGTATTTGAAAACAATTGTAGAATTCTTAATAAACAACTGCGTGGGGCAAGCAAAGGAAGGACTCACTCTCCTCAGCCTTCCTCTAAAGGAAAAAAGAAAAGAAAAAGACGAAGCAGTACTAAGTCGGCACACACGCTTCAGAATAGGTTAAAGACACAAACAGTGAGCATGAATAGATGCCAAACAATTGATTAAATAAATCACCTGACAAGGTGATTTGACTGACAGATTATGCAGGCAGGTGTAGTCTTCAAAAAAGAACAATGTGCCACAGAGCTAGAACAAAGAGATTATGGGGTCCATTACTATCCGCCCGCCATCGCAACGGAGCCAGGGACCGACCACCGAAGATGTGGCGGTCCTGCCTTGTGTATTAGGATGCACCCGCAACGCTGGCAGGCGTATCCTGGTCATTTTACATTACGGGTGGATATGCTGGCTGCAGACCCGCTCGTAATGTAAAAGGACTGTGCACAGCATTGCCATGCACTACATGGCAGGCACCATGTGGTGCCTGCCACGTAGTGAATTGCAATGAAGTACCCCCCATGTGCATCCCCACCCCCCTGGGGGCCCGCAACAGGCCCACAACAGCAAGGATTGCATGCCTTTCCATGGCGAAAGGCGAATCTCCGCCTGAATCATAATATGGGTGGCGGTGTCTTGCAGACACAGCCACCATATTATGCCCCTTCTCTGCCTGGCAGATTAGTCAACCGGCGGAAGAGCGGCGGACCATCTCTCCGTCCGCCGCTGACCCCCCAGCCATACTAATATGGCGGGGGTCATTCAGGCATGGATTGCGGGCTGATCGCCCCCGCCGGGCCAGTGGTGGCTACTGCCGGCCCGGCAGGGGCTATCCGCCCGCCATCCTAATGGGCCCCTTAGCTTCTTAACTCATAATAGTAGCCAACATGTTAACATGGAAAGCCAGAATGTAGAGTTAACACCATCATTACACCTGCCATATATCTGTGGTGGCATAAAAAAAAGAAAAAAGAGCATCCAAAATGGTGGCCATTTTCATCGGTACCTTAGGACAGTGAAACCAAAGTCATATAAAATTAGAGGTGCTCAGAGAATTCTCCCATCTAACAGGACCAAAAAAAGGACAACTAGAAAAAAAGAAGTCCAGAAATTAAAGGATGGGAGGAATTATTGTTGCGTGCTTGCTCACGGAAATTTTTCCTCAGGAAAACATTCTCACCTAAAATGGCGGCTGTGGCTGTGGCCGATTCGAGGTGGAGATTTCTTTTGATGAGAACTTAGTCCCAGGTCTGCAAAAACAGCCGTAAAAGGTATCCTCTAGGTCAGGCTGGCATCTGTGACCGTAGGCATTCCTTCGTATATAGAGGAAAAACGATATGACTATAAAGTCCACCCTCGTCGCTCCGAGGAGCCCTACTTAGGAGCCGCCATCTTCCTCGGCGGTTAAGACAGGCCCCCTGGTAATAGCATCTCTAACCCCTTCAAAGTCCAGCACTTTCCCTGCTGTTGTTTAGATTGGAGTTGAAATAGTAAATCTCACTCTTTCAAAGTCCACTACTTTCCCTGCTTCTCCTTACGTTGGAGCTAGAATAGTATATCGACTCCTTCAAAGTTCAGCACTTTCTCTATTAGTGATTATTTGTCTTTTGTTATTTTAATATTTAAATTATCATTATATTAATGTCATTTTTATCAAAAATGTTTATATTAATTTAGTATTTTTAGAGTATATATATATATATATATATATATATATATATATATACATCCACAGAAAAGCACTCCCTTTGGAGATCGTAGCCCATGGAGGGGTGGCACGATGCCGGTGGAGTATACCGGTAATTTAATATCCAAAGAAGAAACGTAGTTCCGTTCGTGCGCTCAGATCAGGAAAAAAGTTCACCAACTCCCAAGGTCAATCAAAAAGGGTTTATTATTTTCATATGTGACCTTGGGAGTTGGTGAACTTTTTTCCTGATCGGAGCGCACGAACGGAACTCCGTTTATTCTTTGGATATATATATATATATATATATATATATATATATATATAAAAATATATATATACACATAGATAAATATACATATATATATATCTATAGAGATAGATAGATAGATAGATAGATAGATAGATAGATAGATAGATAGATAGATAGATAGATAGATAGATAGATAGATAGATAGATAGATAGATAGATAGATAGATAGATAGATAGATAGAGTGATAGATTTAGTTAAGTGTTGCATAGTTTTTCAAAATATTCTTTAAATGCATGTACAAAATTATGTTACATTAAAGTTATAACTTTGAAATATTTCAAATATTTTTTTTAACTTCAATCAACTTTTTAAAATGTCCCTATACTTTACAGTACGGAGATATCCACCCCCTAGAACGTCAACTACAGTTGTAAAGTCACTACTAGGAGTAATTTTATGGTCATATATGATGTTTTTACTAGCCTTAGCCCCTGTTTTAAGGGGTCTAGATTTTTAAATAACTTCACAAATGCAAATGGTAAATAGCCAAAAGTAGTGAAGTTTCTCAGAAGTCTAAGGGCCTCATTACAAATTTGGCACCGTTCCCACACTGCCAAACTAGAACGCTGCCCGCCCACCATATTACAATACAAAATGTTGTCTGATAGCAGGCAGCGTGGCGGTCCCACAGCGGTGCAGTAAAAAGGCTCAATGAGCCTTTAATACTGCCCCATTGTGGGACCACCAAAGCGCATTCTGAAACTGCATGGACTGTAAAGTCCATGCCTTGCCGGAACTGGGGGGGGTTGCTTGCACACGGGGGGCACAACATGTTCCCCCCCTGCATGCACCTACCTGCATAAGGCAAGGTGGGCCCTGTAGGGCCCCCTTTGTTTCCCCACTGCTAGCTTTTACATAGCGGTGCTGGCCGTCATGTAAGGCTGGTGGTCTGGAAACTCAAAATATGCATGGCGGTGCTGCAGCAGCGACACTAGCATATTCTGAGCCCCTGACCACTACACCACCACCAGGGAATGCGGTTCCCTGGAGGCTGCAGCAGTCAAATGGTGGTCTTATAATACAACGGTCAGAACGCCGCTTTGGCGGTGGCTGGACTACCACCATTGCGCCCCCGTGAATCAGAATGCCAGGCTCGTAATAAGGCCCTAAGAGTAAACTTACACATTTAGATTTACTCACATGTAAATTTACTTTTGTAAATGGCCCCCTTTGTGTGCTTTGGGTCAGCCAATTGCTTTTGATTGAATGACTTTCATGTCTGTCTTATTTCCCTGCTACTTATTCAATGGATTTCTCTTTATTTTTCTTTTTTTCCATTTCTTGAACAGTTCTACTTAACTATGTTCTGTTTGGATGATTTGAGTCCTTCCACTGCTTCCATAAACAGAACATTTTTTTTCTCCTAGCACTCCATTACTACTTCTTCCTCTAATCACTCTGACATCAATTTTGTTCACAGCACTTGCTCCTCCCCTGTCCTTCCTCACTGTGTTTTTTTCTAAATAATAATGATAATCATCTTTTTTTGCAGGCCTGGCAGCTTCAATTTGCTACCAGGCAGTTACTTTTTTTTTCATGCACTTCCGTATATATTTTTTTCATTTACCCCTCCAAGCTCTGAGCCTGCCATCTTTGAATGGAGAATTAAAAGAAAACAATATGGCTGCTGTGTCATGACAAATCTGTACACATGAGTAGTGATACACGCTCATGTACATATCATACCATGGCCACATGTAGCCTAATCCCCCATAAACTCATAGACATCATTGAATCTTTTTTTTGCCACCTCATTAATGACCTTTTTTTATTGTCGATTCTGAACAGTGTTAACAAAAAAAATATTAGCAAAGCCAATCGGTCTGAATCAGCAATACCAAAAGACAAGACCCGTGCCTGTCCTGAGCTGCAACCCAAAAAATAATTTATTGCAACCCTCTTTTAGGAACACCAGCAGAACTGAGACCTCTCTTCGCCCTCTATTCTATGTTCCCAGTAGGAAGTGTCATGAGCACAGACCAACTCAACCTTCTCAGGGACCATTTATTTGCACCTGGTAGCAAGGGAAGTGGGTATGACTGCGTGTTAGGATGGTCCAGTATGGGGTATGCCAGAAAGCATGAAATTTCCCAGAATGCAATCTCATCCAGATTGCTTACTGCTGAAGTCCAATATCTTAACAATGTTGGGCAATGCCAATATGTTTGTGTTTCTGCATCCCCTCCAGCATAGGTCTTTTCTTCAAGGGGATCATTTGTGGAGTATATCTGGGGTGTGATACCAATATGATAATATCTTCGTCATTGTTTCTTTACCGGGTGCTGGTTATGCTGTTGTGTGTGCTCTACAATGTACATCCTCCCACTCTTTGTGAGGGTGTGACACGACTTAGTTTCCCACAAAACCTGACTCAAGGATTGTACTTGTGGAGTGGCTGCCTGAAATAGAGAATAGCTCTAAGAGTAAAAGTATATCATTTGATTTGTCAGGAGCCCCTTTTATCTCTCTGCTGGACACCCAGGGCCTAATTCACAAAGGTAAATTTACGTAAGTTTATTATTTTTTTGGTATTGATAAACTGCATGTTAATAGTAAGTTTACGACTGCAAAGATTTCGCAGTCAGGGTGGAGAACTCCGCACATAAAAAGATAGGGCAGGTCTATCTTTTTATGTGCAGAGTTCTCCACCCTAACTGCAGAGTCTGCACAGCTGTAAATGTACTATTAAGTTGAACAACAACTGCCTAACCCACCATTATTATACATTGCAATATAGAAATCTTGAGCCAAGAACCTAGTGTACTAGCCTGCATTCTATTCAAGGTCCTTTAATTCATTTTTGCAAAATAATTGTATTCTTTGCTTGAAAAACTCTTTAGACGTACAATATTAAGCAAATAAATATTTCTAAAACTCTTCCTCTTTCGTAAGAGCATACCCCTCCCTAAAAAACTCATAAATATTGCACTAAAATTACTACAATCATACTGCATCCATCAGTGTACACATTCATCCTTCAATCACACCACAGTTATTCTCAAAATCTCACCATATGTAAAAGCAATATGAGGACCGAAAAATACCTGGGCCTCGTAAGTTGGTCAACATTGATATAATAAAATCAGTTTTTCACATATACATTCTATTTGTTTAACAACACTGTTTTCAGATGGAAGTGGAAATGGCTATTCTCTCTTGTGTGGAATGATTCTAACCTGGCCTGGATAACCAGTGAAGGAAGGCAGTATTGCCAACAAGTGAACTGGCAGAACGAGGACAAAAAAAACACACAAAAAACACTGTTTTCAGATGGTAGAAAAAATTTAATCCCTCCCACCATTATGTTATACCATATTGCATCTTTTAGGCTTAGATAATACATAGATAATTTTCCTAAATTGTGCCAGGATTAGCTTAGTTCGTTGACCAAGTATATCTGATATTTCATCGCTTTACTAGTTCCCAAATGACGTGTCAATGCTCATTTCAGTGTGAGACCAAGAGCTGGTCATACACCTTCCTCATGGCACTTTAAGATTCCATGATCCAAATGATAGGCGGGTCAATGTGAAGGGGTAGCAGGCACACCTACATCAAAACAAATAAAGCTCATTAAAAATAATGATACTCATATGGAATAGGCTCTTACCTTACTAATTTAAAGTATACATCTACAAACCAGTATTTGATATTCTCTGTGTATTCAGAAGAAAAGTAAGGCATCCAAAAATAACCATCCACCAATAAAAGGATAATAGCCTCCACCGACATCGATGTGACCATCAAAATTGACACCCATAAAACCATATCTGACCCAAAATGTGAGTACATATATAAAAGGAATCATATTTTCAACACCAACAAATATCGGGACAATAGGCCTCATCACTAGGGCCTATATACATATACAAATATACATTTGAAATAGGGCCAAATTCAAAATAGAACTCTAACCAATCGCAAGGCTGTAGAGTTAACTATATATTCCAATCTGGGTAGTGGGACAAATACATGTATACCTGCAAGATCATTTCAAATATACCCAATTACAAATAGCGATACTCAATTTTTACTATCTCCTACCTTCAAATTCTGAGCCCAGTCACAGTACTTCTGAACCACTAGACAAAGTAACTCCAGTCCTAAAGAAGTAAACATGATGGCGCCTTTCCATTTATATTGTATCCAAAACTATATATTTCCAGTCAATAGAGCTGTCCCGTCATCCATACAAATCCACTGTGAAAAACAGATTATTCATTAGACAAGATTTCCAACTATCCAGACCACATAAATTTCAACATGTGTGTGACTGCGGCAAGCAACTTAAACCAACAGTAGACAGCAACAACCATCTCAATGTCTCTAAGGGTCCTGCCTTGGTATCTATTGTGAGATAGGCAATATAGATTACATGAGTGTATATACAGATTCCTTCATGCACCATATATCAGCAGAGGTAAAAAAGAACTACGTAAAGGATAAAAGAGCCTGCCATAGGGACCGTGATGGGGAAGCAGCCTTTACAACGCAAGTGTTACAACGCATGCAGTTACATCTCATGCCGTTGCAACAAAAAAGGTGTGCAGCAGTGGGTAGAAGGTGTTGGATTTAACTCCAAAACCTTCCCTACTGTTGCACACACTTGAGTTTGAATAGAAAATTAATCTATTCCAACTTCCAGCGTTCCCCCGACAGGAAGTCGGGGTAAAGTTTGGCGTTACAATGGCATGAGATGTAATGGCATGCGTTGTAATGTCACATATCCACCGGGATGACTTCCCTAAATTTATCTGACGTAGTGTCTCATCTCTCTAACATGCTTACCTTCTATCGTTTTGCTGCTACATCATTCTGTGCAGAATATCTGTCATTTGGTCCACTTCATTGTGAAACTTTCTATTAACCAAAAGTCTGTGAACATCAAAACAAAAAAGTAAGCTTACACAAATGTTTAAGTTTACCTTTGTTTATCAGGCCTGAAGTGTCTAACTTGCATATAACATAAGCTCTCCATCTCTGAAAGGCCCTATTCAGGTTACAGTTGTTCAAATGTAAGCACCTTGCCCCCTTAAACAAATCTCCTATATGTTTGCAACCTGCATGTTGCCAAGCTAAAAATTGATTTTCTTGTATGACTGGGGTAAATTGGGTGTTAGTGATGGTCAGGGAAAGGATAGATTGTGAAGTAATATGTCATTGCTATTTAGTACCACTCTTCCAATGTGGATCTGTGAAAGGAGAAGAATATAGGCACCAGGGCATTTGTCTTAGCTCAGCTATGGTGCCTTCCAGATATGGATTCCTATTTGATACCTGTACCATTCCACTGAAGTCCTAGCCTAGATGCTCTGTAATATTGGGTTATATTGGGGACTCCATGGCTGCCTTCCATAGAGTGTTGGTAAGAAAGTACCAATGAAATGTGAGGTGCTCCCCCCAACAAAGGACTTGATTTCACATTGTAGTGTACGGAGGTTGTAGGGGCAATGTTTGAAATGTGAATTGGATCTTTGGGAGGGTTGCCATCTTTATAGCAGCTGTTATACCTAGCCAGGAAAGCCTTTGTGTGGACCATGTCCGCAAGTCTTTTTTTGTCTTTTGGAGGTACTGGCAATTAATGTTCACCGTGTCGTGAAGAGTGTTTTCAAGTTTTATCCCTAGATGTGTGATGTGTTTTGGAACCTGCTGGATTGAGTACGAGGAGAGTAACACCTTTAGCTGTTGGTTGGGAGTCGTGAGGCTGAGAATCTGTGATTTTGGTAGAATTAATTGGAACCATGAGACCTCTCAAAAAAGATGAATCTCCTCCACTACGGTACCTAGAGAGAGTTGGCTCAGTTAGGGTGGCAGAATGCATCGTCAGTGTACGTGTTGATTTTATGCACCTCCCTTCCAACCAGGATGCATGTTATCACTTGCGCTCTTACTCTTTGCGCTTATGGCTCCATGTATAAGGCAAACAGGAGTGGGAATAAGGGCATAAATGGTGAGTCCCTGTCCCTCAGGGTAGGAGTATCAACACTGTAACTATCTCTTGAATCTTTCGCCAAATCCAAACTCTTGCATTGTCATCATCAAGTATGGTCAGTGAATATGGATATCGATTCACTAAAATGCCAGAGGTAGCGGAAGTGACATCACACGCACTTAAACCTTAGTGTTGTCACAGGAAATTGTCATATGACCTTTGACCCCATAATAAATGCACAATTAATATAATAACACAGAATGATTAACACAAATAAATGTCTATTTTAGATACAAACTGTATTCTAATTAGAAAGCAGATATGATATGCCAAGTAAATATGGCTCCCCTTCTCTACACCACAAACTTAAAATGTATTGCAACATCACAGAAATACACTTTAAAACACTTTTAAAAAGATAAAGTTAATTGCTATGTCCACTTCCACTAACTTATATTGGCCATATATTGAATATGAACCATGTGATTGGCTTACAGCATTTCTTATCATTGTCAAAACAATTTTGTTTCCGGTCACTTGAAAGGCACTCTCTATGATGCTAAGTACAACGGTGAAGGTTTTTATTCAAACTGAATGCTTCATGAATTTACAATAATAAAAAATCTTACATTATTTAACAATGTTTATTTTTATTTAATTTTTGTCTTTATTCAGAATTCTGTGCATTATTCCAATTTATTTTATGAAACTTAACCTCATCCCAGTCTAGCAGCAGAAAATAAAAAAAACACTTATCAAGAGATTGCATACCTTCTGCTCTTGGGACTGCTTTTGTCACCGCTGAGACCAGGGGGCACAACGGCAGTGTCAGGGATCTCAAGGGACAAACCAGAGGTCACAGCTGCAACCCTTGGTGAGCCCTAAATGACGTCCCTGTCAGCGAACCCTATCAAGTGCTTTCGACGTCGATAGCTAATAATAGTACATCTCTATTGGATCTACAAGTTTTATCCAGAAGGTGGAGAATTCTAGTAGTGTTATCTGAGCAGTTCCTTTCTGGGATAAATCCTGACTAGTCTGAATCAATCAGACATAGCATATAGGGTTTGGCCTATGATCTAGGATGCTTGCGAACAGCTTTGCATCCACATTTATATATGAGATAGGCCTGTATGAGCTACAGTCCGGCTTAGATATCACTACTATTGTTTCATTTAGCATGGAGTGTGTCAGGATACCTTTGTCTCAAATAAGTTTTAAAGCTCTGTAAGGATAAGGGCCAGTACATAACAAAGCCTTGGTCAAAATATTGTGTAAAGCTGTCTGGGCAGGGTTCCTTGTTTGGTTTTAATCTAGCTGTAGTGGATATGACCTCCTCTTTCTTGTTAAGAGCATCTAGGATCTCTGCTTGGGAGTTTGTTAATTTTGGTAGGCTTGCTAGAGTAAGGTAGAGGGCGATGTTCTCATATGATAAGCCCTGTGCCGAGTAGAGAGGTTTATAAAATTGTCTAAGTTCACCTGCTACAGAGACCCCATCCAGGATATCACTAACTTTTTTGTTTAGTAAGTGGTCCACTCAATCTTTTTCTGGAGTTTGCGTGCCAGACGTCAGCCTGCCTTATTGCTTCAAGGTGATATTTATGTTTCAACCTAACAAGTGCATATTCCTCCCTCCTTTGATCTAATAATTTAAGTTGTGCTTGCACCATTGTTATTGAGTTACAGATTTGTGCCTACGCCAATCTCTAGTATGGAGATGTGTTTCTTGGGTCAGGCAGAGACTGCAACCAGTCACATGGAGTATTGAGAGCACTTCTAAGTGTTTGCCAGGGCTGGTCAGCACACTAGCGCTGAAGCAGAGTATTTTAACCTTTGTCATGGGGGTTGTCATTCTGTGGTGTATGTTTCTGCTTGACAGTTAAGCAATGTGTTGTGTCCAAGGTGGAGTAGTACGTCTCAGCCGAGTATTATAGAGTGTGTGTTCATGAAAATAGCAAACCTCCCCTAGCAACATATAAATAATAAAATTGAACAAGGGAATAATAAAAGCACTGTTCAAACTAGTTGTACATTGAAGTCCAGGAACACCTGCTGAAGGTAACTGTTTAGAAGAGTAGGGATCACAAGGGAGAATATGGGATGTCCTATTGTATAGTCCTCTCTGGGCTCCCACTCCTGGGTTCAGGTCACTCCAGTAACTTTTCTTATCAGCAGCACGTCTCCGATATAGATTCATCAGCTTCAGGTTGGATCAAGCATTTCATCCTTTGGATGCATCCTTCATGTCTATATTGCATTCTCTTGTCACTGTAAATGTTTGAGTACCGCCTTTCTCACCTGCACCTAGGTGGATGGGTTGGATTTCATGGTTTTTGACTGCTGGTTCACTCTTTACCAGTTGCAGTGCCTTTGTTGTTTGTATTCTCTTGATGCACATGATTTTCATCAATGAAGCCCAGTTTTATGTGAGATTTTGAGAATGAGCACAATTGATGGATCTTGTCAGATGAAAATAATGCAATAGGGTGTCCCCAGCCATATTCAATTTGTGTTCTCAGAGGAAATCCGTAACAGGTTTGGAGTCTTTGCATTGTTGTAATGTGATCACCGAGAGGGCCTGGAACAAAGAGATTTAATGCTCTTGAAACGTTACAGCCCATCTCTTGTGCCACTTTGAGTATGTTTTCCTTGACTGAGAAATGATGCAAGCACACCAAGATGACTGAAGCCTCAGAAATAACAGGTCCTACAAGCCAAAATCTATGTACCCTGTCAATATCCAGCTCAGTGGTGTGCTTAGGTCGTGTTGGAAGAGCAATTGGACATATTGGAGATTTTTGACCCCTCTTTGCTGCATGGGACCCCTTGGATTCTAATGTTTGCCTACTTGTGTGATTTTCTAGGTATTTGGCATGTGCTTGCAAGTTCATTTGCTGGTCTTTGAGAGTGAGTAACATTTGCTGCAAAATTTCTACCTCTTCTTTCAGAGCTGCCCTTGAGCTCTCCAAGATTGAGACAGTATTGCCAATGTCTGTGAGGTCTTCCTTAACCTCTCTTAGCTCTTTCATTAGGTCCTGTTTCAGCATCAGCATAGCTTCCTGCAATTGTTCATCAGCTCAAGGTACCACGCAGGTAGTGAAGCGATTCTCTGTTGGCACCTGCGATGTGTTACTGGCCCATGTTGATGGGGGTTCCCTTCCCTCCAGACCCACTGAATACAAGATGGGTCGGCAGTCAATATATTGCTGTTCTGCTCTTCATCCACTCTGAGGTCAATCCACCTTTTCTGATTCTCTGTAGAGTGCGCTGCCTAGCTTGTCTGAGTGTCTTATAGCTATACGGACAGGCCCAAAGGGCGTTCAAAGTCATTGTCCATTTTGGGTATCTAGTGAGGTTGTGCATAGTCAGGATTCTGAACGTCTAACGCTGCACAATTTTGCAGGCACTGCTCTGTTCTGCCATTACGAGAAGGGTAGCCCATGTCAAGAAATTAAATTATTTGCTTACTGTGTCTAGGCCTCAGGGTCTTCTTTCCAGTCTTATTTAACTAATCATGGCTAGAGAATGCACTCTGCCCTTCAGGAGGCCCAATTCTCAGATTGGATCAAGGCTGTGGGCGAAGTGACAATATTTACTCACGCGTAGTGGGGAAAATGTCTCTCTCATAGTGCCCCTCAAGACCCGCGAGGGGTAGGCTTATTTTTGTGCATAGGATGACACTTGACTTCCAGCCAGGGTCACAGTCCCATGAGCCCCAGACCGGCCACCTCCCGGTTTTTAATTTAAAGAACTCAATTGCATTGCTCATCACTGGTCTCACTAAGTTGCACAGTCCCACCTTACGGGGTCAAGGGACAATGGGCCTACGGTAGCGAGCGCCCGGGGCCTTATAGTCATCCTCCCAACCGGAGCCTGTCTCGTCTCCATTGCTCAAGGCCCTAGGACGAGATTGATGCTGGGCTCCAAAATAATGCAGCTATGTGGCAAATTTGACCGTGTTCAAATGGTGGCCACTCTGAGTAGCTCTCACATTGTTGTGGGCCCCATCAGCTCCGGCTGGCTCTCCAGGATGGCTGCCATCTTATGCGTATGAGACGCATACCTACGGTCCAGCTTTTCCCTAAATAAGAGAATACAAACCTGCACCTTCTACTGCTAGGGTTCTCAAGAATACTTCCATTGGCTGGTACAGACAGGAAACAGGAAGATTGCATCATGCCTGTCCACCATTGTGGCCACACCCCTCCTTTTTCCCTTTGATGAATTTGTTAACTCAAAAACTCCCTTTTTATGCCTCTAATGCACAGTTCTTGACACATGCTTAAAGTTTTGTCCCTCATGTATTTATTATGTCTTTAATGGCACTATTCAAAACTCCAAGATGATTCTGCAGGTGGACAACACCTATTTGGCTGCGTAGAACTTATGTAGAAAAGTATGGTTCAAGATTATGTTATGTTACAATATGTTACATTATGTAATGCTATGATAGGCTATGCGATATGTTATGCTATTAAAGCACAAAATACAAACTGGAATTGGTGTCTTAGCTATGTAAAATAAAAAAGTTGCAAATGCTAAAAAAGGTATACTAAAGGCATAAAAGGCCATGTCTTCAGTAGTTTACAAACTTTCAGAAGACACAGGGTTTGGTGGATGTGATACACTGTCTCAAGTGTGGCAGAAGCCATGTCGCTGCAATCCAAGTGCATTATAGACTATTGCTCATGTAACACAATGGACAATATAGACGCCACCTTTTGACAGAGTACCTCATGCATCAAAATATAAATAAAGTCCACAGGTCCCTGCTGTTATGTTCCCGAGTTAGGCCCATGTTGAGAAGCAGCTTATTTCTTACATTGCCCTAGAAAATAACATTTCAGCGGTGAACGTTTGCACACATTTGCATGCATGACAATGTTGGATTAGTTTCTCTGAAACTACTTTGTTTACACATGAAACTTTACACAACATTATCATGACACCTTGCACGTCATGTAATAGGCCTCTCTATGCACTGGGTACAAAAGTTGTGCTATCTTCATACACAAGGCGCCAACGCAATCTGCATATCCATAACATCACTAATCTAACACACACATCGCAAGGCCGCCTTTTATTATAAATAATAGGCATCCCGATAGATTGGTTGAGGAGGTACTTCCGCTGACGCTGAGGGTCTGTGCATGCTGAGAATCCACCACACACCAGACTGACAGTCCAAGAGGGGTGTCCAGCTTAAGACCAAGATGGGGTCCTTCACTCTGTCCCATCAGGTAATGGGGTTGGATCGTCTCTTGGGGGGATTCTTGACTCTACACCTACACACACTCTAGGTATACTAAGAGTAGGGTTCGCATAGTAGAAGTATGTCAGATTACTGCCTTCATAAATACAATTGTTCAGCACTATGGTAGAACTATATCTACTTGTTATGCTTTTGGTGCTTGTAATCACGTTTATCTGCTTTTTTCTACTAATCATTGCCACACACTAATTTTATGCAAGAATAAGATTGGTTTGATAAATATTATTGAAAATGTCCCACTGTGTATTCTCTGTATACTTCTCTGAGAATAAGTGAGCACGAGTGACTGAGCGAAAGGTTCTGTACTGTTTCCATGATTCCTGAGGAATCAGGGTTGTCATGTTCAGTGGTTGCCAGTAACCATTCGCTACCTGGTAGGTTAGGGGGTTTTGGTGGCACTGTGAGCTGGCTGGTCTATAGGCCAACATATCCTGCGGGGGTGTCTGGAATCAGTCTTGACACCATGCCCTTAGTTTATGTTGTCTGAACAATGCACAGCTTCTATGGATTGGTAGGAACTACACTACACTTCCTGATGTTTTAAGGAATTTCATTCCATTCCAGAGCACATTGCTCTTAAAAAGAATCGCCATGACATTTTTTCACCAAGAATTTAGGAACAACAAATCATATTTGATCAATTGATCTTAAAGTTCTGCTGGTAAGATATTTAACAAATGTAAGCAAAGGAGACTGTTTTTGCATATTGAAAGCTCAATGCTCTAACCAAGCCATTTGAAACTAATTAATTTCCTCACCAGAGCCACTACCATTCAAAAATGCTTTAGAAACATGACAGTAATGAGTCTTGTCTATAGTATTCTGAATACACGATAGCTTTGCAAAATGCTTTTTAAGTAAGCCCAGATACATGGAATTACCAAAATCCAGTCTAAATTGAAAAAAAGCATTACACGCCATCACCCTTTGAGAAAAGGTCAGAAAATGAGACTTTCATTCCTTAATTTCTGACCTGAGTAACTGAAACAGGATCAATAACAAGAAAAGTAGGTAAAATCTTGGCATCCTAACTGCTGGGAGAATTTGGTACTAGATAAATCTCCGTTGAGCAAGATTGAGCATGCAAAAATTGCAGGACATCAATTTCTATACTTCCCCCTTAAGCAGGAGTAGGGAAGTCTGATGGATTGGTCGAGCCCAGATCTTTCTCTTGAACCTTGAGAAGGATTTGGTTATCATTGGAATATTTATAATGATAAAGATGACAGGATTGTAATAAATCCATTGACGGATAAAGGTTACTATTAAAAAGAAAAGGGGATACGGCAGGGCTTTTGGGTAATTTCCCTATCATCAGCTTTGGCCCAGATGTAAAAGATCCAAGTTGTACAGATAGCATTTTGCAGCAAGTTATGATTTTATCCACCTTAATATGGTGTCTTCAGTGGAAAAGGTAACTAGGAGAAAGAGAGTGAATACGGATGCCTATATAGGGTGGGCAGGCTAATGTTCTTCCACAGATAGCCCCTAATCCATCAGGCTGTTGGCATAGGTTTCTGAGGGCGAAGCCCAAGAGAGCACTGCCATCAGAGACCTGATGATCCAACTGACTCATAATAGTGCAGACATACCGAGTGTTTGGTAGACAGAGTACTCCACTTTGTTTGTGGTGGACCTCTGTGTCCACCAAACTCTAAATCTGGCCACCAATCTTCAAAATATTATTATAAAATGTAATATTTGCTTCTCAATCATCTGAATTCAAGGTTAGCTACTGGATTATTTGAAGGGCAGACCTAGTATGAAAATTAAGATCCACTGTGTAAAACTTCAACCTCATTTGCATCTTTTAATGGATCATTTAAGAGCCCACCTTTCACTCCTGTAGGTAGCCAAGGTCCTGGCCATACCCCAACTGCCTCTTACATGGTCATCTAAAACATGAAGGCTGGGCAAAGGATGTGACCACAGCACAGACCATATTGCCTCCAGGAGTTGGAGTCAATGCTGATAGTAGAGCCAAACTCTGTCCCATTGGCAGCAATGTTAAGGCAAAGAAGGAGGGATGAGTAGCATGTTCAACACACACAATTGATCGCTCCATCTTTAGAAGTTGAGGAGTCTGGTAGACCTGGGCAGTTCTCTCTGGCCTCTCTTTCCGGTGCCCACTCCTCCCACATAGAACATTAGCATATGCTCCAGATGCCAGATATTGGAACAGGCAAATCAAAAGGTTTGTAGGCCCACAAATTCACAGGACAGCAAACCAGAAACATAAGCAACCCAGTGAGCAATGGACATTGTACAACCCTGGTAGGTAAGTAGTTAACACTGGTTCAGTCTTAGTCCCTGCCCATCTCTGAATAGTTGCAGGCCTTACATATTGTCTGGTCTGGCATATGAGCCTTTCTCACTTGGGCATTCCTGGTAAATGTGTACTCTTGAGTAACTATATGGTGCCTCTGAACTATGTTGGACATATGTGCATTGTTTTGACGTATGTGCTCTTTAAGGTTTGTGACTAATGTCAAATTTGGGCCTATTGTGAACTCATTGACAACCAACTATATTAGCTATATGAACTGTGTTATTGAATGTGTGCATAGTGTTCTGTCTAATGTGTTCTCATGGGTATACTTTGTAATCTAATGGACGTATGCTTTTGTATGCACATCAACTTCTAGTTACCGGTCGTACACTTGTCACACTGAAATCTCAAGCACGGTATCAGTATGTGTTTGAAGTTGAATATATATTGTTTATTATCAAGTGTACTGTTGGTATCCACCAATATTTGTTCGACCATGCCCTTTTTACAGGCTTATCCCCACACGTTTTGCTTTCTTCTGCCCATTTTTCTACAAGCTGATGGCTTTGGGATTCTGGGCACTTTACCACTGCTAGTACTGGTGCATTTTATTTACTTGTAAGTCCCTTGTAAAGTGGTATACCATATACCCAGGGCCTGTAAATTAAAGACTACTAGTGGGCCTGCAGCACTGCTTGTGCCACCCACAGACGTAGACTTTAAAACCTGTATCAGGACTGCCACTGCAGGACCTGTGTGCATAGTTTACTGCCACTTTCACTTGGCATTTAAAAATACTGCCAAGCCTTAAACTCACCTTTTATTGCACATAGGTCACCCCTGAGGCTGGCCCTAGGTAGCCTTATAGGCAGGGCGATGTGTAAGTAAATGGTAGTCCATGTGCCTTTTATTGTGTGCCATTTCCTTGGTATTGACAAACAGTCTGTTTTATTTCTCACTGCTGTGAGCCCTACTCCTCTCATAGGCTAGCATTGGAAATTCCATTATGTAATTTAAAGTGGTAATGTATTATCTGAAAGGAGTAGAGTTGCCATGTTTGGTATGTTTAGTGTTGTAGTGAAAAATCCTGCATACTGGTGTAGATGCATTTTACATTACTATTTTGGAAATGCCACATTCAGAAAGTGGGCATTCCTCTGTGCTTAAGACTCTTTGTGCTTTGCAGCCTGACTCTAATCTATGTCTAGGCCTGGGTGACATTTACACTTTGTGCATACTTTCCAGACAGCCATTACACAGGAAGGGTTGGGTGTGAAAAGGTTACATCTGCATTCATCTGCATACTGTCGGCCTGCCTGGGTTTGGAGAGGGAGAGGGTGTTCACACTTTGCAATTGTATAGGCTGTGTCCTGCTCTCACACAACAAGTTGATTTACCCCCAACTAATGTCTTGAGCCAGGGCTGGGTTGAAAGGGAGTGTTGTGCATTTTTAAGGTTTCCTTTGAATTTCCACCTTGAACAAAGACAATTTTAACTATTAGCACAGGGGCTCTGACCCCATGATTTTAGACACTGCGTGGGACTTGTAACCAGATTCTGCTGGCTCTACATGCTGTACCGGAGGATTGCTGTGCTGCCAGGAGAAATCGTCATTTGAACTACTTGCTTTGTTGTGCTAACCTGCTGGGTTGCTGGAGGGACTGCCAGTCTGCAAAGTGACTCTATGTGCTGGCCTGCCTGTCAAGTGCTCACTGAGTACTCCCCAGTGTTCTCCAGGGACTGGGTGACTTCCTTCCCTCCCAGATGTGGCCATTTTAAGCTTTCTTTTAGTCAGTGTGGTAAGCGCTCCACTTGTCGATCTGTTTACAAGCAGTTGGAGGAGCGTGTGGTGAGTGCTGTGTTATTGCCCCTCACATTACTGTATGAGAGTGAGGCCTCCCTATGACCTGGAATTCACCCAAGGAGCAGTGCCAGGGCTCGCAGCATACCGTGGTCCACTGGTTGAGACGAACAAGGTGCACAGCCTTAGAAGAATTCCTCAGATCAGCTCACTTCCACTCCAACACCTGTTGTGGGATAGAGCATGGTGGGGGCTGTATGCTGCTACCGGAAAAGGCTTTGTTAGGTGGTTGTTGCCTTGCTGGGAGCAGGGTTGCCATGGCAGAGGATAGCCCCACCCCATCGTTACCATGAGTGTGCCGGCTCAAGGATCCTGCAGATGTGTCCCCACCAGACCACAGAGACTTCCTTGACCAGCGAGGGTAGTCTGGCCCATTCTGCTTGTCATTCCACCCTGCATCAGGTACAGGGGATTGCAGGGCCTGAAAGGTCCTCTGGGTCTGTCCCCGGGTATGCCACACTTCCTCTCAGGCCTGTGTGGACTTGCCATGACACGCACTAGTGCTCCTAGCATGCGGCCTTCTGGCGCTGAGTGGGAGGCCTGCTCACCATAAAAAGGAGTACTGAGATGGAAAACGTCCTTTACAACGCAGGCATTACATCGCAATGCCTTTACAACACAAGTTTTACAATGCAGATGAGCTTTACATGGCATGCGATTACAACGCATGCCTTTACAACACATGTCATTACAACGCATGCCATTACAACGCATGCCATTATAATGTATGTCATCACAATGCATTGTAAGGTTGGTAATGGAGAATTTTAAGTTTTAGGGTGGGTATGGGTTTTGGGGTACTTGGGAATAGTAATTTTTACCCCTACATTATCCAACACTTTCCCTACTGTTGCACTCACTGTAGTGGGAATGGTAATTTTTACCCCAACGCTATCCAACACTTTACTAACTGTTGCACTGACTGAGTAGGTATAGTCATTTGTACCCCTACACTATCCAACACTTTCCCTACTGTTGCATTCACTGGAGGGGGAATAGTCATTTTTCCACTACGCTATCCAACATTTACCCTAGTGTTGCAGAAACAAATATTATGCGTTGTAAGGGAATGCGTTGTAATGGAATGCGTTGTAATGGAAGTTTTAAAAAATGCATTGTAATGGTATGCATTGTAAAATTATGCGTTGTAATGGTATTCATTGTGCAATTATGCAATGTAATGGTAGTTGCATTGTAAAAACTGCGATGTTAAAGTGTGTGTTGTAATTGTTTGCGTTGTAACGTCATATATGCCACGGAGACTGTCCGTTGTCTGCAGTAGCTCCACTGTGCACTCGGAGGCAGCTACAGTGGGCAGTTCAGCATGCAGGGGACTGGATGGGGTCTCCTTGTCCTTGTGTACGGTGTGTGCATTTCTCCCCATTCCAGGGGGCATTCTTTGGGAGCATCTTTTCTCTCTAGTGTAGAATCAACAATGTGGCGGGGGCCTTAACGGAGGCCCCCCAACTTTGTTGATTTTGAAATTACCATAATAACTGTAGTTGGGACGCAGGTGCTTCTCTGCCCTATGTTTTGTTCTGGGTTATCGTATAAAGGTTACAGGAGCAGAGGTGTGCTATGCCCTGTATGTTCATGGTAATATATGGTGATACATAGGTTTTTTTACCCTAAACATCCTGTAACATTTGCAAAGGAAGTACTAATGTGTTTTTCTGTTCATTACATATCTAGTAATATCTGCCATGGTTATTCTCTGCAACTAAGGTGACAGTTTCATCTGCAGTACTTGCAGAACATTTATGATGTATGGAGGAAGCCCTCAGACAGAATGCTGGCAAAGGGCCAAACCTCTGCCCTTATATTACTGGACCTGAGTGCGGCCTTTGACACAGTGTCCAATGATATATTAATTCAAAGGCTCCGGGAATGTGGGATAAGTAGTACAGCGCTCAAATGGTTCATATCCTTTCTCCAGGACCGCTCCTTTCAAATAACCTTCAAACCATGTGTTTCAGAAGTGTTTTGGTCCACTAAAGGAGTTCCTCAGGGCTCCATCCTGAGCCCCACACTGTTTAATGTCTACATGAGACTGCTGCAGATCAAAGCTTATAAATTCCCCGTACTTCCACGGACAGAGTAATTTCACAGTCATGCGCACATACACTCATCATACGCTGGTGGGGCCCCTTACACCAACATTCATTCTATTACTCTATCCACACTGAATATAAGAAAGAACTCTTTAATCAATTTGCACCTAATTGGAGGTCAATGCAACCAAATTGAATTATCTTGAGTCTTGATAAACACAATTAAACACATCTGAGATCTCAATATCATGACAAAGAAATAACCACCCGACACTGTAATTCAAACAAGAATGATTTATCTAAATTAATTCATATGAAAAGCCATTCAATTTGTAAGATCATTATTCTCATATTTACCTATTCTAGCTAAATGTCGTTTTCTGAATCAGGACAGGTCTTTCGGCAAAGAATTAAAGTCTCTCAAGCTGTCATAAAGAGTCACCGTCCTCTCAGGTCAGCATCGATCATCTTGAGCATAAGTTCAGGAAGAAGTGGCCACAGACCCTCTCTAGTCTAGTAATATTTATACTAAGATTTACATACTAAAAGTTACAAACAAGCTCTAAGCGTCCGTTGAGCAGGAAAGGATGTCAGCTTGCAACATTAGAAAAATCTCCGCTCTTGGATATCTCGAAATTCAAAACAGGGAAATAGGAAGTCCAAACTAATTTGTAACATCATCCATGGATGCCCTTCTCCGGAATTGTATCACTCGCAGTGAAGCCACCACAAGTTTATCAAAATGTTCACTTGTGACAAATGTTCTCTACCAAAGATAACTGGCAGTCATCCCAGAGTTGTCGTCTTTTTCATAACTTTTAGTTCAGGCAGAGGCCGAGGTAACAATCAGCGAGGCCTCTCTTCATATTTCATCTACTCAAATGCAGGCCGTAGATGTCGGCCATTTTCTTAGCAGGCCATAGTGGACAACTTAATTAAAAAGAAACACAAAACAACGTTACTACATTGTATTGATTATACAGTGTTAATTCCCACTAATACCCTTATGTGTATGTATTTATCTAGCCATTTGCGACATAAAAAAGCATTAAAGCATATTATTTTAAAGCGCAATCACATAACAAATATCACATAAGCCACACTTATTTAATTAATTTGCTCACCAACTTAGTTCACGTATTAATTTAGCCATGCAATTGCATTCCCACGTATAGTTCTTTCATTAATAAGGTTGATTAATAAAAAAAAAACTCAACAAACTTAGTACTTAATAATTAATCATTAGTAATTTAATTATGACATACAAAAATATAAACTGATGTTTGGGTTTTTAATAGAAAACCCTGCTCCAGCAAGACCACTTGCAGACATTATCAAAAAAGATAATGTCCAAATGGTGTTGTATGCCAACGACATTCAATTTATAGTAAATCTATCTGAACCTAATTCTATCTCAGCCGAACTCTTTAAATGTTGCCTATCAGATGTCACCTCTATGAATACAGACAGCTGTTTAAAATTGAATGCCAACAAAACTGAGCTCTTACTTGTAGGTAAAACCCCTTCAATATGAACATCGGCTTGGTGGTCAGCTGACTTGGGCTAACCTCCTGTCCCTAAACAAAAAGTGAAGAATTTAGAAATGTTGTTCAATTCGAAACTCTTGTTCAAAAATCAAATTAGGAAAACAGCTGGAAAGTGCTTTGGCACACTCACGACCCTTTGGAAAATCCTAGGTCCAATTCCAACGACATCTCAAAAAATTATTGTACATGCTCTCATCACTTCCCAGCTGGATTATGGGAATGTACTATATTTGTGAGCATCTAAGGGAAATCTAAAATCGCTGCAGGGAGTTCAAAACGCTGCAGCGAGCTTGGTACTAAATCTTCCCAAATGATTAACAGCTTCTGGTGCTCTCAACCAGCTGCATTGGCTCCCTGTGTCTAAAAGAATTGGTTTTAAAGCCATGCGTTTCTGTCATCGTATACTCCATAAACAAGGCCCCAGCTATCTTCATCTACTGATTCAAGTTTATATCCCAGCGTAATCTTAGATCCTCTGAGGCAAGACTTGCCAGAGTTCCCAAGATCGGGAAAGCTAGAATTGGAGGTAGACCCTTCTCTTATCTAGCTGCTAAAATGTGAAACTCTCTTCTGTTTGCTTTCAGAAATTGAGTTCAGAAGGAAACTGAAAACAGGGTGGTTTCTCAATCTGATTGAATAACAAGTCAGTCTATTTTCTTCATTTATTAATCCCATTTTTTTCATCCTAGTTTGGGTTCAGCGCAGGACACACCGGTATGGTGTAACAAAGCACTTTACAAATCAGTTTATTATTAATATGTCATTTTGCCTTGATCAGGTTAATGAGTATCATTTAATATTTGCCTTGCGTGTATAGTATCTATGATCCATGTGCTTTATCATAAACTGTTGCATTATTGTCCTAAGTATTATCACCTGTCTGTTAAAATGTATGCTGTGTTGGTTCTTGCATTGTCATGATAATGAGTACCATCTCAGGATATGCAGAGGATGCACAGTATTTATGATTTATGTCGCTTTGGTCTATGTATTATGTACAATGTTTAATATATATTTTTATATAATCTTGTGTGCAGGCTCTTTTGTGTTGTATTCATTGTGTTTCTTTGTAATCGTGCTGCGCAAACTAAACACATTTTTTTTTAGGGAGTTTTATATAGCGCGAACTTGACCCGTTATCGGGTATCAGAGCGCTTTACATAGCACCAGTTGCATTACATGAGGACACGTTCATTTTTGTTCGGCACGGGGACATTAAGTGATTTGCCCAGAATCACAGGATGTTCAGCGTCATTGCCGAGACTCGAACCCGGTTCCCGGGATTCGAGGTAGACCACCCTAGCCGTTAAGCCAACTCCTCTCTCTAACATTGCCTCTGATGAGCAGCCTGCCTGCTCTGCGCCAATCTACCAGAGGGTGAGCACATGTTAACTTTGGTGAGTAACTTTCTTGCCCTGTCTAGAGTGTTGAATTCCACCTGGCTTAGGTGCATACCCTAGCCAACCAGAAACCCCATGTTTTAACTTTATATGGAATATCTGAGCTGTATTAGATAGGCCTGCAGAGTGTTGTCTAATGTTGTGTTATTTATTATTGCCAGAAAATGTATACTGTTTTGAGTGTGGTGATACCCACCTATTTGGTGTATCTGTTGTACTGGAAACGTGCTAAGTGTTCTGTCTACGGTTTCTTGAGGGATGCAAGCTGTAGGTGTGTATATGTTTTGCCCATCCTCCTCTCTACTTACCTGGGCAGCAGTCACAGTCAGACTTTACACTCTCCAATGCCAGCGATTTTGCTGCAGCTCAGGCTCCTTCATCATAGAGGACACAGTACCTCTTTTTGTTCTACCACATTAACTTGGGTTAAAGACTTATAAATAGGGGTCCTGGTTTTATGGTATTTCTTTTTTCTACATTTCCGTCTGTATTTATCCATATTTATTTTTTGCTAATTTTGTCTGTATTTAATCCATATTTAGTTTGTGCTTAGTGTAAAAAATTAAGCCGAAGTGGGTATATTTCCAAATGTATTCATCGATGAACATTTTATCTTGTTTGAATGTCAAATGGGTTTTAGTTAGCTACAGTATAATACAGTGATTGGAAACATTTGCATTGCAGACAGTTTTAGCCACTGAACTGCTGCAGTTATTTAAGCGTCATTAAGAAATCTTTTAACTTATTTTTAACTCTCCTGCCTGTCAATCTGCACAGCTATTGGCCTCCCACTCATGATTGACAGCAGTGAGAATCATCCAAAATAAAACCTATTTTTCATATTTATCCATTTTTTAAATTAAATACAGAAAGGAAAAATAGTTGTTTTTTTCTCTATTTATGTGTATTAATTAGTAAAAACGAAAAATTGGGAGTCTTACATATAAATTACCCCATTTTTAGGTCCCGCCTAGCGTTGCAGCGTATGCGGTGCTCGCTCGGCGAGACCTATAGTTAAAGAGGAGATTTCAGAAGGGGGCTTGAAGCCCCGCCCCTCATTTTCATTGGCTGGTGTCACCGTTTATGCTAAACGGTGGCCTGCCATTGGAAATGAGGTTTTTTTGTTGCCGCCCTTTCTCATTTTGGGACAGCCCTCCGGACTGGATCGCTTGCTTCACGGCTGTCGTAAAGCACTTTCTTATCTTCACGAGGCGTGTTATATAAACAAGCCGTGATCCAGTCCGGATGGGCTGTCCCAAAAGGAGGCAGGGCTGCAGGCAGGCACAACACACCCCACCCGTCACTTTACTCCCTCCCTCCCTCTACCATCCCGAGCACACAGTTTTCTTTGTTTCCAAAAAAGAAACAGGAACGTGCGCGGGCTCTTCTCCTCACAGCCCACCCGTCAGCCAAGAGAGTGTTTCCTGATGCCGGGTGTGTTTATTAATAGTACCACATGTGCACCGGGATGATGATCCTGTAGTGTGAGTGGCCCACTTCTCTGGAGGCTCCATCTCCTAAATTGCTTAGGGTCCGCTGAACCCTTTGATTGCCACTGTTTCCGCAGCCCACATCTTAACCATTACACCCTTTCATTTATATCCTGTTCAACTCTAGTGTAAGACAAGTTAATAAGACATGATATCGTGCACCGCTTAACAGGGAGCACATCTAGGCAACATGCGCAGAAATAATCCAGGTGCAAAAGAAGCACACTGCAGGCCTCTCACACAAAACCTCCAACTGTTACACAGTGCTTTCCACGTTAGTGCAGCAAGTTCTTAACACATTAAGCCAACATACAGTGCATACTAAATGTTAGGTGAACTTCACATTATGCACACGCCTGTATAGAGCAGGCTCTCGAAAACTTGCCGCATGGTGTTGCAAGGGCCTTGTGACTGAAGGCACTTTGCTGAGCCAGGTTCTAAATTACTAAAAACATTTGTGGCTAAGTTCCTGGTAGCCTTCCCTTGCACCCCACCATTTCCTGTGCCTACCCTGTAAGCTATCCCTTCCGGGATCATGCTGTGCCGATGGCGGACTTTGAACCTGGTTGCTGTGCGGAAAGGGCTGTGTGGCCCTGTCACGATACTGAAGTCATTGGGTTGCGCCATTGCGTTTATCCATTCCATTTCAGCAGCTCCCATGCTCATTCGACTGGCACCCTGCATTTCTAGTTTACCTTCCACTTGAGCCGCCCACTTTATATATTTTTTTTTTTTAAAGAAACCCGCCCACGAAAGGACTCGAACCTGCAATTCTCAGATTGACATACGTCGGACGCATTAACAATCCGGGCATCCAGGAACAAGTTTTAAAACCTGGGCCGCCCTGCCTGGCTTCCCCACCTATGTAAGCGGCTCTGCTACTTCGGTAAGGCAACTTCATCAAATAACTTCCTACCCACGCAGACACTTCCCACACGTACCGCTTACCTAAATATAAATACATAGTGCCGTTTTATATTCACAGATGATTGCTATAGCTGTTACCACAAGACAGTCTCAAAGCAGCTGCGTAAAATTAAGATACCTAATACCGATGAAGATATTCGGTAAAGCGGCTGTAATAAGGTACAAAAAATATATACCGACCACCGTTCATAAATAACCCCGGATCTTTTACTCCTGCCTAAACTGAAGCTCGAACCCGGGTCTCCCGGGTCAAAGGCGACCACTCTGACAATTGAGCCACACTCCTTCGACCCATATGCAGCTTGAACCTGCAACCTTGATGTTATTGCATCCTAGAATAGTACTACAATAGCCACGGCCCCCGGCCACAGTCCCTCATGAAAGATGCCTTTTTGGGTTTCTGTGGAACTGTAGGAGAATTGCTTCGATCCAGTGAGGCTGGCGAGAGGTCCACATTTTGGGTCAGATTACGATACTTTCCCATCCCCATTGATTGAATGGTATAGTCCGCTGGGTCTGACTCCTCAGTTGGCGCTGTCAGTACTCACCCCCCTCTTTACAGTTGGTCTGAGAAATATAACAATAACATCTTATTTGAATGCATTCAATGTGCTAATATTATGAGAATATCAATTTTATTTTACAATTTAATTTAGAACCGCGATGAAACTATAGAATTGTTGCAAAATGTTTAAGATGCGATTGTCAGATATTCCTTTTTATGACGGGCACATGCTGATGAGCATTGCGGGGGTCAACAGGGGGTAAAAGACATTGTCATTTACAACGCCGTTACTTGATTAATGGTTCACGAAGGGAAAAAAACCACAATAACATTCTCAATGCCAACAGCTCAAAACAATGTCATTGCGAGACCTATTGAATTGTAAATGCTTGATTCTATTTGTTTCTGCCCTCAATGTCCCTCATGCTGAAGTGTTTACAGCATGTCTGCTTCTTTTCACTGCATACTACTAGATTAGGATCTAGAGACAGTGGCTGGGCTTTGGCAGGTCTAAGTGCTGACCACGGGATTCCCTTAAACGTAGTCTCTATTCAGGATGTACAGATTAAGGGATTAGGTATTGAAATGGGCCTTTTTGTGTGAAAAACTACATTCGCTGTTAATTATCTCTAAATGCTACACCAGTTGTGGACTCATAACTCTTCTCCCAAAGGAACTAGGACCATTTGGTTCTGAATGTTCATCTTTTCTTTATCTGCAGAGTGCTTTTCTGTTTGAGAATAAAATCAAATTCCTTTTTGAGTCAAATCTACTGCTCGTCATTGCTGTTCGTTATGTTGATTAATGGTAATGCCTTACATAAACATACCTATATCATGTTCCATAGTGACCCTTAACCGCTCGAACAAGCTAACATTTCTCAATATAGGCAGCGGAGGGCGTCCTGACTAACCTCTTGCAGTGCTAAAACACCCATGGCTCTGGAGACGTGTGGAAAGTGTGGTAAGAACAAGGAGCATTTCATTGCAGGTTAACATAAATCAGAGACATTTCTAGGGGCCCTAATTAACATTTGCTTAAAAATCCAGGTGGAGAAACGAGAGCCTAAATTAGCAATTCAGGCTGGTATTTCCAACCTCTGAATATGGCCATTGCAAGCAAGAAGTCCCAGAATGGGGAATAATATGCAGACACGAAAAACGTGTCCTTTATCTCAAGTGGATTTCAGTATCTGAGGTCAGCTGACTTGTATATGGTTTTACTGGGTGTTGAACTACACAATTTAAAACCAGCCCTGGTATCCTCGCATCTGTTTAATTCAGGTGCATATACACCTTCCTGCTCAGAATGGCAGTGCCACTCCAGCCAACTCATACTGAGGGCCTTTATAGTACAACATATTAATAAAAGGTGTTTATTAGGGATGGGCGAAACTCGCAGAGTTGTACTGTGCAGATGTCCGCAGAGTCACATAAAAACTCCACTTGATTCCATGGAGTTCCCCCCACCTTGCGAAGTTAGAATGACCATGTCCTGTACTACTTGTCAGCAGCAAACTTTCTTTGACCGGTTTTTGCAGCTAATAGCTGCCAACAGTTCACAGGGGCCTGTAATCGCCCTACGAAAGAGCAGAAATTCAGGCAGCCTGCCAATTTAAAGAAGGCTAGTGTGTTGAAAACATGGCCGAGTGTAAGGTGTGTGATGCGCTGCTGTGCACAAATGCTGGGTGTCTGCGCATGGGCGGGTGAGTGTGAGAGGTTGGCATTAAGTGTTTGCGCAGAGGGATATTGGCTCACCTGATAGTACAGGACCCATTCATCATGTGCCCTGAGTTCCAGGCTTTCAGTGGGTGTGCGCTCTTTAGGGAGAGGCATGGCCGAGCAGTGAGAGGGACTTGATATTCACAAGGTGACAGCAGACAATGTGAGACCAACTAAAAGAGACGCAGTCTCGCCTGATCACAGCAGCTACCATCTGAGGCAAAAATATGAACTCCTTTCAAAGTGTAAAATGAGGACTTCTTCTGCCAGAACCTTGTGCCGAAGCCAAGTGGAGCAACATGCTAAAACGTATCAGGGGAAGGTGAGGGATGAGACTCTAGCTGCCAAGGCTTCTGGAGATTTCCAGGCTGCAGAAAAAAATTGTTGAACTTCCCAGGAAGATGATGTCTGCCCAAACATTTAAGTTCTCTTCCAGTATCACACTGAGCTTCAGGTTGTGTGTATTAGTAAGGGGCATATATCGAGACCGTGAAGGAGGAGGGGGCTCACTCAGAGCTCATGTTTCTCTATAAGGATCTTCACTCTCCTCCTTCTCATCCAGATACCCCTAGGGGTGAGTGACAGTGTTGGGCTTTCCAAATGCTGTTTGATTGATAGATCCTCCGATACACACGAGGGAAATGGGGGACACCCAGTGAGTACAGCACCAGTATAACCTTGTTATAACAGGGATTTCAGTTTCTTTCTAAGTGTGAAAACCCGCAATGGGAGCAATGGCTTTTTTCCAACTTGTTCCCTAAAGGTGGGAAGCCAACCTGACAGGCTTATGCCTGCTGTTTAGGGCAAGTAATTTACTTGCAGAGAACACATACCTGGTCTCTGGGTCAAAACATCCAGGGGGGCTGGGCCTGTCACATGATGTGGGCAAAGGAGGACACAAACAGCTCTGCCTTTGTCACGGTGGGTGTGTCAGCTGCACGCCTGCTTCATGCATCTGAGGTGCAGACATGAGGCAGCCAGATTTATCTGACAGCAAAACAACTAGACTGTCAAGAGATCAACCCTGTGCAGGGAGCAGACACCAAAATGAAGATAGGGTGGGCGCCGGTAAAATCTGCCACAATGCAGTCGGCAGAGTTCTTGTCAAACTCCGCACTCCAAGCGGAGCACAGAGTGGCAAAACTCTGCAAACTCTACTGGCGGAGCGAAGTTTACTGCCCATGTCTAGTGTTTATTTGGAGAGAAACAGGTTATCTTGTTTGCGGAGGTTGCATATAAAAACTACTACCATATTTGTTTCAAAGCAAAATCGAATGAAGTCCATGAAGACATCCTCCTGTTGCAATTACATGTAAGGTAAGAAATAACAGGTGCACGTAACCATCAATGATCCACTGTGTCAATGCTTAATTTGAACCTGTGCTTCATTTTCCCATCGGCTTTCACAGGGAGCAATAAAGTAAAACAACCAAAAGAGGGAAAGGGTTGAGAAAGAGAAACACACAAAAACAGTGACAAACAGTGTAGGATGCAAAAGAATGTGCAAAAGTGAGATAAATGTGTAGGGACTGTCTGGTGCTGGGTAAAAAAGCGAATGAAAAGAAACAGGTTACTATTCGAGGGCACACTGGGTAGATGGCCTCCATCCACTATTTTCACAGGGTAGATGCCGCCCATCCTGCTAAGAAGTTGGGCCTCACTGAAAAATACTGAACTCGCCTGCCTTTGTTCCAAGCAGCAACCTGCAGGTGGTGAGGGTCTGTTTTATTTTCAATTCTAGCTGACCTCAAAATCAAGGCTGAATTTAGAGGCCATCAGGCCTGTTTTTGTTTTAGTATCCTGGTTGGGAGCTATCTGGAGCCTCACATCTAGATTCTAATGCAATGGCGGGGTAACAAAGGCTCACAGCTTGCAATTACTTTACAAGTATTTAAGAGAGGCATGCTTTTGACTTTGTCCAGTGCTTGTATATAAGAGATATGAACGCACTGTAAGAATGTCATATGTGTTGATGTGTCCGAGTATGTACACAAATAACAATTTGAATATTACTATTTTTATAGCACCATTCATCTTAATGCAGGGTGTTAGAGCACTTTACATCACACATACATATTATACATTGACAATAAATAATGTGTGCCTAAATCAATGTACAGGATGTGTTACATACGTCCAGGGCTGTGGATTTATTCAGCAATGAAGGATTGGGTTATACAGCAGGGTTTACTTAATTATGTGACAAGAAAATGCATATTATGCAGCAAAATTCAGCACATTTTGTGATAGTACCAGTTCATTTTTTTGTAATATTTACACATCTTAACACTGCCTTGTCAAAGATTTCACCTTATTAATACTAGTTTAACACCTGAATGCAGCAATATGCAACTGAAAGGTGAACAGTAACTTTGTGAAGTGTGTTCCACTGCACAACGCCACTCGTCGCCACATTTGTAGTAACTTGTAATCTGTTTGAGCTAAATAAAAAATAAAAAAATTAAATCTGCAAATTATGCAGCAGATGATGGATTATGTGCAAATGCAGCCAGTCCATAATTATGCGAAAAATGCAGTGGCTGCAGAAACATATAATTTTAGTAAACCTGCATAAGACATAGAGGGTTACAATATAGGAGTCCCACTTCCTTCATAGCTCACTGTGCTTTATTAGGATTGCAATTTATGAACTGCAAATAGCAAAACTATCTCTGTGCTAAAAGCAGTAACCCACTTAACTACATACATAAATTAAAGATCTGTCATCCACATGTTACATGATGAGCTTTGCAAGACGCACATTAACCCTCTATGCTACTTTAATGCAAAACTGGGACAAAACAGAAAACAGATCTCTTTAGCAAATGTGTTAACCTCCAGAGTTATTTTACCATTATCATTATTCTCTGAGATTTATTGGGCGCACAAAGATCCTTGCAGCCGATGCCTCAACCCCACAAGATATTTTAAAATGCAGACTTTGCAACCTATTAAGTAAAACAGACTTACTGCCATGTTTCTCCATTCTCACAATTTCATTGAGGCAGAGTTTTAAAAAAATGTATAAATTGAGGTCCAGATTTGGTATTGGGTTGTGTCACTTTTTTTGGCACAAACCCAACGCAAAATCTAATTTGTTGAATCACGTAATGCACTCAAATGCCCTCATGATATTCCTGCTGAATATATGTGTGAGGTCTTAAGATCTGATGTCACTTCTTGTGATGTCAATTCCTGTGAGTTCATGGGTGGTAATGTCGCTTCCTGTGGTATCCCTTCATCTGGCCAGATACCCCTAGGGGTGACAAGTGAACAGATACCCCTAGGGGTGGCTGTGCTGCACTATATAAATGCTGATTTATTCATTGATTAATGCGATGCCACGTGCAATGTCACATGCTGTGATTGTACGCTCTGTGATGTCACACACCATGATGTCACTTGAATACTACTCGGTTAGTCCCCCCTCTACTACTTTAGGACTTGTGCCTTGGGTGGAATTAAGACTATGCAACCTTGGTATTCGAATTCCCTGATAGTCGTAGCGCTAGCTGCGGGCTTGTGAGTTAAACATTGAGCTCCGGCACTTATTATTATCCATAATCCGGACCATAATTAAGTGTGTTTGTGATGTTCTCATCAAGAGTGTAACAATTCATAAACTGATGGGGGGGAATAATCTTTGTATTGTGCGATTTTAAGCCCACGAATTTCTAGCAAAATATCCAGACTAGGATAATATTTCACATATCCAAAAATAGAGACACAATAGAAAATACATTATGCTGCACAGAAACAATAAAAGGAAGTCAACATAAACAAAAAGGCGGAAATGCTTTACATCTGGTCTAACGGCCCCAGCTTTGTTCCGCAACTCGGTTTAGAGCAGCCATTATGTCGGCCTGGCTCTGCTTCTGTGAGGTCAGGCAAAACGCACAGCCGAGCAGCAGGGGCTTACCGCCCCTCCATCAGTGTCAATAAGTGAAATGGCGGACCCGTGCAGCATTTCATTTACTATTAGAATGATTACATAGCTCATTGCCTTCCAATTGTTTCAGTGATAGATTTAATTAACTTCCAATTAATCATACGAGGCGATATTTAATGCTCAGTCTGCTCCCAACACAGCGTCACAGACCAAACAATATACTTTGAAGGCTCGAGTAATCACGGGGTCACAGAAGATAGATGGCCTCTGGCGAAAACAGACGAGAGAAGATAAATGTGTACCTTCCCTCGAGTTCTGGCTAACTTCTTTAAAATAATTGTCCCGCGTCCAAATTGGAACTTTTTGTAGGACCTAGTGATGCACAGCAGTGGGCACATGGGGTACGAGAGGGAGCGCGTTAGAGACACGTAGCGTTGTTTGTTACGGAGACTGCACAAGGTCATGACCTCTGCGTAGAATCCCGCCTTCATTGCCTCGGCGTGACGTTCATTCGCGGTCAAAGCAGTAATTGCTCCAATCATTGGTTACCTGAGCAATGACATTTCTTAGGAAGAGGTTGCGTTCAAAAAACACGGTCATTTCACAATCAGATCCGGAAGCTGGAAGAGACTCTTAACACACCTAGACAAATAAATCACGTGTGTACCTTTTTTTTAGCTAATGAAATGACTTGCATGAGAGCAGCAATAATTCAGTTCCCTGTGACACCTTCATTTTAGGAGATCTGAATAATCAATTGGATACTGTAGGTTAAGAAATGTTAGTCTTGCCCACTCATTTTATTTTTTATGGATCAATTCACTTAGAATACGGACAACTAATTTGAAAATAGAATGCGCATATTTAAATGTGGAGTTACGCATCAGCAAGAGACACTATCTCTCAGAGCAATAACAGATTTGTCAAGAAAAGATGATGCAATCGAGATAGTATGTATTAGGACATTTGGGCAACATATTTTAGTCACGCATAATATCATTTTAGTTAGTAACTGTAAAAGCAATCCTATGTGAGCATTATACTCTGTTGAAGGATGCATTATTGGTTAATAAAGTTATTAGATTTTAATAGTATTTTTGTTTTTATTGCTCCTCGTGATAGTTAAATTTTTTCACAGTCGACACAGCCTCTAGTGGTGAAAGAGGACATCTGCACTGTGGGATATTTGTCCAAATGTAATCTTGATTTAAAACTTGCTGGTAAAATGCAGACATTTTCCAGAAGGTGCCGATAGTGCTTATGTTTTTCACTAAAATGCATGTCTTAAGGAGTCTGATACTCTTGTAGAGAATTTTAGACTTTTTTTGAGACTAGATTTCCGTAAAATCTTTCTCTTTTTAAATCATGTGTCCTATCGAATCCCTTGGTGAGATCTGAGACATTCGGCAAGCCAAGGCATTTATTAGGCTAAATAAATCAAGGGTTATTTTAACGCCCATTATGGTATAGAGGTGCAGTAGCCTATCTGGGGAGCGCACACCTGCCTGGACCTGATGGCTCTAATATGTGGTTACACTACTGAGTTTTCCAAAAGCTCTGCGTACTGGGGCCCTGCGTTTTTTCCGGGGCCAGCGGCACGCCCATGTCCCCCATGATCTCATGGAAGCTGTCCAGACCCTGCTGGCAGTCCGCGGAGTCTGAGGTGCCGACAAAGAAGAAGTCATCCAAGTAATGTGTCACACCTTGGTGACCCGTTCGTTCCGTAAACAACCATTGTAGGAACGTGCTGAAACATTCGAAAAGTGCGCAGGACATGGAGCAGCCCATCGGCAATGCCTTGTCCACATACCAGTGACCGCCGAATTGTATGCCTAACAGATCCCAGTCATCTGGATGCACTGGCAGCAACCGGAAAGCTGACTTGATGTCGCACTTTGCCATCTGTGCCTTTGCGCCCGCGGACACCACCAGTGCCATGGCCACGTCAACCGATGAATAGGACACAGTGGCCGCGCCGTCCGCAATAAAATCATTGACCGACCCACCTTCTGGCCATGACAAATGCTGAATGAGGCGAAACTGGCCCACCTCCTTTTTAGGTACCACACCAATGGGTGACACAATCAGATTGGGCAAAGGCCACTCGCAAAATGGTCCCGCCATGCGGCCTTCCTGCACCTCCTTGTCTAGTTTTGCCTGTACCACTTGTGGATGCTCCCTCGCTGATCGCAAATTGTCTGCCCATCTCCGGACCCTCGGCCCCTCGTACCCCAATCTGAACCCCTCTTGAAACCCCAATCTCAGTGTTTCCGCCGCCGCCCTGTCCGGATAGGCCCCCAACGCCCCCACCAGCTGCTCTACCCTAACCGGAGTATGAGCCCTTTGCCCCAGCCCCTCTCGCCCCCCTCCCTCCCCCTCCCTGCTGTGACTGCTGCTGGGCTCCAGCCTTAGGGGCTCCCGACTGCCAATGCTGCCCGCTCTGGCCCGGACCTTGCGTCCCCCAACACTTGACCAGCGGATGTCGCTTGCCGCAGCCCGAGCATTCGTGCCGAAACTTACAATACTCTCTCGTGCATAGGCCTTTGTTAAAGTCCCAGCAAGCCCCTTTGTCTCCTGTCGTCCCTCTGCCGGCTCCCCCCACCCCCCGCGGGTGGGACCCCCTCGAAAGGGCTGGTACACAAGCGGCAGCCCGCTGGCCGTAAATATAGTCTTCCCCGACCCCGCCAGGCCCATGGTATGCTGCCATAAATCCGTATCCAGCTCTCCCCATTTTGCCTCCGCATCCCATGCCATGCGCGCCCGGAATTCCTCATCATACTGAGCCCAGGCATATCCACCCCCCGTAATCTGTGCCTTCCTAATGACGTCCATGTATTTGAACATGGCCACTGACCTCTCCGGAAACTTCTCGCAATACACGCTGGCATATATCAGAAAAGCCGCTGTCCAGTTTTCTATTGTCAGCGGCACCTTAGGCCTCTTTGCGAGCTCAAATTCCTCTTCCTTCGAACCCTCTTTCGCCCTGACCTCCCTGTGCAGGAGTTTGAGTATCTCCACATACTCCCCTTTCCAGATCCGTTCCTTTGTTGCCAACATCAAGTGCGCCCCCAAGGGCTTGGTCACTCCCATATATGGTAACCGCTTTACCTTCAATTCCTTACTCTCCAGTTTTGTCTCCTCTGC
Source organism: Triturus cristatus (assembly GCF_964204655.1). NCBI lineage: Eukaryota > Metazoa > Chordata > Amphibia > Caudata > Salamandridae > Triturus > Triturus cristatus. The sequence continues at coordinate 1,137,979,917 of NC_140581.1, forward strand.
CTTTGCGTCCCCTGTCCCCTTCTCGCTTGTCCCCTCCTTCTTGGTCTGCCCGCTGTCGCCCTGCCCTACGCCGTCCGTGCCCACAGCCACATCAACCACATACGTACCTTTGCGCAATCTTTCCCCTACCTCCCCCTCCACCCCCGCCCCCCCCACCCCTCTCGACACCATCCTTGGCCGCCCGAGCAAATGTGCATTACCTGGCGCCAATGTCTCCGTCCGTCGCTCCTCCCGGCGTCCAGGCCTGGGGGCCGAGCTGCTTTCCCACCTCGATGTCCGACCCGTGGGCTGCGCCTGGCGTCGTGACACCTGTAAGAAACTATCCACAACATTACTCGGCCCCCCGTCCCTACCGTCTCCCACCTCACGCAACTCTCCTTCCTCCATACTCTCTTCCTCATAGTCCAAAGTCTCCTGCCCCGCACCCTCAGCGCTGCCCGCTGGTGGTGCCACCTGTCTCCGTGATACAAACAAATTTTCCTCTCCGGCGTTCCTCCGGCGCTGTCCCCCGGGGCGCTGTGACCCCGTGGGTGTTGGGGCTGGCGAGCCCGTCACGGGCCTACTTGTGCCAGCCGCGGCGGGATCCCTCGCCGGTACTGGGCACGCCGCCCGAGGCTCCACCCTCCCTTCTCCTTGGCGTCGCCAGGCCGCTCCCAGCCCTGCCAAGTCCGGTACCCCGCGATGCTCCCGCTGTCGCTCCGCTACCTGCAAAGAAAATGAATGGTCTGGTGTGCTGGGCCTACCTATCTTCCTTCTCCCATCCCATCCCCGCTTGCCAGCCCCCGACGACTCCGCGACCCACGCCTTGCCCACCGCGCTCAAATCCACCACTTCGTCGTCCTCCCCAGCTCCGTCGTCCCCGTCGCTCCACTCCCCCTGCCCACTCCACCCCACCCCCTGCCCGCTCGGCCCCCCCCAACCGTGCCACCCCCCACACCTCCCTCCCCCCTCCCCCCATCTCCCCCGTACCTGCGCCCTTGGCACCCACCCCCGAAGCCCCCCCCAAGCCCTCCGCCCACGACTCAAAAATATCCAGGCCTTCCCAGTCCCTCTCACTGCCCTCTGACTCAAATAGCACAGGGGATTCCCCACCTGCTGCTTCCCCCCCCAGGACCCCCCCTTCCTGACCCCACCCTCCGTCGTCGCACTCCGCCAAGCCCCTGACCCCTACGCTCCCCCCCACTGTGCGCGCTTCTCGCCCCCCCGCCCCTCCCCGTTTCCCCCCCTTTCGCCTCCTGTCCCGACGCGATCGCCACCCCACTGAAGGCCGCGCTCCCCCCCCTCCCCTGCCCCGCCGCTTGCCGCCTATCCTGCCAATCTACTCTACTCCCGTCCAGGCCCGAGCCGCCCACCCCCCCCCCGCCCCCCCACCACCCTCCCCCACTCCGCTACTTCCAAGCTCGGGGCCTCGTGTCTCCACGCTGTGCCTGCCCCATAAACCCCGTCCTTTGCTGCCTTCTCACCAGGCCCTTCTCCAAACCTCTCATCCCCCTCCTCCTGCTCCGCCGCCCCCGCGCGCTCCGCGATCCTGGCGTCGGGCCTGCCCGGCCCTCGCTCGAGCGTCTCCGCGCCCCTGCCGTAACCAAGGCAACGGCCGCTCCCCGGCTCGAGGAGCGGCCCGCGTAAGACCTGGGCCTCTCACGTGAGGCGTCCTGGGCCTTCCCCCGTCGCGCCGCTCGTCCCCGCCCCCTCCCCCCCTCCCCGCCTCCAGGCCCCTCGCACTCCCATCCACACCCGACGCAGACCCGGAGGCGGCGCTCCTGGCATATGCGCCGCCTCGAACACTCACCGCTACACGCGACGGACTCCCGGGTGGCGAACAAGCCGCGACGGCGGCCGCCACCCCCGCGGACGCGCGCCTCGCCGGGCGCTTCGTCCAATTGGCCTCCTGGACCAGCAAGTCCATCCTCCCCGCCTCACTCAACAACCGGATAGCCTCCAGGACACGGTAGTCGCCACAAGACATGCCTCCAGGTACTTTTAATACTCCTACTCTCACCTACTAATATTCCCAGAAAACTTTAAGCTAGCGCACCCAGCCACCAGGTCACCAAACCTAAAATGGTGGCTGGGATATCGCGCGTTTTGCTTATAAAACCCTTGGGCTACTACCCCTGGATTTGGGCTACATTTGGGCTATCCCTCAAATGTAGCCCAATTACTTACAAAATGGCCGTTCGGCCACGCCCCCCTCTCCCCCCTCCCAACCTGCCCGGGCGGCAGACCTCGCGGTGCTCGGCTGCCCCCCAGGCTCCCATTGGATACTGTAGGTTAAGAAATGTTAGTCTTGCCCACTCATTTTATTTTTTATGGCTCAATTCACTTAGAATACGGACAACTAATTTGAAAATAGAATGCGCATATTTAAATGTGGAGTTACGCATCAGCAAGAGACACTATCTCTCAGAGCAATAACAGATTTGTCAAGAAAAGATGATGCAATCGAGATAGTATGTATTAGGACATTTGGGCAACATATTTTAGTCATGCATAATATCATTTTAGTTAGTAACTGTAAAAGCAATCCTATGTGAGCATTATACTCTGTTGAAGGATGCATTATTGGTTAATAAAGTTATTAGATTTTAAGAGTATTTTTGTTTTTATTGCTCCTCGTGATAGTTAAATTTTTTCACAGTCGACACAGCCTCTAGTGGTGAAAGAGGACATCTGCACTGTGGGATATTTGTCCAAATGTAATCTTGATTTAAAACTTGCTGGTAAAATGCAGACATTTTCCAGAAGGTGCCGATAGTGCTTATGTTTTTCACTAAAATGCATGTCTTAAGGAGTCTGATACTCTTGTAGAGAATTTTAGACTTTTTTTGAGACTAGATTTCCGTAAAATCTTTCTCTTTTTAAATCATGTGTCCTATCGAATCCCTTGGTGAGATCTGAGACATTCGGCAAGCCAAGGCATTTATTAGGCTAAATAAATCAAGGGTTATTTTAACGCCCATTATGGTATAGAGGTGCAGTAGCCTATCTGGGGAGCGCACACCTGCCTGGACCTGATGGCTCTAATATGTGGTTACACTACTGAGTTTTCCAAAAGCTGGACCATTTGAGTGTGTGGAGGCACATGAATGCCTGGACCAGACACCCTTTGAATCCTTACGTCTGAAGTCATACACAGGTTGAGGTGAGGATGAGGTGTATGATTAGCATATTATGATTGGGATTGAGTGAATGTCACAAAACATTTAGACTTTGGTCGCCTTGATTAGCTGTGGTGTGTACAGTTTTGGCTTAATAAGTCATTCCTGTTGATGAGATCATGTTTGGTTATAATCAAGACACTTTTTTTTATTACCTATGGGGCTTTGGAGAACTGCTAAAACTCATGAGGTAATAGCAGGGCTCACTTCCACTCTGAAAACATGATGAGATCAGTGGTCGGGCAATTTTTTTTAATTTGTTTAATGATGTTTTTCCTTAGAACACAGATATAAACAGAAAAGGAAGGGCAGCATAACATGAATCGGCAAAATCAATCAGGGATCATTTCTATGATGGGGATAACAATGCCTTAAAGAAGTTACGGCCACCTCAAGGTGTAAAAAGAGGGGGGCACACTGGGGGCGGGGAGTTAGGGAGGAACAAGGGGGGGGTCTCAGGCAATTATCCAGTTAATGTAAAAAGTAAAGACAACAATTGTGCAATTTTAGAAGTAGTTTTAGAAGTAATGTTCCAGTAAACCCATACCAATGCAGTCAGCCTCAATGTTGCTTGGCGGTCTAACAACTTTAGATGACGCTCGGGGATTTGCAGTATTCACATTCAGGTACATTGCCAACAGAGCACAGATATCTTGAGGGCGGGAGCCAACAGTGATCAAGTCCCGGTAACTGTGCAATTGTTCTTGGCAATATGCAGTGTGCTGTAGCCAATCAATTTTACGTGGGACTCTGCTCCGTCACCAGCCCATTATGACTCTTCGTTTGGCAAGGAGGAATAACATACCCATCAAACAGCGATCAGTGTCAGGAAGATCCTTAATGAAGACCAGCAATACAACCACTGGAGTCTGCAGAATTACGTGGCCCACAATGGATCCAACCGCATCAAATATTTCAGACCAAAAAGTTTGTACTTCCGGGCAGGTCCATACTAAATGTAGAAAGTCTGCTCTGGGCGTCATGCAGGGCATGCTGCATGCCTCCGCTTTGCGTCCCAGTCTGTGCAGCCCTGCAGGGGTGTAGTATAGGCGATGCAAGACCTTAAAATAAATGAGGCATAGTCAGGAGTTTGGGAAGAGGGTACGAGAATGTGGGCAGCAGTATCGCCAACATTCAGTGGAAATCGGGCTACCCAAATCCAATTCCCAGGCTCGAGACCTGGTAACCACCACAGGAGCAGTTCCCTGCATTTTGAGGTATAACTTGGTGATTAGACGATGCAGGGAGGGGGTCGTTAGCAGTTATTTGAGTGTGTGAAGCGTGTCAGGGGCTGTGGGAAAGGAGTTATGTTGTGTGCGAACTGCAGCACGCAATTGAAAATTGAAATAGGTGAGCTGGTGCAAAAAGGTATTGGAGGGTATGCGTTACATGCCCATGTCCTACAAGCAGCCATGTCTAATCATGTCCATGGTTGGCGAGGAGGCAAGTACAATGCCACGGAGAAGGGACATGGATGAACATGATCATGTTCTGTGGCTGTATGTGGCTGATGTTGTATGGAGTGTACTTGTGCTTGGGCCAAGTTATAAGAGAGATCCATATCAGGGGCTGCGAGCCCAACCTGCTCAAAGGGGAGAGTGAGCAGTTCCCATGCCACCCTGGGCTGCTTCCTGGCCAAAGATAGTGTAATCATGAATGAGCGCAGACATTGACGAAAACAACGTGTCAAAAGCAAAGGAAGGTTCACAAACAGATAAAGAAATTTAGGGAGCACCAACATTTTGGCATTAGCCAGTCTCCCTGTTAGGATAGTGACTTCCATCTCTCCAGCTGCTCCTCTAAATAAGTGATTGTGCATCTGTAGTTCTCACTCCGGAGCTCAGTTGGGTTCCTACTAAGCAAAATCCCCAAATAGCACACAGGGTCTGCAGCCCAACAGTGTGGACACTCAGACTCATAGTGTGTGATAACATCCGTAAAGGAAAATATAATGGACTCATTCTAGTTAATTGTCACTCCCGATAGGCCACCAAAACAAACAAACTCCCTAATTAAAACATCAACATCCTATGGATCTTTCACATAAAGTGTGGTAAATATTTCATTACCGGTACTATTTTTTATGCGGTAAAGTCTAGTAAGAATAACTCAGTAAATATAAGAGGCAGAATCCGTGGTATTAGAGGTTCTAAAAGGCTTTATTCCTATACAAAGGAATGCAATTCGAATTGCAGGCTTCTATTCCATCACCACGAAAGTTCAGGAAGGAAGGGCATACATTATTGACAGATAATCAGTTTTATAGAAAAATGCATTACAGTGAAACAGATGCAAGAGGCGTAACAGCTGATAGTACAGATAAAATGTGCATACGTAACTAATAGAGGCGGACATATGGGCGTAATTTAATAAACGTCATTATACATGATGTCACAAGTGGGTGGATCCATAAAAGAATCCTGCAATGTCAGCAGAAATGTTTGGCAGAGATGCGTGCGCAGCCGCATGACGTGTGATTGACGTGCAACTAGAGGGTGAAGGGGACTTGACATTTAGCTCTACATGTGGAGACAGAAGTCTGGGGGTCATGTCAACCTAATCCCAAATCATATCTAATATCCTATGTTTAAAGAACTGTGTTATCCAAAAGGAAAGGTCTCTAGGATAGAATCTATTCTATACTGACTGTTAGTGCGTGTACAAGCGTCTAAATGTCTACATGAGATGCGAGGGGGTAGGAATATTCCATGGTAACGGAGGCTATGAATTACTTGCATGTGGACAGCGAGGCCTGGCCCTTTGCACGGTAGCTGGAGGAATGTTTACCTAAACTACTAGACAGGAATGCATCGGATGAGGAGCGAAGTAGATAATCTTGAAGGTGAAATACAGTTTTTGGCAGGCAACAGGCTGGATCAGGCACCGTTAGCCGCGCAGGGAGTAGGACAAAGTTCATGGATACAGATGCGGGCTCAGACTGGAGCTTTCAGAGGCAGAAGGCAGGAAAAGGCTTGATGACAGAATTCTGGGCCTACTCGCCTGAATCTGTAAAATGTGGAAAGTGAACCACATAAAGTCGGTGGCCTTTCATACTTAGGAGTGGAATATCTGACCCATTCATGGCGGATCTGAAAGAGGACATGTTGACGGTGGACGCACATGTATTTGCGTCTTCAAAACTGGAACTGGAGGGAACATACATGTACTTATAGCATGCACATGGAGCCGTTGGGGTCTACGATAGGGGACATAACTGATCACAAAATTCATATTTCCTCATTCCCTCCTTGTCCCCTACGGACCCTCAGGAGATATCGATCTTCATCAATCCATCGATCTGTTTATATAGCATCATTTGTTCTTCTTTCTTCTTCCGGGATTTTGAACGAAAACTTGGATGTGGGATACACGATGTGGCACATAGACCACAAATCGCTGGCCCACATTGTAGACATAAGCAGCAACTGAATAGTATGAGAAAGCCAATACCTAGGAAGGATAGGATTCTCCATCCCCAGGCTGACAACACGCCCCAGAACCAACCGGACCAAGTCCAGGTGCCTGGACTCTGGTGTATCTGGCTTATAATCTTATGAAGGCGGGTTATGGCTTTATATACTGACGGCGAATTTTCTGGTATGAAAATGCAGCAACTTGATCCGATGACCCTACAAGCTCCGCCCCTATCGGCCAGGATGACGTCAAGGACAAGACGATTTTGAAGTACAACAATCCGCATAGCAGACTGCTCTTCTGTTAAATTGCCTAAGGCGGAAGTAGTCTCGTTCACTACTGCTTCAAGGGTTCTGGTTAATCTACGTATCAGCTTACTATTAGTGACTGTACCTATATAGGGAAAAAAACCTTTATTGAAATCTGTGTATTGCTCCCATACTGTTTCAGTGTAATCGACAATTGGGAGATCTCTCTGCTGTCTATTGTGTACTAAATGGGTATTTCTATGATAATCAGGAGGAGCTAGGAAAACAGGTGGTAGAAGGAATGCTATGTAACAGGTACCATCCCAGTCTAGAGGTAGACGTGTATATGCGGTCTGGCCACATATGAAGTAGGAATGACGAGAAGCTCTAAATGTAGACTTGCCTTGATCACTGAATTTTATTACAGTGGTGCATTTACTATGGCCCATGTGTATGGAACCATTCTTTCTTACACATAATTCCCCTTTTACTGGGAATACTGACATGGCGGGCAAGATTGGTGTAGCTTCAGATTCAACGTTCAGGATCATGAGGTTAAGTGTAAAATTACCTAATCCATATACTTCATTTTCTAGATCAGTTCCTGTTCTTTTGGGAAGTCCCTCCTTGTTAGGGTAGCAGACTTTAAGCAAAACTAGGTTCAGGTTTCCCCATACCCAGTTGTCTTGATAAACTGCGGAATTTGAATCTAGGGAATTAATCAAACTAAACCATGCTCCACAGGAGCCATTGTGTGTGAACGGATAGGGAAAGAGGGGCAAAACTCCCTTATAGTTCTGATAGGGAGGGAGTCGGCCACATATCCAACAATTTGTGGCATTGCTGGTCTGATGGGAATGATGTAACATACTAATGAATGTGTTGTTGCGCAGCGCAAATCTATAGGATAACTCATGCGGAGGTAATTCGCTAAAAGAATGTTCTGCAGTTACATTGTAAACACGTTTAAAAATAGGGTAATACATGTGCAATAGTATGCTGGAAATAACGATCAGAAGACTTAGAAAAAACAAAATTAATAATGTTACTGTGCAGTGACTACGAAGTGATTTACAATACGCATGCTTTTTAAGCTGCATCTGTTGATTTCTTTCTCTATTCCGGTCTAGAGGATACATGTCAGAGACAAATTCAACCGATTCACCTTGGAGAGGACTTAAACAATCAAATTGTCTGACTTGCTAGACCTTAACTTTAGTTTATAAAGTTCTGGATTTGTTAGTTCAACCAAGGGGAGCTTTGAGTCTGTCTGTGAGGGAATACAGGGTTGAGTATTCACACTGGATGGTAGTCCATAAAATTTCTTGATATGACTCGAGTGCAACCACCCTTTACGTCCCTCGATCTTCACGGCTGTCCTTGTAGTTAGTAGAACAAGCTTCGGCGACTTCCACCTAGGCTCCAGTTGGGTCTTCCGGTCGAAATTCCGGACCAGAACCAGGTCACCAGGAACCACGTCATGGGGCTTCACCTCAGTATTATCGGGAAAAGCTGCGGCTACCTGTGAACGACAAGATTGTAGTGCAGACATCAAGGAAGCCAGGTAATCTGTCAGCATATTACAGTCAACATCAGTGATTTTGCGAGGTATAGGCGTCCCCCACATATTTGGTGGTCTACCGAAGATCACCTCGTACGGGGATAGCCCTGTTCGAGAATGTGCTACCATTCTCATGTAAAAGAGCGCAACTGGTAAGGCTACTATCCAATCGACACCTTTTTCTCTACATATTTTGGACAATCTAATTTTCAGAGTTTGATTATGGCGTTCCACGAGACCTGCTGCCTCGGGATGTCGGACACAGTGGAATTTCCATTGGCAGCCTAACAAAAGGGAAACGTGTTTCATCAGTTCGGAGGAGAACGGCTGGCCGTTATCTGAGTAGACAACACGTGGTAAACCGTACCGTGGGAAGAATTCTCGAACTAACTGTTTGGCAGTAGTCGGGGCAGTGTAATCTGAAACCGGGTAGGCTTCTGTCCAACGGGAAAGAGCACAGACAACTACGAGAACATATTTGAATCCTCGACATCGTTCCATCTGGATATAATCCATCTGGAGGACTTCAAAAGCATGATCGGGAGGTTGAAATCCACCCTGCTCTACGGGGATGCTTTTACCTGGATTAAACTGACAACATATCATACAGGTACAAACTTTTTGTTTAGCTGCTGCTCGCAAGTGTTTATTGAACCAAATGTGTTGAATGCTGTCTAGCATAGCTTTTTCTCCTAGGTGCGCTGGACTATGTATTGTGTTAATGATGACTTGAACCATGGAGTCGGGAAGAAACCATATAGATTTTTCCTTCGTCATCCATCCTTGATCCGTTTGGATCCCTCCTAATTCAGTCCATTTCTTTATTTCTTCTGGTGTAGCATGTGTCTGTATGTCAATTACATCAAGGGCGGGATCCTTAACTGTCATGCAATGTGTTGGTGTCGGAACTATTGTCTTTGTCATGTCCGTTGTGTGAGTCTGATTCTGAGCAGTCTGTTTAGCTGTTCTGTCAGCTAGGTCATTACCCTGAGAAATGATATCGGTAACTTTTGTGTGGGCTTTGCATTTCATAATCGATATTGCAGTAGGTAGATGAATCGCGTCTAATAGGGCTTGAATGAGGGGTCCGTGTTGGATGTGGGCACCGTGAGAAGTTAAATAACCTCTCTCTCGCCACAGTACGCCGAAGTCATGGACGACTCCGAATGCGTAACGTGAATCTGTGTATATGTTGACTTTCTTATTCTTGGCTTGAATACAGGCTTGTGTCAGAGCGATGAGCTCTGCTGCTTGAGCTGACAAAGTGTTAATACAATTTGTTTCAATGACTTCAGTGTCTGTTGTGACTGCGTAAGCGGCCACTAACTCTCCTGTACTTGTTCTCATACATGACCCATCTACATACAATGTCAAGTCTGGATCTGACAAAGGGATATCTGTCAAGTCTTGTCTGGGTTTCGTCGTGATAGTAATGACTTCGACACAATCATGTGCCAATGGATCTGTTCCGCCCACTGGTAACAGTGTGGCAGGATTTAACGTATTACAACGTCTGATTTCTATGTGTGGCTGAAACAATGTCAATTCGTAACCGGTGAGTCTCGCTATAGTCAAGTGTTGTGTTTGTGTGCGGTTCAAAAGAACCTCTACTGCGTGTGGTACTTGTACTGTCAATTGATGTCCTAACACTATGGCATCGCTTTGTCTGATTGCTAAAGCTGTTGCTGCCACCGATTTCAGGCACGCAGGAAGAGCCTGAGCTACTGGATCTAATGTACTAGAGAAATAAGCACATGGTTTGTGTGATCCTGCTTGTTCCTGAGTGAGTACTGACAAGGCAGTACCTTCGCGTTCTGTAACAAAGAGTGTAAACTGTTTACTGTAACATGGTGTTGCTAAAACAGGTGCTTGGCATAAAGCTTTCTTTAAGCTTTCAAAGGCATGTGTATGTTCTTGAGTCCAAGGGAGGACAGTCGATGTGGCTGCCTCCTGTGTTGTCAACTGGATGAGTGGTTTTGCTAGAAATGCATATTGAGGGATCCACTGCCTACAGTATGAAGTGAGACCTATAAAAGCCCGCACCTCCTTTTGTGTCTTTGGTGGTGGCATGTTAGCGATTAACTGGATGCGGTCGGGTGTAAGCTGCCTTCCCTCCTTGGACAGCGAGTGCCCAAGGTAAACAACTCGCTGGACACAGAATTGCAGCTTAGAAGGGGACACCTTGTGCCCCTTGTCGGCCAAAAATTTCAAAACCGTCAGTGACGCTTTTTCACATTCAGGTTCGCTTCGGGCGGTGAACAGCAGATCATCGACATATTGAAGCAAGGCAGTGTTAACTGGCATGTGGATACTGTCAAGTTCTCGTTTCAGTGCTTGGCTATAGATGCTGGGGCTTTCTGTAAATCCTTGAGGTGCGCGTGTGAATTTAAAACTTCGTCCATTTAAACTGAATCCAAACAGATATTGACTTTCCGGATCTATTGGGACGCTAAAGAAAGCATTCTTGAGATCAATTACAGTGAAGAACGTTGCTTCTGAGTCAATAGCTGTTAGTAATGAAGAGATATCAGGGACCACAGGGTATTGTGGTACAATACATTTATTTAATTCGCGCAGATCAATAACTAATCGATATACTGGTGGTGCTTTTGGATCCGTTCTTTTAAGAATCGGAATTATCGGGGAATTACATACATTGGAGTCAGTTTCGACAACCACTCCTTGTGCAATGAGCTCGTCAATGATTTGCAGCAAAGCCACAACAGCATCTGGTGGTAACTTGTATTGTCGCATTCGTGGTAGTACTACTCCTGTTTTTAGTGTGACACGATATGGTGTAATATTCATGCAACCAACATCAGTGGGGCCTTGTGCCCATAAATGTGTAGGTAAATTTTGTAACCGATGATCCATGTCTCTTGACACGTAGTGACCTTTAAAGTCACGCAAAAATAATCGTACTCCTTCCGGAGAACAACATATTATAGCTCCTAGAGCTTTCAATGTTTTTATACCTAACAAATTTTCTGGACATGATTTAGTAAGCAATAAATCTGTAGTACGTGTCAATGGACCAACCGTCAGTGGAAGAGGTTGTGTTACTTCATTAATGATAGGTTTTCCTGAGAATCCAAGGGAAATATTCTGTGAGCCTGAGAGGGGTGCCCCTGGAACTTCACTGCGTCGTATAGTTGTTCTGCTTGCCCCTGTATCAAGTAAAAACTTTCTGTCTTCCCCTAATAGTTCACTATGTACATAAGGTCCCTCTTGGTCTACAGGAACCTCAATAAGGGGTAAGCCAACTTCCCTCTCTAGGCTATTTCATGTGTATCTCTGATAATCGGGATAATCTGCTTGTGCATACTGATACATCTGTTGTGTCGTTGCTTGTGTTGCAGCAATAGGCTGCGCTTGTGGTGGTGCTACGGTCTGTTGTGGAGCTCCCTGTTGCGGAGCTAGTTGTTGCGGAGCTAACCTAGGTTGTGCGTGCTGAGGGATTTGTTGTTGATTCTGATCCTGTCTAGGTGGACGTGATCTTTCCTGGGTTCTACCTGTGGCAATATTATGTTTCAGGACTGGACAATCGTGTATATAATGGCCTTGTTGTTTACAATAGTTGCATGTCCCTTTCGTTGGGCCTGCGGAATCACCCTTTTGATGACCATCAGCTGGGACTGACTGTGCAGCAAGCATTTTCATTTTTGTATCTTTCATACGTCTTTGTTCATGTTCTTGTTCTTCTCTAATTCTATTGTGGTGATATTGTAACATCTGTAACATCTGTGATGGGGTATTACCTTGCCAGGTACTTTCGAATTTCAATACTCTATTCTTGACTTGCAGCAGAGAATTTTCAACTAATTCTGTCACAAACAGATGTGGATATGACTCACTACTGGCTTTTATGCCACTATTTATACCAAAACATTTTTCAAATCGGGAATAGAAATCACTAGTGTCTTCATCTGGCTTTTGTTTACAGGCTGAGATTGCACCCCAGTCTTCCTTTTTCGTGGTTAATAAACGTGGCAGTACCTGCACTAGTAATCCTGGTAGTGCTGTAATCTTTTCCCCAAGCCCTACTCCTGCAGCTCGGGCCCTTTCTTCGTTTCTAATGCTGTCCAATCTATCTTTTGGTCTCCCACCTCCCATTCCTTTTCTTTCAGTTTCTCGTAAACACCGGCGGGTAATAGGACTTTTAATATTTTCATAATGTCGGGGTAGGTGTACTCTCCCATGAGTAACATGTCTTTTATTTCACGGTGGAAACCTGCTGGGTCCTTGTCATGGCTGGGTACTACTTTCTTCATTTCTAATAATTCCAGTTTAGTTATAGGCGTGTACACAAACACGCGTGTAAAGTTATTACCGTCACCTCTGATTGGGTGTACTTCGCGTAACGGGTTCTGTCTATCTATGTGATACATTTTTCTTCCCATGATGGGAACGGGAACGTGTTCTGGGCATACGAAAGTTATATACTGGTTTCGGAATTCTAGAATTTTTTTAATCAAATCAGTACCTGACCCTCTCCATATATTCGTGAGTAGTTCTGTCAATATGTCAGGTAAGGGTCCTGGATCGGAGTGTTGGCTTTTATATAATATAAGGAGGTGTTGAATCATGTATATACTAGCTAAACGCTGTTCGTATGGGTCAAGATTCAGAAACGTGTGTGCAAGTACATCATCATTGTATTCGCTGGGACTGTCAGCCCATTGTACTGCTGACCTGGCTAATTCTTGTTCGTCCATGGAATCGAGCATGTGGTACCCCCTGCGATCTCGGAGTAATTTATCAGCGGCTTGGAATAGGTGTTCGGGGGATCTTGTATTTAACATAGGGTTTGGAAAATGTCTATTATATTCTGGACGTGTCGGACGTATCGGGTCATTAAAGCCTCTAGTATTATTATGGGGTCTTCCTCTACCTACATAAGCTATCGTTTCTAATTGTTCTGATTCTTGCTCCTCCTCTTCTTCTGATTCTACTCTGTCTGTTTCTCGTCTTTCTTTATGTATTGGTTCTACTTCCTTGCGGATCTTTCGACACATGGCGATTATACACGCCTGTCTATCATGCTTCTCTTCTGATATGTTCTGACCCCATTTGGCAAGTCTTTGCATGGTATCGTGATCTGCCCCAGGCCTGTCTTGATTCCTAATTACGCAATTTATGAAAAAACGTAGTAGTTGTCTTTGGGCATCCACTTTCTGGTATTCCATAGCTTCATTAATACTTTCTGGACCTCGCCCTGTTTGGACAAAGCGATATATTTCGTCTAGGTGTTCAACCATTCCTGGTATCGTCATTAAATACAATGTAGCTCGTCGTATACGTAGTGATGATATGAGCAATTTGTCCTGTCTACCTGGCACTGGATCGTATCTACAATCCACAAGCTGTTCTTTAAACATGTCGGATGTCGCTAATTGGGGTGTACGTTGGAGTGCTAAATCTCTAAGGGTCTGTTTATTTCGCGGCGGTGTGGCAAACATGTCTGTCGTACCTCCTGTAGCACCATCTGAGGTGCTGGGCACGAAAGGATTTGTTGGACGTAGGATAGAGATTGTAGATGTGGGAAAAACTGTAGAAACGGACGGACCTGTGGGAACTTGTGTAGGAGTTTGTAGTTGCGGGGATACAGACGGATGCTCTTGGTGTTGAACACCATCGGCAAGCGGTGTGTGTGGTATGGTATTAGCATACTCGGGAGCTACGTCATCTAAATAGGAGGAAAGGAAAACGTCCTTTGCTGTTTTGGGATGTGTTTTGGGATGTGCTTTTATCGGGAGCAATGGAGGAGTTAAGTCTTTTGGTATCTCCGGGGTAGCCTTAGGTAACCCTTCGGCCAGAAGAGGATACATACCATTCATAAGAGTGTTTCTTTGTCTATCTACCTGTTCTGATTTTACTCGGGTACCTTCCTCAATTAATAGATTTTCTCGGGTTTTATTTGAATTTTCTCTACCTTTCTCTTCCTGTCTGAGCGCTTTTTCTGTACGTCTATATGATTCTTTACGCCATAATTCAATGGCATCTTTCTGTGACTGTCTGGCTTTCTTTTTCCATAATTCTTCTTCTACTCTCATGATGCTATCTGCATCCCAGGTCCCCGCTGCGGGCCATCTCTGACTTTCTGGCAAATCCTTAGTGTAGTCCACCCATAAATCAAGAAATAATACGGCATCTAGGCCATGCTTATGATACATAAAGTACCCTGGAGTGTCCCTAGGTGGAATGGGAACAGCTTCTTCGAGTACACCTTTTCTGGTTTTGATCTGTCTTAGTTTCGAAAAGAGCGGCATTTTTAGACGGTTACTAGAACACACTTTATACAATGAACACAATAATGAACAGTCATTCACACCACTATATATATATAAAACGTATTAAAACATTTAACACTTAACAGTTTTACGAACGATGATAACTAATAGAAAACTAGTTACTGACATAATACTGACACTAGATAATACTTATTTATATGCACGACATACTATATATACTGCTAAACAGTACAGATACACTGCTGAAACAGTGCAGACCGGATTTGTGTACCCAAACCCGTCTTGACCGGCACAGACTATGTGCACGTAAAATGCCTCCCCGGTAATGGTACTCACCGGGTAGCTCGGAACAGAAGGCCTCGGAACGGAACTGAAACTGGACCGGACTGGACTCGACTCGACTGGACTCGGAACTTCGGAACCTGGTGGGCCTCTGTATACCTCGGATCTTGCTCTCTCAGCTAGGCTCTGGTCGGGATACTTCGCACTTCTCACCGCCTCGTCTGGGTGTTGATCGCAGCCTCAGTCGCCCCCGCTTGGCCGGAGGGAGATACAGGAAATCCTGCAGGTACGCGTTTTTGTCCGTTCAGCTGTGGCAGGAGACCGGGCCTGCAACGCACCTCCGGCGCGTGAGATGAGAAAGTGTCCCTGTTCGGGCGCCAATTTATGTGGTAAATATTTCATTACCGGTACTATTTTTTATGCGGTAAAGTCTAGTAAGAATAACTCAGTAAATATAAGAGGCAGAATCTGTGGTATTAGAGGTTCTAAAAGGCTTTATTCCTATACAAAGGAATGCAATTCGAATTGCAGGCTTCTATTCCATCACCACGAAAGTTCAGGAAGGAAGGGCATACATTATTGACAGATAATCAGTTTTATAGAAAAATGCATTACAGTGAAACAGATGCAAGAGGCGTAACAGCTGATAGTACAGATAAAATGTGCATACGTAACTAATAGAGGCGGACATATGGGCGTAATTTAATAAACGTCATTATACATGATGTCACAAGTGGGTGGATCCATAAAAGAATCCTGCAATGTCAGCAGAAATGTTTGGCAGAGATGCGTGCGCAGCCGCATGACGTGTGATTGACGTGCAACTAGAGGGTGAAGGGGACTTGACATTTAGCTCTACATGTGGAGACAGAAGTCTGGGGGTCATGTCAACCTAATCCCAAATCATATCTAATATCCTATGTTTAAAGAACTGTGTTATCCAAAAGGAAAGGTCTCTAGGATAGAATCTATTCTATACTGACTGTTAGTGCGTGTACAAGCGTCTAAATGTCTACATGAGATGCGAGGGGGTAGGAATATTCCATGGTAACGGAGGCTATGAATTACTTGCATGTGGACAGCGAGGCCTGGCCCTTTGCACGGTAGCTGGAGGAATGTTTACCTAAACTACTAGACAGGAATGCATCGGATGAGGAGCGAAGTAGATAATCTTGAAGGTGAAATACAGTTTTTGGCAGGCAACAGGCTGGATCAGGCACCGTTAGCCGCGCAGGGAGTAGGACAAAGTTCATGGATACAGATGCGGGCTCAGACTGGAGCTTTCAGAGGCAGAAGGCAGGAAAAGGCTTGATGACAGAATTCTGGGCCTACTCGCCTGAATCTGTAAAATGTGGAAAGTGAACCACATAAAGTCGGTGGCCTTTCATACTTAGGAGTGGAATATCTGACCCATTCATGGCGGATCTGAAAGAGGACATGTTGACGGTGGACGCACATGTATTTGCGTCTTCAAAACTGGAACTGGAGGGAACATACATGTACTTATAGCATGCACATGGAGCCGTTGGGGTCTACGATAGGGGACATAACTGATCACAAAATTCATATTTCCTCAAAAGCATGACATTATCTGACACATTGAAACAATTATTCCCCTGGGAGTAAGTGCCAGACCTCATTGTGTATGGTGTTGCCATAATCTCATAACCAATGGTTCCATGGTGATGGTAAATAATATAGGTGAAAGACGGCAGCCCTGACGGGTGCCCCTTGTCACTGGGAAATTGCAATGAAATGGTCCCATTGATGTGTAGTCGGGCAGTCGGACATTCATAAAGGAGCCCTATAAGCCATAGAAACTTTGCACTGATGTCTAAATGAGTGAGGAGTGCAAAAAGGTAAGGTCCCTCCAACCAGTCAAATGCCTTAGTGGCATCTAAAAATAAAGAAGCAATCCTGCAAGTCAGGTCAATCATCTGGGTGATAGCAAAGTAAGTGCGTTAGTTGTGAGCAGTGTATTTACTGGGGACAAACCCGGATTGTTACTGTGAGGGATAATTCACAATATATCAGTTTAGCCAAGATTTTTTGTCAATATTTCTAAAAGAAAGCGGGCAGTACGAGTCACATCTGTGCAGGTTCTTGCCTAGTTTAGGGATAGTCACTATTAGCACCTCACGTAAGGATGGTGGGAGCACTCCCTCCTCATGAGACTCAACACACATTTTAAGCAAGTAGGGGGCTCGAAGCTCTACATATTCCGTGTAAAAGGCATCAGGGAGGCTGTCAAGTCCCAGAGCTATATCCTCTGGTAACTTCTTGATAAATTGAATAACATCCTTGACTGTGAACAGAGCATCTAGGAAGCATCTGTGGCTGTCTTCAAGCCACAGCATTTGAACTGTGTCAAAATAGGCCATATAAGCCTCACTGGGTAGAGGATGTGTGCATGAGTAGAGCAAGGTAAAGAAGGAGATCATGGTACGTTGAACCGCCTCCGTACCAACTTGCAGGATACCCTGGTGGTCCTCACGTTCCACCATATAATCATACGCAAGAGATTAGTCAACGTTTTCCCTGCCCTATTGTCCTCCCCATATTGCTTAGCATGGCCTTTGCGGTCCACGTAGCAGACTTACGCTGCACTGCTTCTTTGAGCAGATCAAGCATGGACCTAATCTGCGCAAGAATTGCCTGATCACCATGGCAAAATAATGTCATTCAAGATCGCACAGCTCAGTTTCTAGCATGGACAAATCCCTATGCAACGTATGCAGAATCCCAGACTGCTGCGCAATACACATACCCAAAATGACTCCATTGAACGCCTCCTAGAGGGCAGAGTCAATAGAGGCTCTATTGCATTCAAAATAGTCTATAATGCCTTCCACCACCTCTTCTCTGAAGACCTGATCCCTGAGGGCACCACTGGGGAGGCGCCAAGTAAATGCATACTGTACACCACCAGGGATGTACAACTCCAGCAGGACAGGAGCATGGTCCGAGAGTGTACACGGGCAGTGATCTACTCAATGAGTCCATGAATCAATGTCTCCGGTGACCAGCCACACATTGATTTGTGACCAGGTGTTGTGAGTAGTGGTTATACAGGTGCCTTCCCTGTCCACTCCATGTCGAGCTCGCCAAAGGTCTACTAATTGATTGTCTATCATAAGCGAGAGTAGTAGTGCAGATGGTTGGGGTGTGGGGGTCTAATCACACTATTACATCCACTGTAGGGATCAAGTACAATATTGAAATCCCCTCCCCACAGAAGAGCACCTGGACCCGGTGTCCCAGCTAAATGCCAGACTTCAACAAAGAAATCTCGACAGTCTTTGTTGGGCCCGTAGACTGATAGAAGATTTATGGGGTGGTCATAAAGGAGTCCAGACAACATGGTGACCTAAAGGATCAAATATCGCTGTGAGAGGGCGCCAGTGAAGCCCTTTGCGGATGATGATCGCCACCCCCAAGCATAAGTAGAGTAGAGCACTGTGTATCATTTACCAAACCAGCCGCCGTGCAGACACATATGGGTAGTCACAGTGAGGTAAAGTTCCTGAAGCATTCATATGTCTACATTGTGGTGTTGCATGTATGCAGTGACCTGTATGGTTTTATGGGCGTCTATAAGGCCACAGACATTCCAGGTAAGGCAAGTGAGTTTGTTCATCGTGGGATTGGGTGATGTCATAACTGTGGCAAGTTTTCTTGTGGAGGAGCTGTGTATCTAAAGTTTTGGGATAAACCTTGGTAAGGAATATGCCTCTTTTTCCCACTGCCCGTGACCCCACATGTTGTTACAACGCGGTTGTTACAACGACCGCATTGTAACAACGCATACCATTAACCCGCAAGTCATAACAACGACTTGCAGAGTGGTGCGCTGGATGTTGGAATAGTATAATTTCTTGTTGCTCCCTGTGATTCCTGGACGCTACGCTGTTGTTGGGGGCTGGCCGCAGATCTTCACACCTACGGGACTGCGAGGACCACGGAGCATTGCGCTCCACAAACAGTGCTCACCTGTTCCTCTTCCCGTTTGGTTCCTCTTACAAACGCCGCGCCTCGCGGCCCCCGCTGCGCGGGGGCCGCTCGCTGGCTCCAGCAGTATAAATTCTTGGCTGGGGCACTCTATGTTGGGATTTCTTGTTGCTCCCTGTGATTCCTGGACGCTACGCTGTTGTTGGGGGCTGGCCGCAGATCTTCACACCTACGGGACTGCGAGGACCACGGAGCATTGCGCTCCACTAACAGTGCTCACCTGTTCCTCCTCCTAACGCCCCGCCCCCTCCTCACCCTTATATTTCCGCCCACGTAATTCCGCAGCGCGGATCGCAGCGCGGGCGAAGCCCGGGCCAAGGGCGGGCCCGTTTGTGCCCGTTCGTGTCCGAGAGAGTCCGGTCCGGCCTTACCCTTCGATTGTTCCAATCTAGTGAGTACATCTAAAGCTGATTGAAATACAGGGTAACTATGGTAAACAAACGGGGTTTAAAACCAAGCTCCATTGATCATGTTGCTGGCTCGCTGGACAAATTCATTGTAAGAGCATCTTCTATACTTGAGCATGAAATTGCTCTCACTGAGCGCAGGCTGTATATGGAACCCCAATCTTCAAAACGATCCTCATTGGGTACTATCGCTTCCTGTTGCTCTCCGGTTGCCTCCACTGATACTATGGCGACCATGCTCACTGATAAAGGCCAACCTTGCCCATCAATTTCTAATACTGCTCCTACTGATTTATTAATGGATATGGCCACCAATGTCTCCGCCCCTGTTTCGGGTCCCCTTAATAAGCCTGCAACTTCAGTTCGGGAAGTTGGCACCATCCCCAAAAGAAACCGAATTGGGATATCACCAAAATGTAGGAGGAATAAAATACAGAAACGAAATCTTGATATCTTGGACTCTTCCGTGACTGCATTTATAACTACCAACAGTCTAACTCGCTCAGAGTGCTCCCCCCCTGATGCAGTAACACCACCACTTGATTTGGATTTGTTACTAGGAAAAATGTCTTCTGTATTAGAGCTAGTCATTCGACCTCTCGAGCATAGATTGATTGCCATAGAAAATAGGCTGACTGCATTGGAGTCTGCTTTAGCTAAACATGACGAAAATATTCAATCTTCTACACTTCGTCCACACCCATGCCAAAATCAGCCTAAAACTCTCGAAATCCCTTCAACTCTGCAAGATCTAACTAATACTCAGTCGACTCAACAACGGGGAGCTGCATGTAATCACCATCAGAGCTCTAGACAGGGGTCTTTTCCAACTAATCCCCCTGCTAATAACATCCCTGTTAGTATTCCTCCAATAACCAACCATTGTTCCGAAACCCCTGTTAAGGTACCCCACTCGTTGGAACCCCCACGCATTGATCTCCCTCCCGAAAGCGCATCCTATGTGGTCATTTTAACAAATGTTCCCAAACTGTCCTCTAAGAGACCAGAATCTTTCCAGGTACTTAAAAATAAAGTAATGTTCTGGCTAAACACCTACAGACCCCTGCCAACAAATATACGATCCTCTATTCTGTTTGTCAGAAGAGTTGGTTGGGTGGGACACATACGAAAAAATGTGGGAGGTGATTGTGTAATCATCAACTTTCAAAACCCTGAGGTGGTAGACCACATCTGTAGCCCCGCCTTCAATAATGTATCCTCTAACATCAAAACGCTTCCCCTAGGCTATTTTTATCCTCCGCCCACTAAACCTCCTCTTTTCTGCCCAAGATCTCCTTTTCCGTCCCATAACTTTGCTGATTGGGAGTATCCTAAGGATGGTATGCGGGGTAGGCATCCTATCAACTAAGCCTTAGGTATTCCAACTTCTAACAGGTATAGCCTGCTGGATGATGTGGAATGACTAGAGACACAAACTAACTGCACTCCTTCCCATACCCCCACCACTGACATGACTGATGTTAAGAGAGATCTTGGCGAACTGCGGTGATGATTACTGAGGGTCTAGCATCCTCGGTAGCTGAAGCCTCTCCTTTTATTCCCCCAGGTTCTACGTGGGATGCTCGCACTGAATACTCAGTTCTGAGGGGCGATCCTGAGATCCAACCAGCAATCATAGTCCCTTTACCTGCCCACTCTAATCATGTAGAAACTCTTCTAAATATTGAAAGCCAGCTTAAAGTTCTTAGCTGGAACATCGCGGGCCTAGCTACCAATATTGGCAATCCAGAGTGGTGCTCCTTTATAGACCCTTTCGGGATCTGCCTTTTCCAGGAAACCTGGTCAACTGAACCCATACATCGATCGGGTTATATTACATACATGCTCCCCGCTGCAAAAGGACATCGAGGGAGGCCATCGGGGGGTTTGTGCGTCTGGGTGGGCACTCATCTTGGCTTTAATATCAAGAGGGTTGAAACGACTAGTACCGATATAATATGCATTCTTTTGTCACATAAAAAGACTCCAAAGATTGCACTTATCAATATTTACTCGCGTTCTACTCGAGGGGGTGGTCGTTCCCCCACCCTAGACTCCTTGTCAACACTTTTGGAATCACTCCCAGACGAAGTAGTGTTGATGATTGGAGGGGATTTCAATTGTCACTTTGAGCCTTTGTCTGGAGTAATCCCATTCACACTTGAAGAAGATCGAGGCTAGACTTATACCTTCTACCAGTATGTATCCAGTTAATCACTGGACCCCGAAGGTCCTCCAGCTTACCTCCCTCACTTATGCCTTCTCCATGAGAGCATGTAATGGTCGTTTTAATGGAGATATACCGGGACAGCCAACTTATAGGGGAATGGGCCATGAATCTGTGATTGACTATGTTTTGGTGAGCTTAGACTTATGGTCCAATGTCCTGGACTTTAAAATAACCAGACGTACTGAAAGTGATCATGACCCCCTGACAGTTGTTCTAAATTTTTATCTATTGAACACAGGGTTAGCTACAGCTACTCCTCCAGTAGGTAATCTAAGAATTATACAAGGGGGGAAGAGGATTCGCTGGCAAACCATTAAACAGTCTGAAACGGCAATAACTAGTTTGTACTCTAAAATACTTCCCGTATTTGATAAGGTGTTTAATGGAGAGGCCAACAACAGTGCAGTTGATGAAACTATAGATATGGCTAAAATCCACAAAGATCTAGTAGATATTTTGTGTGGTTCCTTTTATATCACAGGCCCACACAATATAAAGAAGCCGGGCAATACAAACTCCTGGTTCACTAAGAATTGTAGGCTAGCCAAACAGGAATTACTACAGGCCATTAGAGGAGGTAATCCCTTATTTATTAGGGAAGCTAGGCGGGCTTACAAAAAGTTAATCCTTATTGCTAAGTGTGAGTGGGAAGAGGAAAGATGGGTCGCTATGAGATTAGCTCTCGTGGCAAAAGATCCAAGAACATTCTGGAACCTGGTTCACTCAGGGAAATACCCTGATCGACCCAAACGTTTCTGAAGACGCTTGGGCTTCCCATTTTGAAAACCTGTATTCGATTGACTCAAGTAGGTGCATCGATCCCCCAGCTATTGTAATGGCCAAGGACCCGTCCTGGCTTGCTCCCCCCTGGACCCTATCAGAAGTGGATCTGGCATTGGACCAGCTCCAAGCCAATAAAGCCCCGGGGTTAGACCGCATTCCAGGGGACCTTTACAAAGATGAACCAAAGATTTGGGCCCCTTATTTTCAAATTCTCTTCAATGCCATCCTACAAGGCTCACCGGTACCATCAACCTGGATGCGTGCTGAAATCATTCCCATCTTTAAAAAGGGATCCCCCCTCGATCCAGGCAATTATAGGCCCATAAGCCTAATTGACGTGAGTCAAAAAATCTATTCTAGGCTTCTTCTCCAACGCCTACAGAGTTGGATAGAAGAGAATAATATACTAACCCCACTTCAAGCGGGATTCAGGCCCAAAACGTCAACTATGGACCAACTATTTAGGCTCCAGATGCTCCACTGGAAACATGTCATATTGGATGGGGGTAGCCTATATATGACCTTTGTGGATTTGAAATCTGCATTTGATATGGTGGATCGCAACCAGTTATGGCACCTACTGCTGGCCATGGGTGTCCCGCCATACTTATGCCACCAACTGAAGATTCTCCACGACGGGACCTACGCAAGAGTCCGTTATGGAAAACACGGCAATTTGACCGGCCCCTTCCCTGTCGCAAAGGGAGTTCGGCAGGGCTGTGTTCTTGCCCCAACCCTGTTCTCCCTCTTCCTTAATGGCCTTATTGCCGACCTTCTTGATGCCACCGACATAGATGCGCCTAAATTGCCCTCCAGAAAATTTCCTGCCCTTATGTTTGCTGACGACACCCTGCTGCTGTCCAAATCCCCAATGGGCATGCAGCGGGTGTTGGATCAGTTCGCTACCTTTTGCAAAAAAAGGAATCTGGTGGTCAATATAGGCAAAACCAAGTACATGGCCTTTAATGTAAAATCCTCTAATTATCCACACCCCAAAATGGAAGGAGTTGCCTTGGATCGGGTTTCTGTATTCGAGTACCTAGGCTTGACCCTAAACGACAAAATGGGTTGGTCCCCTCAAACTGTAAAGCCAATCTAAAACTTAATCAGGCTGTGGGGGGCATCCTTAAAGTTCACAAAAAATGCTGCTCAAAAATCATAAGTGCCCCTCTAGAAATCTACTGTGTCCAATCTAGATCTTCTACCTTGTATGGAGCCGAGTTATGGGGCTACACTAGCGCAAAGGACTTGACTATTACGGAAAACAATTTTATGAGGAAACTCCTATCACTTCCAATCAACACTCCGCTTATGCCACTGAGGTTGGATCTTAACATCCGTCCTATATCAGAGGCCATTGCCACTCGTCCGGTGATGTACTGGAAAAGGCTCTGGAGTACACCAGAGTTGGCATGTTACAGAGACGAACTGAAAGTAATCTTGGGCTTACTTGGGGCTGATAAGATCCCTTGGCTCCAGTATGTTAGGCAGACATTAACCAACATTGGTCTTGCCCATCTCTGGATTAATCCAGAGAATTCTAATCTAGGCATTTCCCAAAAAATTCTTGCCCTTACCCTTAAAGACTACTTCCTAACAAAAGCCTATAGTTTAGTCAGGCCTTCTAGCCTGACAGATATCTTTCTAGATGTTAAATGCTACTACGCCTTTGTATCTGACCTCGACGTTATCCAGCCCACTTTAGCAAAGAAGCTGTTTCTACAGTTCAGATATGGGACACTCCCCCTTTATTCTTTTACTGACAAATGGGTGGGTGCCCTCGAGCACAGCTGCATGGGGTGCTCATCTGAACAGGAAACTATGATACACGTTATGCTCTTTTGCCCAGCATACGTCGGTATCCGGAAAAAATGGATTATTCAGTTATGCCTAAATCTAGGTATTAGGAGCTACCTCGATTTTTTGAGGATTTTAAGAAGTGATCTAAATCCACTTGTTGTGGTAGCAGTTTCCAAGTTTCTGCTTGCGATGTGGTTAATTCGTAGGAAACTAATAAGTAATAATTCAGACTGATTGATTGTCTTAAAAAGGGCCTTGTTCGTAGATAATATATTATGTCATCCTGCTTTTATCATGGTTTATTGTATTAACTGAACATGTATCTAAATGAATTGTTTTATATTGTACTTTTATGATTTTAAACAATCGAAATAAAGATTTTTTGATTGATTGATAATTTATTATTCCAACTCCAGTCTGTGCGGACAGTAAGGAAGGTGTTGGATTTTAAATCTAACACCTTCTTCGTTGTTACGACTTGCATGGTAATGGTATGCGTTGCTACAACGCGGTCATTGTAACGACAGCGTTGTAACAACATGCGGGGTCACGGTTTCGTGGTAAGGGTTGTTTACCCTCGGTAAGACAGAGAGGAAAGGGGGGATAATACAGCAAAAGCTGAGGTAAAAGACAATAACAGACAAATACTCAACATTCCACCCAGGCCAGCCCCTGAATCGAGCCAGCCTTTGTAATTCCACCCTAGAAGTACCTCAGCAAACTTCTCAACAAACCCTGCAAGTCACCTGCGGAAGAGGCAGGAGCAGACTGTAATGTGTACAGTTGCAAGTGGCCTAGAGGCGTCCTGTGACAGAATCGCAGGAATATTAACCTTCAGAGGAAATTCTGAGGCTGCTAGGAATAGCATGCATCCATATGTGGCCCCGGCCTCCTAACGAAGTCTCAGTGGGGAGCCACGAGCAGGCCCAATCCAGCATGCACCTGTTGACAGGGATCCCAAATCCACAATTTTCTAACTCCCACTATACTATGATGGAGCATAGAACACGTGTCCATTAGTGCTCATCGGAGAGAGGCGGGCTGGAAAAGGGATCATTCAGTATAGTCTTCAGGATTTGGGAGAGTGGGGCTTTCAGCATTGTCCAGACTGTTAAGGCGCCCTCCCCAGCAGCAGCCAATAACCTGGGATGCCCATGGGGACTGAAGCCTGGGGATCCTCCTATATTTGTCTGCACCATCAGGCACTATAGAAGGCAGGAGGTACATTACATCTTCCAGGATAAAGCGTGCTGTTAGTGCACCAGCACCCGTAGTCGCAGTCAGACAGGCCCAAGAAGAAAGCACAAATAATGTTTGACCCCTCCCAGGCCTAGTCTCTGGATCTTCTGAGGGCTACCAGGTCAGGCCCGATCCACCCACAGGGCCAGGCAAGTCAGGCCATTCACTGGCCCATATCACAGTCGTTACAGTAGGCTCCAGATGTCATCACAGCACATCCGTACCTTATTATTATTATTATTATTATTATTAGCATTTGTAAAGCGCGACAGCTACCTCCAACGGAGGTGTCCCGGCGCTCGCATCCATCCAGAGAAGGTGATAGACCAGAGGAGAGATCAGGGAATTAGAGGATAGCAGAGAGACCAAACAACCATGTTTTAAGGGCCTTCCTAAAAGGAAGTTCCTCCTTTATCTGACGTAAGGGGTTAGGCATCAGATTCCAGAGCGTGGCTGTTTTTACCGCAAAGGCTCTTCCTCCCAACCTTACCTTCCTAAAGCGTGGAATGGCTAGGAGATTCAGGTTGCTAGAACGAAGAGTTCTAGCATTCTGATATTTTTGGAGCCTACACCTTAGATAGAGAGGACCAGCCTCTCTGAGTGCTTTGTGGGCTAGGACTAGAGCCTTAAACATCACTCTTTTTTTAACCGTCAGCCAATGAAGGCTTTGCAAATGGGGGGTAATGTGATACCGTAGGGGCACATTTCTAATAAGTCTCGCAGCAGCATTTTGGATCCTTTGGAGTCTCCTCAAAAAATAGTCAGGGAGACCAATAAAAAGGCTGTTGGCGTAGTCTAACTGAGAGGTGATGAGCGCATGGACCACCGTCTTCCTGCATTCCAAAGGAAGAAAGTGAAGGCACCTGCGCAGTGCCTTCAGTTTCCAAAAACATTGTGAAGAAATGAACGATATTTGAGCCTTACATGTTAGTTGGGTGTCAATTCTAAAACCCAGATTCCTGGCTGAGTTGACCGGAATAGGAGGAGGGTTTAATTCTACTGGCCACCAGAGCTCGGATTGAGGAGGGAGAGGCTGATTAAAAAACAATATCTCGGTCTTGTCAGTGTTCAACTTCAGGCAGTTGTCTGTCATCCAAGATGAAATATTAAGAAGGCACTGCCTGAAGTTGGTAAAAGCATTTTCACTCTGCTCTTTAAAGGAAAAGATAAGTTGAGTGTCGTCAGCATAGGAGACGACACGGACACCCAGGTCTTCCACGATAGATGCCAGTGGAGCCAGATACACATTAAACAAGGAAGGACTCAGGGCGGATCCCTGCGGGACCCCTTGTGACAGAGTCCTAGAGCTGGAAACATGTGGGGGAAGGAAGACTTGTTGAGATCTGTCTTCCAAAAACGACTGGAACCAGCGTAACACGGTCCCTGTGACTCCTAATGCGTGGAGTCTATTAAGCAGGATCTTATGAGAGACCGTGTCGAAAGCTGCCGACAAGTCAAGCAGCACAAGCATGGCACAGTTTCCTGTATCCATCGTCTCCCGAATTGACTCTACCACCTCCAGAAGAGCAGTCTCGGTGCTGTAACCCGCCCTAAAACCTGATTGTGAGTCGTGCAGGCAGCTATTGGATTCAAGAAAATCCGACAACTGTCTCTGTACCTCCTTTTCCAGAATCTTAGCTGGGGCGGGGAGCAGAGAGATTGGTCTGAAATTTTTCAGTTCTGTTGGATCAGCGTCCTCTTTTTAAGGATAGGACGGACAAAGGCTTTCTTCCATTCAGTAGGGAAGATTCCCGTGTCCAGTGAGGTGTTCCAAACATTATTCAGAGTGTTGTTAACTACGGGGGCTAGGAGTTTGAGTATTCTAGCCGGGCAGGGATCGGAAGGGCACCCAGACTTGACTTTCATTAAGTCTCTCAAGGAGACGTCCTTCTCATACCGACGGAAGTCTGACCATTTGACTGAATGGCATATCAGAGGCTTCACCTGCTCATCCGTAATAGGGAAGGTAGAGTAGATGGCCGCAATCTTATCGTGGAAGAAAGAGGCTAGTTCATCACACAGTGGAAGAGACGCCGGGATGGTGCTTTTTAGGGAGTGAGGTTTCAAGAAACTCTCTATAATCTTAAAGATCTCCTTTGGGGAGTTTTCTGCCTCCATGATTTGTTTAGCCATAAAGTCTCTCATGGTTTTACGTTTGAGGGTATGAAATTTCCTCAGTGCCTCCTTATAGGTCTCTTTTGCTGAGGTTTCATAGTTTTTCCTCCAAATACGTTCCAGCTTTTTGCAATGACTTTTTTCCAATTGGAGTTTAGTGTTGAACCAAGGCGCTGATGGCCTGCTCCTAGGTACTTTACAGGATTTGATCGGGGCTATCTTGTCTAGGGCAGAGGTCAGCCATGCATTGAAGAGGGAGGAATCCCTAGAGGGGTTACCGGAGGGGGTAGGAGTGGTATTATCTAATTCACGTCTCATTGTATCAGGGGTAACTTTCCTCCAGTTTCTTCTGTTTTGTGTAGTAGGTCCACAGTGCTTAGCTGGGCACATCAGTCCCAGCTTGAATGTGACTAGCATGTGGTCTGACCAGACTACTGGCAGCGGCTTATCCACAGTGATGGACCTGTCATTGGTAAAAATAAGTTCTAATGTGTGTCCAGCTGCATGAGTGGGAGCTTCAACTCTTTGCACAAAATTTAAACTTTTTAGCGCATCGCCTCCTAAAGAGGCCATAGGGCAATTAGCCAGGTCCATATGTACGTTAAAGTCTCCTAGCACAGTATAGTTGGCGTAGCGTAGCGATAGGTTGGCAATGCAGTCGAATAGTAGCGGCCAGTAGGAAGTCGGAGTGCTAGGGGGTCTATAGAGCAAAAGTCCTGCCGCCGAACGATTTTTGGTAAATTTAATTTGGAAGGACATGGCCTCAATGGGACCCAGCTCTGTTATTTTCTTATAAGAAATTTCCCACTCCTCTTTCAGAATTATTGCCAGACCACCCCCAAGTCTGTTATCAGCTCTGTTGGCAATAACCATTCTATAGCCTACGGGAACAGTCAAACAAATGTCCGGATTTGACCCTTCTCGCAGCCAAGTTTCAGTCAAAAATAGAAGATCCAAGCCTGAGGTTTTTAGAAGCAGCCAGAGATCAGCAGCATGCTTGGGCAGAGATCTGCAATTTATCAGAGCTGCTTTGATATGTTGTTTCTCATGAGCAGTGTCCAAGGTATTAGCACTTGGCTTTATATAGGTGTCAAGCGATTTTATTGTGGTTGGTCTAGGCAGGTTGAACTGACAGGATTCACACTGTGTTTCGCAGGGGTTTCCACCCTTAGCCGACAGTCTGTCCAGTGAAAAGCAAGTAGGCTTTACACACTTTGATTTAGACAGATCGAGCAGCTGTTTCCTAGACCAAATTTTTCTCTCCCAGAGAGAAAAATGAGCAGAGTGTCCGGCCCCGGCCGCGAGACGAGCGCGGACGGGCGCAGACAGGCTTGCCTTTGGCGCGCCTTCGTCGCGCCGGCGGCTCGCTCGCGCCATTCTGCCCCTAAATGCCTCTTTGTGCTCGGCGATTGGTCCAGGCATCACACACCCCCTCAGCCCACAGTGTCAGTGCGCATGCGCCGAGCGCAGCCACTGAAGCTCCACTATTGCGCCGTCAACAGGGATGGAAAACAGGACACCAAAGGTAAAATCACGTCACACACATAAAGCAGACAATCAGGTAAAAGGTAAAAAGATATTTAAAAGATGCTGTGCAAATTCGCAAGAGGATAAGCAAAGTCACGTCTCTCCCGGCTGAGCCTCAGGAGGATGCAGTAGTGCGCGCTTGCGCCATTCTGCCCCTAAATGCCTCTTTGTGCTCGGCGATTGGTCCAGGCATCACACACCCTCTCAGCCCACAGTGTCAGTGCACATGCGCCGAGCGCAGCCACTGAAGCTCCACTATTGCGCCGTCAACAGGGATGGAAAACAGGACACCAAAGGTAAAATCACGTCACACACATAAAGCAGACAATCAGGTAAAAGGTAAAAAGATATTTAAAAGATGCTGTGCAAATTCGCAAGAAGATAAGCAAAGTCACGTCTCTCCCGGCTGAGCCTCAGGAGGATGCAGTAGTGCGCGCTCGCGCCATTCTGCCCCTAAATGCCTCTTTGTGCTCGGCGATTGGTCCAGGCATCACACACCCCCTCAGCCCACAGTGTCAGTGCGCATGCGCCGAGCGCAGCCACTGAAGCTCCACTATTGCGCCGTCAACAGGGATGGAAAACAGGACACCAAAGGTAAAATCACATCACACACATAAAGCAGACAATCAGGTAAAAGGTAAAAAGATATTTAAAAGATGCTGTGCAAATTCGCAAGAGGATAAGCACAGACACGTCTCTCCCGGCTGAGCCTCAGGAGGATGCAGTCTTAGAGTGTAGTGGCCTCTGATCAACCTCCCCGTAACTCCGGGTCCAGCGTCAATGCCCATTGGCCCTTGCACAGGTACCAGCGCCTCAAAAACACGCCACCTGGGCACCTGGGTAACCGCTATCAAGCGCAGCTCCTCCAGTCCTCCAGGGAAGACCTAGTCCCTCTGCCACTTGGTGTGGCCCATTTCCGTCAAGTAAGCCACACCTCCTCGCAGCCACACCAGCCCAGAGCCCAGCAGGAAAATCGGGACCTGCAACGTTAAAATAACAAAATAAACACTGCCCCAGTCAAGTCCCAGGGAAGACAGGGAATCTCCCCCAGCCGGGGGCCAATGACGTCAATCAGAGAGGATAAATGAAGAATATTCTTCTTTGGCCTGCAGAACCTCACAAGGCGGTGGCCATCTTGCTGTCGGGCTCTCAGTTGCTGCCTGTGGTTGGGCAAAATTTTGTTCCACTGCCAATGCAGTTTTCTATCAGACATACGTAGCGTTTCAAAATGGTACAGTATTTTGTTGTTGTAGTATTGACTTTTAGCAAGCTTACTGTGATGTTCCGTAGTTTCATGGGGTTTTTCTTAATTACTTGTATTTGTTGTGTTCTTGATAGTCTTCTCAACATTCTATTTTGTGTTAAATCTTTATCTTTTTTCTCTGCTGGTGAAAAATGTAAAGTAGACTTGGGTAAAATGTGTAAGGTCAATCTGAACAGTGTCAGACTGGTCGAAAGGGCAATCAGGCAGTGCCTCAGTGACTGATCTGATAGGTCAGTGTGTGGACCATTATCTTGGAGGATTGTCGGCATATTTTATGATTTGTTCAGTTGTGTTTTTAGGTCTCGCCTAGGCAGCGCTTGCGCTGTCTCGTTGAGACATGCAGTATATACTTTAGTGAGTGGAAGACCTCCTCTTTTTAAATAGTTGTTTTCATTTGTTGTCCAGTGTGCCTTTCAAACCTTCTGTAGTTGGTATTGGTTAATAGTGTTTTAAGTCCCTCCTTTTGGGCTCTTAGCCACGCCTATGGCTATTGGCCCCTTTACTTGTATTAGGGGCGTTGTTTTGGTTTTTGGACTTTTTTATTTGAAGCACGTGATGCTGGAGTGCCTCCCAGGCACAGACACATTTTCTTCATGTCTCGCCCCCTGCCCTCCCGTTCGCGCTTTCTACAACTGCTACTCATGCAAAGCGCCGCTCCCTCCCCTGCTCTCCCGTTCGCGCCTTCTACAAATGGGCTGCCCCCTCCCCCGCTCTCCTATTCATGCCTTCTACAAATGCGCCGCCCCTCCCCCGCTCTCCCGTTCGTACCTTCTACAAATGCGCCGCCCCCTCCCCCGCTCTCCCGTTCGTGCCTTCTACAAATGCGCCGCCCCCTCCCCCGCTCTCCCGTTCATGCCTTCTACAAATGCGCCGCCCCCTCCCCCGCTCTCCTGTTCATGCCTTCTACAAAAGCGTCGCCCCATGCTACTATTGTAGGGAAACTTGCTGAAAAATCATGAAAGGGTAGTTGGAATTTGTTTCTACTGCATCGTTTACCGATTTTATCGAGGTGCAATAGCATATAAATAGTACTTCATGCCCCAATTAGGATGTCCTGGGGTATATCTAGTCCGAGATCTCACATTGTTTCCTTCAAAATACCATTCTAAGATGGCCGCTGTATTCGCTCAGTACCGGTTTCCTTTTCCGTGGCGGCACACGCATAACACAACAATGCATTGGGGGGGGCCAGCGCTCTCCGATGGCGCAGCGGGCCCAGCCAATCAAGGATGGCCTGAATAGATGTCGCCAAGCTCAGTTTCTTGCAGTTGACTGGCTGCAAGGAGAGTCTGGGAGGAAGCCGCAAAAGGACTGAGAGCTGGGGCTTCACGCGCGGGAGAGGGGGCTCGGAGCGAGGCGCACTCCTACATTTACTGACAAGGCAACGTGCCGCCGCTGCCTAGAGATAACAGGTGCTCTAACGCCGGCCTACCATGGTGGACAGCAGCCTCCACACCACCAGTTGAGTGCAAAGCGGGGTGAGTGCTCCCTGCTGTTGACAATAGGGGTTGTGTTTGCGCGTTACACTGGAGCAGCTGGATGTCTCCATTGCTGGGGTCCGGAGGTTGTGCAGGGAAGGAGATTGGTTCTGAATGTGTTATGAGTCGGGACTTATGTGTACTTGCTAGACTGTGGAATATTGGCAGGGCGCAGGCCCTCTGTAGATATGCGCTGCCTGTATATGAATGGATAGTTTAAAGTGATTGTTCTTGGTGGCAGCAGATGTTTGGTGCACTGTTGCCGTGTCCTGTGACATCAGGGGGAGGTGGCGTTGTACGCTTTGTGGGGAGCCCTCCAGAAGCAGTTCTTTAGAGGAGCATTTGCTACATAGGTGGAGTGCCATGGCAAGGCAATAGAGAATTTGCATGGAGCAGTGATTCAAGGGTGTAGGTCGGTGTACCCTTCCTGTCATATGCAAAAGGTATGATTATAGCGGGTGGTGCAACCTTTTCGGAGGTGAACTTGCATGTTAAGGCTGATAGCCAGTGTTGCAAAAATACTGAGCTCCGATCATTGGAGTTGGCTTTGCCTGTCTCAGTTTTAGGAGAGCCCTGCAAGCTGAACCTCCTGGACAGCTGCTCTTGACCCCAAATGTCCCACAACCTTACTCCGAGTGACGGGCCAGTATCCCGGCGCAGGTTCCCAGTGGTGCACGGGGCAGGTGATTCCGAGGGTGGCCGCTCCTACTTGCTTGTCTGTGGGTGTACGTAGCAAGAGTTGCGGTGCCAGGCGGGGCGCGGGTATGTGTGAGGGGGAGGAGGTAACATGGCTGCCCGATCTGATTGTTTTTGTTTCGATGACCGGGGCCGCCCTGCAGAGCGGATTACATGTAAATGATCTGTCTTTGCTGCCGGGGTCTCCCTAGGGTCCGGGCTGTGATCGCTCTTCGATGGCGACATTGTTTGGCTCCAAAGTCGTCACCAGTGTTCACTCTGCACAGTCCCAACTCCTAATCTCCAATCCTAGCTCCCCAATTCACAATCTTTGCAATGCAGTCATTGAGTCAAGCCAGACCATACCTGGCGTGTCACGCAGTTTGGTGCTTACTTTCCCTCCATGTTAAAAAACAGTAGATGTTTCAGCCCCAGGCTAATGTGCTGCATAGCTAAATACATATAAGGTCCCAAAGGCGAGACCGATGCATTGCAAATGCTTGTTTAGGTTGAGGCTGCAAGAGCGCATACACTTGCGAGAAGCATTACTAACAAAAAAGGGTCTGGCGCACACCCATTGCTTATCATTAATTGGCATCATTGTCACTCTTCTTTTCTGACTCCTAATTGGCTAGCACATGCCAAGTATCACTTCAGTTCCTTTCTGTGGAGCATGGACCAAGGGCAGATTCATTGAACTTAATAGGTGTTCATCTGCTGCTCATACTGTTATTGAGGTACTATTTCTTCTTCGCCCCTCTGGCACGCCCTTGCATGTGGTGCTTCTTTCCCCTTCCACCCCCTTCTTCTCCATGTTTCTGCCCCTATCTAGTGCTTCTTTCCCCTCCACCGCACCTCCCTCATTTTGCTCTCCCCTTACCCCTCCTTCTGCTGTCTTCCTCCTCCGCATCTCCTTTGTGTTGTTTTCCCTCTTCCATTGCTGCTCTTACCCTCCTCCTCCATGCTTCCCTTGTGTTGCTCTCCTGCCTTGCTGTCTTTTGTTGCAAATGCCTCCATTCTCCCCTGCACTTACCTCAAGTGGGCTTGCCCCCTCCCACTTTTATTAACAGATTGCACAGCAGCACGGGCTGCTGTCCAACATGGCTTGAGTAGAACAGTAGCTCAAGCATCATTCTAGTTGAGATGATGGTCAGTGTGTCTGTGTATGAAACATGCATTATACTATCCCTAAAGTTCATAAGAGGACAAATCATGGTCCTCTTGACTTTTATCTAAAGGTACTTAACCTTTCACAAACAGACCAGATTACTAGTGTCAAGTACGAGTCTTTGTATCCAATGGATTTTCTTTTAGGTTGTTCCTTAAGTACCTATGACAACACTTTTTTATCTCCTTCCTCTGAGCTCCCAAGCATTCAACACCCAAAGAGAAAATCCTGAGAACTGATGTCGTAGTGATAAAGACTTCAGATTCAGAGTTGGACTCGCACTGAAAATCAGTCCAGGCATGAAAATAAAAGAGGACCCTTTTTGCAAATCTGATAGCTAAAAAAGTGGCCCACCTTTGCAAATTGGGTAGTTTTAAAC
Source organism: Triturus cristatus (assembly GCF_964204655.1). NCBI lineage: Eukaryota > Metazoa > Chordata > Amphibia > Caudata > Salamandridae > Triturus > Triturus cristatus. Next base: position 1,138,013,904 of record NC_140581.1, read on the forward strand.
TTGCATCAACACATTTGAGTAAATGTTTTGCTAGGTATGGTGAGGGCATGTATTTATTTGTACTTGCTACAGGCAATATTTTCGGTAATATCATGGAAATCAACAGTAACAAGCATTTGCAATGCAAACAGGTCTCGCTTACACTGACCCATTTACATGCATGGAGTGGACCAATGTGCACATAAGAAGCCTCCATTTGCTTAAAGGGCATGAAGTCAGTACTCCCATCCTTATCCTTCTTTTTTCATTCCCTAGCTGGGCTGTCAGTAAAGATCATTAATCATACAAGACTGCCCTTGAGTGTATCGCTTCCATGGGTAAAGAGGTACAATAGACAAATGTGCACCGCGCTTGAAACAGGTAACTACTGCACCAATGACTAATATATTGAGTGATTGATGATTCTTATGCTTAAACTTGATTTGTAATGTTTGGGGCCTGAGGGACGAAATGGCGGAGGGCAAACTGGCACATGTTTAAGATGCTATTGCGTCTGATGTCATCCGTTGCATGCGCGCCGGTGAAGGAATGATGGGGATTGTAGTTTTTGTATTGGTGCATTGTGTTTATGGTGATGTCACAGGCAAATGCGCCATTAGTTGGAAGGTGATGAGTATATTACGATTCTTCAACCAAACAGCCAAATAAATACAATAAGGGGCTAGAATCGATAGCAATTATACTTTAACTCATCGTGGAAGGTATGGAGAATCACTTCTTTTTATTACCATCTATTTTACAGTTGGGGAGTTATGGCCATACACACTTTTAAAACACCCTTCAATTGTTGGAAAGATGAAGCCATAGATCATTTCTTCGGCCCAGCTACACATTTTCATCTTTTAAATAAGGCTAGAATTATTAGTTTCTATTCTTTAGCTTTTTGCATAAGGTATAGAGGTTTGCTTCTCTTTATTTTCTTCTATATAACAGTTTGGGAGACTAAGCCATATCTGTTTAATAACAACATACGATGGCCTGGCTACACAATACACAATGTCTTATATGCAACCCAAAAAAATAAGTGTAAAGTAATTGGTTGTATGCCAATCAGGGAGAACTGAAATTTAAAAATGCCAATATGAGAAAATAGGAAAAATGCCAATAAGGATCAGAAACAATTGATTAGGCCTGGGTAGAGTTCACGGAATTACGCTATGTGGAACTCAGCGAAGTGGTAAAAAATCTCAGTGTGCTACGCGTGGTTACGCGAGCGCGGATTTGCTTGCTGCACCAGTTCGCGTGATGTTTTCCGTCGTACATAACGCAACATGGGCTCTCACACCGGAAATCGCATGCAGTTTGAATGGGCGTGGCCATCTTGGTTTTTTGCTCTTTTTATGGTACTGCGCCTATTTTTCTATCCCTGCTTAATCCTTTAACCCGACCTCTCTGAAACTTATCTACCCCTCATTTTGTATTATAACCTTATGGTTTCTTTGTGTGTTTGTGTTGTTTGTGTGACTTTTGTACTTTTTTAGTGTTTGCTTTACTTTTTTTTCCTTCTTTCCTTCTTTTTCCTTCTTCTACTTTCTTCTCTTCCCTGGCCTACACCCAGTGCTATGGCAGAGCAGGGGAGCAGCAGTGCCAGGCCCCTCCAAACCAGCAGCACCACCAGCAGCAGCGGCCTACCTTGCGGTAGGCCCCACCGTGAAGCGGTGCAGCCCTATGCATTATTTACAGAGGTGGAGGTGTAGGTGGCAGCATAAGTTGCCTCTGTGCAGTGCCACCTCCCCTCCATCCTGGCAGCAGGCGGCAGGCCTGGTAGCAGGTATGCCCTCCGGGAGCAAAAGCAACGATGGTAGTGGGAGTGCCGGGCTTTGCGCCGCTGCTCTGGGTTCCGATGCACCAAACAACAGCTCATGCACTGGTGGGCGGACACCCTGGAGGGAGACCAGGGCAAGCTAGACCTGCTAGGCGTGGAGGCTGCGGGCCTTGGTGAGTAATAATTATTTATATTTTATGTTCTATCAATGCTAATATTTTTTTACCAAATAGCAAGCATGCTGCTTAGACTTAGGAACGTTAAGGTTATTTTACAAATATTATCTGGTCATGCTAGAGTAGACAGGTGCTCAGTGGCGCTACCTAATCCTACTCATTGGTGCTTGCTTGGACTGTTGATTTAAGAAGTCATGCAGAGTCTCCTCTGTCCTGTCACTGAGATAGTGGTAGTTATTGGTAATATTTGTGAGCTAGCGTGTTCTTCCCTCACTTCGCTGTGCCTTTATTTTTTGTAGCTCGTACAGTCCCAACTCCCAAGCCCAAGCGATATCCCATTGATGTGTAGTAAGTAACTAGTAACTATGTATGCATCAGCCTGTCTGCACTGAAAAAAAATGCAGACTAAATTGACCCGTTAAAGGTTGAGAGATCGAGAATGAGATGAGAAGCTAAGATCATTAGTTGCAATTTATTAGTAGTTCCAAAATTTATTTGAGGACATTTGGAATAGTGTTAGGAAATTAATTAAGGAATAGGCCCACGATACTCATAGGTGAGGAGATCTGATTTATAAAAGTAAAATTAAATGTTAATGCGTTTGAGTCTCCCAGTCAAAATATTTTTGGGGAAATTAAATGTACCACTAATCCTTTTTAAAATTTTATTTTGTTTATTTCTTACATCAGTATGTAGGGGCAAGAGGGATCCGGCTAATTCCACCACCGAGGCGCCGGTGGGTGAAGGGGCTGAAGGTGCCTTCATGAGTGACGATGGCTCTGCTGGGCCAAGTAAGTCCTCCTGTTAATATTATTATTATTATCTCCATATCTTGATTCCTTTACCACTCCATATGTAGAATTATGTTTTTCCTTTTTACTGTGTCTCCTAATTTTTTTCCAACTCCACTTTGATCTGTTTCCTAAATCCTTCTTATCCCTACATTATCCTATTCATTACGTACTCTCTCTATATTTCAATTTTCTTTACTTGACTTCAAAACTATCTGTACTAGTCTGTAGCTTAATTTTCTTCTGCTTTGTCAGTAACTTTCTCTCTCCCTTATAGACTGGTGGTACAGTCAGACTCAGAGAACCCATTTTAGATCAGGTACTCTACTGTGAAGAATGCATGCCCATTCTAAGCATGTTTGTTGAGAAGGTTTTCTTTTTCTTGCTCATGCTCGCTGTGAGAAGTTGGCCTGGTATATGATGCTCACTAGTTAAAGTGATCACCTTGTACCATGCCAAGCAACCCTTATGGTGTGGTTGTAAGTCAACCTTTTCGGACTAGCTGCCCTAGTGGTAGCGTAGGCTAAGCAGTCTTTGAGGCTAAACTCGTGAAGCGTGTTAAGCAGGCTGTTTTACCAAATGCAACCCCCTTTTATACCAATGAAAGGACACCACACAGATATATATTGAAAATATATATGTCTTTATTTCTCAAAGTATCCCCTAGACTCTTTATGAGCACAGGAGCACAAATCGTTAAACAAGAATACGTTAGAATACACAGAAGTTGCACTTTATATGGATAGGCCCTGGTGGCCGCTCGAACCATATACTAAAATAGTGGTATAAGTACCACGAACAGAAAAGGGAAAAGGCCTAGGGCCTCTAGAATCGCTGGGCCTACAAGGAGCTAACTTTAGTTAGTGACCAGGAGGTCCACGGGTTGCGTGTGCAGAGCAAATAGTCACACGCGGGCTCCCATAGGTTTTCAATGGGTGCGTAAAAATTACAAAGTTACTGCAAAAAGGATCTTCCGGATGGACTATGAACTCAAGATTGGAAACACAGACACTAGAGATGATACTCTACACTTGGGCACCGGAGTGCCAGCTTTACCTCACCCACAGGAAGCGGGTGCATAGGTGTTGAAGTGCGTCGGGTTTCTTCTATCTGTTCAGTGGAGCCTGAAGACAAAGATGCTGCAGGCGGTCGGTCCGGAAGAGATGCGGTGGATCCAAGAGTGGATCGGAGTTGTAGAAGACCTGTAAGCAGAGGGGACAGTGTTCACAGTCACTAGCCAGTGACCAGCGTGGCACCAGGTGGGTACCAGGCGATGTCGGGTGCAAACAGGAAGGAAGGTGTAGCTTGTCTCTGCAGCCACGTGGTCCCTGAAGGCCGACGACGTCCAGGAGTCGGCTCTCGAGCTGTCCCATGCAGGCTCTCGCTGTCGGCACTGTCAGCGACTTGATCAAAGCAAACAATCCTTGGCAAAAGCAATTGTTGTGGAAAACGAAATAAGCTGATGGTTCTGACCAGCAAGGTCAGAGGGACTGCTCCTTTGGAGGGGAGCAAGGGCCAGTCTGGAGCAACCAGACCAGCGGTGTATTTCTTGAAGTTCGTTGCCAAGATGGCCACTAGCCAGCGGGCCAGCAACCGGTTAGGCGCGTCGAGTGGCAAAATGCAGAAGGGCCCCACGCAGATCGTGGAGATGCTGGAGGGCTCACCTTTGGTGCAGATGCTGCTTGAGGGTTGGGCTTTTCAGATCCCAAAGCACAACTTGGAGGGAGCCTCGGTTGTTGCACTTGCAGCTTGTCGTGGTCGTTTCAAGATGGCTGGCTCCACGTGTCTCGTTGCCTCCACGGGTCTCTCTTTTTCAGGGACTGTGGATCGGGCGGTGAGAGGTCTGGAGGTCCAGGTCTTGTCAGTCTCTGGGCTCGGGCTCCGGCGGGAGGCGGCGGCAGAGCAGACGTTGATTCGCTGGATGGTGCTTGCGTTAGCAAGGTGGTCACTCCCTGACCACAGGGGAGATTGGCTTCAGTCCTCTGTGCGACAGAGCGTCGAAGTTCCCGTCTTCTTCTTAGTTTCAAGTTGATTCCAGGATGTCTAAAGTCTTAGGACTCAGCTCCTACCTTTATTCGGATTCTAGGGGCCGGACTACCTGCTAGGCCCCTCCCTAAGGGTGGGACCAGGAAGGGGGGTGGTTACACCCCCAATCCTTTGTCCAGCTCGCCCCAGGTCCAGGGCTGGTGTGCCCCAGGACCGGTTTGAACTGGCATATGCACCGAGGCTCCTTGTGAGCCTCAGGCATGTCTGGTTCCTTTCAAGCCCTACCTGACCAATACACAAAATCCTGTCTGGGGTGGTGCACGCACCTCCCCTGGCAGGAAACCCTTTGTCCACACCTCCCAAGCTGGAAGGACTTCCAGCAGCAGGAGGGCAGACTTGTGTCTGTGGTGGCAGCATCCATTTTGTGGAGCTGAGGCTATGTCTGATTTTACCCGGGTTTCAGGTACTGTACATGTCGTGTCCCTCTAGAAGGGTGGAATGCTAACCCCGTCGCCAGAATTGGCGAGGGGTTAGTATTCCAATTCGTATGACACCTTACTTGACATGTTTTGATAAAGCCAAACCAAAGATAGCATTTAACCGCGAGGTTGATAATGCACTTAAGAGTATATGGTATGACGATATCTGGAAACAGTAGAAGGAAGTTGTTCCGACCCCTGCAGACAGGCTCAGCTCATGCCAGAGCACCATCTCACATGGAACCAAGCACTCTGCCTTCAGGATTGTTAAGGCCTGCCATAGGAGTGACTTATAGGTTAACATGTGTCCCATTTAAGGTTAGGTATAGGTATACACCTAAGTAAGAGGTGGTTACACCAACTTACCCCAGCTGAGTGATCAGCCAGTTGTGTCAAATTTGTTAGGCCAAGCCTGGGGTGGCATAATACATGCTTCAGCCCCTGGCAGGCCTTAGATACACCAATGCCCTGGGTACCTAGTGTACACTGGTACAGGGGCTCACAGGGTGATCCACTTCCAATTGGTTATGCACCTAGGGTGCATAGTGTAAATTTAGTAGAGAGAACAGCAGGCTGGGGGTCTGATTGGCAGGCCCACAGCCTCAATATGTCAAAAACCAGTGAAGCAAAAAGCAAAAATTTGGGGTGACCATAGGATAGCAGACCCTACTCTCCTACACAACCCCCCCCCCCAAACGCAGGGACATTAAACTAGCCTTGACCAGTCTCGTCTTCATGTCCTAAGTGGAAGTACCTGGAGAGACCATCTGCATTCCCATGGTCAGTACCTGGCCGGTGCTCCACTGTAAAGTCCATCCCCTGTAGGGAAATGGACCACCTAAGCAGTTTGGGGTTTTCACCCTTCATCTGATTTAGCCACAAGAGGGGCTTATGGTCGGTCTGAATCTTGAAGTGTGTGCCAAACAAGTATGGCCTCAGCGTCTTCAGGGCCCACACCACAGCAAAGGCCTCCCTCTCAATAGCTGACCAATTCTTCTCTCTGGGGGTCAACCTTCTGCTAATAAAAGCAATGGGTTGGTCTTGACCATCTACATTAAGTTGTGACAGCACAGCTCCCACACCCAACTCAGAAACATCTGTTTGGACAATAAACTCTTTGGAGTAGTCAGGACTTTTCAGGATAGGTGCAGAGCACATGGCCTCCTTCAGGTCATCAAATGCCTTTTGACAGCTTACTGTCCACTGAACCTTTTTGGGCATCTTCTTGGATGTCAGATCATTAAGAGGAGTCACAATGGACCCATAGTTCTTAACAAACTTCCTGTAGTACCCAGTCAAGCCCAAGAAAGCTCGAACTTGAGTCTGGGTGGTTGGAGGAGACCAGTCCTTGATGGATTGTATCTTACTCTCCAGTGGTTGAACTTGGCCTCCACCTACAAGGTGGCCCAAATACACAACCTTACTCTGCACTATCTGGCACTTAGTGGCCTTGATAGTGAGGCCTGCCCTTTGCAGAGCCTCAAGAGCCTTCTTCAGGTGGATCAGGTGATCCTCCCAGGTGGAGCTAAAGACAGCAATGTCATCAAGATATGCTGCACAAAAGTCATCCAACCCAGTAAGGACTTGATTCACCAACCTTTGGAAGGTGGCAGGTGCATTCTTCAGACCAAAGGGCATCACCACAAATTGGTAGTGCCCACCTGGGGTTGAGAATGCTGTTTTGGCCTTAGACTCCTCAGCTAATCTGATTTGCCAATAGCCAGCTGTCAAGTCAAATGTGCTCAAAAACTTAGCAGAAGCTAGTTTGTCTATGAGCTCATCTGACCTTGGAATAGGATGTGCATCTGTCCTGGTGACAGCATTGAGTCCTCTGTAATCCACACAGAACCTCATCTCTCTCTTGCCATCTTTGGTGTGAGGTTTGGGGACCAGAACCACTGGGCTAGCCCAGGGGCTCTCTGAGGGTTCAATGACACCCAATTCCAGCATTTTGTGTACCTCAGCCTTTATACAGTCCCTGACGTGGTCAGGTTGTCTGTAAAGCTTGTTCTTTACAGGCAGACTGTCACCAGTGTCCACCACATGGGTACACCAGTCAGTTTGGCTAGGTATCAAGGAAAACATGTGTTGAAATGATTGTAGAACTTGTCTACATTCCATCTGCTGATGATCAGTGAGGTTGCCTCCAAGGGTCACTCCTTCAACTGAGCCATCTTCAGGGTTCTGAGACAACAGGTCTGGGAGAGGGTCACTCTCTTCCTCCTGTCCCTCACCTGTAGCCATGAGCAAGCCCATGTCTTCCCTGTCAACATATGCTTTTAACCTGTTAACAGGGAGTACCCTGTGGGGACTCCTGGAAGTTCCTAGGTCCACCAAGTAGGTAACCTCTCCCTTCTTTTCCAGGATTGTATGGGGTCCAGACCATTTGTCTTGGAGTGCTGCTGGGGCCACTGGCTCCAACACCCATACCTTCTGTCCTGGCTGAAACTCAACCAAGACAGCCTTTTGGTCATGCCAAGCTTTCTGTAAGGCCTGGCTTACCTCAAGGTTTTTGGATGCCTTCTCCATATACTCAGCCATCCTGGAGCGGAGACCAAGTACATAGTCCACTATGTCTTGCTTAGGCTTTTTGAGAGGTAACTCCCATCCTTCCTTCACCAAACACAGTGGACCTCTTACAGGGTGCCCAAACAACAATTCAAAGGGGCTGTAACCAACTCCTTTTTGTGGAACCTCTCTGTAAGCAAACAGAAGGCAGGGTAGAAGGATGTCCCATCTTCGCCTGAGCTTTTCAGGTAATCCTTTGATCATACCCTTTAGGGTCTTGTTGAATCTCTCAACAAGCCCATTGCATTGTGGGTGATAAGGGGTGGTGAACTTGTAGTTGACACCACATTCCTTCCACATAGCTGTCAAGTATCCTGACATGAAGTTGGTACCTTTGTCAGAAACTACCTCCTTAGGAAACCCCACTCTGGAGAATACTCCCAGCAGGGCCCTGGCCACAGCAGGTGCTGTAGTGGTCCTAAGGGGAATTGCCTCTGGATACCTGGTGGCATGATCCACTACCACCAGTATAAATCTGTGCCCAGATGCAGTGGGAGGATCCATGGGACCCACTATATCTATTCCCACTCTTTCAAAGGGGACCCCCACCACAGGTAGTGGTATTAGGGGGGCCTTTGTTGTGCCACCTGATTTGCCACTGGCTTGGCAGGTCACACAGGAGCGACAAAACTCCTTTGTATCTTCATTCATGTGAGGCCAGTGAAAGTGAGGGACAAGCCTGTCCCAAGTCTTGTTCTGGCCTAAGTGTCCTGCTAAAGGAATATCATGGGCCAAGGTAAGAAGGAAGCCCCTAAATTGCAGAGGTATAACCAACCGCCTGGTTGCACCAGGCTTGGGGTCTCTAGCCTCTGAAAAAAGGAGCCCTTCATCCTAATACACTTTATGGGTACCTTGAGCATTCCCAGCAGCCTCAGCAGCAGCCAGCTGTCTGAGGGGTTCAAGAGAGGGACAGGATAACTGAGCCTGCCTCAAGTCAGCCCTTGAAGGTCCCCCTGTCCCCAGAAACTCAACCTGATCAGGTTCAAGCTCTTCAGGGACAGTTCCTTCAGGGTTCTCTAGATCAGCTTCCTGGGAAGGTTGATCATCACTCTGAGGCAGGGGGGAAGGCACAGCCTTGACCCTCCTGTTCTTCTTCTTGGTAGGTGCTTGGTCCATTGTTCCAGGATCCAAGACCTGAGGTTCAGTAAGGCACTTTTTGGCCTGTGTCCTGGTCACAGCAAGGACATGTGGTGATATACCTAACATCTCTGCATGTGTCCTGTACTCCACTTCAGACCATAGAGAACTCTCTAGGTCAATGCCCAACAAACATTCTACTGGGAGGTCTGCACTAACCACAACCCTTTTGAGGCCAGTTACCCCTCCCCATGAGAAGTTAACAACTGCCACACTATGTGAAGTAGTGGCATTGTTGGCATTACTCACCAGGTAATTCTCACCTGGTATGTACTGTCCAGGGTCCACAAAGCCTGGTGTCACCATAGTGACACTGGCACATGTGTCCCTGTAGGCTTGAGCCACTTTTTCATTAATTAAAGGAGTCTGTCTGTAATTGCCCAGGTTACTGGGGCTCACAGTCAGGGACAAATCAATGTCCCCATCACAGATCAAGACTGCCTGTGTCAGGGTTCTGTCTAAGTCAGAATCTCCTTCAGTTCCCATAGTGATTCCCACTACACCCTTTGTCAGGGGACCAACACTGCTAACAGTAGTACTGGGAGCAGGTGCCTTAGGGGCAACAGTGTTGGGGGCTCCACCCTTTTTACAATCACTAGTCCAGTGAGTTGTATTCTTGCAATGATTGCACCAGGGTTTCTTTTGACCTTCTTTCTTCTTTCCCTTGGATTGTTGTTGGGACCCACCCTCCTTAGCAGTAGTTTGGGGCCCTGTTGAAGACTTCTGGTCTTTAGATTTCTGATCTCCACCCTTTTGGTCTGTTTTCTTCTGATCACCCCCTTGGCCCTGGTTCTGGTTCTTTTGCTTAACCCTGGTTCTGACCCATTTGTCTGCCTTCTTTCCCAATTCTTGGGGAGAGGTCAGATCAGAGTCAACCAAGTGTTGATGCAGTTGCTGGTTTTGACAGTTATTTAAAATCTTTTCTCTCATCATCAAATTGTACAATCCTGTATAATCAGATACCTTACTTCCCAGCAACCAACCCTCCAAAGCCTTAGTGGCACATTCAACATATTCAGACCAGTCCTGAGTCTGTGTCTTCTGGGTGTCTCTGAACATTAACCTGTACTGTTCAGTGGTTAAGCCTAACCCGTCAACTAGGACACTCTTCAGGGCTCTGTAATTTCTGACATCCTCCTCCCTAACAGTGAGGAGTCTGTCTCTGCCTCTTCCTTCAAAGGAGAGCCAGAGGATTGCTGCCCACTGGTCTTCAGGAACCTGCTGCACTTTGCAGGCTCTCTCAAGAGCAGTCATCCATTTGTGGATGTCATCCCCACTTTTGTAGGGGGGCACAACCTTAGACAGGTTCCTATCATCAAAGACCCTATCTTTGTCCTTGGGGACAATGCTGCCACCAGTGGGTATAGACCCACTCTCTTTATGCTGCCTAGCCTTGCTCAGTTTCTCTTCCATCAGAGCTACTTCTAGCTCCTGCTTCCTGATCCTCAGCTGGGCTTCTTGCATTCTGGCCTCATGCTCCCTCCTCTGAGGGGTGGTCATCCTTCTCCTGGAGTGACCTTGAGAGCCTCTAGAGGCATGAGAAGCATTAGATTCACCTGAGTGATTCCTTTGCCTCCCAGACCCCTGGTTAAGTCCACTGGGGAGATCCAATGGGGTGATCCCATTGTCAGTCCCCAGTAGCCTTAAGTTAGCTGGGCCACGTATAACACTTGGCACTGGGCTAGTTCTCCCTTCATCCTCACTACTTTCTGTAGCCCCACCACTTTCCTCCTCTGTAGTATGATTCTCATCTAAGGGATGACTATTGGAAAGGGGTACTTCAGTAGCATCTTCAGAAGGGGGGCCTCCTGTTCCTGTCCCTAAGGGGCCTAACTGGGAGGCTTTCCTGAGAGCTTTCTGATCTTCATCAGCCTGTAAAAGCTCTCTGAGTTCAGCAGAAGTAGGATTCTTGGGCTGTTTAAGGCCCCTGATATTTGCCAACTGCCTGAGCTCATTTTGATTAAGGGTAGCAAAGATGGATGGTGCCCTCTGGGGGTCACTCTCAACAGAGATGGGTACAGTGGACCCCTCTGCCCCAGCCATTGCTCTTAAGTGTGGGTGGATGTGTTGCAATCTACCTACACTTGGGTTTACCTACTAAACCTATCTAGTAGTTGTAGTCAGGGTGTGCTACTCCCTTTGCTCTACAACAACTAAGTTCAGTAGAACTTAAGTATATCTATTCTTGTTTTATATGTACCTACAGGTACCTATGTGATCTTTCAATTGGTAACCAAGAGATTACAATGGTAAAACACAGCAAGCTCAAATCCAACCGCTGCTCACCAATGTGAGAAGTTGGCCTGGTATATGATGCTCACTAGTTAAAGTGATCACCTTGTACCATGCCAAGCAACGCTTATGGTGTGGTTGTAAGTCAACCTTTTCGGACTAGCTGCCCTAGTGGTAGCGTAGGCTAAGCAGTCTTTGAGGCTAAACTCGTGAAGCGTGTTAAGCAGGCTGTTTTACCAAATGCAACCCCCTTTTATACCAATGAAAGGACACCACACAGATACATATTGAAAATATATATGTCTTTATTTCTCAAAGTATCCCCTAGACTCTTTATGAGCACAGGAGCACAAATCGTTAAACAAGAATACGTTAGAATACACAGAAGTTGCACTTTATATGGATAGGCCCTGGTGGCCGCTCGAACCATATACTAAAATAGTGGTACAAGTACCACGAACAGAAAAGGGAAAAGGCCTAGGGCCTCTAGAATCGCTGGGCCTACAAGGAGCTAACTTTAGTTACTGACCAGGAGGTCCACGGGTTGCGTGTGCAGAGCAAATAGTCACACGCGGGCTCCCATAGGTTTTCAATGGGTGCGTAAAAGTTACAAAGTTACTGCAAAAAGGATCTTCCGGATGGACTATGAACTCAAGATTGGAAACACAGACACTAGAGATGATACTCTACACTTGGGCACCGGAGTGCCAGCTTTACCTCACCCACAGGAAGCGGGTGCATAGGTGTTGAAGTGCGTCGGGTTTCTTCTATCTGTTCAGTGGAGCCTGAAGACAAAGCTGCTGCAGGCGGTCGGTCCGGAAGAGATGCGGTTGATCCAAGAGTGGATCGGAGTTGTAGAAGACCTGTAAGCAGAGGGGACAGTGTTCACAGTCACTAGCCAGTGACCAGCGTGGCACCAGGTGGGTACCAGGCGATGTCGGGTGCAAACAGGAAGGAAGGTGTAGCTTGTCTCTGCAGCCACGTGGTCCCTGAAGGCCGACGACATCCAGGAGTCGGTTCTCGAGCTGTCCCACGCAGGCTCTCGCTGTCGGCGCTGTCGGCGACTTGATCGAAGCAAACAAGCCTTGGCAAAAGCAATTGTTGTGGAAAACGAAATAAGCTGATGGTTCTGACCAGCAAGGTCAGAGGGACTGCTCCTTTGGAGGGGAGCAAGGGCCAGTCTGGAGCAACCAGACCAGTGGTGTATTTCTTGAATTTCGTCGCCAAGATGGCCACTAGCCAGCGGGCCAGCAACCGGTTAGGCGCGTCGAGTGGCAAAATGCAGAAGGGCCCCACGCAGATCGTGGAGATGCTGGAGGGCTCACCTTTGGTGCAGATGCTGCTCGAGGGTTGGGCTTCTCAGATCCCAAAGCACAACTTGGAGGGAGCCTCGGTTGTTGCACTTGCAGCTTGTCGTGGTCGTTTCAAGATGGCTGGCTCCACGTGTCTCGTTGCCTCCACGGGTCTCTCTTTTTCAGGGACTGTGGATCGGGCGGTGAGAGGTCTGGAGGTCCAGGTCTTGTCAGTCTCTGGGCTCGGGCTCCGGCGGGAGGCGGCGGCAAAGCAGACGTTGATTCGCTGGATGGTGCTTGCGTTAGCAAGGTGGTCACTCCCTGACCACAGGGGAGATTGGCTTCAGTCCTCTGTGCGACAGAGCGTCGAAGTTCCCGTCTTCTTCTTAGTTTCAAGTTGATTCCAGGATGTCTAAAGTCTTAGGACACAGCTCCTACCTTTATTCGTATTCTAGGGGCCGGACTACCTGCTAGGCCCCTCCCTAAGGGTGGGACCAGGAAGGGGGGTGGTTGAACCCCCAATCCTTTGTCCAGCTCGCCCCAGGTCCAGGGCTGGTGTGCCCCAGGACCGGTTTGAACTGGCATATGCACCGAGGCTCCTTGTGAGCCTCAGGCATGTCTGGTTCCTTTCAAGCCCTACCTGACTAATACACAAAATCCTGTCTGGGGTGGTGCACGCACCTCCCCTGGCAGGAAACCCTTTGTCCACACCTCCCAAGCTGGAAGGACTCCCAGCAGCAGGAGGGCAGACTTGTGTCTGTGGTGGCAGCATCCATTTTGTGGAGCTGAGGCTATGTCTGATTTTACCCGGGTTTCAGGTACTGTACATGTCGTGTCCCTCTAGAAGGGTGGAATGCTAACCCCGTCGCCAGAATTGGCGAGGGGTTAGTATTCCAATTCTTATGACACCTTACTCGACATGTTTTGATAAAGCCAAACCAAAGATAGCATTTAACCGCGAGGTTCATAATGCACTGAAGAGTATATGGTATGACGATATCTGGAAACAGTAGAAGGAAGTTGTTCCGACCACTGCAGACAGGCTCAGCTCATGCCAGAGCACCATCTCACATGGAACCAAGCACTCTGCCTTCAGGATTGTTAAGGCCTGCCATAGGAGTGACTTATAGGTTAACATGTGTCCCATTTAAGGTTAGGTATAGGTATACTACACCTAAGTAAGAGGTGGTTACACCAACTTACCCCAGCTGAGTGATCAGCCAGTTGTGTCAAATTTGTTAGGCCAAGCCTGGGGTGGCATAATACATGCTTCAGCCCCTGGCAGGCCTTAGATACACCAATGCCCTGGGTACCTAGTGTACACTGGTACAGGGGCTCACAGGGTGATCCACTTCCAATTGGTTATGCACCTAGGGTGCATAGTGTAAATTTAGTAGAGAGAACAGCAGGCTGGGGGTCTGATTGGCAGGCCCACAGCCTCAATATGTCAAAAACCAGTGAAGCAAAAAGCAAAAATTTGGGGTGACCATAGGATAGCAGACCCTACTCTCCTACACTCGCACAGTAAAACGAGATAGTGGCCATGGTCATGGTGGACCCCCCAGTGTTTTGCATGTATTATTATCATAGTATACCAGCAGTTAATGACTGTGCAGCATGGCTGGAAGTATGATGAGGAGGACGACCACATTGCATTTGCCAACTAAGACCGTATGTCCTTAATTGACCAATTATTGCACCACTTCATTGCGCTTCAATAACTCAGATTCATTATTGCTCTGCCCCTCCATTACAAAAAGTTTTTGTTTGGCTCAACTACTTGTTTTTTGCTTTAAAAAAACAGGAGGAGATGTATCTGACATCTAAAATTATAAACGTGTAATGTGTTTTTATAATCACACAGACCACCAATGCCGTGGACCGCGATACTGGAGGGAACACAGCCACAATGGTCACCATTGAGGGGGGAGTACTAAGCCCGGGCAGTAAACTCGACTCCACTCATGGAGTTTGTGGAATTCGGGCACTCCGCGCAAGAGCGCAGAATTCCTGAATTGTGCCATTCGGGTGCGAAGCAGAGTTTTTCAGTTTGCACACTTGACTTGTCTTTCGGCTCTCAACTGTGAGTGCCAAGAGTCACGGGCTGCTTGCGAGCGAGAGCAAGACTTCTCACACCGCCAGCAAAGACCCACAAGACTTCGCGCTCACTCGCACAGTTTCCGACAGCGCCAATCTAGTATTCTTAGTGCTGATCGCAAACAGAGTGGTCGAGCAGCTTTTCTGCTAGAGAAAGCATTTGGAGTTGATTTTCTTCTTAAACTGGCCGTTAGAGTTGGTTATTTTGTGCAAGATACCATTTTTTAAAACTTTTTTTTCAAACCAAGAAGATGTGCCTCAGAGACTCCAACTTCCTGTTCCTGTCCAGCAGGCCCCTCCCAGTGCTTTGTCCCTCTCCTGGCCACTTTTCATTGGGATTTGGAGCTGGAAGGATCACTTTCCTTGTCTGCTGCATATCAACAATTGGATTTAAGGACCTTGTTTTTGAGCTATCACAAGTAAGTTGAAAAACTGGTGTATAAGGGTGTTGTTTGCCTGATTGGAGGCATTCATCTGGATTTATTAGTACTTTTAATCAATCTTTAAAATTTATTGTGGTGGGTGACCTGCAGTTTTAATAAGGGCCTAGTTATTTTTTTTGCATTTCATTTTTCTTCTTTTGTGAAGGAAAAATGTTGCACAGTCTACTACATTTTCTCCCTGTTTTTTTTTTAAAATAAATTTGCAATATTTATTTAATTCACTTTGATCATTTAGGCCATGGATGACATTGGATTAAAATACAAAATGTGTTTTTTTAGTGACATTTCACCTTTTTAATCTGCAAACAGTGTATAGGTGGGGTAAAGGCTTTGGAGGATGTGTGTTGTTGTAAACATTTTTAGCCCTGTTGATTTTCATTTTTCGCGTTGCTGAATTAATGCTGTGTTCTCTCGGTTACCATGCCTCTTTTGTCAGGCCAGTGTGTGTGTATGTGTGTTTTCCAAAGGCCATCATTTGCATTTGTTGTTCCCCATGCCATATAGCCAGGGGCCATTTTTATTGGGAGTTTCCACCCTAGGCCTGCATATGTTCTTTGATTTCCAGGCCTCCTGCTTGTTGTTCTGACCATGTGGCTGGTGGCCATTTTGTGTAGCCAGCCAGTGTGCTTTCCCCATAGGCCTGCATGTCTTCTTTGTTTGTGGCCATACCTTGCTGGTTGTTGTTCTGACCATGTGGCTGGCGGCCATTTTGTGTAGCCAGCCAATGTGCTTTCCCCATAGGCCTGTATGTCGTCTTTGTGGCCATGCCTTCTTGCTGGTTGTTGTTGTTCTGACCATGTGGCTGGCGGGAATTTTGTATAGCCAGCCAATGTGCTTTCCCCATAGGCCTGCATGTCTTCTTTGTTTGTGGCCATGCCTTCTAGCTGGTTGTTGTTGTTCTGACCACGTGCCTGGTGGCCATTTTGTGCAGCCAGACAGTGTGCTTTTGCCATAGGCCTGTATGTCTTCTCTGTTTGTGGCCATGCTTGCTAGCTGGTTGTTGTTCCGACCATGTGGCTGGCAGCCATTTTGTGTAGCCAGCCAGTATGAGTTCCCCACAAGCCTGCATGTCTTCTCTGTTTGTGCCCATGCCGCCTTGCTCAGTCTTAGTTGTTGTTGATAACCATGTTGCACTGGCTGGCAGCCATTTTGTGCATCCAGCCAGTTTGGCCCTTTGCCATAGGTTTGCATGAATGGTTGACAATGATAGAAGTTTAATAAATTAGGGAAGATGGAGGACGTTGCTCCTCTGCTGAAGCGCGCTGCCTAGGGCTCTCTCCCGCTACATCCGACTGATGGCTACGCAGCCCCGCCTTACCTGACGAGCTAAGCAGCAGAAAGCAGCAGGAAAAGTGTTCGTGAGTCGAGAAGGTCGAGACGCGAGGACGCGAGGATACCGAGGCTGTTTTCCAGTCACCTTCGATGTGCCGTCAGACACAAGCCAGCGCTACAGTCTTTGGCGCTCGCAGCGCGAGGTGGCGGCCCGGTTGCGGATCTCCGAAGATTCAACCAGGAGAAGCGCGGTGCACTTTGGGATGGCCCCCCCTCGGAGCACTCGGCGAGCCCGGGTCGGACAAGAACCTCCCCATGAAGCCGCCACGGAGATTAACGAGGAGGAAGAGCTAACGGCGGAAAACACCGTTGCACAATGCAGCCCTATATGGTCTTTTAGACAGGACAGGGGGGGTCACAGTGGTGCCACGGGTTGCCCTCCCTCAAACATTAGTACTACTGCTAGCAACCTCGGCAAACCCATAGTGAACTTTCTGAAATCTGGGCAAGCCTCAGTTTTACTCCAAGCTGTCGGCCTGGAAGCCTCCACTTCGGGTTTTCCACTAGCCGAGACTCTAAACGCTGCTATTGATTGCGGGTTGGCTAAAGACAGGGGCGAATCCTGTACTGTTCATCATCCAGTAAGTACCGATAATGGCCATACTGCTGCGTATTTACTGCCCGGGAGTGTAGATGTTGAAAATGCTGGCTTATCTCCACCTCATGATGTTATCCTGGATGATGCTGGTATTGAGTATCGAGAACCACCAGTAGCGGCTGGGGGAGCTACAGGGGGAGCGAAAAGTCCAGTTCTACCATCAACGGAGTTAATGGAATCGTCAAGAACATATCAAAGTAAAAGCTCAAAAATTCATGGTGTTGGAGGCAGGGGGGAAAGGGGACGTGGGCAGGGGAAGGTCCAGGCAGCAGGTTTTGCTATCGGGGGTAAAAGCTCTAGAAAATTATCTGTTAACACCCCGAACAAGGATCTTGGAGTAAGTCCACTACGCAAATGGGTTTCTACCAAAGGTGAGGTGAAATCTTTGGTTGCCAGACTTTCTGATATTGGCTTACCCGCTGGGCAGGGCAACCTATCAAAAGGATCGGCAACACAGTCTGAGAAATCTAGTTCAGCTCCTGCTACCCCGGACACCTCTGCAACACTGTGTTCTCCGATGGGCGACCAACCTAGTAATGGTGACACTGATGGATTAACATCTCCTACATATTTTGTAGAGCTGGAAAATGATGGGGCTTCCGCTATTCCTGCTGTTAAAATCCCTGGTGCACCGACTTCGGCTTTATCTTTGGTTAAAACACAACAAAAGGAAGATCAGCTGAATGAAGCAGCAGTACTGCAACCATTCTCAACCACCTCAACCACTTCGGACCTGCCACCAGTGTGCCCGGCGGTGGTTCCCCGGTCAATCGAGGACTCTAGCGGCGTTGCTCCGGATTATTCGACAGCTCCGCAACCGGAGCCTACTCTCTCTACTGTACTATCAGTACTGGCAGCTCAACATGAGGAGACACAGCACTAATTTCAACAGGCCAGTACAGACAGACAGGAAATTAAACATGCCCTGGAAGAGGTCGCCACGAAAGTCTTTAATCTTGGTATCGAAGTTACAGATCTCCAACAACGGGTCGCTGAAGTGGAGGAGGTTAACGCTGCTACATGTGCCTCAATCAAGGTCCAAGAACAGCTGATGTCGACTATGCAATCTAAAGTCGAGGATTTAGAGAATCGACAGAGACGTCAGAACCTGAGGGTTTTTGGGGTACCTGAAGGGAGAGAGGGTACTGATGCTCGGGCCTTCATTGTTAACCTCTTCTCTAAAATATTTACAGATCTCGCTGATTGGGACATGGACTCGCAAGTACAAAGAGCGCATCGGCTCCCCCTCTCAGTTAGCACTTCTCGGCCCTCAAGATTTCCTCGACCGATCTTGGTGTATATAGGGAACTTTTTATTGAGGCAAGCTATTTTCTTTAAGGCTCGACCAACTACTCCAATACAACATGAATCTATGTCTATTTTTGTCCGGTCTGATCTGTGTAAACAAACTATGGACCGAAGGTGGCGGTTAAGGCAGCTCAAGGATCCATTCAAGGCTGTTGGCGCATCAGTGTTTTTACAAGATCCTGCCCGCCTTAAGGTGATCAAAGACGGACACTCGCACATTTTCTTTAATGAACAGGAGGCCAAAATAAGTTTACTTAAGTGGCAACAACTCCCGAAGAAATGAAAGTGGGAACAGCAACGGCCTATACTTATGTTTTTTTCTTCTGGATTTTGTTTCTCACGAGTTATGATACATGCGGTACTTTGTTCTGTGGTGGGGGCTTTTGTAATATACATTTATTTTTGTTCTTAAATGCCAGAGCTCAGTCGGATGCAGGGGGGGGTCCTTGGGGGGGCACTTCGGTGCAGTGCTGTCTTGATGACAGCAGGGAAGGGGGTGATTCCGTTCCTTAGGCACAGGGGGGTGACAGGGTTGCCACGGGTCTTTTGGTGTGGGGAATCGATTGATTTAATTGGTGTGATTACACTGGTCAAGGTGGGAGTCATTCGAGCGGGTAGGTTTGGGGTGGGGGGGTGGGATGGGTGGGTGGGGGTGGGATGGGTGGGTGGGGGTAAAAAATGAAAATAGCCAAAGGAGTGTTAAAGGTCTACATAGGAACCCTTTTGCAGGACAAGATAGTGGCTTGGAGGGACTGTGGTTAAGATTAATAATAGGAAACTCATGTCTAGAATTCGTATAATGTGCTGGAATGTAGCTGGTCTGAATTCTCCTGCTAAGCGCCGATTAGTTGCGGAAGAACTAAAAGCATACAAACCACAGATCATTGGTCTCACAGAGACTCACCTGGCTTTTAAGGACCGTAACTTTTTCAAGCAAATGGGATTTGAGTTGATAATTTGCACCTCCCAGACTGTCTCAATCCATGGCGTTGCTCTTTTACAAGCTCAAAATACAAAATTTACACTATTACGCCTACTTGGCGATAGCAAGGGACGCTGGGTGATCGCTCAATTAATGGCTTATAACCATAAAATTACAATTTGTGTGGTTTATGGCCCGAACAATGACTGCCCAGCGGATATTTGTTTTTTAAATTCAGAGCTGTTGGGCTGGGATGGCGAACTTATATTCATGGGAGACTTTAACTGTGTTTTAGACCAGAAGCTAGATTCTTCAAATACCACAGGTCGGGTGAGAATGGTATCCACTAGGGCGGCTATTAAAGACCTGAAGCGTATACACCAGTTGGTCGATTTATGGCGGGAGGCTCACCCCTTAGTTAACGGCTTTACATACTTTTCGCAACCCCACTGCCAATACTCTAGGATAGATATGGTGTTTGTCAAACAAGCCCGCTTAGCAGACTCTAATATTGAGATCTGTCAAAAAATTACATCGGATCATAATCCTTTATTATTTTCAATACTTTTAGGATCAACAACACGGCGGACGGTGAGGGGCTTTACTTTTCCTAAGAGCTTGCTTAAAGATGATAACTATATCCAGTTCATGCAAGGACAATTAACGGATTTTCTAGAGTTTAATGCCCATTCCGCTGCATGGTCTATGGTGTGGGATAGTCTTAAGGCATATATCAGGGGCATTACCCAACAGTATCTATTCCGTCAAAATCAGATCAGATTGCGGCTTGCAACTGCTGGACGCAGGGCATGTTTGGAACTTGAACAGCGTCACATCCAAGACATAATGAATAAAGACTCTCGAGAAACTGAAACGTATAAGCAGCTTATAATAGCAAGAGCTAAGATTACTCGAGAGTTAAAGGAGAAAGCTGCTAGCCAGTACCACAAATTTAGGCTGCGTCAGTATGAATATGGGGAGAGGATTGGACGGGTACTTGCTTATCAGCTGGCGGACTCCAGGGCTTATACGCAAATTAAGAGCATTACTGGGGGGGATGGCCTGAAATACCACCAACCGGTAGAGATCCTGGAGCAATTTAGGCAATTCTATGCTGACCTTTACAGAGACGATACGATTTGTGATTTACAAGCATTGGCTGCTTATCTACAGGAGAGTGGCTTGAATGTAGTAAATTCTCTAGCTACCTTATCAATGGACAGGGACGTGGATGGTTCTGAAATTCTAGAAGCTATTAAGGCTTTACCCCCAGGAAAGGCGGTTGGGGGCAATGCTCTACCTCTGGAGTTCTATAGAACCTTTCTAGGAGCTCTGAGCCCGATCTTTATGAAGGTCGCAAATGACATACTAAATGGTAGAGACGCTCCCTTATCTTGGAAACAGACCAATATAATTGTGTTTCTTAAAAAGGGGAAACCCCCAGCCGAGAGAGGCTCTTATCGCCCAATTTCATTATTATTCATGACGCCAAAATCTTTTCCAAAATTTTGTCTTCTCGACTTGCCCCATCCATACAGCTAATAGTGTCGGATCAACAGCACGGCTTTGTTCCCGGGCGGGACACTACAACGCATATTAATACAGCTATAGCAGTGTTCGATGCTGCCCAATGTTTGGGCGGTAATGTAGCAATGTTAATGTTGGATGCCGAGAAGGCTTTCGATCGAGTTTCCTGGAGAGCACTTTGGACTATAATGTTAGAAGTGGGAATCGGTCGTAGGTTTGTCTCGGCTATCCAGAAAATCTATGCAAATTCACAGGCTGTTATTAGGCTTAACGGATTGACATCGGATTTAATCTCCATCCAGAGGGGCACCCGGCAGGGGTGTCCTCTTTCACCTTTGCTTTTCGCAATATACATTGAACCGTTAATTCGTCATTTGCTACGGAACCAGTACATCATCCCGGTTACTTACAATGAAGTACACATAAAGGTAACCGCCTACGCGGACGACATAGCTATCTTTACAACAGAACCGGCTCAAGCGATGAGCGAGATTGTGTTGGAAGCACAGCAATTCGGATTAATTTCAGGGTATAAACTTAATACTAATAAAACCCAAACCATAACTAATATTGAACATACCCCACATTTACCCATGCTGGGCGTTACTCAAAAAGCTACATACCTGGGTGTTAGCCTTAATAGTCATACGGAAGAAATAGTAAAACTCAACTATGAACCATTGATGAAGAAAGTCGCTTCAGACTTACGTAAGTGGCATCAACTCCCCTTAACTATTTGGGGGCGTTGTAACATTATTAAGATGAATGTCCTTCCAAAATTCTTGTATTTGTTTAGGAGTATTCCTCTGCGGGTTCCACTTGCACTTTTTAAAAAATTGGATGGCATCATAGGCAGCTTTATTTGGGGGTATAAAAGGGCCAGACGGGCTATTAAATTCCTCAAATTACCATACGAAAGGGGGGGCTTCGGTCTACCTGATTTTAAACTATACTTCTGGTCTGCTTTTGCTACGCGCTTACAGAGCCTGATGGAAGGTTCTGGAATATCTCAAATGTGGCCTGCATACCTATTAGTTTGTGGGTCAGAGTATAAATTCGTATTATTTAGGATGTTTGACCCAAACTACTTTAAACGTGTTCGCTTTAAGGTATTGAGACACGCTACTTGGATATGGCGCGATATTGCAAAGTTTTACAATATCCCTGATTTACATGCAAATATTTATCTAAGGGGAAATCCCCGCTTGGAGGCTCTATTTGGGGACTCTGCTTGGAATACCTGGCACCGGTGTGGTATACTCCAGCTAGGGCAATTGTATGATCAGGATGGATTCAGATTATTCTCTTCTCTTAGAGATGAATTCGGGATTCCACACCATTCCTTCTTTAAATTTCTGCAAATCAGAGATTTTTTTATCAACGGGGAAGGTTTATTGTCTGTTAATACGTTGAGCGAATCTGCAAGGGCAATTTTGCAATTTAAGGGTAGGGGCTGCATTGGGAAAATCTATAAAAACCTATAACCGATGATGCTGTTCAGGTTGTAGAAAAATTAAACCGGCATTTTGGTATTAGCATTACCACAGCAGATTTGCACAGGTCACTTTTAACCATTAACACCTCTGTCACCTCTATTAATCTAAAACTCCAGCAGCATCGTATGCTATTTCTTTTGTATTATACGCCCGAAATTATTTCTAAATGAGCGGTATCTAATGTTACACTTAAAACACACTGCCCTAAATGCTCAATGTACGCTGCAGATATTAGGCATATGTTTATTGCATGCCCAGTACTCTCTACCTTTTGGTCACTGATTGCAAAGGAGTTATGTAACATGTCGGGTCGTAACATCATTATCTCTGAGAAAGAGATTCTTTTGGGGATAATGGAGGATTCAGGCTTTATTTCTACCTCTTTATTTTCCATTTTAATGGCTTGCTGTCGGCTATGCATTGCTAGGGCATGGATCGATTCAAAACCTCCAACGCTCGCAGAGTTTTGGTTGCAATTAAGAGGGGTATATGAGATGGAGGTTGCTTTAGCCAAGGCTAGGGGTCGCTTCGCCCGAAACAGAATAGAATGTATGTGGCTATGTGTACAATGGGATTAAGTGCTACAGACCTTAAATGTATGTTTTTTTTTTTTTTTTCTGTACTCATTTTGCCTTGATGTCATGCTATGTTTTGTAACCTCTTTCTCCCTTTTTTTTCCCCACTTTTGGCTAAATAAAAAAATAAAAAAAAAAGATAGAAGTTTAATAAATTAATATGCTTGCAGATATTTTCACTTATCTTTACGTTTTTTATTTCAATTTTTTTAAATTTTACATGTTTGTAGTTTTATTGTTTATTTAATTTTTTTAATCCATTTGCTTTTAAATTAATTATATTTTTTTTTAAATACATTTTGAGTTTTTTTAATTTATAGTTTTTTGGTTTTAGTTAAATATTTCAACTTTTAATTTTTGTAAACTTTTTTTATGTTCTTCATTTATTTTCCCAAAAATTAAATGTATATTTTTAAATTTGTTTTTTATCTAAAAAAAAAAATCTCCATTTTCCTAACATCTGGCATCAATCCTATGACTGAAATAGGTGCACTGCACAGCAGCATTCATTGTCTAAGGATTATTCCATTGGCACTGACACCTCCCTGAGTGCCACACCCCAATGTGATGCACATAAGCAAAAAGTTACATCTGCATGTTGTTGCTCTTTCTGATCCTTGCTGAGTGTACTGCACACAATGAAAGTTTGTTGGTTTGGTTTTCCGAATGGATAGTTAGACTGTATTATTGCTAAGTCACCACACTAAATGATATTGTTTGTTTGTACTACTACTTGAACTGCAACAATGCCACGTTTCACTAATCTTCTTCTTGCCTGTTTGCTTTTAGTGTACAAGAGAAGAGCCATCATCTACAATACTGCCAGACAGAAGGCCTGTGCAGGACATGACATGTGACTGACTGAGCAGCACGTCATCTCTTGAGCTTGTTGTGAAGCTAAGTGCCACTGCCAACTGACAGCTCCAAGATGGCCCCAAAGAAAGGTGCTGCCAAGAAAGTGGCTAGTGGGGAGGAGAAGAAGTAGATTTCTACCACTGACATGCCAACCGCAACCTTTTTCAGGAAAGTTGTGCCTGTCGCACCCACCTCCAGCGAGCAAGCTGAGAGCAACACTCTTGTTTCAACAGCACCCCCCCCAACCTAAGCCCAACCTAAGCCAAGGACCAAGTCTGTTAGTGATAGTGAGGCAGCCAGTGCAATCATGCAGACGTCGAAGAGTGGTGATGTTGAATTGGATTTATCCCTTTCGCAAAGTAGTACACAATCGTTTCAGGAAACACAGCAAAGTGGGCAGCAGCTGCAGCCAGCAATAGCACATTTGTCTGATGTTGGAGCAGAACAGGAGGTTGAGCTTCCTTCAGAGCAAGAAGCTGAACCTCATCTTTTAGAATAATTGGTTCTCATATCTCCAGTAAAGAAAAGGAAGGGGACTACTGCACCATCTTCTCTAAGCACCACTTGTGATGATGATGATTGAGACATGGAGTGGACCCCGACAGAGACCAGGAGACAACGGGAGAGGCAAGGGAAAAGAAAAGTTCCAGAAAGACTTGGACTTATGGGAGGGGGTGAAGTGGAGGATGACGAGGTCAAGGTAGTCATGGTGGATGGTGACACAAAGAACTCTCACATTGCTATTCAACCAGCTCTGAGGGATGTGGCACAAGTAGCACTGCCACCAGCTCCCATATTTGCAAAGCTCCAGTTGAGACCTGCAATAACCCCTGTGTTGTGTTTCGATTTAGATGCCCGTACATAGGTTTCACTGAATTCGCATTGCCCTTATTTAGGCATAGAATCCCAGTCCACACGCTGAGTCATCAACGTGATGGCGTTCACGTTGCGGGGAATTCATTGGCTGACGAAGCCGCGAAGGGGGCTGTGCAAACGTCTTCCGTTGCTGTGATCACTTGTTCAAAAACGAAAATAGACAGTGAGATATTATTGGCTGTCAATGCTTCAAGTAAAGGCAGTGGTGCAGCGTTACCGAAAAAATTTCCACTCAAATACTTGTATATATTTGATGCAAACAACGTGCCGTTTGCTCGAATCCCTGGAGTGGGGGATAGGGTAATTCCAAACATGGAATGTAGATTAGGACTAATCCTAGCAGCACATGAAGGGATAGCCTCTGCCCATGCAGGTGTTTCCGCCACAGTATCGTTATTAAAACAGAGATATTGGTGGCCCGGCATTAGGAAACAGACCAAAAACTATGTTTTGGAATGTGAAATATGCCAAAAGATGAAAGTCTCTACAGTAAAACGTCCTGAGCAGACGTCCTTAGTAATCTCAGATAAACCATTAGCTTGTGTTTACCTGGATCACTGCGGTCCCTTGCAAAGGGATGGTAACTATAAATATATCATGGTCGTAGTGGATTCATGCTCAAGGTTCATATGGATGTGGCCTCAGCGCTCGGCTGACGCTCGAACTGTTATAAAAAATTTGCGAGTCTTTATCAGCACATACGCAATTGGCACGCTACACTCTGACCAGGGCCCTGCGTTAAGCTCTCGGGCTTACAAAGAAGCCATGGCCAGTTTGGGAGTTGCATTGCGGTACTCCTCTCCATTCCATCCTCAGGGAAATTCTGTTGTGGAAAGGAAAAACCGGGACATAAAGCGGTCTATACCAGCTAGAGTATGAGGTTCGGGTGATGGGTGGGTCAAACATCTTTATGGGGTCCAACGCTCATTAAACAATTTGCCAAGAAGTTCTCTAGGGGGGTTCACTCCATATGAGGTCCTATTTGGGACAAGAATGTGGGTTCCTGATCTCGAATGCAAAGGCACAGTGGTGGAAAATTAACCATTTGATATCAAAGAACGTTTGGCTGTCTTACAGGACTTAAATGAACTAAGATCGAAACAAAGCAACGTGTTCCTGAAGCCAACCACCACTGGGGAAAAACAGCTGTCCCAGCAAGGCCTGTCTGGATCCCAAAGCTTGGGGATCTAGTCAGAGAGCTGATCACAGAAAAGAAGGAATTTGGGCCTTCTTACAGACCAGTACCTGTCCTAGCCATCCACAGGATAAGAACAGTACTTCTGCCGCCCCTTTCTGGTAAAAAGGAGAAAAGATTTGTGTCTATCGACCTCATCAAACCACACTATGTGGCCAATACTAAACAGTAGGCCATCTGGACTCCGACCAAGTAGCAGACACACTCCTCTAGCTACTATACAAGATGTTCAAACTGAAAGACTCATCACCATTGAGAGTTCAACAGTAAGAAATGAAGGACTAAGCAACAATGCTATTGAACTCATTGCTCTTGAAACCCAAATAACAGTTCGTCCTGGTACACTTGTCTACACCAACGTAACACGCGATCAACTGGTTCCAGCGATTTCGACAAATCCTGATGCAATTTCAACCATTGACAGAATTGCCTCTGGCTACTTCATTAACTTTGATACGTTTTCTGAAGATCCAAGCGAGCCTGAAACAACGCTAGTTAAAAGAACTTTCAAAGAACAAGCACAAGATTTCTTTCATCACGTAAAAAGAATTATCTGGTTTCACCATGGATTGAACTATGGATTACATCTGGAATATTTTTCTTTCTGCTTTGGCTAGCTTTAGTAATGACTCTGGGCATGCTGATAAATGGAAGATATATTCACTTAGACACAGAAATAAAAAATGTGAACTTACTTTTGAAACCACACAAATCATCACATTGTGAAGCAAGAGACTTGTTCACAGTTAACATCACAGCAGTTCCTATGCCAGATGGCATAGTTTGGGACAAAACGGATTATGATATATTCAGCCCTTCGGAGCTCTTGAAGATTCGACACATATTTCAAATTTCTTTAAGTGACATTATTACCTCCAGTACCTATTCTGATGATTGGGACTTTGAGACTGTTAATAACATGATGTTTGATCTAGAAAGATCTGCTGCATTCTCTAACCACGAATACTTAGAGGGTTCAACAGATTATGAACAGTTTTTTTGTTATAACCACTATGGTCATCATATCTTGCACAAATCTGCAACACCTAGAAATGTATTTATGTATAACCAATGGGAACATTGTCCTACACCACCAAGGGGTAGCTCAAAAACATTTGCAATGAAGTTTCCATATTTTTCAGGGTACAATACATCCAATCCAGAAACGTTTTACTTTAAAAATGTGAACACAACAGGAACAAAAAATATGTTAACCAATACGAAAAAGATTTATTCTGCATCCTTTATTGCCCAACTGTCAAGACAAGATTTTGATGTTTGGAAAAATACAATTGACACAAAATCTGTCTGGGGTACAAAAGATTGGCAAGTGCAGGGAATTGAAGCTTTGTTTAGAGCCTGCATCATCCCACAGCAAATAATGTATTTGAATGACACTGTCCAACAAACGTCTTGCCTTGGGTTAGCCAAGATCAAAGAAATGAACACACCTTCTGTACCAACTCCAGCTAGTAAGAGCACTGAACAGGGAACGGTGACAGTAGACACACTTTTACAAAACAACAGATCAGATTCCGAATGGAAATAATTGTTGCTCTGGCCCACAGACAGAAAAATCTGTCAAGAAAGATTCCTGAAGAAAATACAGGGTTTTACTATCAATATGCCAGACCCATGCTATGTTCAAAGACAGCATCCAGGTGTAGTATACAGTGTAGGAAAATTATGCCTTGATTGGCTACAGACATCTACACTAGAGGATGTGAAACAACACTTATCTTTACTTAAAGAAGACGCAATCCTTAGGGATTTCTTGCTAGGTCCAAGAACACCACGTCAAAAACGTTTAACATATGCCGACATCTATGCTGCTTATAATGAAATATGGAAAGTTACCCAAGCAGACGCCGCAGAAAGAATACGAGAAATTGATCATATTAATTGAGATAAATCTCTCGCTGTGGTCGACAATGGGTTAACAACTCTGTCATCCAGGATTTATTCACTGGGCAACATTGTATCCTCTGCTATAGACATTGTGGAACAAGATTTGGTCCTGCTGCGACAAGGCCAGTCTCAATTACGTTCTATTCTGTTATTAGGCTGGACGCTACAAAACCTGCGTGCAGGCTATGTGCCTTAGCGTTTCATCAATACGTCGTCTCTGTTTTCAGAATACAATCTCACTGATAAACAGACCAAACTGGCACAAATGGGAGCAGAGTATACAGTGCTGAGCATTGAAAAACTGGAAAAATTGCCATTTACTGTAGCAGAAAAACCAGCAACAGAATGGATCATTCATGGCAAAATAACTCTGCCTGTTACAACTTTCAATTTTCAGTATTGCCTCAAGCACATGCCAGCAGGCAAATATGAAAGGTTGGGTAAAGAATATATCAGGACATCCTGGGATTTACCTTACACACACAGATGTTGGAGTGGAGGGCATGAAGTGTTTGTTAGCGGTACACACTGTGAAAATGCACTGAGCGGTTCACTCATATGTCGGGATAATAGTTTACATGGGGCCTTTAGCGGTTCTACTGCAAATTTGTCCTGCCACCTGCAAGGTTCACCGGGCACTGTGATTAATCCTACGTTTGACCAACTTTCAAATGGGAGTTACCTCATGTTGAATGATCAGAGCTGTTGTGGCATGTTGCCAGGTATCCCATATCTAGTAACGGTTAGTTCCAGGGTCACTTGCTGTATGCAAGTCTAGTTCCCCCAAATAGACACAGTCAGGGAGTCACCTTTATGGCCTTCACTGAACATCTCTTCTATACGAATTGATACTCTAAGCAGAATAAAAGCCATTCTTTTACAACAAACTGTGCCCTTGACCTCGGCCAAAGAAACCTATGATCTACAAGTTGCTAGGACTTCGGCTGCGATACAGGCTCTGTTAAGGACAAACTGCCCTACGCATTTCACAGAAATGTTGGGACGTGTCTTAAACATGTCTGATACGAGCGGTATTGTGCATGTATTTAACAACATATGTTCAGTACTGTTAATACCTTTTCGGCAGTCCTCGGAATCATTCCAAACTTTGTGCACTTGGTGTTTGGTGGTCTGCCGCTAATTTTAACACTTGTTGCAGGAATCCTGTTTTTGTTCCTACTACTATGCTATGGCAAGCCAATCCACCAGCGTCACTCCCGGCGAATTGGAGAAAACTCTCCTGGAGAGGAAGTGTTGTGAGCGCATAAGACAGCTATTGGGTTTACCTCGTCTACGAGAACTAAATACCACATGGATTCTGTCATTCAGACCAATCAGGCAAGATTGCATCTTCCCTGTTCTACGCTGCCTGCTTTGCAGGGAAGAATGCATGCTAGACATCTGTCTAACACTCCCATCAGTCGTGCCAACGGATATCGATACTCTGCTGGACCCGATAACGGCCCATGCTTTGTGTTGTTCCCAAATGCTACCAATCCTGAGGATGGCATTCATTGAGATCTCACAGACGCAACATGCTACTGCTGAGGTACGAGGTGGATCAACAGGCACACAAGTAACATCAGTAACGAACACTGCTACGGACGATGTGTTACATCTATGTGCAGTTAGTCTTCTAAACGAGATAATCGACCTATCACCAACAACGGTAGACGATTTTTTGTCTACAGGAATAGAGGATTTCGTGTTTTCACTGGCATCTTACACTGACTTTTGATTTGGCTCACAGTGTACTGGATAATCTGTGAACTTGGACTTCATTTTTCAAAATAAAAGACACATTTTGGAAAAAAATATTTTTTATGGCTAAAACAATTCTGCTTACAGTAGAACTATTCATAGAGAACAGACTTCTATGAAAACTTCCGCGTACACATTGTCACCTTTTTTTCGCATTTATGTAATCATGACATGAAATGGCTCTGAACTATTTTTCCTTTCTGTAAAAACGGACCATTTCATTGTATATGTGTATATTTCTGTGCATACTTTTAGCATTCAGCATCCATTGTAATGTAAACATATGCTTCAGATGGAAACGTTACTTTAAATATGTACAACACCTTTTGCATTTCATGTTTACCTGAGAGTTTTTAACATGAACTTATTTTTTAGTATGCTTTTACAAAGTTTTAGCGAACATGTGAAACTCGATTTTATGTGTTTAGCATGTTTAGCATTTAGTAATATCGATCATTCATCGATGGAGTGGGTGTTGTGTTTCGATTTAGATGCCCGTACATAGATTTCCCTGAATCATGTCCTTATATAGGCACAATTCGCATTGCCCTTATTTAGGCATAGAATCCCAGTCCTTATTTAGGCATTAGCCATGCAATCCAAATACAGGCATGGTCACCTATATTCGTCCAGCCCCACGTCACATCTTAGAAACCAGACCCTTAAGCCATTGGGACTTTCCCTAGCTAGGAATATTGATTTCTCCAAGGACTCATCTATTATGCATGAACTACTATTCCTTAGGGGTTCATTCATGACGTCCTCTCTGCCCGACTTTACGTCAATGCTAGCATTCCTAAGTACCTTCCAGGTATAAATATACCTTCCCTTACCATGGCAAACCACGGCTCGGCTACACAGCTCGATACGGCTCGCCACAGCAAGTTCAGAAGAATTCGAGTCCCCGCCTGACGCACTGACCAGACGCTGTCATCCCTGCTCACTGAGAATCCAGCTTCCAGTGTTCTGACTCCCTTCGCGGGGTGTTGGAGTTTGAGATTCGGAAAGAGATTCCCACCTCTCTCATTCTAAGGTATGGAACTGACTAGAACCTAGAGGGATTCTTGGCATATAAACTTAGTATATACCATACTATAGAAAACAGCACCTACTTCTTACCTTGTACTACACTTAGGTTAGGTACACTGGCATAGAACTATTTAGAAGCATCAGACGAGTATTCACTTTTTAGCCTGTGTTATTTATGTATGTATCTATGAATATATGTCATAGCTAAAAGACAATGCTATTGCAGTAATATTTCTTCTTACTGCTTACACTGTGCGTATTATATCTTGCTTACTGTCTAATGATTGTAACAGCTCAGATCTCTTACACGAGAAACAAGACTGTTCAATAAATCCTTTTATTGAAACGCCCGTCTATCTATTTCTGTGTAACTCGGAAGAAACTAAGCATGCACGATTGACTGAGTGAAACTGTTATCTATTGTTTCCACGATTCTAAGACACGTTCCGATTCTAAAGGAAACAAAGTTGTCATGTTTATGCGGTTGTCCAAAACTACTCCCTTCTTGTTTATTCAAGAAGTTTCTAGTGACCTCTGAGCTAGCTGGCACACAAAGTAAATTAAGTTTAATGTACTCGATAGAGGCATACTGACCTTAGTCCTATGCCACAACTATAGTGTTTATTATTCCATTGTGCAGAGCCTATAAGGGAAATAGGGACTATACACCTGCCTCAGGAGAAGCAGAGAGGCAATCGACGACATGCACTGTCGTGGTCCAGTAAAAAAGTATTACACCCCAGTTTGGAACTTTTTTACAGTTAGCAAAGAGGAGGAGCACATTGTAATATGCACTATTTGACACACAAATGTTTGTCGAGGTAAGCCTGATACACATTATCAAGTCAAGTAAAAAAAACTTTATTTCGGGTGTACAGCCATAAAAGCACAATTAAATAAAACAATCGTTCATAGATTACAAAAATTATAAAACACAGCAATTTATGGAATTAATAATAATACAGAATATCATTCAAAACCGGCAAGAAATGATGTACCACAATTTCATAAAATGTTTACCGGCGCCACTACTACTCGTCACCCTGTAAATTACAGTCTTAGGTATCAATCGTGATCAGGAGATCTATTAACACAATTTAAAAGATTAAAAAGAATTTAAAAACAACTAGTACAAATAGGATTAAAAATAAAATAAAAATAATAAAGTAGCTGAAGGGGGAGATTTCAAGACAGTTTTGATGGCAGGGAGATGTGCAAATTTAAATTAGCAAGATAATTAACAAATGGGCACAGTTGGTTAATTTCCGAGCTCTTTTTTCTTTATAATGCCTCTACGTATATTCCACATCGCAAATAAAAATCTGGAGGTAGCAAAGACAAATAAAGGGTGTATCTCGTATTTTAGTAACCTAAAGGCCTCAGTGTGGTCTCTGATCCCCACATTTCTGCAGAGCTGGAGCACCCACTTAGACCTTGACCTTCTGTAGGCAGGACAGAAGAGAAGAACTTGGAGTTCTGTTTCTTCGGTCTCAGTACACCCAGGACAGTCTAATTTTGTAGCTCCTTTCCATTTGTTAGTAAGTGCACGGAGTGGAAGCACCCCGTGTCTAAATTGTATAAATAATTTCTTTGCAAGAAAGGGTTGAATATTATCCAGAGCCAACTCTAATTTGTATTGCTGTTTGACTTCCAGAAACCTGGAAGTCAGACTTGATGAGTTGATGCTCTGCGATAATTGGGCAAATTTATGTTCTTTGTAGGCGAGGAACAAGGACTTTTTAGGAATAGAGGGGCAAGTCTCTTCGGGTGTTAACCATATGTTTGCCCTCCCCAATGCTTGGCAAGTATTCCTAATATGGGACAGCCATGGTATATTCCCTGCTCCCAAAATGGTCATAACATCCTTCAGTTCCTCCCTATAATTTGCTAGCTCAGGCGTGCTCCATAGCTGGCGCCAGAACAAAAGTGGTCGGGAGGCAATTATATCAGCAATTGGGCCAACGCCAAGGTCCATCCTTAGTGGTGTAAGAGGTGAGCTTTTGGGAAGACCCAAGAGCTGCCTAAGGAAAGGGTTCTCTATAATAGATAAGGTGTTAGATGGCCAGTGGCGCCAAAGCTCTGCTCCATATAATGACGCTCCCCTTGCCTGATTTTTATATATTTCTACGGGTGGGCCTACCACTTTTTGAGTGCTATTTTTATATACTTTTAAAATGCCCCCTATAGACTGTGTCAGTTTTAGATTAGCTTTTTTTTACTTGGGTTCCCCAATCCATCTTATCATTAAGAGTAAGACTCAAGTAGTCAAAAATCGACACCCTTTCAAAGGGCCTGCCATCCATTTGAGGGTGTGGGCAATTGCCAGTGTTAGCGTAGAAAGCATATACTTTGTTTTCTGGAGGTTTATCTCCAGTTTCCTATTCCTGCAAAATGTGCAGAACTCCTCCAGTACCCGCGGCATACCCATAGCTGCATACCCATAGGAGTCTTAGACAGTAGCAGAGTATCGTCCGCAAACATTAAAGCTGGTATTTTGCGGTTCGCTTGCTGGAGCGGGTAAAATAAAATTATTTGGTATACCCAATCCATTTATATATGTTTATATTAAAAGGACTAAATGATAATTTTAATGATTAACCAGTATGCTGTGATAAACTAATCAACCTTATTAATCAAGAGAACATACGTGGGAATGCATTTGCATGGCTAAATTAATAAGTGAACTAAGATTGTACGCATATTAAATTTATATGTTTAGCTTAAGTAACGTTTATGTGATTTTCGCTTAAATAAATCTGCATTTAACGGCTTTAATTGTCGCATATGGCTAGATAAATGCATACACATAGGGGTAGTAGCAAGGGAATAACATTGTTTTATTCATTTCCATGTATTAATTACGTTTTGTGTTTCTTTACCTTAAGTTGACTATTTCGGCCTGCTAAAAGATGGCCGCCAACTGAATCCACACTAAAGTATATGACTTCATGCAATTGACAGCAGAGGAAGGCGTCTGCACTGATTACACAGCAACCTCTCCTTGAACCCCTGTACCAGGTCCATGAAGACTACTCTGGGCGAGATGCCAGTGTCCCTGAACATGGATGAAAATGTTGCTAGTTGGAACCAAAAGCCACCTTTTCCACAATAGACAGATACATTCCTGACCTGGGAACGATTTTCCCATACGCCTGGTTGAATACATCATCCGAATGTGAACATTAAATAAGTTACTTAAATTCTTGGGACGGGGCTGAATTCAGCCAATGAAATGACTAGAAATTATGAAATGTTTCCTTTATATGCAAAATTTCAGTATAAATATTTGTAGTCCACAGAGGGAAAATTACCGCTTACCACCCTACGATCTTGAGACGCGCCCTGATCGATGCTATTCACGATGCTGACAGCAGAGGACGGGACGTTAGACTCTTTGATGATTTTCTGAGGACCCGATTCTGACTTAGAGAACGACAATTAGCCAGAATAGGTAATTATGACAAAAGATAATATTGCATTTATTAGGATTTAACCTGAACTTTAATTAGATAAAGAAATTGATTGTTTAAAGAACTGTGTCGGGTGGTTATTTCTTGAAATGTATATATTTATTAGCATAATAAATTGAAGTGTTTATCATCACCTTCCTACTCAACTAAATGATCCAATTGGCCTCCGGATGGAGGAAATGTCAGGATAAATTAAAAAGATGTGGTCTCCTCCGTCCAAGGGAAATAAAGCTGTAGTTCGGAAGGGAAATTTGAAGACCCAATCTCCCCTGTAGGCATGGATAGATTGATGTGAATGAATGTTGGTGTTATGGGCCCCACCAGCGTGTGATGTGTGTATGTGCGTGTGACTGTGAAATCATTCCGTCCGTGGAAGCAGAAGGAGATTTTGTGTTCTGAACTGCACCAGTTTTCTTGGTAGCAGAGATGATGGTTTTTATTGTCTAGGTTTGATGAGTTGTATATATATATAGCTACCAGTATTCTGGGTAGCTAGAGATGAGTTTATTGTTCTAGTTGATGATTTGGCATGTATATATAGCTTATTGATTAGCAATTGATGTTAATGTATGTATTAACACTATCTGTTGAAGTCGTATTGAGTTCTATGTAGTCTGTACGGCTTCTGGGATGTAAGAAGTCGGTGACAATTCCGTAGTAGGACAGAGGTAAGCGCTGTTCTCGGGAAAAGACGGGATTGTGGTTGCCCGTTGGTACACGGGGAAACGCGTAAAAATTGAAGTTGCGCGTCACATTGTCTGGGTTCGATTTGGTGACATCGCTGTGTGTCGCCATTAGAGATAATTTCTGTGTAAGAGAAGTGTATATGATAGCAAAGAGTTATTTGTGAAATTTCAGTCTAAAGTACCAGGAAACCAGTAGGTATGCCGATAACGCTTTTTATTGGAAAGGTAGCAGATGTACTCTGAGCTTGTTAGAAGGACAAGGTAGAGGTAAGCGCTGCTTTGTTAACGAATGATATAATTCTGAAGTAGGGCAGACTGTACGCTGTTCTCGGAAAAGCAGGATTCTGTGTGAATGAACAGTATTTCTTTGTGTGAAAGTGCGTGAATGAAATAAGCATTTGAATTAATTGCGGAACTCTGGTGTTACTTCTCAGGAGCATTACGTTTCCAACTATGTGTTTTAATTCCGGAGAGAACAGTTAATTAATGCGTGGTAGAAGGGTAAAGTAGAGGGATGTGCTATTTTGCCAACGGACGTAATAATTCTGTAGTAGGGCAGAGGTAAGCGCTGCTCTCGGGAATACAGGATTCTCGTGGGAAAGGTCTTTTGCTATTCTGTGGTTAGCGGAGCAGACAATGGAGATGTTTGTACGTTGTAACTAACCAGTATTGTAAATTTGAAAAGGAGGGGTAGACTGAGGACAGGAGTCAGGAGTAAAAGCCGCTGCAGCGACTGTAGACGTCAGAAGGACCGCACTGGGATTGGACAGTTAGTCAGTGACGTAGACGCTCCAGGATTGGTGCGTTAGTGTGAGTCGCGCAGGGATTGGAAGTTGTGACAACGACATAGACGCTCCAGGATTGGTGCGTTAGTGTGAGTCGCGCAGGGATTGGAAGTTGTGACAGTAACGTAGACACGCCAGAATTGGTGCGTGAGTAAGAGTTGCGACCGAGGTATAGAAGACTAAAAGAGTTCACGGAAGACGGGAAAATGTATTATCATTCACCCGAGAGAAAGAAAAAGTCTGTGTTCCATTAATTAAAGAATTTGTTTGTGAAAGACAACAAAATTGTGACGAGGGAAGGACAGTTACTTCCTCCGGCAAAGACCCCTGCATCCTTTATGGTTGCTAAATATGGGTACCATACCTGTATTTGGTTAGACAATTGGGCAAAGTATACCAAGGAAGACGGAGTTCTAGCGTTTCCAGAGGATGGGTCTTTTAATTTGGCCATATTGAGGAACTTGCGGGAAAGGATGATGAATTTAGATCCGCGACCTAGGCTTACGCAGTTTAAGGCATTGACAGAGTGGGAAGATGAGATGCATGAGCGAGAAAAGCAGAGAAATGGATCCAGGTACCGGTACATGTTCGGGCGGCCGAACGATAGAGAAACCCATAGCGATAGAATGAGGAGGTGGCGAGATGCCAGTATGACAGAAGGATTATTTCCACTTAGAACGGAAGGAGAAAGTGGAGGAAGAAAATGTCTAGAAAAAAGAAATCATGTAGAAACCCGGAGGTATGGGGCTAGTGATACAGATGACGATTTTTTAGACGATATGTTTTACAAAAGCCCACCTCCATACAGACAAGAGCCAGAAACGCCCACTACAGGAACACCAGTGAGGGAGACCCAGAGAATCATTAAAACAGAAGTTATGACCCCAGAAGTAAAACGGAGAAATTCACTTAAAGAAAAGGAGACTAAGGTTGAGAATGAAAAATCTAGAAAACTAGCGGAAACTACCTTAGAATTAACTGAGAAAATAAGGGAACTAACGAAAAATCTGGAAGCAGTTACAGTTCCTGTGACCATAGGTCCTGTTATGCCTATTTTTGAGAAGCAGAGAAACAGTGAGCAGGGACTAATAGTTCCGTATGTGAACCAGAAACAGGCAGAACAGCCCCTGATGAAAACGAAAGAAAATTCCTGGGAACAGGCTATGGGTAAAAGAGAATTACCTGTGTCAATGAATCCATTTTATTGTTCTGATACTGTTGAGAGAAACCGAAGGGTAGAGGGATCAATGTTAGAACTGCAGAGACTGACAGAACCAGGGAATGCAGAAAAATCAGTGAGCATAACTACTGAAGATTTGAATGATTGGCTAAAGGGTTTGCAGGATAAAGAAAAAGAATCACATACCATTGATGTTGCGAAATTGAGGATGGTGTTAGAAGAATTGATAGTAGGGACAATTCCCACAGATAAGCTGAAAAACTATCAAGATGAGGAACTACTGTTCCTCTGCAAGAGCATCACCTGGAGAGCAAAGAATTTACATGACAGACTAGCAGAAATAGCGAGTGAAATGGGAATTGACATGGACAAGGTAAAGGCATTACAAAAGCCCTACCGAGTGGAATTTACAGAAAAAGACATTGAGAATCTGAACGCTGCAGGACGAATAGGGCAAATTAGAGACATAATAACAGTATTAAGGAAATGGGGAGATGTGGATCAGTGGAAGAGCAGGTGGTATAGAAAGCGAGATGACAACTCAGACAGAACCTTCCCAGCATTTCCTGTGAGAGAAAAAGAAAAAGTGGTAATGGAGTTACCTATGAGAGAAATTCCAGGAGTGGGATATGTGCATGTCCCATGGACCAGACAGGACATTTTGTCATTTACCAATGATTTCCCTCGATTACGGGAAAAGCCGGTCGAGTGGTACCGACAGGTAGACAGATTTGTGAAACTGTCAAAAGTGTTGTGGATTGATCTAAATAGCCTGTTTGATATAATAGTGCCAGCAGACTTGTGGACAGAATGTAAGAGTCATAGACTGGCCCACTGAAGAATACCCGAGAGATCCCAAGACAGGAGCTCCAGACCCGGAGGTCATGAAAAAGTACGAACAGGTCATGGCCTTCTTGAAGAATAAAGTGCCCCCAAAAGAAACAGATTGGGTTAAAATAGATCGAACACATCAAGAAACGAAAGAGTCAGTCCACGCATATTATGAGAGGCTAATTCTGGCGTTCAAACAGTTTAGTGGGGATGACAGCCTGGGAGAAAAGAACCTGAGTCATTTTGTGTACAGATTTGTGTATGGTCTGCGTCCTGAGATTGGGGACATGATCAGGCAGCACACCGTGGACTGGCAAAGTAAGAAAATAGATGAGATTCTGAGGCATGCTAAATATTTTAGTGATGAAATTGAGGCAAAACAGCGAAAACTAAAAGAGAAGGCAATGTGGGCTCAAGTAAAAGTTGCAGAGAGGCAAGAAGCTCAGCTAATAGAACAAGCCAATAATGCAGGCATAAAATCAAAGTTTGGTCCAGGAAAAGGAAAGGGTAACATTGAAGAGGCAAAGAAGAAGTTCACAACTGTGGCAGGTTAGGGCATTGGAAATCCGAGTGTAAAAATCCACCTCTTGCTAATGATGAAAATCCGTCATTAAATCCACAGGTGCAGTGTGAGGGGAGTGGTCCAGCGCTGCAACAGTAGAAGGCTGTCGGTCTACAGAATCAAGTGCCAAAACTGCCCTTACCACAGAGCCGAAGTACACAAAGGTATAGCAAGGAAACGGGATTCTACAATGAAGAACAGGTAAACAAACCGCAACGTGCGAGCGCTGTATCACAATATTGGATGCACAATTATGAAAGTGAGCCAGAAGAAATCTATTGACGGTGCCGAAAAGAGGAAGCAGAGTGCGTACTTGGCACATCTCTAGAAATAGATCAGACAGGACCATTTGTAGATGGGAAAGTTAATGATGAAAACATTACTTTCTTAGTAGACACTGGAGCTACACGATCCACTGTCAGATCAGCAGATGTGAAAATTCTTCCTCTTTCGGATGAAACAATCCAAGAAGTTAGTGTGTCAAACACCCAGATAAAAACGTACCTTACTGATCCTGTAAAGGTCAGAATAGTGAAATTTTCAGACATGCATAGATTCGTGGTGTGTGACACCAGTCCTGTGAATCTATTAGGAAGAGATTTGTTGTGCAAAATGAATTGCACCATATTCTGTACACCAGACGGAATAGCTTTTGAAACACCAGATGAGGATGTCCTGTTTAAAATGACCATAGCTAATCGAGAGTGTGAGGTTGCTGGAACCTATGCTGTATTCAATCCAGATGAATTGCCCCCAGAATTGAAACAGATAGTAAAAGCAGCAGTCTGGGACTTCACTGGGGAAGATGTGGGCCTAATGAGAAATGTAGACCCAGTGAGAATTGCTGTAAAAGAGGGAGCTGTTTACCCCAACATTCCACAGTACAGACTGACCCCAGTAATAATAGCAGGTGTAACCCCTTTAATTTAGAAAATGATCCAGCAAGGAGTGCTGAGGGAAATAATGAGCAGTCCATGTAATTCGCCTATCATGGGACTGAAAAAGCCAAGTGGGAAATTCAGGATTGTACAAGATTTGAGAAAGGTTAACAAAATTGTTGTTTCCTGTTGTCCAATTGTTCCAAATCCTTCAGTAATTTTGTATCAGATCCCACATGATGCGGAATGGTATACAGTAATTGATTTGTGTCATGCTTTCTTTTCCATACCTTTGCATCATGACAGCCAGCCGCTTTTTGCATTTAGGTTCGGAAACCGTATTTTGGCATGGTGTCGAATCCCACAGGGGTACACAGAAAGCCCTTCCATTTTCAATCAGCTGTTTAAAAAATCTCTGGAAAGCCTTACCATGCCTGAAAATTCAGTTTTGGTACAGTATGTATTGACGACCTATTGGTGACGTCAAAGACACGTGAAGCCTGTGAAACAGATACCATAGCTTTGCTAAATCATCTGGCAGATGGAGGACTTAAGGTATCTCCAGCAAAACTGCAGTACTGTAAGAAGGAAGTGACATACTTGGGTCATAATATTGAGAAAGGCCTGAGGAAAGTAACCATAGACAGAATCCGAATCATTAGAGGAATGAGAGCTCCAATGACCCAAAGAGAAGTAAGAATGTTTCTAGGAATGGTTGGGTACTGTCGTCAGTGGATAAGTAACTTCTCCCTGATTGCCAAACCATTGGTGAAATTGACAAAAAGTGAGGTGAAAGACCCCCTTGAACTGAACAAAGAAGAATTAGCTGCATTCAAACAGCTGAAGAACAGTCTTTGTGAAGCACCTGCACTAGGTATGCCAGACTATGAAAAGGAGTTTGAGCTATTCTGTAGTGAGAGAAATGGGTGTGCACTTTCAGTGTTGATACAGAAACATGGAAGACAAAGAAGGCCAATAGCCTATTTCTCATCAATGTTAGATCCAGTGGCAATAGGTCTGCCAGGATGTCTGAAAGTGGTAGCGGCTACATGCCGAAGCCTGGAACAGAGTGAGGGAATTGTGATGGGATATCCAGTAAAAGTGTTTGTACCCCATAGTGTGGCAATCCTTTTAACAAGGAGTCGAACACAGTTCATGTCACATAGTCGGCTGACTAAGTATGAAAAGGTCATTCTAGGTGCGAACAATGTGAGTCTGGAAAGATGTGTGAATGTGAATCCAGCTACACTTTTGCCTGATGCAGAGAGAGTGGAGATAAGAGAAGAAGCTGAGCATGATTGTCTGGATGTGCTTGATTATTGCATGAAACCTCGTCCTGATATAAAAGTCTTACCACTGCCAGAAAGTGATCATGTGTTTTTTGTGGATGGATCCTGTCTGAGAACGGAAGAGGGAGTGTTGAGTGCAGCCTATGCAGGGTGTACAGTTGCAGCAGTTATAGAGGCATCACCCTTGAAAGCAGTTAGATCCGCTCAAGTAGCAGAAATAGTGGCATTAACCAAAGCATGCAAGATTGGGAGAAATGCAAGAGTGACTGTGATGACTGACAGCCAGTATGGTTTCGGAGTTGTCCACGATTTTGGCCAACTATGGCTACAAAGAGGTTTCCTGACCTCAAGTGGAACTCCCATAAGGAATGCAGAAGTGGTGGGAAAATTGCTTGAGGTGATACAGATGCCCAAAGAATTAGCTGTGGTGAAATGTGCTGCTCATGGACAGGGTAGTGATTACATCACTACCGGAAACCGGTTTGCAAATGACATGGCTCAGTATTGTGCCCGAAACAAATATTCAATCAATCGGTCAAAGGAAAAGGAAATGTCTTTTTGCTCCATAATGTTTACTAACGTTGTGGGAACATGGGAAGAAGTGAGGCAACTGCAGGATGAAGCAGGGGATGAGGAAATGAGACAGTGGGTAAAAGCAGAATGTGCCCCCAGAGAAAAGGATCATGTGTGGGTATATCGAGATGGAAGACCAGTAATGCCTGATAGCATGATGTCAACCATGGCACGGATGTATCATGGCCAAGGACATCTGGGAAGGGATGCCATGATAAGGGCCTTTAAACAGACCTGGTATAATCCAAAATTCAGGCTAATTGCAGAAAGTCTCTGTCAAAGATGATTGACATGTCAACAGTACAATCCAGGAAGAAAAACAGTGGTGAGTCTGGGTACCATAGGTCGGGAAGGAGGACCTTTCACTAGAATGAAAGTAGATTTTATTGAAATGCCCCCTTACAAGAAACTGAGGTATGTTTTGGTGGTAGTTTGTCTGTTCTCTAGGTGGGTGGAAGCATATCCGACCAGAAGAAATGATGGAATCACAGTGGCCAAGCTGTTGTTGAGAGAATTCATCCCAAGGTACGGGTTCCCAATAACCATTGAATCAGACAGAGGAGGACATTTCTACAATGAGATCATGAAACTGATTTGTGAAGCATTAGGTGTACAACAGAAACTGCATTGTGCCTACCGACCAGAGGCTTCTGGTATGGTCGAGCAAATGAATGGTGCCATCAAAAATAGAATTGGAAAAATGTGTTTAGCCACAGGGTTAAAATGGCCTGATGTCTTGCCTCTGGTTTTGATGACCATTAGGTCTACTCCCGATAGAACCACAGGTTTGAGTCCACATGAGATCATCATGGGCTGTGCCATGAGACATGTGTTTGTGCCAGTCAACAAGCTGATGACTATAACTGATGACATGATTTTGGATTACTGTAAAGGCCTGGCTGACGCAGTTCATTCTGTGTTTCACCAGGTTAGAGCGGATGCCACCACTCTTGAAAGAAAACCAGCCCATGATTTGAGCCCAGGGGATTGGGTAAGGATAAAAGTGCACAGAAGAAGAAACTGCCTGGTTCCAAGGTGGGGGAGGCCAAGACAGGTCATCCTGACTACAACAACTGCTGTGAAGTGTGCAGGACTGAAGAACTGTATACATGCTAGTCACACTCTGAGAGTTCCAAATCCAGCAGAAGGCATTGGAAAAGAATACTTTGACGAATCAGAATCAAGTGATGAGTCAAGCAGTGAAAACACAAGAACAAAAGAAAAACCTGAAAGGGGGGAAAATGAGCCAAGACTAGTTCAGACTCCTAGAGAGGAAATTCTGAGAAAAAGATTGCAGATTTCAGACACTTCAGATTCTGGAGATGAGCAAACTGCAAGTGGTGAACACCGAAAGAAGAAAAGAAAAGAACATTCAATCAGAAGTAACATTTACACCAAACGAGAGAGTAGAAGAAATTCCACCTGAGAAAATACTGGAAGAAGAAGAGGAAGGGACAGTTGTAGAAAGAGAGGGACAGATTGCGGAAGATCCCCGAGGAGGTGTAGGGAACTGCAACATCCAGACAGGTGAAGGGACATTAAGTCAGCAAGAAGATTTCGTGCCGGAGACCCGAGGAGGGACAGAAGTAGGGCCAACCAAAGAAGTGGAAAAGTAGACTTCTGAAAAGGAAAAATCAAATGAAACAGAATCTGAGGACAGCGAAACAGAGATTCCAGAAGGTCGAGTTCTGAGAAAGAGAACCTGGATCGATGAAAGAAACGGCAAAGAGGGCAAAACGAGAAGGAACGCCAAAGGAGATATTTGGCCAAATAAAATTAAGAAATTAAGATACAGATTGACACGAGCTAAACCCTCAGAGGCTGAACAAGTGAATGAAGTAACTAGTCAGCATCCAGAGAAAGAGGGAGAAACAGAAGTGTCAGAAGCAAACAAACGAGCAAGGAAGCCAAATCAGAAATATAAGTCACCTGAATGGACGTACGTGGCACTGCCTGAACAAGGAGAAGAGGCAGATAGTCAAGGAAATCCAGAGGAGACTTGGCTGAAACTGATAAAAGAAGAAGAGACTGGGGAAATCCTGAGAGTTATCTTATCCGACATCGGAGAAGAAGCGGAAGATCAGGAAATCCTGCATGTGGATGACGAGCAAGAAGTGAAAAACGACGTAAGACCAAGCTGAGTAATTTAGGCGATCCTTGTAGGAATACAGAGGATTGAATAAGAAAAAAAAATTGCAATATTTGGACAACTTGGAAAGTATTAGCTTTAAAAAGCTAAAGGAGGCAGAGTAGAAGAGGCTAAATCAAAAGACACGGTTAGATCTAACAAGATGGCTAACATAAATGATAACAAGAGTAGATGTACCTTCATGAGAAGATGGTGCAAGACATGTTGCTCTTGTACAGGACTATTGATGCTTCTTTGGAGCATACTTGCTCTTTTGATCTCTTTCAAAGTAACTCTAGATACATTAGCAGGACATACTGAGAATATGACTAATATAGTGAAGAACTCACAAAAAGTAATACCGGTTAGAACAAGCACAGAGCATGTGCATCAAGATAGGTCAATAAATGATTTCTCTAGTAATGTGTTTTCAAAATTGTTGTATGAATATGTTAAAACAATGGAAGTAAGGGATTGCTACGTCTGCATGCAATTACCTGCATCTGTTTCAGAAGGGGTGACTTATCATCACCTCCCAGCAACTTATAGAATAACATGTAGCGTCTTGACTAGTATATTTTATCAAGTAGGAAAATTAGAGTACAATTTGTCTAACATAGATAATATTCTTGGACGATTGCCCATGAATAAAGAATTAAATCCAGCTAAAGAAGCTAATACATTAGGAGAAATTTTTATAGAAACTAAAGGACTAACTCTAGAGTATATTTTTAAGAACAATTTAACTCGTAGTTTAAAACCAGAAGAGAAAACATTCTTGGATATGGTTGAGGAGAGAAGGTTGAAAATACACAAGAATGCAGAAGGACATAAAGAAGGAGAAAACATTTGGGCAATAGATGGGAACAAAGAAACACAAGGTGATGTTAGACCAACCATAGCTATAGATTCACCACAGAAAGGTAAATTATGCATCATGAGAGAAAGATCCCAGTATGATTACATATACATAGGGACAAGTGAGTGTCATGATACATACTTCATTGCATCTGGATGGGGATTTAGAGGTGGAGAAGACCCAGTTTTCCCTGGATTGTATTATATTTGTGGGAACAAGGCTTATTACAGGCTGCCTGACCATTGGTATGGCACATGTTATGTAGGCCTGGTCTTTCCAAAGATCTTTCACATGGATAGAGTAGAAAATAGTGGACCAAATAACCTACTAATGCTTAGTAAAAGAGAAACTTGGTTAGAAATTGTAGGTGATATTTTTGGAGCCTTGATACCAGCAGTGGGAATATCTTTGAATGCAAATAATAATCGGAAGCTGTCCACCATAGTGGATCGTTTATCAACAAGCACAGCTGGAGGATTTCTATTGGTAAACACTGAATTGGTTGCCATGCGTGCTATGATTATGCAAAATCGACTTGCCCTTGATATACTATTGGCAAAAGAGGGTGGAGTCTGTGGAATGCTGAAAGTTCAACATTGTTGCACTTACATTCCTGACGAAAGCAGAGATCTAAAAGTCTATATCAAAAATATTACAGAATTGCATGACGAAATAAAACCACTGGAGGTTAAAAGT
Source organism: Triturus cristatus (assembly GCF_964204655.1). Lineage (NCBI taxonomy): Eukaryota > Metazoa > Chordata > Amphibia > Caudata > Salamandridae > Triturus > Triturus cristatus. The sequence goes on from NC_140581.1 coordinate 1,138,058,189, forward strand.
ATCTGGACTAGAATTAGTAATAAGATGGCTGCTATAAAAGCTTTCTTAGGTAAATTAGGTAGTACTATAATAGGGAAAATACTATTTCCATTAACCTGTGTAATTTTTGTATTATTACTACTTAGATTAGGTTGTATGTGTTGTAGATATAGGAGAAATAAAAAGAAGATTAAAAGAAAAATTTACAAAAAGAGAGAAAAGAAACCAGAAAAAGATCTCAATGAAATAGAAATGGAAGAATGGAATGATAGAAATCAACGAGAAGATGAAAGGGAAACTGAATTTTAATTAAGCAAAAAGACATTTCAAATTTCTGCAAAAGGGGAAAACCAAATTGAAATTTGTGGGTTATTTTTTGTGGTGATAAAATCACCAAAGGGGGGATTGCTGGAGCGGGTAAAATAAAATTATTTGGTATACCCAATCCATTTATATATGTTTATATTAAAAGGACTAAATGATAATTTTAATGATTAAACAGTATGCTGTGATAAACTAACCAACCTTATTAATCAAGAGAACATACGTGGGAATGCATTTGCATGGCTAAATTAATAAGTGAACTAAGATTGTACGCATATTAAATTTATATGTTTAGCTTAAGTAACGTTTATGTGATTTTCGCTTAAATAAATCTGCATTTAACGGCTTTAATTGTCGCATATGGCTAGATAAATGCATACACATAGGGGTAGTAGCAAGGGAATAACATTGTTTTATTCATTTCCATGTATTAATTACGTTTTGTGTTTCTTTACCTTAAGTTGACTATTTCGGCCTGCTAAAAGATGGCCACCAACTGAATCCACACTAAAGTATATGACTTCATGCAATTGACAGCAGAGGAAGGCGTCTGCACTGATTACGCAGCAACCTCTCCTTGAACCCCTGTACCAGGTCCATGAAGACTACTCTGGGCGAGATGCCAGTGTCCCTGAACATGGATGAAAATGTTGCTAGTTGGAACCAAAAGCCACCTTTTCCACAATAGACAGATACATTCCTGACCTGGGAACGATTTTCCCATACGCCTGGTTGAATACATCATCCGAATGTGAACATTAAATATGTTACTTAAATTCTTGGGACGGGGCTGAATTTAGCCAATGAAATGACTAGAAATTATGAAATATTTCCTTTATATGCAAAATTTCAGTATAAATATTAGTAGTCCAGAGAGGGAAAATTACCGCTTACCACCCTACGATCTTGAGACGCGCCCTGATCGATGCTATTCACGACGCTGACAGCAGAGGACGGGACGTTAGACTCTTTGATGATTTTCTGAGGACCCGATTCTGACTTAGAGAACGACAATTAGCCAGAATAGGTAATTATGACAAAAAATAATATTGCATTAATTAGGATTTAACCTGAACTTTAATTAGATAAAGAAATTGATTGTTTAAAGAACTGTGTCGGGTGGTTATTTCTTGAAATGTATATATTTATTAGCATAATAAATTGAAGTGTTTATCATCACCTTCCTAGTCAACTAAATGATCCAATTGGCCTCCGGATGGAGGAAATGTCAGGATAAATTAAATAGATGTGGTCTCCTCCGTCCAAGGGAAATAAAGCTGTAGTTCGGAAGGGAAATTTGAAGACCCAATCTCCCCTGTAGGCACGGATAGATTGATGTGAATGAATGTTGGTGTTATGGGCCCCACCAGCGTGTGATGTGTGTATGTGCGTGTGACTGTGAAATCATTCCGTCCGTGGAAGCAGAAGGAGATTTTGTGTTCTGAACTGCACCACGCTAACCTCGGTGAGTCTATATCTTTCACTACCAATAAGGTTTCAATTAGACCATTTAAAAAGAGGGAGAACAGGGTCGGGGCTAAGACACATCCCTGTCTCACCCCTTTCTCTACAGGGAAAGGAGCTGTCAATTCCCCTTTCTTGCCATATCTTACTCTCGCGTATGTATCCTGGTGTAAGCGCTTCAGCTGGTGGCATAAATAAGTTGGTACTCCCATGTCACGGAGTAAGCCCCATAGCTGATCGCGCTGCACCATATCGAAAGCGGATTTAAGGTCCACGAAGGTTAGATATAGGCTACCACCCTCCAAAATTACTGTTTTCCAATGGATCAGTTGCAATCTGAAAATCTGGTTCATTGTTGAAATTTTAGCCCTAAAACCAGCTTGTAAAGGTGTTAAGTCTTTCTTTTCATCCATCCATGATTGCAATCGGCCCAGGAGAACACAGGCAAATATCTTTTGGGTAACGTCAATAAGACTTATTGGGCGGTAATTCGCCGGGTTGAGCGGGGAGCCTTTTTAATAAATGGGAATGATTTCTGCTCCTGCCCAAGTCGGAGGCAGCATCATACCTTGGAGGATAGCGTTAAAAAATAACCATAGATAAGGTGCCCACACTAATTGTTCATTCTATCCAGACCCGATGCCTTTGCTGGAAGCAATTTGCCCAATGCTGCAGTGACCTCTATCATCGTACAGGGGGTGCACTAGTATTTAAGGGGGTTTTATTTATTGCAGATTCCCTAGCCACTACGTCTCCATCTAAGGACCTCAAATATAACATTTTAAAATGGGATCTCCAAACTTCTTCCCCTAAGTATGGTCAATAACTGAGTTGCCTTCAGTTTTTCCAGTTTTCACTAGATTCCAAAAGCCTCTCATATCTCTATTGTCTAAAGCTTTTTTAACTGCTTCCCATTTATCTATCTCCCACGATGATTTAGCTTCAGCTAGCATTTTTTTTATATTGAGCCCTGATTTCTTTAATACGTGGGGTGTCATTATTTTTTATCCCCAGTAATAGGGCGTGTTTAGCTTCCCTGCACGCTTTGTTGTACCAGGGATGTTTGGGTTTAGTGTCTACGTCATTATTATTATCACCATCATAGAAAAATTCTGCCAGTTTTGAAAACATGTCCTCATGATTTTTGCCTAATACCAACAGAGATTCAGAAACTTGACTATTTACAGACACTTGAAATGCAGATTTTAAGAAGGGAGTAATTTGTTCATTCAAGGAGGCCACTTTTTCCTTTGACTGTATAAATGTTCCCCAGCGTACTCTTCTACCACCTTCAGTTGCTAATAAATTTGGGACATGTTGGGTGGGTAAATTCAGGTGGTTGTTGGGCTGTGGGAAAACAATTTCTAGCACCAATGGGTTATGGTCGCTTTCGCAGCGAGGTTGGACAGAAAAATCACTAATTCTATGCCATAACTCAACGTCTACCAAAACGTAATCAATTATAGATGCATAGCCCTGCTTATTAAACGTAAAATTACCCGGACCATCAGACGAGAACCGACCATTACATGCCCTAAGTGAGTGGCTAAAAGTGAGTGAGCTCATCTGCAGAACTAATGGGGTCCAGCCCCTTATTTGGTAAGCGTTACATTCGGGAATTGACCAAACCGAATCTTCCTCACTAGTGATGGCAGTGGTTAGACCATTTAATGGTTCAAAATGACAATTGAAGTCCCCGCCAATAATTACATATGTGAGCTCGGGCAAAGTATGAAGAAAGGTAGACAGACAATCTACAGTCTGTGAAGTTTGCCCCTGCCTCACTGGATGTGAATCGATGTTAATAATATCAATTTTCAAAATATTATGGAAGGTGAGAAGGATACACAAAATATCAGGAGAAGGGATATCTATCATTTTGATTATACAACCCAGATGTATACCGACCCAAGTAAAAAGACCCCCTGATGGTCTCCCCCTTGGCCCCTGAACAGCTGGAATACAATATGCCACATAACCCACTCTGTGAAGAAAAACAGCCTCTTGTCTAACATTCATATATATAATTCTGATTATATTTTTAGAGAGAACCCCTCCTTATCGCCGCACAGACTATAAAGAAATTCTTAAAAATATATTGGTCCTGAAGAAGGAGACGTGAAATTCGCATACAGTCTCGGAAACGTGCGTAGACCGACCAGCGACCACATATCTGGGAGACCCATAGTAGAACTATGTGTTAATGCTTTGACCAAAATCCTTTGTGTTTCTCTCAAGAATCTTACCAATTCCTGGACTACAACTCAAACAGGATCTCACACCAGATGTGGTTTTTTATTTTTTTTAAAAGGAAACCTTTTTGTGGTATGATTGATAGTATGCAAGGGTAGAATGACAGGTGAGAATGACAATGTGATGGTATGTTTTCATGGGGTTTCTCTCTTAATGTTTTCCTATTTGTCCCTCTAAATTCAATTATTTGAACCAAAAAATATTTTTATCTTTATGTGTCCTTTCTATTCTTATAAACTGTTGTCACCCAATTTAATGTGAAATATCTGTATGGAAATATCTATTTTGTATACAAATTATGTGTTACATGAAATTATATAAATGATTTGTCATAAAAATAAAAACTAATAAATAGACTTAAGAGTAAGTTGTCCTTGAAATGGATTGTGGCTCTGGGGACTACCAAATGTATGAATAACTATCATTGACAATTAAGATAGGTTAGACAAGAGGCTGTTTTTCTTCACATGTGCTCTTTCCCCTCCTCTTGAACCTAAAAGAAACTAGGGGAACCCTTCCTTCCACATACATAACCCACTCTGTGCATATCTAGCCATGACCAGGTTTCCTGGAAGAGGCATAGCTCATGGGTATCTATATACTCTCCCCAATCTGGGAGATCCATTTTTGAGCTAAGACCTGCTATTTTCCAGGATAGGATCTTAGTGTTCTGTATTGAACACCCGTCCTGTTGTACACCTTGGTACAAAATTTTAGCCTGATCATGAGGCCCAGACTCATCCCGAGGGGTGCAGTCCCCTTGTATCTTAACATATACACTAGGAGTACTTGGTGCTGGAATAACCTCATAGATATTCTCAGAGAGTTGAACACCCTTCTCAGTTCTTCCACAATTTTGGGGCCCGGGTTGCTGATTGTTAGTGGGGATCAAATATTTACAAGTAGGATTTAGTCAATCGACCAGGTCGAGGGAACCAAATCTATTGCTGACAGGGATGTTAAATGTCATAATGTTTTCACAACCCTGGGCCATATTTGACAAATTGCTACTCTGTGCTCTCGATTCCCATTTTTTATACACGCTTCCTACTCTATCTAGCAAGGGACTAGAGGGATAGAAGTAACCCAGGGGAAGTGTCTGGATACCTCCTATCTCCCTGGGGGATCCCCATTCGAGGATGTGTTTAACCGCCCTTCTATCCCTAAAGTTGATCAAGACACAATCCCCCAAAATGTCTTTTCGCCTCTGCCCCAACCAACTAACCCTACGGGTGAATAGAATTTCACTGTAGATTGAGTGGGGGAGTGGTCTGTTTTTATTTAACCAATAAGTAACTTTATTTTTGAGTTCAAGATATGTCTCCCCTCGACCTGATGACAACTCTGGTACTCCTGCTAGTAACACAACATAAGATATGGAGGCTGGAGGCACGTTTATACAGGGAAGTATAGAATTGGTTTCCTTTTGCTTAGAATAGGGAATATTCCTAATGTCTGCCTCACAAGTTCTTTCTACCTGTTTTTTAGTTGTCAGACCGGGGGTAGTTGCCGTAAGCCTAGAATCTTGGTCGTTATTAAAAAGATGAGGCACTCTCTGTTCAAGAATATTTGGGCCCTGATTTTGTTGGGCTGAAAAATCAGTCCTGGTGGACGAGTTGGTTTGAACAGTCAATGCTTGCTCTTCAGGGAGGGGATGCAGGGAAGGGACAACTGGAGATGCCATTAATTGTTGGGGAGCAGTTAACCAATTTGGGGGTTTACCAGATTCAATGGTATGGAGAACAGTATTGATTTTAGTCCCCCATGATTCCATCAGTGTGATCAACTTATCAATATGTCTCAATGCATCCTCGAATTCAGATTTTATAAACTGTTCGAGATATGCTTTGAGCTCCGTGGCCAAATGCGATACCCATACTGGAGGCACCGAAGATTTGATACTACTTTCATCAGCAATATAACTCCCTTGCTGTTGGTTTTTCGCCACCCCAGTAATGTGTTTCGCATATTTCCCTCCCTTTCGATCATTTTGCTTCTGTAGTGCTCCTTTTCTTTTTGCCCCCCACCCGTACCAGTCTTACTAGTGTTACCTGCAGCTATGGTTTCTCGTGTAGACGACAAGTCTAGAATGGTAGGAACAACTATTGGTTGGGGTGAATGGAAAGCCTCTGGATCCGTAGATTGTGAGATACTTGGGATCATTGGTGTTATTGAGAGGCTTCTCTCAGTGCGTTCTATTTCACTGGAGACTGCTCCAATAGCCTGCTGCAGCATTCTGTCGATGGCAGTTGGTTGGGCAATGGGTTGAGCAATAGGGGTTCGAATTGGGGCTTTCTGTCTAGTAGTCGGCCTTGGGTGTGGGGGGAACTTTTTCCCATAATTATTAGATATTAAGGCCTCCTCAAACCCCGACGGGACCAGCTGATGTTAATCAATAAAATAGGGCAAAGAGTCTCCCCACAAATCTACAAATAGTTTTGTATCTGGGGTTATACTCTAAAAAAAAAAAACAAGTCTATCCCAAGTTTAACAATGCTCCATGGGGACTAATACACAGACATTAGGCTCACAAGAGGGATATAAAAGGGGGGTGGCCCAGCCCAGCCTCGATCAGTCTCAGGCCCTTGGCCCGGCACGTCCCGCGCAGTGGGGTGTGTGGCAGCGCTTTATATCGCGATGGTGACGCCTCCGCTCTAAACAGCTGGGGGTGGTTTTGTAACTGGCGGAGTTGGTGTGTTGGTGTGTTACACTCTGGGACACCGAGTTCCACCAGAATGTGGCCGCTACAGGGACCAGCAAAGGGAGACTGCGGTGATGGTGCCAAGTTCTCCAGAAGATGCGGAGTACCCCCGGTCTCTCAGGCGTCCCTACCAACAGCAAACCGGCGTGGCAAGCAAGAACAAATCGCTGCTAGGTGTAGTGGCCAATTGCTGGGCTTGTAATGGCACACTTCAGCGACTATCACCTTGCGTGCACTACAGGCTTCAGGCCAAATCCGTGCACCTTAGTCTGCTCAATTCTTCCTAGCAGGGACACCCAAGTTCGTACTTCACCAGTAGACGAGGCCAGTAAGCAATACAAAGTCTTATGCAGGGCAACTGTGCGTCCCACGTGCTCAGAGGAGCTCTATCCCGTGATGCTCCAGAGAAGCCCTGCTGCGCTGCAGGTATTAACAGTGGGGGATGGTGAAAGACACTTTCGTTGAGTAGATACAAAGGCGCTCGCTGCTCACCGTGACTGTAGGCTGGCAATCAGGTCGCCGATTGAACGGAGTGACGCAGGGTATTTCCCGGTAGCTGCGTGTTCTCGCTACCGCTCCAGCCTAGGCCTTGGGTCCTCAGCCACCGTCCTCATCAACACCCTCAATCAGGCCCACTAGGCAGACCGTCGATCTCGGATGCCCGCCCCCACAGCCCGCTCACCAGGGCACCAGGGTAGAGCTTCTGCACTAGCTCGGCTGCCAGGAGGTCGGGCACTTTCCTTTCTTTTGAAGCTCTGCTCGGCCACCAGCCGACATCTGCAGCAGGTCCTGGGCGCTCGTCAGCAAGTAGCACCTGGGTCCCCGGAAAACCTGGTGTGGATTCAGCCAGCCCAGCCCTTCCTGGTTCTTCAGAGCGCGGTTCTTGACCCCCGCGGCTCTGCTGCCGCTGGTTCAGCTCCCACTGGGCCTCACTGGGGCTCACCGCGACTCGCCGGAGCTTCTTGCAGCCTCCCGCGGCTTTTCGGTTCAACTTCCGATTCGCGGTCCTTGGCTCCCACGAAATTTTCGGCTTCAAATGTGCCCATCAGCATATGTTTATCGCTGTAGTAGCGGGCCGCTCAATTGGGCCTTGCTTTCAAGCCCGTCCAGGATGCTTGCTTTATGGACTGTGACTCCCCCGTCTCTCAGCAATTCCTCAGGCGGTCAGGGAGTCTGCTTTGCGGGTGAATGCAGCCCCCAGTCACTAGTACTTTCGCATGCTGGTGCTCCGCAGGCTCTCCGAAGCCGCTCCAGTTCCCAATGCGCCAGCAGCAAAGGCGGGCCTGACAGTCCAGCGCAAATCCTTCCTTCCCTCAGGTCGACCTCACTGCGCTGCGATGTTTCAGCAGCTATGACCTCCACAGGGCAGGCCCCCCCAGTGTTCCCCAGGCAGCTGAAGTTCACGCTGGGGCTTAAAGTGGAAACAACTTGCAGTTTGACCGTGCGGGGATCCCTTCTAATGAGCAATCCAGATCGGCAGGGCAACTCCGTTCCCAACTCCACTAATTACCAGGCTTCCTCCTCGGTACTCACCGGGGATGGGGCGGCTGCTGATGCTGCATGGCTCAGGGGCCTCCGGGGGAGGCAAAGCTGGATGTCTGTCTGGGCTTGGGTGTCCGGCTTCCTCCTTCCCGTGCCCTCGGAGCCTGCTGCTGCCTGCAAACATTCTCTCCCTCTTTACCACGGTAGCTCAGCTTCCCTCCAGCCCCGGTGGATTGCAGGAGTCTGGCCGGAGGAGAAGGGACGCACTGGGCATCAACATTATGCTACTGGAGGCCAGACGATCCATATGAAAAAACACCACACAATCAAGTGGGAGGAGCACCTTAAAAAAAATTCTGACCATGTCTTGGTGGTGGGGAGAGGCGGGGAACATCAGCTACAAGTCCAATCACGGTGGAAGGTGATGATGAGGAAGAAGAGGGAGACATCTTCACGCAAAGCAGGCTTGTCCCCAGCAGTGTGTCAGCAGATTCAGCAACTTCACAATGGCACAAGACTCAGAGTGAGATGGAGACATGTTGGCATACAGTGACTGCCCCACCACCACAAGGCACAATGAGTCAACCACTAGCATCTACTTCTCAAAAGACGCCTGTGCCAGTGCCCCAAGAAAAGAAGAAAATCCAGGCTACAACTATGGGCATGTTTAGGCAGGAGGGGCCATACGAGTAAAACCACCCAACCGCATGTTTGTACAAGGGAAGCTAGCAAAAATGTTAGTGCTGGACCTCCTACCTTTTTCTTTTGTGGAGAGAGTGGGATTCTTAGAATGTGCGGCAGCCATCTGCCCAAAATGGAAGGTTCCAAGTAGGACCTATTTTTCCAGAGTGGCTGTTCCAGCGCTGCATCACAATGTGCTGCAGTTGGTTGGACAAGCTTTGCAGAAAAGTGTTGTTCACATCATCCACCTAACGACGGACATGTGGACCAGTTGTAACGCGGCTGATTACATGTGCATCACTGCACACTGGATCTCTTTTGCAGGGGTAAAGAAAAAGATATCTTCAGGTCTTGGCCCTGTAGAAAGGTTTAGGAGCTTTCAGCGACATGCAACAGTGACCATGTTCGTGATAGAGAAATCATATACAGCAATTAACATCTTGGAGGAATTTAACAGTAAAGTGTCTGAATGGCTGCAACCCAGAGGTTTTAGAATTTGATTTGTTGCCACGGACAATGACAGTAACATAGTCAAGGCCATGTTAGTCAGAGGCAATTTCAGGGTCCTGTGTTTGGCCCATTGACTCATCCTGGTAGTGCAAGACTTCCTCAAAAAGAATCTGTACTTATTTCAGCCATTCTTTTAAAGCCCGGAAGCAGCTGTGGGTTATTCAGCATTATAATAGAGCACCAGTTATAGCCCTGATACAGGAGGTGCCAACATGTTGGAACTCCACCTCTTACATGTTGCCACATCTGTTTGAGCAGTGCAAACAGATCTATGACCATGCCATTCAACGAGGAAGGGATGCAGTTGGGAAAGTTATGACCATGGATGTGAACGAATGGGGCCTAGTCAAATGCCTGACACAGATGCTACTCTCTTTTAAGGTTTTCACACGGGAAGTTACCAAGGAAGACAGTAAAATAGGCCAAGCTATCCCGTTGTTGCATCTCCTACAAGACCAGGTAAAGAAGGTGTCTGAAATGTTCGCCTCTGTAGGTGTGAATAAAAACACAGAAACGCCTCACTTGGTTGAGACCTTTGCTTCTAAAATAAGGCTGCAACATGACATCATCGAGTCCAAAGAGTATTAGGTCTGGGCGTAGTTCGCGGAGTTTTGCTATGTGGAACTCCGCGAAGTTAAAAAAAAACTCTGCGAAGTTCCATGAGTGGCGTAGTGCAGTCCAAACTGCAGCTTGTGCTGGTATTCCTGCCGCTCGGGTAGAAATTCTACCGTTGGGAAAACACTCCGCTGCACATCGCGAAGTGGAGTTTTCTGCACTCCGCGAGTTCCATAGAGTGCGGAGTGCATAAAACTCCGCAAACTCCGCGAACGGAGCGAAGTTCACTGCCCAGGCCCAAAGAGTACATCTGTGCCACACTACTTGATCCACAGTACAAATAAATTCTGCCCACTTTCATTCCATTTTTCTGAAGGGGGTGTTTTAAAATACAAGAGGTGGATTGTAGAGCAAGCCGGAGACTTGGAAGAAGAATGGCCGAAACTTCGAGTCCTACCCGCAGTTCTGGGGTGCTGCCTTCAACTTCCAAAGAGGGCAGCCTTGTCTCACAGCAGGCAAAAACGTCATCAACCAGACCACCAGCAACAACAGCAACAGAAGTATCGGACCCAACCTCTGCATTGTATTGGTTTCAATTAGCAGGGCTCAAGTCCAGTGCAGAGGCGATGGTAAAACAGGTTGAGCAAGTGGCAGTATCAATGGCGATCCACAGGATGATCCTGGAGTATCTGGATGATCCAAAAGTGGTGTATGTGGATCAAAATCTATTGATGTATTGGTATGGGAAGATGCACCAATGGCCAGAGCTCAGCAGGCTGGCAATAAAGTATCTGGTATGTCCTGTTGCCAGTGTGTCTGCTGAACATGTGTTCAATGTACTTGATTCTGTTGTCACAGTGAAATGGACCAGTCTCTCGCCTCAAAATGTGGAGAGATTGACTATGATCAAAATGAACCAACATTTTATACCACACTATTACACCGTTCCTGAGACAGCAGCACAGGAGGAGGAGAAGGATGATTGGTCTGAAATTGATTCACATGTGTTAGCCTGCCAACTTCTGTGTGAACCACCTGAGTTTGAGGATGAACTCCACTTCCCAGACTAAGTATGCCAGTGCCCCAATAGAACTTTTACATTTTTTCTCATTGAACTTTGTTCTTTTTTTACAAAAAAAACAACAACCAAATAGCTACAGGAACAATATTTTTGTGTCAGATTTATGCTGCCCCACCTTTTTTAAATTGGTCACATACTATTGTCGGATTGTAGTTGGACCAGTGTGCATTGAAGATGCCTCCACAATTCCTTCAGGCCATTGGGGACAATGCCTGACCCCTCTCATGCCTATTTCTTGATGCCTATGCCTTTTTGCATCACTTAGCACTACAAGGGCTGCCCCATGAAATCATTTATTATCTACAAGACTGACTGCCAATACTAAATTTCAATGTGTTGTCTGCATCAAAGATGATTGTATACCTAATACCTGAACTACCCGTGCTTGGATTAAATGAGGTAAATTCAACTTTTGCAACAGTGAGTGACTGAATTTGGTTTTAATATGGTTTACGTCCACAATTTTGTATTTTATGAGGTTGTGACAGACATTTTCAGTGCATCTAATTTAGTTCTTACGATTAATACTGTATTTTATGCTGCCCTGATGATGTCTTTTTTACAACTCTTGTTCTTGATATAGTGCTTGTTTTCTTTTTAACCCTGTATTCATGGACCCATGATGGCTATTCTGTACTGTTTAACTATATGGAGATGATTTTTTTAAGTGTGTTTGTTTGACTCTATGGTTTTTTTATTTGTAAAAAACGAATAAACTGTTATGATGATGACTGATTGCATGAGTGATGGTTTAAGTTGATTGATGATTCACTTGGTGGCAGACAGTGAGGGAGAGTGTTGAACTGTAATGTGGAAACCTGCATGAGATAACTGATTTGCAATGTTTGGGGCCTGAGGGTTGGGTGATAATTTTTCCCCTGGAGGTGATTGGCCTTCACAAACTTACTTCACAAACTTACTTAGAAAAAAAGTATCAACCTGTATGGTCCACTCCTTTGATCCTTCTGATTTCTCATCATCTAGGATGGCTGCCCCCAGACAATCATTGTATTTGCAAGACTGCCAGATTCCAATCTGTTGCTTGCTTTAACCCCTTCAGCGCTGCGCGGATTCCCCCACGGTGCTGAAGGGTTCGAGCGCGGGCGGGGCCATGACGGAACGGTTCCATCATGAGCACAGCTCAACCGATGCTCATGACGGAATCGTTCCGTCATGAGCATGGAAGGGGTTGAAGGGGAGAAAGTGTACCTACCACAGTGCATGGAGTGAAACAGCTAACCATTGCACCAATAAGTGATCAGATTATCAAGTGACCGTGATTAATGATTGATGTGGAGGCTGAAAGTAAGGCAGGGTGTGTTGAACTGTAATACAGGACATTTCTTGAGATGATGCTTGATTTGCATTGTCTGGGACTTGAGGGATGGCTGCTCATTTTGTTCCCTGTAGGTGATCAGTCCTTTCACACTTAGCAAAACTGCAGGGTGTGCTCCTTTTTTCTGGTTCTTCAGAGACCAGAACATTCACTTTAGTTAACAAACACAAACCTATGCAAAATACTTCAATTCTGTTTCTCTACTTGTGCTTCAACAGCAGTGCACTCCACTCCTATCTTGCTAGGGTCACCGTGATTCATGATGATGATGGCTGGTCTGGGACGGCGTTTATCAGAGTCAGGAGGAGTATCATGGAAGCACTCAGGGCAGAAGCTGCAGGACTAACTCATCAACAGCTAGATGCAAGAAGTTATTGAGTATCGAATTCAATTCAAAGGTAAACCAAGAGTCTGAGGCCTAATACTCAGCTGTGTGGAATAGAGGGAGGTCTGTTTGTGAAATGCTGTTCTGTGTGTGTGTGTTGGACTTGTGGCAAAGGTGATACTCTGAGTTCCATTTTTGTTTTTTTTCCCCTTCCCCTGAGTCTTCTTGATACACTCCTCATGAAGCTTACCTTCCTTCTGTCCTTCTCCTTGACTCTAAAATACAGTTTCTCTTTCAGAATCCGCAGGACTTCTTCTAGTCTCCTTCGTGAACGAAAGGCGAAAACTAGCTGAGCTCAACATTACTCCTGTTTACCTACCAGACCAGTGCAGACAGGTCTCAAAGAGTGGACAGTCCCAGGGAGAATACACATATACTACCCAATTTTGCAATAAAGTATCATTTTTCTTTTAACTATTATATTAACTAAGAGAAGTGAGTGGGAGGGTTCACTCCCCAACCTAGAGGACAAAACATTTAGATATTTGAAAAATTAGGTCTCGGGCAGAAGGGCTGTTTGCAATGCATTTATCTGTACTCTGGCATACTCATTCCATTGTTTCCTTCTAACAACAGATTGATGGTGAATGATGTGCTGCTTATTGGCCAGATGAATGTTGGCCTTGTGTTGTAGGGCCTGTCTTTGTCAAACCTTTCCCCAAATCCTATCACCCATCCATTCATCAAACCACTAGCCCTCTGCCCCCGAGCTGTGTGATTTATTGAGGTGTGGCTTAAATTACACCATCAATGGATCACGCACTTGGTGTGGCAGATGCTGTGAAAGCAACACTAACTTACTGTAGAATCTTCTAAACAGTAGCCCACACCAGCCCATACCAACCCATATATTAAAAATGATCCATATTTGATAAATAGAATGAAGAACATGAGTCGTCAGTATCATCATTCAGGCCTTGTGCTGCGTACCTGTAAACGCCTAACCTAAGCTTGACCACTCCAGATGTTGAGTCCATTTTTTATAACTTGATGATTTCCCAAATAATATTGCTAGCTCCACGTTGGCGAAATATTTCTAATATTGTTATTTTTTTATTTTTAACACAATCAGGCATTCTAATTGTGTCATCACGTCGTACTCAGGTGGTGTCAATTCTTTGTAAATCTTTGATAAATATATAACCCACTTACTCAGTCTTTCTACTTCCATTTAGTTGCCTATGATGGATAATCAATCAATCCTTCAGATCAATACAACGCTTGGAGCACACCTGGGTGGAAGTGGGACCTTGCTTGTGAAGTTGTGATGCCTCTCCTGTTATTGCTGCGTGTGTATTCAGGTAAGACAACTAGTATGGATGAAATTCAACTTAGTAAGAAATAAAGTAACTGCTACAGTTTTTTATCTAGATAGTTGCACACAATATAGGTCATCATGGCAGCATTCCCGATAATGGTCAAGATAGCTAGAGAAGTACAAGCCTAGACTCTATAACTAAGTACTACGCTCCTTCTTAAGTTAGCAGCACATAAACAGGCTGCGTAAAACTACTTGAAGGCAGCAGTGCACAGTAAATGTAAACGAAACTACTTCAGGAATAAATGTAGATAAAAAATAGTTTTCCCCTTTATTTATTTACAAAGAAACCCACCCTCTCCACCCAAACAACATGCCCACCTCTCTCCCTAATCAAAACTGATCCAAGGCCCAAAACTCAAAATGTCCAAGAAAAGTCTTTCATGTCCCAACTCCCTTCCCACCCTCCAAACCCAGCCCCAACGAACAACAAATCCTTCGCACCAAAACCCCCAAAATTAAAAAGGAATTGATGATGGCATTATGGATGTTGATCCAGAGTTGGTCCAGGCTCTGCTACATTGTGGTGAGCAGGCCCTCAATTGTGCCCAGCCGCTGCAGGATGTGGCGCAGCAATGGCCTGTTGTCAGTGTGGTGGGGGGTGGCAGCAGTTGGCTGGTGCTGGCTATGGGATGGCCGGGAGGCTGGAGACTAAGAGGGACCGGCTGCACTGGGCCCAGCTGTTGTGCATTATTTTCTTCCTGTTCCTAGACAACCAGCCACTGGTATTCCAGCTGGATGCACTCCAGCCTCTGTCGCTGCAAAAGGGCCATTACCTTCTGCCTGTTGGGTGGTCCGGAACAGCTATATTGAGAAAAACAAAAAAGACAAATTGTAAATAATGCTCTGTTCAAACAATTGTGGTAAATTAGTGGATGGCACAGTAGCAGTACATTGCTGGTCCCCTAAGGCCATTGGAATTTATTTGATGTGATTATGATCAGTAGAGTCACAAGGCCAGTTTTATGTTTTACAGGCAGGGAATAACATAACAAGATTTTTTTTAAAAAGGTGATTTGATTAGTTTTTTTCTTCAAAATGTTTTACAAGTAACTATAAACAGAGTCAGACACTTTGAGTTGAAAAATAAATTAATTCTCATTAATGAGTACAGCATTATGCACTATATGGAGTACAAGTTGTGTGTGGTGCTAAAATAATAAAGCCATGCTCATTCCTAGCCTCCGCCTCGGCTAGTTTGCTACTGTCTCCAGCTGTAGTTGATAATTATCTATTATTAATTCCAAAGGCCCTGCTCTTTTCCAAATGCATTTCTCTTTGTACCCTTTCTCCATAGAGGCAGATGAATAATAAATAAGATACTACGTCACACACCTCATGTATGAAATGTGGATATTAATATATTATCCTCTCTGCCATAAGTAGACATTGAGGAAAATGAATCTAATCAACTTCACTATTGGTAAAAGAACGGGCTCTATCGATTTTATTTTGCACATTCGTCACTGTGTATCCCATATTCCAAACTTGACATCAAATCATGCACTTACTCCCACTTTACTCTGTGGCCTCGCCTCCCACCACATATTTCCAACAAATTAATTTGCTGGGAAGTAACCAAGGAAAGGTAGCTTGATTTTCTCTACTGCAGGTGGTAGGGTAGAGGGATTAGACAGGTAGAGTAGAGCATATGTAGATATAAAAGTGGGGCCACTACACTGATCATCGATTCATCATCTTTGGCTTATTCAGTCAAGGTACAATTCGAAAGAGAAAAATCTGAACAAGTGTAAATTAAATCTGTTATGGGAAACCATGAAATATATTCTGGAATCACTTCACATAGGTATCGCATTAAATGTGGCACATGCCAAGAATGGATTTTCCAATTTGGTAGGGTGGGATGGAAGAACGTAGGAAAACATAAAGGAGTGAAGTACTAAGAGGTGACTGAGTGGGTGAAGGGACAACGTACCTTGTGTGTTTGGTTTGCAATGCATTGAAAACATTGTAAATGCTGCATTAACTAAAACAGATGCACATTACAAAGCCGACACTGTAGTCACAAATTGATTGACCCATAATCCAATTCAGTCATAGTGGAAAAAATGTCATGTGTGGGGTGGGGGATGATGAATGATAGGTAGGATAGATCTGGTTCACTTAACAAATACAGCGAGTCAAGGCAGTAGAACAAAGAATATAAATTAAATAACCCCCACTTAGGACCCTAGCTTTGAATGATATTGATAACCCTACATAAACCAAGTAAGCAAAGTAGGTGAGCAGCATGCTCCTCATGAGAAGAAGAGCTGCCTTGCTTATTCAGCTAAACAATCCAAATATGAATTCATCCTTTCATTCTAATTCACCCATAGCCATCATGATTATGCTTTACTTTCTCCCATCCAGTCTTTCACCAAACTTTCCAATACATTATCAACCCATTCAAGAGCAACCCTCTCTTAAAAAACCATCCTTTCGCCCTTCCATCCCTTTACCCACCTACGCACACTTTCACTCATATACCATTTCCCTTCTTTAAAGTTACCTTCCGTTCTTCCATGTCTCCCTCAAGCCACCTAAGCACATTATGTGAGATTTCCTGCATTGCAGATAGAAGAGGCCATACTATCTCACCACCACTGTGACTGGCAAAGCAGGAGGGGGGAGGCACTTCAAAGTCATTTTTGATGACGACGAGTGGCGCCATGGCAACAGGTAGTGAGCATAGTAATTGCAAGAAGTTAAGTGACTTACCAGTGCCGCTTCTCCTCCTTCAACTGACACTTCTCCTACTGCAGCAGCACTGGAGCTGGTATCACCGATGTTTTGTGTGGCTAGAATAAAACATTACACATAATTTAGTTGCCAGATACACAACCCCAAATACACTGCAATGCAGCACTATAGGTCAGTTAGCACATCAGTATCTTCCAAATATCACTCTGGGCATTTGATTGGTTGGTTCACAAAGGTAGACAAGCCAGGCGTGGAATAATGGTCAATGAAAGACATATGGTGTTGGTTGGAAAATACAAAGGGAGAGGGCATCATACTTTTTTTCCAGCTTTGCTGCACTGTCATGGGAAACTGCTGGTATACTGTAACGATAAATGAATGAGTCTGCAGCACACTATATTGGGAGTAGGGTGGGGGTGGTCCATGATGACCATGGCCACTCTCTCGTAAACTAAACTGTATTTGAGCTAGGCTTAATCAGGAAAAGGAAAGCCTTCTCAATGAACATATATGATGATTTTTTTTGAAAATACTAGCCTACTTGGGCCTGCTATCTAAATCTACATGATAGGCAGCACCAACATTCCAATACACCAAGATTCTACCCTAAGAAGTCCACAATAATCATGGAGGACTTACTGGGATCAGCAGAGCCCTCAGCAGTGATGCTAGTAGTGGGCACTGGCTGATCAGCTTCTCCCTGACCCTCAGAAACGTCTCTGTTCTTGCCCTTGGGTGCTGGTGAAAGAAATTAATAAGATAAATATAAATAGATTAGTGATTCAGTTGATAATCACCCCAAAATGTTTTATGAAAAGCAAACACAGTCGCTAAAATGGATCACCTATAGTACTACTAGTTTCGACTCAAGTCTATCGATGTCGTTAAATCCATATTCCAAATTTCCTTAACAAAAACTACATTTGAAACTAATGTATTGCAGTGAATGATTTTTGATTCTATCTATTCCCATTTCTTAACACCCTTGATGAGCCAACTCAGTCTCTCTTTTTGCAATGCATAGATGCATACTTCACATCACTCTGAACTCAATTAAACAACCTGAAACTGTCCGAGCTACATAAACAAAGTCACAGGGAATGCATGCTACTCAGTGATTTACTATAGTGGCAGGAGAACAGTCTGCAATGGCTTCCTAATTATTCAGCCAAAGCGAGCGGCTGATGAGTGCGTTTAGGTAGCGCTGAGCACCTGCCTAGCAGAAACTAGAAACTGTATCACACAATAATATACCATTGTTAAACTAAACATAGCTTACCTCTGAGTGTGAGCATCATGCTAATCAGATTTATTTTTAGCATTCTAGAACAAAAACACAACCAATAATTAATACTCACCGAGCCCCGGATCCTCGATGCCTAGCAGGTCGAGCAGGTCCTGTTCCCGGTCCAGAACGTCCGCCCAGAGGTGCTTCAGCTGCTAGATGGTGCGCCGAACCTGGCTGGTGCACCCTATGCACCAGTGCACTACCCCCCAGCAACGCTGACACTCGTGTGGTAGGTAGCCGCTTCTGGGCCTGCCGCCTCCTGCCAGCATAGAGGGAGGTGGCACTGCACAAAACAATTAGTGTTGCCACCTTCTCCTCTCCAAAGATCGCCTGGGACTGCACACCTGGGTTGCAGCGTAGCCCGCAAGGAAATCATCCCTCTGCCTTGGCGCTGAGTGGGGTAGAAATAATAAGAAGGAACAGGAAGGGAAAGTAAAGAAGAAAGAAATAAGGAAAGAAGGGGAAATACAATCAAAAAGTCACAAAAACAAAAAAGTACACTAAAATATAAAATACACAAACACAAAAACACACACTAAAATAAAAATTTGGGGCAGAAAAGTAATAAACAAGGAGGATTACAGAGAGTAAGAACAGATAATATTTAGGCCCAGCACCATAACAGAGAGCAGAAAAACAAGACGGCCATGTCCATGCGGACCTGCGTGGTGCTGTTCGCGCGAGATTTAGAATGCAAGAACACACTTAAGAAACTGTGTAGTGCCATTCATGTACAAGTTTGTAGCTCGTAGAAGGCACTCTGCATTCCCAAGGCAAACAGGTGCCCCGGCAACCTGCGCCCGCAAGTGGAACTCCGTATAGCGCAGCAGAGTTTTCCAATTCAGCAGAATTCTGCATAGTAGGACTCTGCAAACCCCGCCCACCCCTAGGTAGTACCAGCAGCAGCAGGGCCTGACAGTGGTAAATCACTTTGCTTTCTTATTGACAAATAGTAATATACTCACTTCGAGGGTGTTGACTTCATGAACAACACTCTTGCAGATACAGTGGGAGTTGAGTAGTTAGTTATGTCCTCTTCTATCTGAAACTAAGCAGACAAAGGTTCATAAATGAACTTTAAAAATGACGGGTTGATGGAAAGGCAAAACAGGATGGAAGGAGAAAGGATGGGTGACATGAATGTAATATGTAAATGAAAGGATGCGTGGGTGAAAGTGTGCATATATATGGGGGTGATGATGATAGGAATCAATCTTCATGGCTGGATGAAGGATGGTTAAAAGGCTATATATGGGTGAAACTGGTAGGATGCCTGCCTGGGTGGGTGCATGGTTGAAAGGAATATTTGGGTGGGTTAAGGGAAAGCAGGATGGATGAATGGAATGGGTGAAAGCAAGGATACATGGGTGGGTAAATGGATGTAGGTGAAAGGTTTGCTCTGAGCTATGTTTGGATGGATAGATTGATTGGATAACGATGACTAGTTTACTATGGCGAAAGAGTGGATGAGAGAATGTAAATCTTAAATGGTGCATGTCAAAGCCAAGGGTGAAGATTAAGAATACTAGAAAGACAATGCAGTGCTGAATGGTTAATGTAATTTGCTTGACTTCTGTGGATGGGATAGTCTGTGATGAATGTGCCAAAGCTATATCCCTGTCCTTAATCCTTTCACTGATTAAACTGCAGTATATCGCTTTTCCCACCCTCTACTTGCTCAAAAGGATGTAGGTTACAGCTGAGGGTGTTAAAGGTTAAATAGGCCTGAGGTGATAACAAAATTAACATGCACATAGCAACACAAGGATTCTTGTTTGGCAATCCCTGTTGACAGCATGCTATTGAAGAGGAAATCAAAATACCTTGACCCAAGATCCAACAGGTTTCCCAAAACTTGCAGAGACAAAAGTCCGATCACTTTGGACAGTTTGTAGTGGACTGATCTCATATGAAAAATATGCAACAAAAAAAGGTCTTAGAGATACTAAAAGAAAATTCAAGTTTTCTGATCATACCAGAATCATTATTGTAGCTAAACCTAGACCATTTGTTAGTAAATAGGTCTAATTCGTGAAGCCCCAAACTATCTAGGCACTTTACTAGGGAATCTTTCAAAAGAAAAAAACAGCAGTTTTTTAAAACTGGTGCGTTGCTGTGTTTATTCTGCCTTAATTCCTTTCAGACAGTTAGAGCTTTTGCCATTTGCCTTTGGTTTTATAAGAGTGGGTAATGGTGGCTGTGACTCTAATCACATCAAATCAAATGGCATGAGGGGGGCATCAATATACTGCTACTGGCCACACAGTACATCATGTTAAACAAGGTTTTGGCACAGATTGACAGAGCATTGTTTAAATGTTGTTTTTTTTATTTCTAACTGCTCCTGGTTACCAGGGACCATGTCACCAAGATGCAGCAGCCCAGATGCGGCAGCGGAAGCTGGAGGCAATATGGGTTGAATACCAACATCTGGTGGCCCAGGAGGAGGAGGAGGCATCAGCCCAGGACTCCAGCCAGGCCCCAGAACCAGCACCTCCAGCTTCCAAAGCACATTGGCCCCACAGCATGCAGGCAGCTGCCCACAAGCCTAAAATACACACTGCAGCCCCCCTCTCAGACCATACCCTATTGCGCTGCGTCCTTTCAAGGCTGGCGCAGATTGAAGCCCGGTAGAGATGAATGGACCGGCAACTTGAAGAGCTCCTGACCCCGGCCCACCATGTCTAGTTCCCTCTGCACCTTTTTTAAACATTTATTCTTATGGGTAGGACTTTGTTTGTTGTTGTGGGTGGGGATGGTGGGGAAATGGGAGTTAGGATCGGGGTTCCGTTACTTTTTACAGTTTGGACTTTGGACTTTTTTAGGGGCAATGGTTGGGGATGGGGACATTTCATTTGCTTGGGCAGAGGGGTGGGCCAGTTGTTGGAGGTGGGAGGAAGGGGTGGGTTTTATGTTTGAGTTGATTACAAATTTAACTTTCTCTTTTTATGCCTCTAATCTAGGTTTTTGGGGGTATTTTACTTTTCAATGCTGCCATTTATCGCAACGTTTGTTTATTTTTGATGGTGTGTGCTATGCCTAAGTAGTACCCTTGGCCTATTACTCTATTAGTCTCTGCAGTCTGCAACTATATTGACAACTAATGGGGTGTGTTGCCATTGCCTTGCCTACAACAACTTTGTATAACAAAAAAACATAGTTCTCTTACCAAATATAAGAAGCGAGGGCTGCAGGGTTTCCAGAGGTGCGATGGGAGTGGCAGTAGTAGTAGGCTAGCGCACTAACAACAGTGCAGGAGTCAGACGTCAGGTCCCACTCCCACCTAGGTGAACTCCAAATGTAGGATTTCAATCAGAAGGATTATTCATCGCAGGCAGCTAAATGACATTTTTTTTTAAACGGAGTTAGTGGGTTATATAATATTATCTTAGCTTTACAAACACTTGAGAACAGACTAGTACACAAAAAAGATTACCTGATGCAGAATAACAATTAAGAAACAATACTACATTATTCAGAGCAATGGTGAGCAAGTATTTTGAGGAAACAAAAGTGACTCTTAGTATCAAATCGTGTTTGTTTAAGAGGACTTAAATTCTGGAGTGGACATGGTTATTGGTTGAGCGTTTAATGCAACACACAACGCCTGAATGATGATACTGACGAATGATGTTCTGCTATAACTACAATATCAATCACTTTTATTCATTGGTGGGTAAATGGGGCCAGTGTGGACTATTGTTTCAGTAATAGAAGTAAAACTGAAGATCCTGCACTGAGTTGGTGTTGCTTTCACCACATCCACCCCACCAAGTGTATGACCAATTAATGATATAAATTATTAGGTCACGCCTCAATAAATCCCACAGGAAAGGGGTTAAGTGAATGGATGGGAAAGGGGATGTTTGGAAAGGCGTGACAAAGAGAAAAAATAAACAAAGACAATATTCATCTGGGCAAAGAGCAGCCATTTATCATCAATCTGTTATGGGAGGAAAAGGAAACGAAGGAATGAGTACAGGTAACCTAAATGCAATACAAACGAAACAGTCCCTCTGCCCCAGAGAGATGCAAGTTACATTATATCTAAATGTTCTGTCACCTAACTTTGAAAAATAGCAAATACATTACAAATTATGAAGAAGTGAAGCGAACAACACATACAGTTCTAAAAAAATTAGCAGGAGAAGAGAATAGCTGCAGATAGTAAAACAAAAATGATATTGTATAATCAAGGAGAAGGACAAAAGGTAAACTTCATAAGGAGTACACCAAGAAGACTCAGAGGCAGCACAAGAGAGAAGAAGAATAGTCCTTTTTGTAATCATTCTTTTTATGATTGATGTGTGCTCAATTTGTTGAGAGCAATTTTACAACAACCAACAATCACAAACAAGTGTCTGCATGTATCTGGCTGATCAAACTCGCAACTGTCATGATCATCAATTCAGAATCATAAATCATAATAATAATATGTAGACTAAGAGCACATGTATAATATGATGATCATGACTACATGTCTGCCTCCAGTTACCTACAACAACAGGCCTCCCACCCAACCACCATATAGTTTCAAATTTGAGCAAGACAGCACATGCACTTAGCATCATTGCATTTTCCAAGTCAAGTAAAATCAACGCACTTCTCTCACCAACACCCCACACAGTTGAGTAGGCCACTTTAAAGTCATCACCAAATCAGTTGGTTTCAGTGAAGTTGATAACTTCATTCTTCTGGTGGCAGTTGTTGAAGTAGTCACGCTCTTAGTCTTTTGATCATCCTCCTGACTTTGAGTAAGTTGTTCAACTCTATACCGACTGAGTCCCGACTCAAATGCAATAGATTGATCTGTAGTACAATACTGTTTATGCACAACAAGACAAACATTGAATCATTTTGTGTGTAGACTAGATTTGTGTTTGTAAGCTAAAGGGACTGGTCATGTCTTTGAGGAGTGAGAGGGAGAAAACAAAGCAGTGTGGAATGTACCCGGTGAACAAATCTTGCTAATTGTCAAAGGGGAAGGATAAAATCACCTTCAGGAAAGAATTGATCACTCGTCATTCTGCCACCATCATTGTAAATCATCACAAACACAATCAAGCTTAATAGTTACAGTTAAACAAACACCCAATGACACCACCTGCCACCACACAAATCGACTCAACACACTCACAAACAACTTCACTCAGCGTACAATGCATGCAATTTACCTGTTCTTGTAATTCAAGCGTGGTTACCGTGGTACATTGCTGATCCATTGTTTCATGAAACAGACATTGGCCAGTCTTGTAAATCTATTAACCCCTTCGGTGCTCATGACGGAATGGTTCCGTCATGACCCACGGTTGAGCTGTGCTCATGACGGAACCATTCCGTCATGACCCCGCCCGCGCAAGATTCCGCCAGCACAGCGGCGGAATCTGCGCAGCATCGAAGGGGTTAATGTGGGGGATTCCAACCAGGTTAATAAACTAGAAAAGGCTAAAGAGGAATGGGGTAGAGGCAGGCACACATTTGTATCTCTAATGTCCTTGAGGAAAATGGATGCAGGGGGGTTCTACTCTGCACACTGGTGTAAGTCCAATCCGGCAATAAAATATGTCTAAACGGTGGGGCTGCATTAGTCAGTCACACACAAACAAATAAAATAAAACAATGTTTCCCTAGCTATATCTTGTTGTTTTTTGTCTTCAAAGCAGTTTGGCAATAGAGAGAGAACGTTCTATGGTTGGTGGTCCAGGCCTATTAGTCAGGAAAGTAGAGTTCGTCCTCAAACTTGGATGGTTCACCCAGAAGTAGGTCAGCTAACATATACTTCCATGACCTGAGTCTGACCAATCATCCTCATTTTCGTAAATCAGGTATGGAGTAATTTGTTGGTATAAAGTGCTTATTCAATTTGATCGTGGTTAATATCTTCACACTTTGGAATAAGAGACTGGTCCTTCTCACTGTGACAACTGCACCAGCAGCACTGAACATACACTCAGCAGAGATACTGGCTACCAGGCAAGCCGGAGTGTTTATTGCCAGCCTGCTAAGCACTGGCCATTGGCGCCTCTTACCATACAATATACCAATGGGGTTTGATCAAGATAGACCTCTGTTGGGTCATCCACGAAGTGCACTGAATCTAGGATATGAATATCATGTCAATCCAGATAGGCCTGGACCATCTGCTCAATAGTCATTGGTGCTCCACCTTGCTCAACCTCTTTTGCCTTCGCCTCTTCAGTGGACTTAAGCCCTGTCAATAGAAAACAATTATATGCAGAATTTGGGGCTGATGCTCCTGTTCCTGTTGTTGCTGGTGTTCCTGTTGTTGGATTCGGCTGCAGTGAGCCCACAGCACTGTCCTCAGGCTCTGAAGTTGAAGGCTGCACCACAGAACTTGTGCCCTGCAGGAGTGGGCCTCTAATTCCCAGTTGTTCTTTTTCTAACTCACCGGTTTGCTCAGCAATCCATGTTTTGTGGTTTGCAACATCCCAGTCTTAAAAAGGAATGAAAGTGGAAAGTAATGGTTTGTACCGTAGATCAAGAATTGTAGCACAGATATAATGTTTGGATGACACAATGGGGACGCCCTCCACAGATATTCTTAACTTGGGCTACATTCCAGGGAAGGGGCTACTCTCTCCTTCCATCACCACACTACCGCCGTGAGGGGAACGGCTACCGAAACTACAGCTTCCAGCATCCCTTGCCTCGTCGCCTGGCACTGATGCAGTGCAGCGTGCCAGGAGGCACCATATCTTCGCCCCCAGCCTCCCGCAGCACGGGACGCCCTCCACGGATATTCTTACCTTGGCTACATTCCAGGGAAGGGGCTACTCTCTCCTTCCATCACCGCACTACAGCTGTGAGGGCAACGGCCAGCATCGCAGTAATCTGGTTCCACCAGCTATGAGGGGAACGGCTACCGGAACAACAGCTTCCAGCATCCCTTGCAGCACGCCAGGAGGTGCCATATCTTCGCCCCCAGCCTCCCGCAGCGCGGGATGTGCGTGGGCCATGCCCGGCAAAGCCCGGGCCAAGGGCGGGCCCGTCCGTGCCCGTCAGTGGCAGGAAGAGACAGGACAGGGCCAATCCCCTTACGTTTGCCGTTTCGGATGGGGAACCGTGTCTGAGAACTCGTGGAGACAAAATAAACCCCAAAGGTACTGTTCATACTCTCCTGTTTGGGACTGATTATAAAGACTCTGGTGATTTTATTTGGTAGTAATAGTTGGCCCACCCTTTGGGGAGAAAGGTTTTTCCTTTTCTCTATTTTTTCTTCTTTCTAAGCGATGTTATATAGGAGATAGTGCACGAATGGTAGCAATACATTGTGGTAAATAGCAGGTATTGTGCACTATCTGACCCTTATTGATAGCTATGGGTAAAAGGAAACTACCGGATGGTAGAGAGGATGGTGGGGAGGCCGGAGGTAATAGCTTAAACCAGGGTAGAAAGGGCAAAAAGGCAAGGAAGCTCCAGCTGCACGCAGGCAGTAACTGTGTCTTAGATCGGATAGACACCCTGATTGAGGAGTGTGAGGGTATTTTAGAGCTAGAGCCCTCGGTACAACCTAATTGTGCCCCGACTCCCCCCAGGTCGTCCCCAGTTGCCAAACTAACCACTCCCACTGTCCCGGCTATGTTTCATAAAACCCTTAAAAAGAATGTTGTCAATAAAACCATTGGAGGAGAAACAGCCGAAGGGGGTATAGCTAATATAGGACACACCACCACCGTGGTACATTGTACTAATAGATTCCTCTCATTGGTGGACATATTCGAAAATGAAAGCAGTAGAGAGGAAGGGTTATAGGCAACTCAGGTGATACCAAGCCCACTTGAGCAGGGAAGGGCTATGGGGACAGTCTCGATAAAGGAACACCAAGACTTGCTCCAGCAAGTTACGTTGCTAAGACAAGAAATGGGCCTAATGAGAGGAGAGATAGAGGACTTAAAATTGCTGGTAAAATCACTGACACCTTTCCCAAAGCAACCTGGGGATGTAAGGGAAAGAAGAGGCCCAGGTCACCCACAGGGTACATCTTTATCTATTCAGGTAACACCTAGGGTTATACCAACTATTGCCCCTCATGTAAACCAAATTCATGTAGATGGGGCCTCATCCAACCCGGAAGGGCCCTGGCCAGTGAACACGAGGCTGTTGTTATCAAAACCTCGACCCATTCCAAACTCTACAGATAGTCAAAATAAAACCTCTTATACAGCAGATCGGACGAGGGCCTCAGTATGGCATAATGAAACGTTGCACCACATCCAGTTAGAGGCTGTGCAGAGAAATATGCACCCAGCTTACTACCCTATGGAAATACCTAATCTTCTAAAAATATTTATGGTCAATGTACCAAAGTCAGATGTTAAAAGAAGTCCCGAAAGTGAGGATTCCCTAATAAATAAATCCATCCATTGGATATGGCATGTGAGAGGATGCCGCTCGGTAATAAGGGAAGATATAGTAAAAGCCCGTAGGTTGGTAGCATCTGCTAACCTCCTGGATTGTATTGAGCTCACGATGGCTAGGGCGGATCTAGCGGAAAATCTATTTGCCCTAGAATTTCGTACTAGTGCACCAGGACAGTCAGTCATCCAGTTTAGACGCTCTCCTAAGAGTGGTGTGAACGCCTGTTTACATGAGCACAATCAAACTAGGCTCCAGGGAGCATCAACCCTGGATAATATAGATTGACATGCGGCGAATGTGGCCAAGAGGCAGGAGACACATCAATTAACCAAGGTGGTCCACAGGGACAGCTTGTCAGTGAATGAACGTTTAGCATCAGAGCTGGATCTGAGTGTAAAAGAGGTTTCCCTGTCATCTGAACAGAAGGTTGGATTAGAACAGGAGGTTATCCCAAGCCCTCACGCCTTAAGCGGACATCTGGCTGTTAGAACATTACCTGTAATGATGTAATGAAAACACTATTGTCATGGAACATTGATGGATTAGGTTCAAAGATGAGATCCCCAGAGTGGTATGATTTTATTGAGGAGTTCGAGATTTGTCTTTTTCAAGAGACTTGGGAGAAGACCCCCTCTACCGCGTAGGGTATTTACATTTTTACATCCCGGCCGTTAAAGGCCTTAAAGGGAGACCATCAGGGGGCCTAACAATGTGGGTAAAGCAAGATTTAGGGCTGAATATTCAAGTTATACCTACCCATAGTCAGGATATTTAGGCCGTTAGATTGTCTAGGGATACTAGCGTGTTTACGGAAATATACACTATCTATGTACGAGGCTCCAGGGGGAAAAAGTCTGGAGTTTTAGCGGCTCTTGACGATCTTCTCAAGGGTAGCCAGATAGACACATATTATATCGTCGCGGGGATTTTAAAGCGACGTTCGAGCCACTGTTGAGTGAGGAGGGTAAAATGTCCGATGAGGAAGGTGTAAAGTGTGGAATTCCAAAGCTGGAGTTAGACCCAATAAAAAGATGGTCAGATGCAGTGATTCAAATTAATTCCATATGTATGGAAAGGGGATTCTGGGCTGTTAATGGCCGCACACTGTCTGACAAAATGGGGGCTAATACATTTGACAATGGTCATAGTACCAGTAGGATAAACTACGTACTGGTTAGCTTAGCACTTTGGCATACAGTGAAGGACATGAGGATTCAAGCTAGACTGGAAAGTGACCATAACCCATTATGTGTGGACTTGGAACTTTCACACCTTAAAGTCCCTCACGATATGCTAGATTGTTATATCACCATTGACGTTGTTCCATTGAGCGATTTGAGGCAAGTAAAATAGGCTAAGGTAAAAGAATTAGCGTTAATACTTGCTAGCATTAATAATGAGTTAGGTCAGGCCATTAGTGATTTACAGGCCAGTGTAATTAATCTGATAGATTTAAAGCGACCCATTTGCATACATAATTAATTTTTTGTACTATTGCGCACGCATTTTAGCAAAAGGGGCAAATCAAAAAAGACAGCAGCTCCCAAAATACAGGGATGGTATAGCTTAGAATGCAAAAAGGCTCATGCAGACTTAGGGATAGCTATAAAAAAAAAGGGGGCCCAGCGCAGGTACAAATTGCAAGGGCTACATACCGGAGGGCGCAAACTAAGGCAAAAAGGGAATGGGACAGTAAAAGGTGGGATGAGCTGAAGGAGGCTTGTGTTAGCAGGAACCCCAAGTAGTTCTGGAGTGTACATAAATGGGATAGAGGAGGGCAGGTCTCCCAGCCCCAAAATCATGTCTCACAAATGGAGTGGGTAAACCATTTCAAACCACAATATTCAGCAAGTGAGCATGAAATAGAGGGCAGTATTGTTAGGCAATTTTTTAAGGAGGCAGTCTTCAGTAAGACAGATGTCGAGGTGGCCCTGAAATCAATTATGGCTGAGAAGGCTCGGGTTTAGATGGAATTCCGGGGGATGTATCCATCTATGATAAAGTGAGATGGACCAAGTACATTAATTTACTGTCAAATGCTATTGCCCAGGGTGCGCCGGTCCCAGAATCCTGGAAATGGGCAGAGATTATTCCTGTTTTTAAGAAAGGGGACAAATCACGCCCAGGGAATTATAGGCCGATCAGCCTTATTGACTCCCTACAAAAGGTGATGGGCAGATTGGTGCTCAATAGAGTGCAAGATTGGATCGATGAATTTAGCATCCTATCGCCCTTCCAAGCAGGGTTTCGTGCTCTTACCAGCACAATCGACCAAATGTTTAGGTTCATCTTTCAGTGTTGGAAAACAGTAAACTTGGGGAAGGGAAGTTTGTACGCCGTCTTTGTTGACCTTAGGACAGCATTTGACCTTGTACCGCGAGACAAACTCTGGCAGTCGTTACAAGAAATGGGGCTACCAATCGATTTGTTGACACTCATCATCAGGTTACATGAGGACAACAAGGCTAAGATCCGAAGGGGTAAGCAGGGTGAAGTCACGGAATTTTTTCCAGTAGAGAAGGGAGTTCGACAAGGCTGTGTACTGGCCCCGACCCTATTCTCCCTGTACATTAATGGGATAGTGAGCTGTATGAGGTTAACCCCCACAGATGCACCGATACTAGCTGGCGTAAAAGTCCCCATAGTAATGTTTGCGGACGACACATTGATCCTTTCCAAAACACCGAGTAGACTCCAGAGAGCTCTAACAATTTTTGAAAAGTTTTGTGCTAGCTGAGGAATGGAGGTCAATGTGTCCAAAACAAAATTGATGGCCTTTAATCCACACAGGGACTTTAAGGGGGGTATCATGTTGAATAACGCCGTGCTTGATCAGGTTAAGGAGTTTACATATCTAGGGGTCAACATTCAGGAGGGGTTAAATTGGTCACATCAGGTCGATATAGCATCCCTAAAACACCAACAACTGGCGGGTGTGCCACAAAAAGAATATAATACTTCTTTTACTAAGATAATTAGCCCTGCTATGGAGATTTATAATATGAAAGTCATCAGCTCTGCCTTATATGGTGCAGAACTCTGGGGGCATGAGAACTTATCTAAACTTACTATCTCGGAAAATAAGTTCCTTAGAAATATAACCAGCTTGCCCCAGAGTACCCCGACATGACCATTATTGAACGATCTTGGGAGAAAGCCAATCGCGGACATTGTCAAACTACGTCTCCTCTTGTACTGGCATCGACTGTGGTCTACCCCAAAACTTGCAGAGTATGCAGCTGGTTTTCTAGATGTAATAAGGGCGGATACACTGCACCAAATAAAATGGCTAAGACAACTTAGAGCAACCCTATCAAATATGGGCATGAGTCCTCTGTGGGACGATCCCAAAAACACAACTTTTCCTGGGAAAATGGTCTTGAAGGCCAAATATTGGGAAATGGCTCAGACCAACATAGTGAGAAGTTGTGAGTCCTCTTCCCTTACAGGGCTTTTTCTGGAGTGGAAACCTACACCGGGGATAGAACAATATTGGGACTTTATTACAAAACCCTTTGAGCGTAAATTATATTTTCAGTTTAGGGTGAGTACTCTGCCACTATGAGTTTTTACTAGCAAATGGTCCACACCTAGAAATGTTTTGTGTCCGGTGTGCCGGATTGGATGAGAATCATTGGCCCATGTATTGTTTGAATGCAGTGGTTATAAAATTCCACGTTGTGCCTGGTTGACTCCAATTTGTAAGCTATTCGAAACTAGAAGGGCGCATGAGGCTGAAAGAATCCTAAGAAGTGATACTACTGAAGCGATTGTTATAGCCATGGCCAAATATTTGGGGTGGGTGTGGGCCATAAGAGCGAGGTCCCACGATGAGGCATCTGTTCATTAGCACTTTTACCAGGCTGTAATGCATTTCTGTATAATCAATTGCTCCTTTTTAGGTCTCGCCTGACCCAGTGCATGCGCTGGTCTGGCGAGACTTTTTGTGAGGGCTCCAAAAAGTGCTACCATGGCCAGCCTAGAGCTTCAGTGGATGTGCGCGGGCACGCGCACCGCGCTTGATCGCTATTACTTTCACTTTCGCGGCCGCTTTGATGTTTGATTGCGATCGCGTTCACTTTTGCAGCTGCACGGCCGCTTTGATGTTCTCCGTCAAAAAAGTGAAAAATGGCCATTGAGGTTAAGAGAGACAAATGTATCTGTCTTAGTGATAGGTTATATAGGACAGTGCCCATTTGCACGGCTGTACATACCATGCACATCACAGTTCAGGTATTTTTCCACCAATCATAACAAAAATAGACGGTTAAGTATGAAAGAAAAAGTAGTGCAACTGTGGCCGTAATCCTGAGTTCAGGAACATCCGAACAGACATCATAAAAGACACTTCCTAACTAATCCGAAGAATACATTAAACTATCAGGTTCAAACAGAGCAATAACTAATGGAAAATAAAAAGGGCAGCGTTTAATGGTGACTAGAGAAGTATTATAGCTGTGTAAACAGTAAGAAAAAAGTAATATCAACTTTAACAATAAAAGATGAAGTAGCGAGACTATAGTATTTAATGATGCGCATAAATGCAAGAAATGACAATCCAGAGCCTCATTGTACAGAAAATATATTGACTGCTCAACCTTTAAGAAATGTCAGAAGACTGACTGATACAGCTGTGATTAACGTGACTTTGCTTTTACAAAAGATGTTAACCTGTGTGTTGGAATTTTCCCTTCTTGGAATGTTCCATGCACCCCTTTCCCTGGCACGCATACGGTACAGGCGATAGAACCCTGACATGAAGTCTACCTTAGAATGTTGATGAGGCTGACTTCGAGGATTGACAGTTTGACAACAAAGCTGAGGATGCAGTACCTTTGTTAATGAATAAAGAAGTTAAAGCTATTAACCAGCATCACTCATTACTTCATTTTGGCGACGAGTGAAGAGGGATGCCGTGACAGGGACGGCACTGCATTCTCCCCTGCTGATATTCAACTTGGTGTCGGAGTAGAAGTGGACCGGTCATCGAAGAACAGGCATCGGATGAGGCTGAATTATAACTACATCCTTTGCGGTGAGGCGCTATATTTTGGGGGCCGGATCACCGTTAAAAGTGTTGCCTTAAGATACGGATTTGTGACTGTGACTGACGGAGGGTCCAACTTCTAAGTAACTGGTATTTAAAATAAGGAAAGAGTAATGAACAATAGATTAAGGAGAAGTTCAGTTGGGCGCTCGCACTGAGGTTGTGTGTATAAGCTTAGAAGCATCGCCCTGGAAGAGTGAACTTTGGGGGGCATTTGCGTACCTCCAGCTTCGAGGGCTGCACAGCTGATCGATGTGTATGAGAAGATGGAATTGGGCGGACAGCCTACTCTATGCTGTCTGTCAGCGGAGCTTTGTAAGCGGTGACCGGCTGTTTGAAATTTCGTAGTAAGAACTGTTGTGAGGAAGTCCTCTAAATATGAAGCCGTTCTTCACACACGCACAGTAACGAAGGAGAGTGTTTCTTTGCGGCGCAAGGGGGCTAGAACTTTCGTTGCTGGGACGGTGGTGAGGAAATTAAAAAAGGATTAAGAAGCTACCTGTCTCTACGAGGCGTGTAATCGTTCATCAGCAGTTGGCGGCGTGTGGAGGGAAGAGTCTTCGCAGGAGTAGCTTCCTGTCAGCGGTTCAGCCGGCGCCTCCCCCTCGACAACGGCAAATCGGAGGAAAGCTGAGGAGAGTCATAGAAACAGGACTAAACAAGTTGAAGATTTTCAGTGACTTTCAGTATCCCTTATGGTGTTTGAGGGGGGTTAATTGTTCTTTTATATGTCAAGGGAAGTGTGAGGAAGTTAACTAGTGGTACAAATCTTAGGACCTCTGATATTTTCGTCAGCTCGTTTGCCAGCTACCTTTTCCCTAGGGAGAAATGTGTTTATTTTTCTTTTTTTTTAAATTATCAAACATAGATTCATGTGATCTGTGCATTGTAGGGTAGCGTATAGTGGCACTGTGGTGAGTGAAGTTTTTTTTGCCGGTAATAACATGGCAGGTGCAGGAATGAGTCAGCCACCCCCATTTTTGAATGAATTAGGGGAGCCAGACATTCCTTGGAGGAGATGGGTTGGAATATTCAAGTCATATTTGATTGCCATAGGGGGTGGAAATTTTTTCGAACATAAGAAAGCAGCACATTTTATTACATAACTTGGAAATACAAGGAAGAAAGGTGTACGAGGATGTAACAGGGAGATTGGTGGAAGATGACCCCCTGGAGGAGGATGAAGGAGTGGATGTGTATGAATATACGTTGAGGAAGTTGGAAGCGCACTTCAAAGTTAAGATAAATGTGGTGTTGGAGAGACACACATTTTTCAAAAGAAGTCAAAAGAAGGATGAAAAGGTCTCCTACTATGTTGCGGTTTTGTGAGGCATGTCAGCCACGTGTGAGTTTGGTGCACTCACAGATTCCCTTATAAGGGACCAATTGGTGAGATGCACGAATGATATGAAAGTACAAGAGGAACTACTCACGAGAAACCCTGCCCAGAGGAGGCCATTAGTATAGCTAAAGGCCTGGAACACACGGCACAGTGTATGAAAGAAATGAAAATAGGGGAAGCAGTTAAGGAGACGTCTGAGGTAAAGGAAGGGGCGAACACTGAGGCAGTGTGTATGGTGGATCATAAACAAAAGGAGGTGGCTAGTAAGAAAACGGGAAATTGGCAATGCTTCAGATGTGGTAGCCATAATCATTTAGCGAATAATTGGAAATGTCCAGCCAGGAATATTGTGTGTAGGAAATGCAACAAAAAGGGGCATTTTTCAAAAGTATGTAATGTGTTTACCCCTAGAGTACATATGGTTGATCTAAATGAAACAGGGGAAGAAACAGAAAAAAAAATCATTTTTCAAATTGAGGAGGAGAGCACAGAAAATAAGACTGTGTACCCCACATGTGAGATAAGGCTGGATGATGAATGTTTTAGAGTATACGCTGATTCATGTTCTCCATTTACTCTGGTTGAGAAGAAAACATTTGATGAGAAATTTTCAAAGCATGGTATAAAATTGGAAACAGCAGACATATCTCCTGCTGGGTATAACAGAGTTCCCATACCGCTAGAAGGCATGGTGAGGATGCGTATTTCATTCAAGGATAGACACACTGTGGGGAAGGTGTATATTACGAGAGAGGGTTCGAGTTTGTTGGGATGGAAACATCAGAAGGAGCTGGGCATTAAGCTGGATCCAAATAACGATGAACAAGTTTTGCTTATTGAACCCACAGGGGAGTGTGCCACACTCATAAAGAGCTACCCTGAAGTTTTTAATGAAGAATTGGGGTTGCTGAAGAACTACATGCACAAAATTGTATTGAAGGAGGGGGCAATACCAGTGGTGCACCGGACACGATCTGTCCCCCTATTAATGAGAGAACCATTAAGGTTAGAGTTGGAAAAGTTAGTGAGACAAGGGGTTATACAGGAGATTGAAAGTTCAGCGTGGTTGGCACCTATTGTCATCATGACCAA
Source organism: Triturus cristatus (assembly GCF_964204655.1). Lineage (NCBI taxonomy): Eukaryota > Metazoa > Chordata > Amphibia > Caudata > Salamandridae > Triturus > Triturus cristatus. Next base: position 1,138,092,109 of record NC_140581.1, read on the forward strand.
GGATGGTGGAAAGAGCATTAGGCTCTGTGTGGATTTGAGAGCTCTTAATGGGAATATAGAAGTGGACAGACACCCACTGCCCAGAATACATGAAATGCTGAGCACATTGCAAGGGGCGAAAGTTTTCAGTGTCTTGGATCTTTCATCCACATCTTAACAAGTTAAGCTCCACCCTGAATCTCAACCATTAACGGCGTTTACCACTCCATTTGGCAATTATATATTTTTGAGAATGCCATTTGGTTTGGCTTCAGCAGCTTCAGCTTTCCAAAGAGCCATGCAGCACGTGCTCAAAGATTGCCCAATGTCAATGTGCTTCCAAGACGACATACTTATTTATGGAACAAATGAAGTAGAGCATAAGGTGAATGCAGAGAGAGTCTTGGAAAGGTTGAAAGAGGTGGGTTTCACCACGAAGGAAAGCAAATGCAAGGTGGGTGTCACGTCTGTGGAATACTTGGGACACATAATTTCGGAGGAAGGTATCAAACCCAAGTATAGCCTGGTGGAAGCTGTGAGGAAGGCTCCCACACCTAAGTGCAAAGAGGAGGTGCTTTCATTTCTTGGCTTAGCAGAGTATATGGCAAAGTTTATTAGGAATTTTGCAATGATGGACCAACCCTTGAGAGAAATGCTAAAAAAAAATGTGGGTTTACTTGGGGTAAAGAACAGGAAGAGGCGATGGAAAATATAAAAGAAGCAATTGCTACTGCCCCTTACATAGGCAATTTTGATGTGGAAAAGGATACCATCATTTCCACGGATGCTAGTTGTAAAGGGATAGGGGCAATGTTATCGCAGAGAACAGAAGAGGGTACCAAAGTGGTGGCTTTTGCTTCAAGAACACTGTCAACAGCAGAGTCTAATTATTCTACCATCGAGAAAGAGGCATTGGCAGTGTATTGGGCAATCAGACACTTCAATTTCTATGTGTGGGGTATGCCTTTCGAAGTGTACACTGACCACAAACCTTTAGTAGGATTGTTTGGTAACAAAGACTTGGAAAATTTGACACCTAGGATTGCTAAATGGATCCTAGGCTTACAAGGTTTCAACTTTAAAGTGGGTTTTGTACCTGGTCAACAAAACAAAGTGGCTGATTTTCTTTCTAGAGCACCTCTTGGGAAGCATTTTGAATTAGATACTGACAAGAAGAGCGTAATGGAAGTTAAAATACCAGCAGTAACAAAAGAATTATGGGACTTGCATTCAGACCAGGATAACAATATGGGTGAGGTGAAGAGGTATGTAACCAAAGGGTGGCCCAACAAGTGCAAAGACCTTGCAGAGAACATTCAACCTTTTTGGAATGTACGTAATGAATTGTCTATTGAGGGGAGATTACTACTCAAGTCTGGGAAAATTGTACCTCCGGAAGGTTTAAGATCAAAAATTATCGATCTTACCCATGAGGGACATATGGGCAGGGGTATGTGTAAGGCACGCATGAGAGCGGTGTACTGGTTCCCTGGAATGGACCAGTTAATGGAAGAAAAGGTGAAGGACTGTTATTCTTGTTGTATCAGTGACAAAACTAGAAGCATACGTCATGCTCCACTCATACCGGTGGAAATCCCAAAAGTTCCATGGGACAAACTGGGTTTTGACATAACAGGGCCCGTTCGTGCCAAAGGACCCCATGATTGGTACCTCTTGGTACTTATTGACTATTATTCGAATTGGATCTCGTGTAAGTTTGTGAACTCCCTCAACAATAAAACACTTATAGAGTTCATGAGCGAGGTATTCTCGAATGAGGGAATCCCCACCACGTTGGTCACGGATAACGGAGTACAGTTTGTGTCGGAGGAAATGAAAGAGTTCCTTAAGGACATGTCTATATCCCATGTGCGTCCCCCCCTGTATTGTCCAAAGGCCAATGGGAAGGTGGAGAGGGCAAATAGGATGTTGAAAGAATGCATACAATTGGCGGTCAAATCAGGTTTGGCTATAGAGCCTGCAATTAGAGACACGCTATGGGCATACCACACCACACCCAGTCTCTCAACGGGACATTCTCCATTTGAATTGTTGAGGGGAAGGAAGGCAAGATCCAAATTGTCCACGAACTGGTTGTGTCCTAAGGAGAAGGTTGTGGTCAACAGGGATGAATTCAGGGAAAAGATTGATACCAGGCAGAGAAAATACAAGGAATGGTATGACAAGAAGTGGGGGGCAAAGGAGAAATCCCTTAGTCCAGGGCAAAGAGTGTACATCAGGAAACCAGAGATCCTGGGTGGTGGCGGGGGAAAATACTATTCCCCAGAAAGAATAAAGGATGTAAAAAGGAATGTGGTAATCTTGGAAGATGGGAAAAAATGGAGTATGGACAGAGTGGCGTTGGATCGGGTGGGGGGATCCCATCGAGAGGACAACATGGCTCAGGGACAGGAAACTGGAGCGGAGAAGGCACTTACGAGGAGAGTGTGCCGGTAAAAGTACGCCCCGATCTGGCATAAGGATTTTAGTATGGGTGGCCCTTGTTAGATTGGAGTTCCTACCCTGGGGTGTCAGCTGTTCATAGGATTTTCAGGGAGACTTTATTGTGTTCTTCTTCTCATACATTTGTTGGGGTCCTCACCCCGTTGCTCTTTTAGGGGAGGAAGATGTGTTGTAATTTTCCCTTCTTGGAATGTTCCATGCACCCCTTCCCCTGGCACGCATATGGTACAGGCGAAAGAACCCTGACATGAAGTCTACCTTAGAATGTTGATGAGGCTGACTTCGAGGATTGACAGTTTGACAACCAAGCTGAGGATGCAGTACCTTTGTTAATGAATAAAGAAGTTAAAGCTATTAACCAGCGTCACTCATTACTTCACTGTGCTTTCGTGTATAAACCATAAAGCTGAAAAGTGACTTTCCAAAATAAGAACTTTTACACCTGCAGCTTCAGGCGGAATACGGAGTGAGGCACCTAAAGCCAAGAGTCCTCTCACCACCAAGCAAAGGACTGAGCTATATCACCCTCTTTGGTCCTTTACCACTTCACAGAACACACTGAAGCAACCACATGTTAGGTTTCTGCTAACGCAAATAAATAAACAATAGGCAATTCAATTGAGACTCCTGTGCCTAGCTATCCTGGCTCAAGAGGGGTGAAACCCCGAAACCGGTGCCAGGATGCTTGTTTCCGGTCCAGGGAGGACCTGGCTTGGCAGTTCGGGCTGGACTGTTCCCATGAGGCACAGGGTCAAGACTGATTTGCATATGGCTGGGTTCAAACTGAAATGGCATGGTGAGCAAAAAAATGATGGATTTAGGCCCAGATCTCTGTACTTGGCTGAATGTATGACATTGTTCTGCATTTTGTCCATCAACTTTTGTTTTTGCATTTGTCACCCCGAGTGGGACGGGTATGCCCAGACGTGGGTCCCGTGCTCTCCATGCCACTGGAAACAAGCTATCCTGGCTGAAGAGGGGTGAAACCCCGAAACTGCTCCTAGGATGCTTGTTTCCAGTCCAGGGAGGACATGGCTTGGCAGTTCGGGCTGGACTGTTCCCATGAGGCACAGGGTCAAGACTGATTTGCATATGGCTGGGTTCAAACTGGAATGGCATGGTTCGCAAGAAAACTATGGATTTAGGCCCAGATCTCCGTACTTGGCTGAATGTATGACATTGTTCTGCATTTTGTCCATCAACTTTTGTTTTTGCATTTGTCACCCCGAGTGGGACGGGTATGCCCAGACGTGGGTCCCGTGCTCTCCATGCCACTGGAAACAAGCTATCCTGGCTGAAGAGGGGTGAAACCCCGAAACTGCTCCTAGGATGCTTGTTTCCAGTCCAGGGAGGACATGGCTTGGCAGTTCGGGCTGGACTGTTCCCATGAGGCACAGGGTCAAGACTGATTTGCATATGGCTGGGTTCAAACTGGAATGGCATGGTGAGCAAGAAAACTATGGATTTAGGCCCAGATCTCTGTACTTGGGTGAATGTATGTAATTGTTCTGCATTTTGTCCATCAACTTTTGTTTTTGCAATTGTCACCCCGAGTGTGACGGGTATGCCCAGACGTGGGTCCCGTGCTCTCCATGCCACTGGAAACAAGCTATCCTGGCTGAAGAGGGGTGAAAACCCGAAACCGGTCCTAGGATGCTGGTTTCCAGTCCAGGGAGGACCTGACTTGGCAGTTCGGGCTAGACTGTTTCCATGAGGCACAGGGTCAAGACTGATTTGCATATGGCTGGGTTCCAACCTGAATGACATGGTGAGCAGATCTCTGTACTTGGGTGAATGTATGACATTTTTCTGCATATTGTCCATCAACTTTTGTTTTTGCTTACCTATATTACTGCCATTGTCCATGGCAACAAATCCAATGTTAAGCCCCCTTTGTCGCAGCCATTCAAAGAACTTGTTGCTAAAGTCTTCCAAAATGTTTGCAGCATTATTGGATTTCTCCTTGGCGAACATGGTTACTGTTGCATGCTTCTGAGCACCATTAAAAATCTCAGCGGTGTCCACAGCTGCAGATGTATTTTCTCTAACCCCCACAAAAGAGATCCAGTGTGCAGATATGCACATGTAATCAAGGGCTTTGCAACTGGTCCACGTGTCTGTTGTCAGGTGAATATATTGAACAGCACTCTGCTGCAAAGCTTGTCCAAGCAATTCCAGCACATTGTGATATAGCACTGGAACAGCAACTCTGGCAATATAGGACCATCTGGGAACCTTCCATTTTGGGCCGATGGCTGCCACATATTCTAGAAAACCCTCCCCTTCCACAAAAGAAGAATGGAGGAGGCCCAGTGCTAACATTTTAGACAGCTTCACGTTGTAAAAGCACGCCATTGGGTGGTTGCGTTCGTACTGCCCCTCCTGCCTAAACATGCCAGGAATAGTAGCCTGAATCTTTTTCTTTTCTGGTGCCACTGATGCAGGTGAATTCTTGAGCTGTTATTTTATTTTATTTTACATACACAAAGGAAAGACGACCAAAGTGAGGCTGGAGGCAGATGTGTCCCGGCATTGATTTTAACTTGAAGAAGTCTTCATATGTAACCACAGTAAGGAGGATTAATAATTTGGAAATTGTTCAATCCCAGAACTCGAGAGACAGAAAATTCTGAATATATTAAGACTATATTGCATTGAAGGCTCACAGAGAGAGTCCCACATTTCATGGGCATACACTAAAAACAAATGAGTGCCACTTGACCTTGAGGAGCCAGTTCCCAATAGTGATCATTGAATGATAACACATCACCAATTCCGATCTGAAGTTGTGGGAGACACTAATTCTTTATCCTGAAGAAGGTGGTCGGAACATTTTAACCCACCGAAACGCGTTGCACTGGTTCTACAAAAGCACCAAATCAACCCTATCTTGACCAAACAGGAGACTGTACAAAATTGTTGTTTGACCAATGAATTTCTTTGTGATTAGTGTGTAACTATGACAAAAGAATAATGTCTATGATATTCTCCCATGTTCATTTATTGTGATTTTTGTAACAACGTATATGATCTTTGTGAAATGTTGATGTGGCTCTCTATTTAGAGAGTTATTTTATCTTGAAATAATCCATGTTTTTATTAGATGCACTCTTTATATGACATTATTAACTGATTTTACAGAATAAACATTCATATATTGGATTTTTGCAAACGGTCAGCACTATTTTGTGATATTGGCATGCTTGGCTGAATGGTGTATGATTTATTATCGGTTTGTCCAAATACACACAAAGGTGATTGTTGTTTTTGATTATTTGACTTCTTGAGAGCAGACAGTGGAAGGCTCAATGTGTGTCTCAGCCCGGCAGACTGTACTCTCTTGCCTTGGTGTCTCGACCAGAGTCTTGTGCCATTGCGATGTTGCTGAAGTGGGCGTTACTACTACACTGCTGGGGACAGGGCTGCTCTGTGTAATGAAAATGTCTTCCTCTTCTTCACTTTCCACCGTGATTGGATCAGATTCCCTGCTCAGCCTTTCACCCCCTTGACCAACACCACTTGCAGTTCTTTCCCGCTAAGGTGTAACTCCCACTGGATTGTGTGATATTTTCTCAAATGGGTTGTTCGGCCTCTGGTACTATAGTTTGTACCAAGCTTACCTCGACTAACACTTGCTCCACAAATGGAGCATATGGCAATGTTCGGCTCCTTCTTGCTAACAGTAAAGAAGTCCCAAACTAGGGACGTCCACTTTCTGATGCTGTTGCCACTGCCAGTTTTGGATGAACTGGTGGTAGGTGAGCCTTTTGATGTTTGCCTCTCTGCAGTATCCACTTCTACTGAGATGGTTGTGGATGTAGGTCACTGCAGGCACTTTGCAAATATGGCAGCTGGCAGTGGTGGAATCTGTGGTGCCACATCCCTCACAGCAAGTTGGGATGGGGTAACGTCAGTTTCAACTGGGGCAGCGCTAACATCCATGATGACTGGCTCATTGTCCTCCTCCTCCTCTACATCCATAAGTCTAAGGCTTTCAGGAACCTTCCTTTTCCATAGCCTCTTGTGGTGTGTCTCACTCTCAGACTGAGGCAGGATTCAAGTGGAGTCTTGATCATCCGAAGGGGGGCTTGGAGAAGAAATTGGTGGACCAATGCTTCTTTTTCTTGCTGGAGATCTGGAAGACAATTGATCTTCAGAAAGAGTGGCTTCCTCTACTTCTTCAGCATGAAGCTCAATCTCCTGAACTTCTCTTTCTTCAGGAGGAACTACTATTGTTGGCTGTGGCTGTAGTTGTTCACTTATCTGAGTTTCCCGCAATGATTGGGTACTATTTTGTGAAAGATATATCAATTTCAACGTCACTGCTCGTTGGCATTTCCGTGATTAGACTGGCTGCCTTTGTGACAAACATGGGCTTTGGCCTAGGTTGTAGTGGGTCCACTGATGCATGGGTGCTGCTCACAGCTTGTTCCCTGGAGGTCGGTGCGGCAGGCACGTGTTTTTTGCACGAAAAATGTCTGGGTCAACATACCAGTGATGGCACGCTCCTTCTTATCACTGGCCAGTTTTTTGGAAGCACCTTTCTTTGGGGCATCTTGAAGCGGTCGGTTGGCAGTGGCACTTAGCTTCACAAGTTGAAGAGATGTCTGTGATGTATGGTGACATGTCACACCATGCACAGGCCTTCTGTCTGGCAGTACTGTGAGTGATGTCTCTTGTGCACCTAAAAGCAAGCAAGCAAGAAGAACATCAGTGAAACATTCCATTGTTGCAGTTCAATTAGTAATTCAAACAAACAATATCATTTAGTGTGGTCACTGGTTACTTAAGTTATTATAAATAATTAACAATACAGTGTATCCATTTGTGAAACCACACCAACATACATTTTCATGATGTACTCTCAGGACGGATAAGAAAGAGCAACAACAACAACATAAGATGTAACTGTTTGCTTTATGTGCATCACCTGGGATGTGGCACTCAGGGAGATGCAGCTGACAAATGACAAAGGAATAATCGCTAGACTATGAATGCTATTGTGCACCTACAGCAGACATGGGGTTGATTCATTGAAGCAAGATGTTATGAAAATGGTTAAAAAAATGTTGTTGTTTTTTTAAATTAAATTCTATTCCTAGCCGACCTTCCCGAAGTTCTTAATAAGGTCAATTCCCATGCTCCTAAATTATCTGGTTTGCCGCTGACAAACCTATTATATGCTGATGACGTGGTACTGTTAAGCAAAACAAAGATCGGAATGCAAAGACTTCTGGATGCTATTTCCGACTACTCAAACAATAATGAGCTTCGCATTAATAACAGGAAGACGAAAATCTTAGCGGTGCATTCAAGGAAAGCAAAGAAGCTGTCTTGGGCTTTGAATAACGAAAGCATTGTCGAATCCAACTGCCAAAGGTACCTTGGAGTCACTTTTAACAACGGAAAATACAAATCCCAACTAGAAGAGCAAAAAAGGAAGGGTACGGCACTTGCCTTTGCAATCGGACTAATTCAAAAGAAATTTCAAGGCCCTACTCTTGCACCCACACTTCAGGTGGCTCAGGCAAAAATTATTCCCACTCTAACTTATGGCAGTGAAGCTCTAAAAGGACTGGACAGTGACCATCTGGATAAAATAATCACTAATATCTACAGGTCCGTGTTCAAATTACCAAACCACACATCACCTGCACAAATCAGGCTGGAACTTGGCATCTGCAAATAACGACTGGCCAGAGCCATGTCCTTCCTCGTGTGCTGTCACAAGTTGAGGTTATCAAAGGAGGGAAGTTTAGGTTACCATTTGTGGGCCTGCATTGATAACAACTTATGGCAAGCAGGACACGAATATTGGTCAAAAGGCTTAAAAACTCTGTGCCTAAATGACCTCTGGATCCTGCATGCCAGTCAGAAGGAATTCAAAAGGCTAGCGAAAATCAGCACCAAACAACTATCAAGAGTGGAAGACAAAGCCAGCCTTGCCAAAAGAAGTCATGGGTGGATGACTCTTCAATCCTATGCCTTGCTAATCCCACAGCCGTACCTTACTACATTGTTTAGTGCTCGGACGAAACTACGTTTTTTAAAACTGAGACTGGGAGTCATTAATTTGTTGACACACCGGCCAAAATGGAAAAGAGAACATGGAAAAGTACAGTGCCGACTTTGTGGGTCCCCCAAAGAAGACATTACACACATTATATGCCTGTGTCCTCTACTACTGACAGAGAGACGGGCTTTACTCAAGCATCACTGGAATAGAAACATGATTAGAAGCTGTAGAGCAGCAGTCTTGGCGTGTTTCGATCCTAGGAACACTAAACTAAATTGTGCCCTAGTAAGATTTATGGAGTGCGCTGCAAAAAAACATACTGAGCTGTCCAGAGTCTGCGACCCCCATTGGAATAATGCTGCCAAATCCTCACCTGCTGCTTCCGGCTCCCTTGAATATGACTTTTAACTGAAGTTTTATTGTTATTATCCATACATATCAACTTTTTAATGAAATGATCGTCTTAAATTAACCTTGAATTTTAAATGTTTGTATTTGCAATGGTTTACTTTTAAATCACGCAATAAAGTTTATTATTATTATTATTATTATTAATTAAAACAATTATAAAACATTAAAAATTAAAAAGAATTCAAATTAAAAACTAAAATAAAAAACAACAAGAAAATTAAAGAAAAAAAATTAAATTAATTCCTTTAAATAAATAAGTGAACTTTTTCTCAAGCATATAATGTATTAAATTGTTATCTCATTGCTCAACCATCCATGCAAGCCTATGGCAAGGGGTCACACTGGCTGGATGCACAAAATGGCTGGCAGCTGATGCCACATGGTCATGAACAACAACACTGAGCAAGAAGGCCTTGGGAACAAAGAGAAGATATGCAGGGCTATGACAAAAGCACACTGGCTGCCTACACAATATGGTCACAGAGCACATGATGAAACAGCAAGCAATGAGGCATGGGCACAACAAAATGATAGAAGAACAGCAGATGCAGGCCTATGGCAAAAGCACCCTGGATGACTACGCAAAATCACCACCAACCACATGGTCACAACAACAAGCAGGAGGTCTGGAAAACAAAGCAGACATGCAGGTCTATTGCAAAAGTACACTGGCTGGCTACGCAAAAAGGCCACTGACCACATGGTCACCACAACAACAATCAGCAAGAAGGTATGGCCACAACAAAGAAGACATGCAGGCCTATAGCAAAAGCACACTGACTGGCTACACAAAATGGCCGCCAGCCACATGGTCACAACAACAGGCAGGAAGCCTGGAAAATAAAGAACACATGCATGTCTATAGACAACGACTATACAAAATGACCCCTGGCCACATAGAATGGGTAACAAAGGCAAATGGTGACCTATGGCAAACACACACACACTGGTGAGACAAAGGAGGCATAGTAACACAGAGAACACAGCATTAATTCAACAATGCTAACATCGAAAATTAACAGGGCTAAAAATATTTGCAACAACACACATTCTCCAATTGCATTACCCCACCTAAATACTGTTTGCAGTGGAAAAAATCTTGAAATGCCCTGCAAAAACATATTTTGTATTTTAATCCAATACCATCCTTGCCTTAAAGAAGTTTCAATTCGACAGACAACACAGAAACAGTTGTTTCATTCACCCATGACTAGTACTTCTCCAACTGGCTGGAAGGCCCATTGGCAGACTAGGCCACATAGTGAATTAACATGTATTAGAAAACATGGAGAAAATGTACTAAACTGTGCAAAATCTTCCTGTACAAAATAAAAAAAATGACATGCAAAATAACAACAACAAACATCAAGGAGGCATGGCCACAAACAAAGAACAAATGCAAGGTTATGGCAAAAGCCCACTAACTGCCTACACAAAATGGCCTCCAGCCACAAGGTCACAACAAGAAGCAGTAGGCCTGAAAAACAAAGAACACATATAGGCCTATGGCAAAAGCACACTGGCTGGTTATACAAAATTGTTGCCAGCCACATGGTCACACCAACAAGCAAGAAGACATGGGGAACAAACTAAGAAGAACACATGCAGGCCTATGGGGGAAGCACACTGGCTGGCTTCACAAAATTGCCACCAGCTACATGGTCACAACAACAACAAACAAGCAAGCATGGCAACAACAAAGAAGATATGCAGGCAGATGGCAAATTCACACTAGTTGGCTACACAAAATGGCAGCCAGCCACATGGTCACAAGTAGTAGCAGGAGGCCTGGAAAATAAAGAACACATGCAGGCCTATGTACACTGACTATACAAAATGAACCCTGGCTACATAGCATGTGGAAAAAAGGCAAATCCTGGCCTATGTCAAGCGCACACACACAAACACACATACGCTGACCAGACAAGGGTGACATGGTAACATTAAGAGCACAGCATTAGTTCAGCAATGCCAAAAACAAAAATTAAAATGGCTAAAAACAAATTTCAACAAATACACATCCTCCGAAGGTATTATCATACTTATACACTGTTTGCAGGGAAACAACTGTGAAATAGCACAAAAAACACATTTTGTATTTTAATCCAATGCCATCCATGGCCTGAATTATGTTTCAGTTCAACAGACACCACAGAAACAGTTGTTTCATGCACCCATAACTAGTACTGGGCCTACTGGCTGGAAGGCCCATTGGCAGACTGGGCCCCATTGGGAAATAAATCAATATTGCAAATTTATTTAAAAACATGTAGAAAATGTAGTGAACTGTGCAACATGTTTCCTTTATAAAAGATAAAGGAAGAAAAGTGACATGCAAAAAAATTACTAGGCCCCTACTGAAAGTGTAGGCCACCCACCACAACAAATTTTAAAAATCAATTGCAAGTACAAATAAATCCAGCTGCATGCCCCCACTCAAACAAACAACACCCTTATTCGTCAGCTTTTCAACTTACTTGTGAAATCTCAAACACAAAGTCCTTAAATCCAATGGTCTAGGCGCAGCAGACAAGGAGAGTGATCCTTCCAGCTCCATATTCCAAGAAAAAGCGACTAGGAGAGGGACAAAGCACTAGGACGAGCCTGCTGGACAGGAACAGGAAGTTAGAGACTCTGGGGCACTTCCTTCCTGTTGGACAAAAAGTTAAAAAAGGACTCCTACCACATTAAAACAATGCCAACCATCTATTTGAGGAGGATTTTTACTCCAAATAGTAATTTTGGGAAGATTTTGATGCTTCTCGAGAAGAGAATCTTCCCCAGATTGCATCCGATGTAGATCCTGCGCATTTAGGAGCGTGTACGTCACAAAACATCTGCCAGAAGTTGATGGCGCACCAAAAAGACTTGTTGACAACTGCAAGTCGCTCCCGGGTTGGCAAAAGGACATTTTGAGCGTGCCAACAAATAAAACCCTCAGCTCTGTTGCGGAGTGCTGAGTTTATCAGTAACTCTATGTTCTACACCAAACTCTGCAAGTGGAGCAGTGTTTTAGGCCCAGACCCACAATTGATTTGAATTGGTCTAGATGTGGATAGTACTGTACACCAAATTATAGTAAGGTACTGCACAAACACAAGTCCTATCCACACCTTGATCACCAAAGTTAGGAATTTAGGTTTCTGGTCAGCAGAGTATACACCCTGTCCAATCAGGAGCCACAATCCTAGCCAGGGTAAGTCAGATACACACCCTAAATTAACCTGTGCTCACCCTCTAGTAGGTTGGCACAGAGCAGTCAGGCTTAACTTAAAACCCAATGTGTAAAGTATCTGTGTACACTTTATTTACAGTAACACAGTGCAAACACCACATAAGAATCCATAGTAGTTTAGAAATATAGAGAATATCCATCTGAGTAAAACAAGATCAAAATGATAAAAATCCAATAAGTAGAAGTTGAGATATGAATGTTTAAAGATTAAATCCCAAAACAATGCTTAGAAATCAATAGCCCTCAAAGGTTACTTGAGGTCGCTCTATACCGGGATAAATCCAAAGTTCGGGTCAACTGGGATGGAGGGCAGGCCAGCTAAAGGACCCACGCAGAGCCCGCTGAAAATGTACTGAGTACCGAGCAAGTGTGGGCGTCAAGTACTCTATGTGTCGGTTCCAATAGGTGCAACGTTGAAGACGAGCCTTGCAGTCAGAGTTGAAGGATTGGCATTCAATCGAATTCAAGCCTCGCATCGGCGTCTTCAGATCAGCACTGCGTCATTATCGAACCTCGCAGTCAGGACCCGCGTCATCGTCAAATCTGCACTGCTTTGGCGTTAGAGGGTACTGCGTCAGTCTTGATCGGCACAATGGAGTCACTGCATAGCTTTTTGCTCAAAGCAGCTGAGGAACCTACTTCTGAGGCCCAGGACTGGAGGGGGCACATCAGGCAAGGGTAGGACTCACAGATGGCAGAGTCCAGCAGCAGAAGTAGAGTTGCATGAAGTCTTTTGTGACCCTGAGACTTCAGAGAACAGGGGGCAAGCCAGCAAGCCCTAGGAGAAACTTGGGTTCAAGGATCTTGAGAGCAGGTCCAGTCCCTTTAACTCCCAGGCAAGAAGCAGCATGCAGCAGGCCAACACAGCAGAGCAGATAGCAAAGTGTCAGTCCCTCCTATAGCTCAGCAATCAGCAGGCCAACACAGCAATGTATTTAGCAAAGGGACAGTCTCCCCTTCAGCGAAACTGCTCTACTTCCAGACAGAATGTCCTTGGTTCTAATTAGGTTGTGTCAGGGGCCCAGTATGCATGTCTAAATGTGCCTTTGAAGTGGGAGGGACTTCAAAGAGGCTTTGAAGATCTCAAGGTTCCTGCCTTTCCTGCCCTGCCTCCAGACTCACCAAAGAGGGGTATGCAGCTCTTTGTGTGGGGACAGGCACAGCCCCATTCAGGGACAAGTGTCAGCTCTTCCCTTCCAATCTACCTCAGGATGGTCCTTCAACCTTGTGATTGGCCATCAAGATGCAAACATAATACCCCTTATCCCTTTGTGTGACTGTAGAGGGAATGCACGAGGGCCAGCTGTCACCCAAACCAGACACCTCACTAAAAATGTTACATGTTCAGAATTACAACTTAAAATCTGACTTTACCATAAGTTGTGATTTTAAATTGGGTGTCCAGAGACACCGAACTCCAAATCTCTTTTCCCAATTAAAAGATAATTTAAGGCAATCCACATATGGAAGTGATAGGCCTTGTAGATGAGATAGGCCTTGCAGTAGTGAAAAACAAATGTAACGTTTTTTCACAACTATGACATGTAAAACTCAAAAGTACATGTCCTGCCTTACAAATAAACAGTACCCTGCCCATAGGGCTGTCTAGGGTCTACCTTGGGGTGACTCATATGTTATAGAAGGGAAGGTTTGGGCCCGGCAAGTAGGTTAACTTGCCAGGTACAAATTGCAGTTTAACACTGCACAAGCAGGCTCTGCAATGGCAGACCAGAGACATGTGTACAGGCCACTGAAGTGGATGGCACAATCAGTGCTGCAGTCCCACTAGTAGCATTTAATTTACAGGCCCTGGGCAAATATAGTGTACTCTACTAGGAATATATAAGTAAATTAAATATGCCAATTGTGGATAAGCCAAGGTAATCACTTTTGAATACAGAACATTTGCACTGTAGCACTGGTTAGCAGTGGTAAAGTACCAAGAATCCTAAAGCCAAAAAAAATAAGTCAGAAAAAGAGGACAAGGAAGACAAAACATTTGGGGGTAACCCTGCAAACAAAGGCCAGGTCCAACAGATGTATTATGTTGTGTATGTAAATTGTACTTCTATTACTTCTGTAAAGTATATGTAACAATGCATGCTTTCCAAAGACTGCTACAGTGCCTAGCATTAGAGGCACAAAATATCCACACAATGTCCCCTCCTGTAAAAGTTGGGATACACTAGGGCAGACGGTTGTCAACTGCTGCTGCGCTGTCTGTGTATGTTAACTCAAGGACCTGTCAAGTGGCACCTTACCCATTGTCCTGTTGAAAATTGTCTGAGTCTAATCATTCAATGGTGTCCTTGAGTATTAAGGTAGGCCCAGGGACTTTCATCATTTAATCCTTGATTATCGGTTCAGAGTCTATACACCCGAAAGTGCTCAAAAGTTAGTAGGGGTTTTGTCATGTCATTACAGAATGTTTTTAGTTTCTCAATAACGTACCACATCAGGTTCCCATCCGTGTTCCCTTCCTCAAAGAAGTGTTTAATTAGTCTGGTTGTGTTATGTTTGCATCTAATGATGCTTCAGTGTTCTGTTATTCTAGACTGCACATTTCTTGTTGTCATCCCTACATATATATGATTACTGGGTTGTATGATAACATAGATCATTTTTTTAGTTACAGCTCCTAAACCTTTTTAATCTCTGAGGGGTTCTGAGACCAAGGTCGATTTCTTTTACTCTCTTGGTTAAAGAACACAAAGAGCAATTTACAATGGGAGTGACCTATTGGAGGCAGTAGATTCCAGGGGGTGGATGGTGTGCTCTTTTTTTATAGGTTGCTTGAAGTGAGCTTGAACTAGGAATCTTTGAGGAACCTGACTCTCTTGGATGAATACATAGGTTTGTTGAGTCTAAGGTCTCCTGCTTGCAGAATCCTCCAGCTCTTATTTATGATTTTCTGTAGCTTATTTGATAAGCGCGATGGCACAGATATGCCTTTCCTGCGCAGTTCTCTCAGAGGTAACCAGGATACCATAAAACCAGGAGCCCAATTTATAATTGTCCGTGTCATTTAAGAGTTTCTGACATTCGTTATTGTACAAGAGACTTTGATAACATAACATTGTCCCCACCTTTATTTGCAGGCTTGATCATTATAGTTTTGTCTGCGGCCAACTCTGTTAGTGCCCTCTCTCCTTTCCTCTTTGGTGATGTTGCAGAAGGCAGTATGGCGATCATTTCTCAAAGTTAGTTTACTGCCTTCTCGACTACAAGTACGTCTGGTGGCATTTCAAAAGAGGGGGGATTATAGATAGATTGAGGTCTTAATCCTGTGTTCTTGTCAATAGATTCCCCTATAGATTAATTCCTGAAGAAAACCTTTAATCTGACTTTGTGTAAAAACCTGGCTATCTCCAGTTTTAGCTAGAAGATGTATACTTTCAGGGTTTGGTACAAAGCTAAGGCACTTGTTTAATACTCTGTTGTCCATTTCAGTGAGGGTCCCCTCACTGTAATGGATGTTGATATCGTGTTCAGATCTTATGTCTTGCTGGTGCCCAGGTTTTCCCTCATGACAGTTATTCCTTGCGGATTTCCCATGTTCTGCCATGTTGCTCTTTGGTCTTATTTCTTACTCCTCTCACTTCCCCTTTCTCTCTCTAAAAAAAATGCTGTGATAGAGTGATGGAAAGTTCTGTGGGGTGTAGATGGGAGGTCAATAGTTTGGTCGCTACCCCATGGATTCTCATTTGGTAAGGAAGGTACTTATGGCCCCGGGGAGGGAGGAGACTCTGTCTGTTCCATCGTCTACCTCTTGGTTATCTTGATACAGGGTACTCATTTTCAGAGTCAGAAGAGAAACTGCTCCTTGAGGATGTATCTGAGGTAGCATAGGGTTTCACCACATATTTCTCCTTTGTATATGGGTAAACAGTGTGGTGGGGAAACTTCTTTAGGTCTTTCTGGAATTTATTGATCTTTGATTGTGTTAGAAACCCTTTAAATGGTAAAATAGTTTTATTTGCCTCTTCCACTTTCTTTTTTAAAACAGAGGTACGCAAACCTGATTTTAAGCTGTTTTCGCTAGCTTTAATCTTTATTCCCATTGCTTCTGATAGTGTTTTAGCTGTTTTGATTATCAGGACCAGCCAGTCTTGAATACAGTCTATTAATGTCCAATTTTTCCTAAACTCCTTATCCTCTAAGAATATCCTAGGTTATTAGCGACTATCAGTCCCCAAGGAGCCACATTACCTTGTAAGTATTCAGTCATGACGGCTCCATGGAGTAACGTCTTAAACTTGAGTCCTTTTAATTTTGATCAGTGTATCCCAGTCTCTGAGTTGAGACATGGCCTGTGTCAGGGTGGTGTCACCGAGGATTGAGGGTGTGGCCAAAATGGACAACACATAGTTGTCATTAAATGACAAACCTTCCATATTAGTCTCTACACAACTTCACAATTTCATTCAGCCATCAAACTCCAAATGAATGAGTTTTACATGCACTCTTGCAGGGAAACTGCTGTCCCATTACTTCCAAACACACAGAGGGAGAGGCAGAAGTAGACCAATACACCCCCTTCACAATAACTCTAAAGAATCACAAGTAGGTGCATAAGCACAGTGGGATACACATATGGTAGGATTCTTGCCCATTTTGGTTGCTTTGGAATTCCCTTATGAGATACCAATCTTATTGGAAGAGGAGGCCTCACCCACTTTTTGTGCTTGTCCCAGTCGATCCAAGGGAGCTGGTGCCTTACACAGCCTGAAACCCTTAGCTACCTTCATCAAGAGGTGTATCGTGCTGTACACCTGGCCTCCTGCTTGTCCCAGCCAGCCTCTGGTATGGCAGAGGGGGTGCCAGCACTCATTTAAGACACTATTTCGTCAAATGTCATCCCGTCACGTATGCACCGGTATGGGCATGATGGGGATTGTAGTATTTGTATTGTAGGCAAAGGCTCCCTTGGGTCGAATGGGACAAGCATATATCACAGGTAAAAACCTTGAATTGGCCCTCACTGGATCCCACTGCCAGGCAATGGCTCCCTTGGGTTGAATGGGACAAGCATATATCACAGGTTAAAATCTCCTTGAATTGGCCCCCACTGCCACCAATGCTGTTCCCGCATGGATAACCTGTCAGCATTCATAATTTCCTAAACTACCCCTACCACCACTATTCTTAACCTGAAGAGCACTGTGTGATTTTTGTTTATAGATAAACAAATACACATGTGCCCTTATGGAGACATTGTTAACTTAAATAAAATGGATCCCTTGATAGTAATATCTGCATACTACAAATATATAAAAAGAAATGGTACAAATTTCTAATAATATATACATACCATGAAAACGTAAGCAGTAACCCTGTTAGAGTTAACCATTCAAAAAAGCTGAACTGGTGTAACAACAATGCTTTTGCAGCATGCATCCACCTTGAAAATTGCTTTCCTCTGCCACCAATAAATTCAAATGTGCATGGGCACATCCTCATCTCTGAAGGTGGAATATGGGTAAGGCTTATATTTGATGCCCTATGACAACCACTGTGTGCCATTGAATTGAATGTACTTAACTTTTATGCCTTCCCTCTGAGCTCTCTAAGCAAAGCCTTGCACAGTGAGTCTCATGAGGGCTTACAGTGCTACCAGTAATGTAATCTATCAATTACAGCTGAGTGTACTAGGACTGAAATGGCAACTATAGGGGCAAATGGAACCTTTCAGATTCAAATATGAGTACCATAATTGACAGCACCTTCCATTTATTATCAGTTTGTGGCTACAGATCTACTCCCAGATCATGAAGCTTGGTATCCCTTAAGTCAGGGTAAGATACGTATTATATGTTCATGCATGCATTCACCCAGCATGTGTGTATGTTTTGTTTGCAGTGCAGTGTCACTACATTACACTTTTATGTGTGATGGTCTCACATGTATCGATGAATTTGAGTGCCTGTTAATCTCTCACTTTGTCTCTAACTTTTCTTTATTTTTATATATTTGTTTAACATTAATTTAGGAGAAATAACCCAGTGCCAAGGTAGGACTCCCTTTGACACAGTCATTTTGCATTGCGCTCACTAACGTTAAGAAAGTCATTTTGTTGGGGGTCCCCTGGCCCTGAACAATGCCCATGACCTGTATCAGCTTGAAGAAAGGCAGAAACATGTTGGCATACCATGGATGGTGGGGCCATCATGCCTACCTTTTATCCAATTTTATTTTTAGCTATACTAAAGATACCCACTAATATAGGTGATAACCTGGGCTTCCCTCTAGGTATTATTAGTAGCCTGGAACCCTTTCTGTCCAGTTAAGTTTTATATAAGAACTCCCTCTACCTCAAGATCGATTCTGCCCTGGTGGTACCACCTTACCAGAGTGGGGAGAGGGCACCAATGATTAAGCATGCCACAAATAGTGGGTGAGGCCTCCTCTTCCACTAAGATTGCTATCTCATAAGGGAATTCCCTAGGACCCAAATTGGGCAAAAATCCTGGCATAGACCTCAGTAGGTATGTCCAAGTTTGCCTTCGCACTTATTTGCGATTATTTTGAGTTATTGCGGAAGGTGTGTTTTGTCCCTCCTCTTCCTCTTCCCTAAGTGTTCTGGATAATGGATGAATAGAGTATTGATTGCAATGGGGATGGCGTGCCAGAGTCTGTTTCATACCTTTGGTGGTGTGCAAACCATGGGGTATCCTATGAGAAGGGCTTCCTTCTTCACCACCACTTCAGCTAGGACCTGCGGCTTATGCGGTGAAAATATTTGTGTCCTAAGACAATCGATGACCATTGCATACTCTATATGCAGGTTTTATAGGTTTTTCTATTGCAATTGCAGTGCTAGCCATAGGATGATGATGGATAATTTTGCTACTCTTCTACAGACCCCAGAACTCAGTATATTGTTGTCTGATTTCTCCTCCAGTGTCTGCTGTAGGAGGAGTGCATGGTGATGTGTCAGACATTCACTACCGTTTTGTAGCCCTCAGAAGAAATTACGTATTTCCTGAATGACATTTGATTGGTGCAGCTCATCTCCTCCCACATGTCCAGAATCATCGGTGTGGATTAACCACATCAAGAAATACCAGGTGTGATTTTACTGTCTGTAGATCTGCACTTGGTGACCCTGACTTCACACTCTCCAAAAATGTGCAATTATGTCTCTAGGATCCACATTTATGACTTATGAAATGCAATAAGAGTTACTGGGTGAGGTGTTTCCGCACCCAGTATTTAGACAAGTCATAATGAGGGTCCAAGACCCTTAAGTTCTTATTTGCCTCTTTTAGTATCTCCACTCTTTGGTTTCTTGCTCTATTGATGGTGCCTACATTTTAACCATCATTTACTTGCTGACCGGGAACTCCAGCCTCTGCTAGCCTGCATCCTCACTCGCTCTGCCACTGACTGCTGGGGTGGGGCTCGGTACCCCAGCCTGCCTCACTTCCTTGAGGGAGAGGGAGGGGCCTCCCTCCAGAAAAAACAGGGCCACCTCCAGCAGCACAGGACGCGCTGACCGGGAGCTCCAGTCTCTGCTAGCCTGCATCATCACTCGCTCTGCTGCTGCCTGCTGGGGTGGGGCTCAGTCCCATAGCCTGCTTCGCTTCCTTGAGGGAGAGGGAGGGGCCACCCACCAACAAATCCCGTGGCCGCCTCCCACAGCACGGGGCACACGCAGGCATGCCAAGGCAAAGCCTGGGCGAAGTGCGGGCCCATATGCGCCCATCCGCGGCCGTATGAGGCTGGACCGAGCCCACCCTCTTTAGTCCTGCCTCTTTGATACAGCACAATTACGAACTCTGGTGCAGGCAGCTGAAGGGGAACCTCCAAAAACCAACAGAAAAGATAGAAGACAAGACATGTCTGTGTATAACCTCTATTATTTCCTCCACCTTCCCTAAACCGGCTCTGTTATCACCTTACTTAGTAATTGGTAGGCAATAAGACCATAAGCAAAGGGCAAACATAAATTATCACAGCCACTGGGGAAAGGGGCCCAAAAACCGACTTCCTCCACTAAATCGGTTACCAATTATTTAACGAATGCCATGGGAATATTGAATAGTGAAATCGCTAATGCAGAAGAAAGACTGGCCATTACAAAAAATGTTTTGCGTAACGCTATGGACAAGGAGATTGAGAAAGATATTGTAACAGAGACAGTGAATCCTCTAGCTGCAAAAAAAACCTGCGACAACATGTGTTTTTAATAGCCCTCTGATGATTAGTGAGGACTCCCCACCTGGGGTGTTGTCTCCCCTGCCAGTAAAGAAAATCTGTCACTCTGCAGATACACTTCCTTGAGTTTAAAAAAAGAGAAAGGTAACTATAGGAGGCAAGGAAAATAATGCTGAAATTAAAGCACCCTGACCTAAAGGGAAATTGCTGAAGACCACAAAAGTAACAGACTGCTCTTTAAAGAATGTACATAATAGATTGACAATTGTAGAGGGATCTTTCAAAACGGAACTGGGGGCCATACAACCAGGGGTCTGTTTACTTGAGGTAACTTTTAAGGAAATATTAGATCACCTAAAATTATACATTCGGCAACCTACTATTAGAGAAGCTATACAAAGTGATACTGTTATATCTACAGCTCCAGATACGGCCCCTATACAAATATGCCCGTTTTGTCCACAAATGATAACCACCAACAACACCAAAATACAGAAACCCAGATGCCCCAGATATCTTTGCATCTCCCACCTGAATCCTCGCCTTTTGTAATCATATTGAGAAATGTTCCCAGTTTAAGGCCCAATGTAATTGAACTTGGTCGGACCTCAAAAACAAGGTGATACACTGGCTGTCTAAACTATCATGGAGCACAAATTGCATTGCTAAAGAAATTGTAATGGTAAGAAGTGTTGGGTGGATAGGTCCCTCGAGGAAAAGTAGCAAAGACGACTGTATTGTGGTAAACTTTCATACCCCTTCTGTGGTAAGATCCCTCCTCTCTGATCTTGCAAGGAAATCTGGTGGCAGGTGCAAATCCCGGGACCATTCGAGCCGAACCTTTGGGTAATTTCTATAGGCCAGAAATGATCTTGGGTGAAATGATACTCCTACACAAGCAGTATCTCAAGTTGGACAGGATGCTAATGGGTATGATATGAGCTCTATAAAGAAACACCAAATTACAATCCCAACAATGAACCTGTTCCTCCGCCATCCTACTACGATGAACAGGATTGACAACAGGAGGTTGTGGGATAAAATGGCAGTAATCGTAGTGGTCCCTATCATGTAGATCTTGAAACATGGACCCCGAGCATGGGTACTGTAACCGGGCAAAGGATAAATATCGAGGAAAAAGTACAAGACCTACAGACTGCTGATCACGGTACTACAAACTGCTCAAATATGGAAAACTCCAAATTAGTAATGAAGACCTGGAATATTGCAGGAATAAAAAACAAATCATGTCTGCAAGAGACATGGACACTATATGACTCTTCTGCGGAGGGTTTTACTTCATTTTTAACCCCAGCCCTTCACTCACAGGGGGGGGGGGCAAGGGTGGCTTGGCAGTATTATTATCTACAACCTCTTCATTGAAAGTATTTAGGTCCTATCTGTCTTCTTATTTCCAACTTATCCATTTAATTACTGAAGAAGAGGTTAATTTGCTTATAATTAACTTTTATAATAATGTTTTCATAATATAATATAATGGATTTAAGTAGGGAAATTGAACTATTCCTAGCCCACATTAAGGATGACTATATATTACTATGGCTAGGAGATTTTAATGTGAGTAAATGCTATAGACAGAGATATGAAAGTTGCGGTTATGTTAAAACAAATGGAGAGGGTATATTACACTTTTTGCACAACCCATAGGGAGAGGCATTAAAATAATTGATTCATAAATATAGTTTGGTTCTCCTGGAACAATGTATTGGTGAAAACCAAATGTTACTACCCACATATAATGGGAATAGAAGAAGCCCTGGAATTGATCATATCCTGGTGACAGAAAATGGTGAATGTCAAATAGACTTGCTTACCGTTACCCCAAATGCCCTTAGTGATCATGCTGCACTGACATTGGTCTTTAATATAAATATTACAAGGTCGAATAGCTTGCAAAATATGAAACAAATTGAAATACAGGTCAAAAGTGGTTTCTCTTTAAGATTGGCTAATATTGATGGCATAGCAAAAATAGAGGAAATTATGGCAGAGTCCCTTGGAGATTTCTATATAAGCACATATTATATGTCACCTTTGGAGCCTAATATTGAAGCCTTCTGTAAATTCATGGCTAGAATCTCAGAGAAACTTAAGTGCCCAACCAGAGGGAAATTTAACAGAAACCGGGGATGGTTTAATACAGAATGTTCCTCGGTAAATAGAAGACTAAGAAAAGTCTTAGGGGATGCCCCAAGGGATAGAGAAAAAATCAATAGATTGAGAATCATGTATAAAAATCCTCTAGCCAAGAGGAAAAGAGATATAAAGGAAAAAATATGGGAAGACCTGCTCCAGGCGGCTGATCTAAATGATAACTCCCTTTTCTGAAAAATAATAAACCAGCCATTCCTAGAAGAGAGAGGAGATCCAAAGATTGAGACATCTGTACAACAGGGGGTATGGATAGCATATTTTAATATCATTTTTAACCGATAAAGTACTATTTTAAATTTTACTTTTACACATTTACATCAAATCGAAGCCGTGGACATACCTGATGTAACTTTAGAGGAAGTCATCAATGCTCTAAATAAATCAGCAAGTAGAAAGGCCTCTGGCCCCAACGGTGTGTCAATGGATATTTTTTAAAACACATGTCACTCCAATGCTGCATGTAATTCTACTTTAAAGGGCTATCTCCCTGTTTCGTGGACAGAAAGTATAATAATCCCAATATTCAAAAAAAGGTAACAGAGGGGATCCGAAATGCAACCGCCCAATTTTTCCTGGACTCTAGTGTGAAATTAATGGCCAAAATCCTTCTGGGTAAATTAGAACAATGGGTCGAACAAAAATGCATACTTACTGATACACAATATGGTTTCAGGACTGATATTGGAACAATAGAACAATGTGCTGATTTACACAAGTTAATTAATAAGTATACAGTAACAAAGACAGATCAGTTTGTTTGATCTGGTAAACCATAATAAGCTCTGGGAAACACTTGCGAATCGGGGAACCGCTCGGGACATTATTCACTATCTGTCCCAATGTTATTCCTACCTTACAGCGCAGGTGCGATACATACCAAATGGGGAATGTACAGATAGCTTTAAGGTCACTGACGCATTAGACAGAGTTGTGTCCTTGCTCCCCTGCTCTTCTCACTCTATATAAATGGGGTGGATGAATGCCTACAAAAAAAGCTGATGTCCCCATGGTTGGTATTCACCCTGTCCCCATATTCTTATATGCAGATGATGCAGTCCTCTTATCCAGAACAGCTAATGGGTTACAGCTCCTGATAGATAACTTTGTTACATTTATGCATAATAAAGATATGAAGGTTAATTTGAAGAAAACCGTTATCATGGTAGCTGGAAAAGGAAGAGCATAAAAGAGGACACATCATATAACGGGGCAGAGGCTAGATGAGACAACATTTTTTATATACTTGGGCATTCAGTTTACTGCATTGGAGACTTGGGAAAGTCAATTAAATATGTCTAAAATTAATTTTTTAAGAGTGATTGAATCCATTTTTAGATTCTCTAGTAAAATTGGCCAAAAACCAATTAGAGAAATGCTAACGCTGTACAAAAGTAAATGCCTTCCAAGCACTGGCTAAGGTGCTGCCCTATGGTATACTAGAAATCCTGTTTCTGGCAAGCCGTCCCGAAATCGAGCTCAATGTTGATAACACACAAGGAAGTGGCAATTCCTTTTTTAGAAGACAACCTACATATTAGGCCCATTATATTCTGGTACAACATATGGAGCAAAACAGGGACACAGTTCACAAAGGAAATAATTTTAATTTACCTCAGGCTAGATGCTTGGAAGAAAATTAAATGGCTACTCTATTTAGATGTCTATTTAAGAAAAATTGACCCCGCTATAGGAGTAAATGACACAGTAAAAATTCTTACCTACTCTAAAATAGAAGTTAGGACTCTACTTAGGGGACAAAAAGAAAAAAAAGAGAGATTTTAATGAAAGTAAAAAATCTACGGTAGCTAGCTACTTGCTACATTGTGTACAAGAGGGTCAGCCAAACTATCTGACAATTGTTAAAAATAGTCAGCAACGATTTTACC
The DNA here is from genome assembly GCF_964204655.1 of Triturus cristatus. Lineage (NCBI taxonomy): Eukaryota > Metazoa > Chordata > Amphibia > Caudata > Salamandridae > Triturus > Triturus cristatus. Next base: position 1,138,116,431 of record NC_140581.1, read on the forward strand.
TCACTATACTCTGATTAAGCATGTTGCATATGCAGTTTGCTTTCCCAAAATTGGGGCATAGAATATCAGGCTACTAAAATGCCCATGTGATGGTAAATCACGACAACTCACAACGCACTTTATTTTATTTTGCGGTTTTTATAAGCATCTTATACAAGGACGTTTTTAGCCCTCCTTTTTAAAACTGGCAAATAGATCTACTATCAGGATGCTTTTAACTATTTATGTGCCTTGGAAAATAGTGAAATCTGTTTATCTGCTATATCATTCATGACAATGGCCTTAGGAAGAAGGAAACAATTAGTACACCTGGAGACTTTAACCTATGAAATATCTCAGTAAATTCATATCTCCCAGTTCGAATGAATAATATGAATTTTATCACTTATAGTGAATAAATACTGAGTAGGGTTTGGGGCAACGCATTCAGTAATTACCCTTAGACCCTGTATATTGACCTTTGCTGGTCCCTAAGAGAAGACACTATGCTGTCAAACTACAAATGTTATGGGGAATCTGTATGAAAAAACATATTTGTATGTAAATGTGATTGATGGATTGTTTTTTATTCTTTGATTATAAATATGTTCATTTTGTACTTTTATGGTTTTATGCTTAGAAACCGAATAAAGTTTTTGAATGAATAAACTATCATTTAGAAGAAAAAGTTTAATTAATCATTTATTTAAGCTTTATGTTTGTACAGAATCTAAATGTTTCAATGAGATCATCACACTCTGTAAAAACAATTTGCCCAGCCACCTCATTTTGATAATGAATGTTCCATTTTCGAAATTTGAAATCATTTTTTATTTATATTTTGGAGTAATGCTCTGTCCATTCAGACTTTGTCTTTCTTTCTATTCTGCCCATATAAAATAAATCAAACATACATTTGATAAAGTACACACATGATCAGTATTGCATAGGATTTACTTGTTTAAAGGAATGTTTTTCTATTTTCACAGGAGCTGTACACAATCTTTTAGTCAAAATATTAAAATATGAGCCCTGCAAGCAAAGAAAAGTAAAATTCTTCTATATCGTGGGTACTCTTTGCCTGTTTGCTATTGGTTTCCTTACATATGCTAGCTATAGGTCTTTTAAATCTTCACTCTATCACTAAGAGAATGCTAGTTGTATTCTCAATATTTCACGGAGTTTGTCATTCAAATGAAATTAACAACAGATATTTTGCTTTGTCCACATCTCTTTTTTTTTTTTTTTAAATGCCTTTGATTACTTTTTTGCTTCCTGTGTGTCCCTCTCAATAATCTGGTCTGGGTATCCACTTTCTATGAATGTATTCATCACTCAAGCTTTATTCTTCCTCAAAGCTATTCAATTTATTTCAATAAAGTAATTTTGATTTTAAGAATTTGAGTCTATGGTAGATATTCTTCAACGGCTCTGTGTGGAAAAGCACGAAATGCCGTCTAGCTCCGTTGGTTTAATCAGTTTTGATCACACTTTATCCGTGAGACAAGAAAATCTTTTTTCACTTATGATATGTGTAAAATGTATTTTCTCTTTTTTTTAAACCCTTAAAGTTTTTTTTCAGATCCTTGATTTTTTTTTTAGAATCTCTCCGATCTGTGCACATTACAAAAGTGTCATCAGTAAATCTTTAGGTCATTTTTAATTGTCATGTTCTCCAAGATGTCTGTTGTTTCAAATGCTGACATGAAAATATGTGCATAGGCAGGCACTGCACGTAACACCATAGTGGTGCCAGATATTTGGCCGAAATATTAATTCACCCACCGGATATATTTATAATGTAGTGTAAAATGCACAATTGTGATAAGAATGCTGGGTTTGTACCTGTTATCCCTTTATTTCATATAAGTTATTGAACTTCTTTCATAGTTCCTTCAGCAATCAATGTTTATAAAGAAATTGCATCAAGCGTACACCATAATGGTGTGCCATTCCAGAAAAGATCAGCATTATCCTGGATTTATGTTATCATATTCACCATTAGTTGCGGAAGATAATCTATATTGCAAACATCTGGTTCATGCAGAGTGTCAATTTCACTTTTTATTGGCAGTGGTCAATCCTTAACGGCAGAGGGGTCACACACCCGCACCTTTTGGGCTTAAAGAGTGTCTGTCAGGCTGAGCAAATGTCAGCCTGACAGACACTCTTTATTTTGAGGTCAGACGTCCAGAAGCTCGACATGCGCTAAATGCACAGTGTTCTGGCTGCTGAGTTGAACTTTGCTGGGCTGAGGATGTCACAGCTCCTTGGGGCGTGATCAAATCAGCTCAGCAAAGATCCTCGAGACCCTCCCCCTCGAGATGAGGAAGAGCATCAGTGATATCCTCATACCTGGCCGCTTCAGTTTTAAGCCCTAAGGTACTCACTGACACCTCGCCACACAGGGTGGTGTTGTCCGCAGTCTCTTTGACTTCATCCAACTTTATAATGAGGTAATGTCAGCAAATGAGGAGAGGCAACATCCCAACCCTACTGGCACCTCTTAGGTTTTCCTCCCTGCGAGCTGCAGCAGGTAATTGTTTTATTTTTTTATTTTTTTGGTGCGTGCGTGTATGTATGAATGTATATGTATTTGTGAGTGAGTGTTGTGAATGGGTGTGTGTGCATGTGTCAGTATGTGAATGCAAGGGTATGAGTGTGCATGTGTGTGCAACCCTCCCTCAGTTGTACTTACCGTCTGCGACTGGTTGTTATGGTGTGCATTGTGGAGCAATGAGCCTTTTAAGTATTTTAGGCAACATATACGCTACTGCTACATAAGGATGCATTTTATTAGTAATGTTTTTATGTTATCAATTTTCAATTTTTTGCAGTGAGAGGCTTATTTCAATATATGTTTAAGAATTCCAAAGTTAGTCAAATGTTGGATCTGTTTCAGTGCTTAATTTGTAAAATATGAAGTGCAGGTGCTCAAATGTTTGTCGGAGGCCACACCTACTTTTCTCTGGCTCCACCCACTTCCTCCACGGGCTCCACCCACTTACTATATTAGCTCCACCCACATCTTCAACTGGCACTGCTAAAAGTCAGATGTAATATATACCTGATCCGAATTACAGCAAGGGAGCCTTCCTCATAGTAAGGTTTTGATAGGAGGTTCCCCTGCCCTGTGAACAGTGTAAGGTGTCAAAGGACTTTGCATCATTCACACATTGCATAGATACAATCCTACATGTGTAAATCAGTATATAGGAAATGTTACACCAGGCAGGACTACAAGGTATAGGAGTCACATGTAACCCATGATTGTCATTGTAGGCAATATAGTTTAAGAGTTCGAAGTCTGGAAAAGTGCAAATTCAGAATTTAAAACATAACAGCATTGTTAGGGGCTCTCTTCAATAAGAATTGATTGCTACCAAAATTAACCCTTTTTGCAAGATTAGGATAATGAAAGATTGGGCAAAAAAACACATAGCTCTAATATATAACTTGCCATTTGCATGCAGCTCTTTGATGACAGACTTGTTAATAGCTTGCTGTTCTATGATAGGATTTTAACTTACAAACTGCAAGTAACAAAAGGATCTCTCTGACAGAAGCAGTAACACACACTGACCTATTTTATATTATATGCAATTTTTGATCTGCATGGTAAACGTTCTGTGCAGCAGGTATATAACCCTTTACTACCTTTCAAGCAGTCACAACTTCCCCTAGACAAAACTCCTGTCTCTCTCCAGGTCCAGGAAGAATAATAATCACCAGAGTTATCTTGACATTTTAATTTATGCCTGAATATGCTCAGAACTGGGCCCTGCTGCCAGGTCCTGTCTGCCACTTCACCCCTGAAGGCCTGGACGTGAATGGCAACGATTCCGAATCGGAGGCAGTGCGGGTATGCTGGGGTGTGTGTGGCAAAGCACCGAATGTGCGCGCAATTGTAATGTGAAAAAAATCTGTGCACGTTGCTTGCCGTGCACAGCCCCAACCCCCGCATATTTGCTGAACCGAAACTGAATCCATGATCCAGGCAGCCTGGGCCGGCCCGCAACTGTGCAACATGACATCATCAAACTAAGTGCCGCGGACCCGCGGCCACTCATCATCACACACTGCATAAATCAATATAAAAACATATAATCACGGTGCCTGCCAGGCCCTGCCCTGCCTCACCTGCGCAGCTTTATTTTAAACTCATGATGATTATGCCGCCCGACGCCGCTGGACTACCCCAGGCCATGCCTCACCTGGTGGCGCTTAACTCTATGTACTGCACAGTCCAGAGCAGTAGTCTACTCCACCGCCGAGTCCACTGACCTCAATGCAGCCAATGTCGTCCAGGTCCCGCTACTTCGAACAGTGGCTGGCTGGCCACGATGACTCGGACGGTGTGGTGGTGAGCCTGAGGCAGTGCGGGCATGCTGGGGTGTGGCAAAGCATCTAATGCGCGCGCATTGCAATGTGAAAAAGTATGCGCACACTGCTTGCCGCGCCCAGCCCCCACAGATTTGCTGAGCCTGGCCCTGAACCAAAACTGAATCCATCCCAGTAGTACTGTAGTACTGACCCATCCAGGCAGCACTGCCGGGCCGGCCCGCAACTGCGCAACATCCACTACTGGCAACATCTGATCAAACTAAGGGCCACGGCCACTCATCGTCAGACGAATCAACATTAAAAAAAAACAGTAATCACGGCGCCTGCCAGGCCCCGCCCTGTCTCACCTGCACAGCTTTATTTTTTATATCATTAATCATGATTAGGCCGCCGGCCTACCCCAGGCCATGCCTCGCCCTCACCTGGTCTGCCGGCGCCGTTGGAGTTCAACCACCAGTGTGGCGCCGTTGGAGTTCAACCACCAGTGTGGATACTCGGTGGTGCTGGATGCGGTGCCGGTCACGGTGGTGAGATGCGGCCGTGCAGGTATGCTGGGGAGTGCCGTAGCAAAATTAAAGCAGCGAATGCGCGCGCATTCAATTGCAAAATCTGCGCACGCTTCGCTGCCTCTGCCGCGCACAGCCCCAACCCCCGCAGAAGAAGACCAGCCCAGGCAAAGCCCTGCCCAACTCAGTGTCCCGCCCACCACTGGGCCGGCAACACTGATCCGCGGCTGGCGGATTGAGCAGAAGTCTAGTCTTGTGAGTTGTGAAAGAGACGAGTGAGAATGAGAATCGGAGTCACGTCACCATTCAGTTAAGTTCTTCACCATGATCATCAGTCCTGTCATGAACAACACAACCAGTACACGGTAAAGTGACAACAGCACTTACAGACGTATAGCAGCACACGCTCTATGTGCCAGTGCCACTAATTGTCAATTACTGACGTGCACTAAATGCGTGACTGTAGACCCGGCCCTGATAATTAAGTGCCGGTGTTAAGCACCGGCAAGCACCGGCACAAATTAAGCTCTGATCTGTTTGCTGTTTTAGGTATACCAGAGTATCATGTGTATCAGCGGTGTCCAACCTTTTGAAGTGGGAGGTTAGCTTACAATGTTTTGATAGCCATCGGGCCATGTGAGTGTAGTGAGTGAGCTTGACCTTCCAGTGGGACTGGGAGAAAACGTTGAAAATTATTAGTCATACTAGTTTATTTTGCAGCCAAAGTTGTCTATGAAATTGACAATTTACAGCTTTTAGAGTCATTTTTAAGGGACGCTCTGCAGACGATTGAGCCCTTATTATGTATAGGGCACACTTTTCCTGTTGTGCCATGGAGCACCTTTAAATAGGTGTGAGAAGCGCAAAGAGGGAAGGTGCGCCCTGTAAGAGTGAATGCGCTGCATTCAAGACAGATGTGAACTCCTGCTGCCCTGGAGGCAGCGCATTCAAGTGAAATATGGAGTGGCCGCTTCAAGGCCTCTCCATGTTTCACTGTGAAGGTGGCAACCCATCTGCATTTTAAAAAGGGATTAGAGATCCCTTTGCAGGTGGCTGCAGTAAGTCATTGCACCTGCCTGCAAGAGCATGTCTGGGGTCCATTGGACCCCTTTCACCCCTCTCCAGAGCACTCCATTAGGGGGTGCATTGACACTTTTTGTGGCACACTTTCTGTGCACCTCCTGACAGCTTCTTTGCCTTTGAGCCTGCATCCATAATACAGTGTGGGTGCAAATGCAAAGAGATTTCCTCATTTGCATGGGCCACACTCTCATACTGCCCTTGGAGCTCTGTGGATATTCCAGTATCTTAATGTGAAAAGTGTTCTGTGTTGTCGCTCAGCCAAATGTGCATTGTTATTGCTCTGTAAGTATTCCAATACTAGTATCTTAGTGCATACATTGGTGCAATGTGGTTTGGGATGATTGGTTAAAACTGTGCTACTGGCTCATAATTAAATAGTAATGTTTAATAATGCAAGGGCAGAGGTGAATTGTAAGAAGCATGTGTTATGAACATCTCAGTACTGAAAAACCAGAGTACACTGCAAATAAGAGTACAAGCCCACTGTCACAGGATGTTAATGTCTCAATACTCCTGGCCTGTCTGTACATGTAAAATTTTGAAAAGAAACATATCCTGTCCCCTACCAACCCATACAAAGAGAATATTATCGCATGGCATCGATACATCAATGACGTACTAATCATTTGGAAAGGAACTAGGGACACAGTCACCATATTTGTTGGAAGGGTTAACAATCTAAACCCATACCTCAAATTTACTGCCAATGTTTCAGAGAAAGAACTCTCATTCCTAGATCTACTAATCAGTCTTTCTGAAAGAGAACTGAATAAAAAACTTTTAAAAAGCGGACTGACAGTCATAGCCTATTAATGTTTAGTAGTCATCACCCGAAGGCCTTAAGGGAGAACCTTCCCTATGGGCAGTTCCTGCGTTTATGACACAACTGCAGTACCATGAGTGACTTCACGGACCAATCCCATGACCTAGCAGTACACCTGGCTAGACGTGAGTACCCACTCAGACACATTAAAACTGCACAAAAAAGAGCACGCACCAACAATAGGGAGTCCCTCCTAGAACCATGAGTGAGACCCCAGGGTGAGAAATAAACGTGCTTCACCACATATACCCCAGAGTCCAACTTTATCAAAAAGGTGATCAAAAAACACTGGAAAATTTTGCAAACTGGAAAATTAACATTGAACCCCCCCAAGGTTTGTATTCAGAAGAGCAGCAAACTTCAAAGACATGCTCATCAACACAAGACCTAAAACACACATGCCCCCTGTGCAGTGACAACTTTGGAATCTGCCCCCAGGTAGTGGGCCATTACCATTGTGGCCATTGTAACATCTGTCCCCTCACACAGCCAACGAAGAAGATCCAATTGACTGACACCCTGACATGGATACAACAGAGACACACCAACTGCAACACACGCAACTGCTTTTATTTGATCACTTGCCCATGTCCTTTGAAATACATAGGAATGACTACTCGAGCTGTCAAAGTATGAATCACGGAGCATTGTAGCAACATCAGGTGCAAAAAGACCAACACTAAGATGTGTGCCCATTACATAACTGCTGGGCATACATACGATGACCTGAAATGGACTGTTCTAGAGTCACACCCACAGATTTCGAAAAGAAGCTCTTTTCAGAAAGGAACAGATGTGGATTTTCAGATTGTCCACACAGAGGGTTGGGCTGAATGATGATATCCCCTGGGGAGAACTGAATAGATAATCCTCCCATTAGAACTGTATAACAATACGTGGACGAACCACACTGTACCCCACAACGGGGGAAGATCACACTGCTGACATTACCCTCACTGATTCATCCTTACATCACACAAATATCCTCGCTGAACCACCCCTACATTGTGCACAACCACCTACACTAAGTGAGGTTGATTTCTCAGATGAGCCTTGATTAATCCAAATAAGTTTATTTTGTGAAGTGGCAGGGCTGAATATGAACATGTAATAATTTCCACCACCGGAAACCATATAGGGCGTCTCCATAACTTCAGCCCTAGAACTCAGTATAGCTGATTTTTGTTCTAATATGAATAAAAAGCATGAACTCTTAAGGTTCTGCCCGTGCCTCCCAAGATGGCCTCCGCAGTCACCGCACTAGTCTTCCGAACAATTTACAGGAAGTACTATTAACAGTATAACTCGGCCCGATGGCTTGCCTCTGTACAGGAGACAAAGCCGGGGTAGGTGTGCAGGCGCACGCCATGCCAGAAATGAGTCAGTAATGATCACCCAGGACACTTCCTACATGAATCGGGGAAAGGTGCATGATTACCGTTCACCTTCCTGATGTCTTATTATACCTCCAGGTTGCAAGTGAGCGGTTCGCTCTGTTGTTGTCCTGTGTGACCCTAATTGACTCTAAAATGGGTGAGTTTTACAATTCAAAAACAATTGTGTGCAAAATGTCACACAGCCTGTTGTCTTTAAGCATTTTGCATGTACGCAAGGGTTACGTTTTTTGGGTGATTGTCGAATCTGAGCACGGGTCACGGCAATGACGCCTCTTATGTACGAATGGTTGTTGTGACTGGCTGGGAACATGTAACAGAAAACCCGACGCCACAGGATCAATGTCATATTTTGCATTATATCGATAGACAAAGCGTCCATGTTAGTGTCAGAAAAAGTGTTTTGCACATTGGTGGTGCTACATGGTGTTTCCATAAATTGTCACCTTGAACTACACTATGGGGCATGAAACAAATAAGGTGATATGCATAACGAACAAAGCATAATACTCAACATTGCCCAACTTTTTCCAGAATTTAAAAAGACTTTATATAAGTTTTATGTTTTGTCTGTTCCTCCTCTCTTTCAGGTCTGTTAGATAAACAGGGTAGAATCTTGCTTTGTTACTTATGGTGTGACTGATTACTTTAATTATCTGCACACATTGAAGAATCAGTCACGCAGTAGTGTAGGTTACTTTTCTTTGGTCCGGATGAATTGCCAATAGACCTATTAGGGGCTAAAGTAGGCAACAAATATGTTGACCTCACATTTTAGTAATTAATCATGACTGCTCTTTAGGACCATGGTATCCCACATAAGCAACACTGGTTTTAATTAGATTAGTGAGCTTCACTAGTAAGGTTTACTCAAACCCAGCTTCACTAAACCTATTTTAATCACCCTTTTCACTACACTACTCTTCACACACCACATACCCACACTCATCAGATGGCATAATCAAAAGATCTCCAGCAAAGAGCCCCTTCGTGGGTGCCCATCAGGCATTGCAGCGTCGGCCCGATGAGGAACATGCCCAGATGATGAAGCATGACAACTCTCGGGGTGTGTGAGGGCATTTGCTCCTATTTGAGCATATTCCACTGCCCTGACAGACTATTACAATCTCTACCTTGTCCAAGGAACTGCACACCCTTGCATCAAAGCCAAATGTTTTAATACTGACAAATTTCTTAAGGCTTCCCAATAGTGGAGACAAAAGTGCAGGAACCCTGTACACTTCTCAGCATTGTAATATTAGTGCATCATGATGGTTTCAGTCATGTATGTTTACATTACTGCGGTTTCAAAGCGTCATATATTTATTTCCACTTGTTCCTTTACAAAGTACTGAGTTGTGGCACAAAATGTGGTCTGAACAATAGGAGCTATAGAAGTATGTCTTTATGTTTAATAATGCGAATGCGTAATGTGAACACTTGCAATGAAGTAGACAGGAATAAGAAGAGGGTGTGGCCCAAAGGCTTTTATCTATGCCAATCTCTCTGACATATTTAATTAACGGTAATTCCCCAACCCGTAATCTGTGATCTGAGACCACAGACAGCGAAGCAGCTCTTCTTCTCCAGGAACATGACGATAGCTCAACCCTGGTGGCACTCAGTGAGGTGTCAGCTGACCACTAACATAGTGTAAACAAAAACCACACTTGCTCAGCCGGCCAGATAAAATTGAATAGGGAGTAGGCTATTGTGTTGCCGAACTGCTTGTGCAGTCCCTTGCAAGCTCAGGGGCATGAATGAACACACAATGCAGTGTGGTGCTCAACAGCCATGCCCTCCCACCTGGCAGCCTCTTTATTAACCTTTTCACATCACTTCCAGCATAATCCACTGCTACAACAACTATGGATGTGTGTGGGTGTGTGTGTGTTGAATCATCCATCTCTCTTAATGGTACACTACCTTCTCTCTGGGAGTCTGTTACAATATTACAAGGGCAACATTGCGTCCCACAGGCTGAGTGTTGAACATGCCTAATATAGATGCTCTAATACTGTTGCTTCTTAAAATGACATAACGTTCACTACGATAGCTCTTGATTTATCAGGCTTTTTTATAACATGGTCTCTTAAATGTCTGTAAGTTTAAGATTTTGGAAGGAGTTTATAAGCCAAAATGCCAATTGATCATCTAACATTGGAAGGACAGCCTGAAATGCATTGAGAATATAAATTACTTGCAACATTTGGGAAAGTGAAAGTTGAATTGTTTACAAAAATATAAAAATGAAGAAAGCAACAATTGTCAGAAACAATGAACAAATAGTTGTTAATTAAAGTAATTATGAGGCAGTTTCTAAAGAATAAAGTGTGTGGATGGAGAGTAGATGATACTTTTGTGTAAAATGACCACAACAAGCTTTGCTCAGGGCAGGATGTGTTCGTGCAATATGAGAAACCTATGAGATCTGAGATGTTTTGGCCGTTGTGGAAATATGCTGATAGAAAGTTAGGCAGGCTCAGATCATATGCCCTGAGGGAGTAGAGGTGATTTGGTGTGAAACTTCCTCAAGAGGACCACGAGCTAGCAGGCCTTGACAGCAGAGCAATGAAGAATTTGATAGTGTATATAAGTCTTTGGAATTCAACACAAATTAACATCTTTATAGGTGGATCAAAAAGAATTTAGACTAGGGTGGGCCTTTGCAAATAATATCCGAGGAAGATAAAGAGATGGAAAGAATTACAGGAGGAGTTTTGGACCAGGAAATCCGCTCAAAGGCATTGCTTCATACACTAGACATCTGCAACACCTGTGCAACAATGCAGCATGAAGTTTCCAAAGAATTGTGCTTTCTATAGCAGACCTACTAGCAGAGATGCCACTAGTGCACCATTGGCCCAGATACAGCTGGCTGTCCACATGATCGGAGCATCAAGGAACATCGTGGTGTAATTATATGAGTACTAATAAACCTTGTGATATGGTGTCACCTGCGCTGCCTCAGCAGCGATCCTACCACATATAGTAAGTCCCCAAGATGAGTGCCTGATAATGCTTGACCAGCTAAATTCAGATGTAAAATGTGCACTGGCAAATGTGAGATATTGTCAGGTTTGCAAATTACAGTGCACAATTTGCATCCGATTACTTTGGTACAGAGAATAAAACTGAAACAGCAAGTTATTCCCTATTCCTCCATGGAAAACAAATGTATTTGCACTGTTAGCTCCTGCAATTGGTGTAATTTTTCCCAATTCACACACTAAAGGAGCAAGTACCAGCTTTGTGTGCATGTATCAAAATCATATTTTGTGCTCAATCTGCAGTTTTCCCACCAAATGAGTAGCCTAATCGTAATGGTGGCATTAGCCTATAAAGTAGCTTTCAATTTTGTCCTACTGACATTTTTCGTTTTTTATCAAAATATGCATGCTCTCCTAATCTCACACTATTGTTGTTAACGTATATGCTCTGATAAGAGCAGCAGAATAACAAACAAAAATTAACACGTTTGTGTAAGTTTACTATTTTTCAATAGTAACAAAACTGCAATTTAACAGTAAGTTTAGGACTGCGGATACTCCCGATTTGGGGCGGAGAACTCCACCCATAAATAGATAAGCCTGTCCTATCTTTTTATGTGTGGAATTCTCTGCCTCAACCGTGGAATCTTCGCAGTCATAAACATAGTATTAAATTGCAGTTTATTGAATATCAAAAAACAATAAACTTATACAAACTTGTAAATTTACCTTTGTGAATCAGGCCCAGAGTTTGCAATGCAGGCATTGCAACTACATAAATAGAGCAAAATAACCTTACTTGCTAATAATACACAATTTCCATACACTTTTCTCATTTATCTAAACAGATGTGCTTGGACTTACTGATGCGAAGCAGAGGATAACGCAGTTGTAGATTTCCAGTAGAAGTATTTATTATGGGGGTACAGAGAGCCGTCCCAGCTGGCACAGCCAAAGCACAAGCAGCAACTGTCACTGAGGGAACACTCAGAGCAGGATGCTTACCAACACTCTAGATGACATCATAGAATACTCATAAAGCTCTGCCAGCAACACATCACCACTCCTCCCCCCTTTATAACTAAACAACATAAGATCAACCAAAAAAGAAGGAAAGGGGTACAGAAATGAAAAAGGGGCAGAAGAACAAACAATAAGAATTGTACATAGTTTCATAAACTTCGTGGTTAGTACATAGTTTCATAAACTTAGTGTTGGAAGGCGGACCCCGGGGGAGTCGGAGAGACCACCCAGGGGGGCCTCCACACTGTACGAAGTAGCCGAGCGCTGCTGAGAAGCCTCCTAGGAGAGGTCCTTCTCCTATACCGTACCAGCACAGTAACACCACCACACAGGACTCGAGGCTGTTTATCACGATGAGCAATTCTTTATCAGCATTTAAGAGGTTACGGTTATCGATATATACCAGGGGGGGATCGAGGGATCCTCAAGAGTCTCAAAGTCTTTGGTAGGGACGGGGTAGCGGGACAGTCTTTGGTAGTAGCGGGGTATGAGGGTACCTTAGGCCCAGTTCTTGTTCCTCAAGCTGGAGGGACTCCGTGTCCCGGAGGGGTCGAGCCGCGACGGCGTCAGCAGGGCTCTGGTGTTCAGTTCAGCTCGAGCCGCGATGACGTCAGCAGGGCTCTGGGGGAGGCTTCAGCGAGGTTGGGCCGCGACGGCGTCAGCAGGGCCCCGATGTTCCGTGAGGTGCTTTGTCTCAATAAGGTGGAGCCGCGACGCAGTCAGCTGGGCTCGTGGTACAGGGTTAAGCAAGAGTTCTTCTCCGTAGGGTCAGCCGCGATTCCATCAGCAGGGCTCTTGACTCCGGGATACAACTGCCGTTCCCTTGCGGGGTTGCCCCAGATATAGGTCTGGAGCTCTTTGATGTCCGGACCCTCGCGCTTGGGGGGGGCGGAGAGGCCGGGCTGGGAGAGGCCAGATGCCCAGCGGGAGAGGCGCCAGGCCCGGGGAGGCCGGAGGACGGTCGCACCCAGGTGTGGGGGGACGGTGGGGGTCCCATCGAAACTCTCCTCCTCCGGGAGAGGTGAAGTGGCCACGTGGTGCCCCCTGGCCAGATCTTGGTGCCTCAATGTCGGGGCTTTGCTGGGGCCGAGGCCGGGGGGAGCCGGGCTGCGCGGGCTGGTGCATGGAGCAAGCATGGGGGGGAACCCCGAAGAGATGAGGGGCTCCTGTGCGGCCTGGAAAAGGGGGCCGCTGAGGCGGGTGTAGGCAAATGGATACAATCCAAGGGGGACCTCGAAGGGAGGAGAGGTCCCTGGTGGCCTGACAGGGCGGCCCGTGTAGGCCGGTGCGGGGGGGACGAGCACAAACCAAGAGGATTAAGACCACGCCACGAGGCCGGGTCCAACAGGCGTCCCCCCCAGCCGAAGGCAGGGAGAGTCACCCATCTCCTTGGGGGTTCTCCTCGTCGAGGCGGAAGAAGCGGGACAGGCCGTCGGCGTTGGCGTGGTCACTGCCGGGCCGGTGTTCAACAGAGAAGTCCATCCCCTGCAGCGAGATGGACCATCGCAACAGCTTGGGGTTTTCGCCCATCATTTGCATTAACCACCGCAAGGGCCGGTGGTCGGTCTGGACCCGGAAGTGGGTGCCGAAGAGATAGGGCCGGAGCTTTTTGAGGGCCCACACTACAGCGAAGGCCTCCCGCTTGATGGTGCTCCACCGCTGCTCCCGGGGCAGCAGCCGTCGGCTGATGAAGGCCACGGGTCTGTCGAGTCCCTCCGAATCTACCTGGGACAGGACGGCCCCAATTCCATATTCGGAGGCGTCCGTCTGCACCACGAACTCCCTGCTGTAGTCCGGGGCTTGTAGCACGGGGGCCGTGCACATTGCCGTTTTGAGGGCCTCGAAGGCCGCCTGGCAGCGGGGGGTCCAGTGTACCTTCTTGGGCTGTTTTTTTGACGTGAGCTCTGTGAGGGGGCCGACAATGCTCCCATAGTCTCTGATGAATCGCCGGTAGTACCCGGTGAGGCCCAGGAAGGCCCGGACAGCTGTCTGGGTGGTGGGGGGTTCCCACGCCTGGATGGCATCAACTTTCGGTTGGAGGGGAGCCACCTGGCCGCTCCCTACTTGATGGCCCAGATAGGTCACCGATCCTTGGCCGATCTGGCATTTGCTGGCCTTGATCGTGAGCCCGGCCCTTTGGAGGGCGGTCAGGACTGCTTTGAGGTGTCCCAGGTGCTCAGCCCAGTGGCGGCTGTATACGGCAATGTCATCCAAATAAGCCGCGCTGAAGGCCTCTAGCCCGGCCAGGACTTTGTTCACTAGTCTCTGGAAGGTGGCCGGGGCGTTCTTCATGCCGAAGGGCATCACCCGAAAGTGGTATTGCCCGTCAGAGGTGGAGAAAGCGGATCTTTCTTGGGCACCGGGGGTGAGCTGGATCTGCCAGTACCCGGCGGTGAGATCAAAGGTGCTCAGGTAGCGGGCTGCCCCTAAGCGGTCGATGAGCTCGTCGGCCCGGGGAAGAGGATGGGCATCGGTCTTGGTAACGGTGTTCAGGGCCCGGTAGTCCACACAAAATCGTAGCTCCGGGGGGGTGCCTGGTGCGGCGGCTTTGGGCACCAGGACGACGGGACTGGCCCACGGGCTGTCGGAGGGCTCGATGACCCCGAGGGCCAGCATCTTCGCCACCTCAGCCTGGCTGCAGGCCCGCACCCGGTCGGGTACTCTGTAGGCTCTGTGTCGCACGGGGGGACTGTTCCCAGTGTCGACGTCGTGGACACACCATGGAGTCACCCCCGGAGTGAGGGAGAAGAGGGCCGCAAAGGGCTGTAACAGTTGCTGACAGTCGTGGCGCTGTTCCGGGGTCAGGGAGGGGGCGAGTTGGACGCCTTCGATGGTCCCGTCGTGGTCGCTGGTCCGCAGGAGGTCGGGTAGGGGCTCGGAGTCGCCTTCGCCCCCGTCGTCGGTCGCTAGTAGTAGGCTCAGTTCAGTCCGGGCAAAGTGGGGTTTGAGCCGGTTAGGTGTGCAGAACCCGAAGGGGGTTCCGGAGACTCCATGTCGATCAGGTAGGTGACAGGGCTCTTCTTTTCCACCACCTTGAAGGGCCCGGCCCATTTGTCCTGGAGGGCGCAGGGGTCAACCGGTGACATGACCCAGACCTGCTGGCCCGGCTCAAACTCGATGGTAGAGGAGTTTTGATCGTACCATCTTTTCATGTCCTCTTGGCTGGCCTCGAGGTTGGCTTCGGCCAGGGCTCGGAACCTTCGTGTCTGGTTGCGGAGGGTCAGGAGGTATCTGTAGACGTCAGGAGGGGCATCTCGGGGCTTCGTCTCCCAGCCTTCTTTGACCAGGCTGAGGGGTCCTCGGACGGGATGCCCGTACAGCAATTCGAAAGGGCTGAACCCCAGGGACTTCTGCGGGACCTCCCGATAGGCAAACAGGAGGCACGGCAGCAGGACATCCCATCTCCGCCGTAGGGGCTCTTCCAGGCCCTTGATCATACCTTTTAAGGTTCTGTTGAACCGCTCGACCAGTCCGTTCCCCTGAGGGTGGTATGGGGTGGTGAACTTGTACGTGACCCGGCACTGCTGCCACAGGGACCGCATGTATTTAGAGATGAAGTTCGTACCTCGGTCGCTCACCACTTCTCGGGGGAACCCCACTCTCGAGAAGATCCCCATTAAGGCCCGGCCCACTACGGGGGCGGTCACAGTTCGAAGCGGGATGGCCTCAGGGTACCTGGTTGCGTGGTCTACGAGGACCAGGATGAAGCGGTGACCCAGGGCGGTCTGGGGGTCCAGGGGCCCTACGATGTCTATTCCGACCCGTTCGAAGGGGGTGTTGACTGCTGGGAAGGGCTGGAGAGGGGCTTTGACCCGTCCCCCGTCTTGCCGCTGGCTTGGCAGGTCTGGCAGGACCGGCAGTGGTTGTCCACATCCCTCCGCATCCGGGGCCAGTAGAAGTGGGTCACCAGGCGGCTGTAGGTTTTGTCCTGCCCCAGGTGCCCAGCGAGGGGCACATCATGTGCCAGGTTAAGGAGGAACTCCCGAAACCAGAGGGGGACCACCAGCACTCGACTGGCCCCTAGTTTGGCAATCTTCTGCTCGCTGTACAGTAGTCCTTCAGCCCAATAGACCCAGTGGGTTCCGGTCTGGTCACCGTTGGCCTGCGAGGCCGCTTGTTGCCGGACTCCTTCAAGGGAGGGGCAGGTCTTCTGGTCCTGCAAGAACTGTTCTCTGGTGGGGCCCCCGTCGTGGCGCCATTGGGCAAGTTCCGGGAGGGTGCCGAGAGAGGCGACCTCGTCCGGGGGGGGCACCGTGGATCTGGCATCGGTGTCCGCTTCTTCCTCGCTGGAGGCAGGCGGTGGCACGGGCCCCTCGGGCGCGACGGTGTCGGCGGCCATGGGCGAACGGGGAGCCTGGGCGGCCATGGACCGGGTGGTGGCGCAGGCCCATTCGGGTAGTCCTAGCATTCGGAGATGCTCTCGCCGCTCCACTTGAGCCCAGGGGGAACTCTCGAGGTCGTTCCCCAGGAGGCAGTCCACCAGAGCGTCGTCGCGGACACTCACCTTCAGTATGCCCGTCACCCCTCCCCATTCGAAGGGAATCTGTGCCATCTGGCACAGGCTCTCGCTGTTGTCAGCCGTCCGGACGGGGCATAGTACATTGGGCAGGATCTGTTCGGGGGCCACCAGGTGGCAGCGGACAATGGTGACACTGGCTCCGGTGTCACGGAGGGCTTCGGCCCGTCGTCCATTGATAGTGACCCACTGTTGGTACTTCTGGGTGTTGCTCGGGATGGGGGTTCGGGGCACCATTTCTCGGCTTCCCAGGCAGACCAGGGACATAGCCGCCGGCTCCCACTCAGTGGACCCCCCACTGAGGGGTTCTTCCTCTTCCTCCCCTTCGCCCAGGGCGGCAGCCGCTAGTTGTCGGGGCGGGGGCCCGCTGGTCCCACTTCGTCGGTTCATGGGGCAGGCAGGGTCGCTGGCATAGTGTCCTGTTTGTTGGCAGCCGTAGCAGGTTATCGTGGGCCGGGGTCCGGCTTTGGCTGGCGCCGTCCCTCTTCGGGCTAGGCTCGGGGAGGTGTGTTGCTGAGGCGGCCCTCGCGGCGGACTCCGGGGCGGCCCGGCTGGGATGTCCCAACTCCTGTTCGACCCTCCTCCCCCGCCGCGTTGGCGGGGGGTCTGGTGGGATTTCGCGGCTACTCCCCCATCGAGCTCCGGGGGACTCGGGTGTTGACCCATCGATCGGCCTCGGCGGCAAGCTTCCGCGGCTCGGTCAGCTTGCTGTCGAGGAGGTGTTGTCTTAGCTTCACGAAGCAGTTGTTGGAGAGATGTTCCCAAATAATGAGGTCGACCAGCTGCCCGTAGGTGGCGACCTTGCTCCCCTTGATCCAACCTTCTAGGGCCCTGCTGAAAAAGTCAACATACTCTACCCACGTGGTACCGGGGATTTTCTTGCAGTCTCTGAACCGCTGGCGGTACATTTTCGCGGTTAGTCCATAGCGGGTGAGCAGGGCCTCCTTCATATGGTCATACGAGGTCATCACTTCTTCCGGGAGCTGGAGTAGGGTGTCTCGGCCCTCGCTAAGGAACCGACCCCATAGGCCTGCACCCCAATCCTTCCGGGGTACCCGATGGGAGGTCATGGCTGCCTCGTACGCCTTAAACCACTGCTGGATGTCGTCGTTTTTATAGTACTCCTTGACGACATCTTTGGGGATATGGACCTTGGCCTCGGTGGGCGGCAGAGCGTCTCTATTGCCGGGGGTGCCGGTCTCCCCCTTCTGGGTCTTGAGCTCGAGTTCTTTGAGGCCCCGCTCGTGTTCGAGGGTCAGCCTCTTCTTCTCCAGCTCTCGATACCGCTTCTTCTCCTCTATCTCCTCTTGTAGCCGTAGCTGTTCTATGGCCAATTTCTTTTCGGCCAGCAAGAGTTCGCCATCCAGCCGAAGTTGTGCGAGCTCTAGCTCATGGGTCCGGACCTTCTCCCGCTCTCGTATTTCGTCTGCGGAGAGGCCGGTTTCCAGGCTGTTTCTCCCCCCGTTCGCGGGGGTCGGGGCTGGTGGCGTGGCTGCATTCAGGGGCAGGGGACCTTCGCTCTGGGAGGGACCCGCCTCGGACTCTAGCCAGGTTCTCAGGGCTTCCTGCATCTCTTCCTTGGTACCTAGGCCGTTGGTCGCAATGCCCTTGTCCTTGCAGAACTGTTTTAACTCTTTGTGTGTGTACTCTTCCAATCGTTCTGGTTGGAACTCCATGGTCTCTGTTCGTCTGGGTGGATAGCGAGTGGGTTACTTGCTTGTACGTTTCTGCGTTCGGCTCGGATCCCGTCGCTGGCCACCAAATGTTGGAAGGCGGACCCCGGGGGAGTCGGAGAGACCACCCAGGGGGGCCTCCACACTGTACGAAGTAGCCGAGCGCTGCTGAGAAGCCTCCTAGGAGAGGTCCTTCTCCTATACCGTACCAGCACAGTAACACCACCACACAGGACTCAAGGCTGTTTATCACGATGAGCAATTCTTTATCAGCATTTAAGAGGTTACGGTTATCGATATATACCAGGGGGGGATCGAGGGATCCTCAAGAGTCTCAAAGTCTTTGGTAGGGACGGGGTAGCGGGACAGTCTTTGGTAGTAGCGGGGTATGAGGGTACCTTAGGCCCAGTTCTTGTTCCTCAAACTGGAGGGACTCCGTGTCCCGGAGGGGTCGAGCCGCGACGGCGTCAGCAGGGCTCTGGTGTTCAGTTCAGCTCGAGCCGCGATGACGTCAGCAGGGCTCTGGGGGAGGCTTCAGCGAGGTTGGGCCGCGACGGCGTCAGCAGGGCCCCGATGTTCCGTGAGGTGCTTTGTCTCAATAAGGTGGAGCCGCGACGCAGTCAGCTGGGCTCGTGGTACAGGGTTAAGCAAGAGTTCTTCTCCGTAGGGTCAGCCGCGATTCCATCAGCAGGGCTCTTGACTCCGGGATACAACTGCCGTTCCCTTGCGAGGTTGCCCCAGATATAGGTCTGGAGCTCTTTGATGTCCGGACCCTCGCGCCTGGGGGGGCGGAGAGGCCGGGCTGGGAGAGGCCAGACGCCCAGCGGGAGAGGCGCCAGGCCCGGGGAGGCCGGAGGACGGTCGCACACAGGTGTGGGGGGACGGTGGGGGTCCCATCGAAACTCTCCTCCTCCGGGAGAGGTGAAGTGTCCACGTGGTGCCCCCTGGCCAGATCTTGGTGCCTCGATGTCGGGGCTTCACTGGGGCCGAGGCCAGGGGGAGCCAGGCTGCGCGGGCTGGTGCATGGAGCAAGCATGGGGGGGAACCCCGAAGAGATGAGGGGTTCCTGTGCGGCCTGGAAAAGGGGGCCGCTGAGGCGGGTGTAGGCAAATGAATATAATCCAAGGGGGACCTCGAAGGGAGTAGAGGTCCCTGGTGGCCTGACAGGGCGGCCCGTGTAGGCCGGTGCGGGGGGGGACAAGCACAAACCAAGAGGATTAAGACCACGCCACGAGGCCGGGTCCAACACTTAGTGAATTGGCATGGACTAAACATAGTCTCGTAAACGTTGTGGTTTGGACTCTGGTGCTCTTCCTGATGCCACCACCCCTCCCAAAACCTTGTTGTTAACCTTAACAGTTTCAGAGGGAATACATGGGTCTCTGGCAACATGAGAAGTGCTCCACCAGTTTCCATTCAATTTGACAGCATTTTTACGAATTTCTACAATTTGCTGTGAATCTAAAAACTTAGAGAGATCGCTTCTGACTGAAACGGGATTCTTAATTCTAACCCAATCTCCAACACGGAGTCTGTGGGTTACTTTCTTGGTAGGAGTCTCATAATTTTTAGAACATACCTCAGTAGATTTTTTGTTGGCAGACTCCCACATGCACCTCATGTCACAGCTTTGATGAAATGATTTCACCATCCAGAAAGGGTAAACTTGTGATGAAGATTTTCTCCCTCTCATAAGTTCGAAGGGACTGAAATTAGTAGCAATGTGAGGCGAAGTGCGGTATGATCAAATTAAATCTTTCACAGCTTGAAAAACACAGGATTTGGATCTAAAAGCTGCTTGCACACACTCCACCACAGCTCTATTGAATATATCTGCCTTGCCATTACTTTGTGGGTGGTAAAGTGGAGTTCTAGTGTGCTTAGTGCCACAGGAGCGTAGAAAAGAATTCATCTCCTCGGAAACCAATTGCACACCGTTGTCAGTAAGGTTTTCCTCAGGATAACCTTCCCTGAGAAAAATTGTATTCAAACAGTTGATGACACTCTTAGAGTTTGTTGTATTAATGGGCTCAACCTCAACCCACAGGTGATCTATGAGAGCTAGAAATTATTTTGAGTTGGTGGGAAGAACATGGAAGGGTCCCAGAAAATCCATCCTCAACCTTTGCCAGGTTCTCTCAGGAGGGGGCACAGAAGATTCAGTTACGCCTTCAAGAACTATAACATTGTCACTGGCATTGCAACGTGAACATTGCCTTACTAGATCATCAATTTGAATATTCATTCTGGGCCACCAGAAATCGGTTCTAACTTTCCTCTTGGTGATGGTGGCACCAAGATGACCTGAGTGTGCAGCTAAAATTATTTTTTCTCGATAACATATGGGAGGTACAAGTTGGTTGCCTCTAACCACTTTTCCACCCTCCACTGAAAGCTCATTACGGACCTTCCAGAATATCTGTAGCTCAGGGGAAAGACATTTCTCTTTAGGCCAGCCTTTCTTGATTAATGAAGCAACTTCTTTGAGAACAGTATCTTTATCAACCTCTGTTACCCAGTCTCCTTCTGCAAACGATAAACAGTCTTGACTGATATATGCAACAAAACACTCCTCCACGTCAGTCTCCCATTCTTGCTCTTTGGTGTCAGAAATGGGGAGTCTAGATAAGCAGTCCGCTCTGGTGTTCTTTCCACTGGGAATACACTCTATGCTGAATGTGTATTCTAGAAGTTTAGTAGACACCCTAGCAAAACAAGCAGTGGTACGTTTGGCAATTTTTTCCAGACAGGATGTCAACCAAAGGGCGATGGTCGGTCTTAAGGATAAATGATCTGCCCCACAAGTATGGCTTGAATTCCTCGACACTCTGGACACAGGCTAAGAGCTCTTTTTCAATAACAGAATATTTTCGCTCAACGGGACGAAGCGTTCTGGAAGTGAAACCTACTGTGTGCTCTCTTCCTTCATAATTCTGCAATAAGACAGCTCCCAGTCCGTACTCACAGGTATCAACTGTGACAACAGTTTGCCTTCCCTCCATAAAAGCATGCAGAGCAGGAGCTTTGACAATGTGGTCCTTGATGGACTGCAAGCCTTTCTGACACTCCTCAGACCATGTGTAAGTTGCTCCTTCCTTTTGTAGAGCTCTGAAACACTCTGTGGTTTTAGCGAAGTCCTTCATGAATTTCGCATAAAATTCACAAAGGCCGAGAAAGGACATAAGCTTTTCTTTGTTTTGAGGAGCGGGCGCCTCTACGATACTCTTGATTAGGCCTGGTCTGGGTTTAATGCCATGTTTGGAGATGATGTGACCTAGATATTCAATCTCCTATACTTTAAAGGTGCACTTGCTTTTCTGTAAAGTAACTCCTCTGCTCTCTAGAACACTAAAGACTTGATCAATAACAGAATCATGTTCAGCTTCAGTCTTAGTGAAGATGAGAATGTCATCCTGAAAAACCACAACGTGAGGGTTGTGATGAAATATTTCTGTCATGAGTCTTTGAAATACAGCGGCCGCCGAGGCCAGGCCAAAGGGGAGCCGGCAGAACCGAAAAACACTGTCTGGAGTGACAAAAGCAGTGAGATGTCGGGACTGAGGGTGTAGCTTGACCTGATGATAGGCAGCCTTGAGGTCCAGTTTGGTATACCATGAAGAGTACCCTACTTTTGCAATGAGATCCTCAATAAGTGGGAAGGGAAAACCATCAACCCAGATGGCTTCGTTAAGGCTCCTCAAGTCAACACACATCCTCAAGTCCCCAGACCTCTTCTTGGCCAAAACAATGGGTGAAAGTCAGAGGGTGGACTCAACCTTTTCCATTATACCTTGGTCACATAATGTTTGTAAGTGTTTGGAAAGATCACCTCAAATGCTAATGGGACATTACATAACCTGTGTGTTGACAGGATTGACATTCTCTTTAACTTTAATGAAGTGTTGGAAATTAGTGATCTTGCCAAGACGGTCATCAAATATTTTGCTAAACTTGTGTTCCGAAGCATTGGTCATTCGAGTACTAGACAGAGAGTTGATGTCATTCATGGGAGTAATGGAACTCTGATTGGATTGTTTGTCAATGAAAACAGGATTAGCCAGACAAGGTTTGATGGTCAAGCCAAACTCGGCCTGATGGAGAAGACCGAGAACATTGATTCCTCTTTTAGCCACATATACTTTTCCTTTGATAGCTACACCTAGGACAGTGATGCTAGCCCAGAAATAGCCTAACAATTCAATTCTGCTGCCCTCAAAGGCCACAGTGAGTACATCAAGTAGTAACAAGCTCTTTTCAGCCCAAAACCTGAGATACTTATCTTGGGAAACGATAGTGATGCGTGCCCCGGTATGGACAAGAAGTTGAATGTGATTGGTTTCGATAAGAACATCAACTTCAGGGTCAGGAACATGCAGAGTATCCTGCTTATCAGTACAGTGCTTGACCACTACAACATATTCCTGACTCGTGACATCGCCATCATGAAAGTCATAGGTTTCATTGAGGACACACCTTACATCTTTTCTTCTGCCACTCATGCAAATTTTGGCAAAATGATCCATTTTGCCACATTGACCACACTGCTGTTTAATAGCTGGACAGTTTTTAAAAGGTGAAACATGCAGGCATGAACCACACCTATAACAACTTATTCTAGAGTTGGATTGTCTATTTTGTGGGAAATTTCTCCCACCTCTAGGTGTGAAAGGTCTTCTAGTATTGTCACATAAGAAAGTAGAAGGTTTGTTGGAAACCGCACCTGAAATGGTAGTGTTGGACATAGTAGTTTCAAGTTGCTTTGCGTCATCCATAGAGCTCTCAATACTCTTGGCAATATCAACTGCTTTGTCCAAGGTGGGATCCTTGCAGGTAAGTAGTCTCTCTTGTATTTTTTTACAATAGCACCGTGCAACCAGTTGATCTCTTATCAGTTGAGAGGTAAAGATGTCAATCTCACATTTTGTAGATAAAACTTTCAGAGCTGTTATAAAAGTGTCTATGCTTTCATTAGACTTCTGCATCTTGGTGAATAATTTATATCTGTGCACCACAATGATTTTGGTTTTAGTAAAGTACATGTCTAATTGTGCTACAGCTTCTTCAAATTCATCTGGGTCCTCACCATCGGGTGCTTCATAAGGAGGTAGGTGGTCAAATACATTTTGACCCTCGACCCCTAAATGATAGTACATGAGGTTCTTTTTCCTCTCGGGTCTGTACCTTTGACCATCAATTGCACCCAAGTACACCCTGAAAGATCTGATCCATAGCTTCAACTCCAGTTGTGGTTCTCTGGCAGCCGCGGCCCGTGGAGGGAGTTCCGTGGGGCGGAAAGGTGGGGCGGGGGAGGGGCAGGGTGGGGGGTACTAAAAACCGGAATATGGATAATTGGAGGTAAGTAAACAATTAAATAAATAAAATGAATTTCGTTGCGCGCGCTACGAAATTCCTTTTATTTATTTAATTGTTTACTTACCTCCAATTATCCATATTCCGGTTTTTAGTTCCCCCCACCCTGCCCCGCCCTGCCTTTCCGCCCTACGGAACTCTCTCCACGGGCCGCGGCTATTCTCCGGGTTCTTGTAGAAAAGGTGCTGGAGGAGTGACGCTCTACATGACAGAAAGGGGCCTGTGGAAAAAAAATGGTTAAGAAGAGGAAAAGAGAAAAAGAAGAAGAAAAAGTAAAAAAAAGAGAGAGAGAGAGAGAAAGAAAAAAAATATGTGTGTGTGTGTCACAGGTGTAGGACACTGAAAACAAGCATTTGCAATGCAATAGGTCTCGCATTTACGCGAGTTTGAGCTATTGACATTGCAAATGACAATGCCTTTTTTTTTGTTTTCCTTCTTTAAACCTAAATAAAAGGCATTGTCATTTACAATGCCAATAGCTTAAACTTCCGTAAATGCGAGACCTATTGCATTGCAAATGCTTGTTATCCTCGGTCTCTGATGTGACATTGTGTCTTGTCATTGTTCACGGTTATCCTTTATTAAGGGACTTGTTGCAATCTGTGGAAATTTGACTTGTTCAATGACAGAGCTCAATAAAGAGACTTTCAATATTAACAGCTTTACTCCATGTTTTTGTTTGTATAGCTGAGATTTGTGCACAATTCACCAAGAGGGTACCGTGAGGGACTAAAGGTACCACCACTTGTTAATTAAAGCACCTAGAATCTGCAGAAACACGGTATGAAGCGCTATAAGAAAGCACATTGCTGATATTATTAATATGTGCTGAGAGAGCTCCACGCACAATGTATGAGTTTGCTTTACCTCCTCGGGAACCAGGTGTCCGAGTTAAACTGATTGTTGTCTCGTGTAAGTGTGTGGGTGTGCCCCACACACAGCTGGGAGACCTGACACACTCCTGCAGGACATTCTCATACACGAGGGAGGTCTGACACCACAGAGACAATGGCGGGGCACTTATCACGCTGAGTGCTGGCGGAAGTTACAGTGGCACAGGTTCATGGGCATTCTTGGGGTTCGAGGCGCTGAATGCGGCACTTTTTATATTTACACGCATAAATATTGTACACCATCGCATTCGCCCTGTAAATAAACATGGCTGGGACCAAATAAGGCCTATTGGTTTGAGTGAGTGATAAAGGGAATGGCCACGTCACTAGTTGATGTTGCTATATAAATACAGGTTGAAAGCACGAAGAACAAGTACGCCTGTGGTGTGAAGAAGCAATCAGTGGCGAAAAAAGGTGCTCCCACGCCACTAGCATAACGCACTAAAGTCATACCGCAGAGCTTTATGGATTTCTATTTGTGCAGCTGAAAGAATGGCTCAGTGAGCTGAATGCTCTAAAGGTCGGACCTCGGACCTTGAAAAAGGAGACACTATATTCCATTTTTCTAAGGTGGATAAATACAGTACCATAAATAGGGTAATAATGGCATATTTTATTTACAGCGCTTAGGAATGGGAGAAGCCTTGTATTTAATGTTGCGTTTATCATGAAAATTAGTTTTTGGTAGCTGAGCACGGTGCAAATCAGCAAAGATGAGCATTATCAAAGCTTTACCAATGCCCCAATAGTGACATCTCAGTGCATGCATGGTGCAACAAGGATCACAGATTCAGTACTAGATCTCAGTGGATTTCTGAGTATTGAGTGGACCTGTCACTCTCTCAGGAATGGAAATGTAGCGGGGGGTGCTAATCAACACACATAACTAAAACACATGTTGCACTGGAAACATGATAGTTGGAACGGTCCTGCAGACTAAAGGCTTTGAGGGTAAATGTGCCTGCTGCAAAGCTCTGCACGGAACCTGTGATTCTAGTATCCATATCCTAATAAGAGAGTACAGTGGAACTAATGTTTTCTGATTAATTTCTCATACAACGTGTGCTCACACGTTCCTATCCCAGAAAGTATTTTTTTAATATATTTTATTGAAATTCATCATTACAACACATCAGCAGCAATAATTTAAAAATCATTTGGTATAAAGACTATCTGGATGTGTTCCTTTATCCAATGGTTATGTAATACTTTTATGGCTGTGTACAAACCATATTTACATTTAACTGATTTCTTGTATGGCATACTAATAAATTCTTCTGCGCAGATAACATGAGTAGTAATTAACACTCAATATACACTATAAAAGAATTCTGTTTTATTGCGTGGTTTATAAATGCCCATTTTCAACATTTATATGGTGTTATACAAATAGTTTTGCATGCCATTTTGTGGGTTCGTTTATTTGAGCAGCACATGTAAAAGGAAAATATTAATATCCCATTCAAACTAGGGTTGTTCGAAACTGCATTCTTTTTACTCACGAATTTTCATGAAATTGCATGAAAACGTTGAAAACTTTTAAGTGAAATGTGATTTGCTGGTATCATGAGTCAATTTTGTATCCCCCCATCACGTTGAGTAAAGAAAATCTTACAAGCTACTGGCAGGACACTATTTCGAAAAGAAAATGTCTTTTAGCAAAACAATTCCAGTGCAAACCGGGCAGGGTGGGGAGATCATGAGCTCAGGATTGCAGCATGTCCGAGCCCCAGGGGCGGAGCGGACTGCTGTTAAAAACAAAATTAAGTAAAGCCCGTGAAATGTAAGCATGAACAACATGGGCAGGACGGAGATGCGGGGCTGTGACAGCATGCGCCATTTGTGAGTTTGTGCTGCTGCAACATGGGGAGGGACGGACTCTGAGGAGAGAGAGCAGAGGAGGAAAGAGCAACAGAGAACCAGTCTGACAAGTAGGTGCGAACGTTAAAGTGAAAGTAATCATTTCGCGGGCGCTTTGATGTTCGCAATGGCCGCGCGGCTCACTGAGAACATCAAAGCGCCCGCGAAATGTACAAGCAGGCTGCCAAATGGTGCGCGCGCCCGGCGCACATGCACTGTAGTTGGGGGCCTGAAAAGCACTCGTTTGCGCTTCCAAATCCCCGTTTTCTATAGCTCTCGCCAGAGCAGCGCTAAAGCGCTGGCTCAGGCGAGACCTAAAAAGGAACGAGAAATGAACTTTGTGCAAAATTAAAGATGAAGAGTTTAGATTGACCCACGTCTAGGATAGCTTGACTCCAGTGGCGTAGTGAGCACGGGACCCACGTCTTTAGATTGACCACCAGATGTCAGCCTTGTGCAAGTTTTCTTGAGAATAAAGCTCTGTGTTGAAAGATTCAGTCCATCCAATCCAAAATAACAGGAAGTAGGAGGCGGGACATCTGTGAAATCCTGTAAGGTGTAAGGCTCGTGAACTGCTGAAGGAGCGCTGTGTCGAGCTTCCAAAAGAAAAGTGCTGATGCGCAGTGATTAGTGCTGTGCGTGTCAGCATGACAAAAGGTGAAGGTCGGAACTGGTTGACCCAACACAGAACACAGGATGGTGCTGACACGCGATGATTATTGCTGTGCGTGTCAGCGTGACGAAAGAAGAACGTTAAGGAACGCTGTGTGCATCAGCGCGTCCTTTACAACAGTGAGCTTTGTGAATGAACTCTGTTGCTCAGCAACAGAATGCCGAGATGCAGTGCGTGTGAGTAGCTCGAGTGAACTCAGGTCAGAGCGCATGCTGTACTGAAGCAACAGTACAATGGTGATCGCGCAAGGCAGTTCGTGAAAATAAGCGCGAGGGAGACTCACAACCAGTGGGTCCTAACAAGAGGTTTTTTTTTAAACACTGTGAAAACCCTGGTGAGCCTCCCAAAATGCCAAACACCGAAAGATATACACAAAGATCAGGCAGGGGTGGGAATAAGTTCTTGAGATTCAGGGTTGGTGAAACCGGCAGAAGGTTGAAGCACTGCGCAGGACAGTCACTGGAAAAAGCACAAAATGGGCATGGCTCTCTGTACTTGTTTTAGCAGGTGTGCCTTGGGGTAATGATAAGAAAAATGTAGTCACAGTTGAGCTGCTTGGGTACAAGCAGGGAATACTTGTGAAACAGCACACGTAGAGCAGGAAACTAAGGTGGCTGTAGGTATACAGAATGTTATCCCATCTTCTGTCGCCACTGATGCGAAGCAGAGGAGAACACAGTTGTAGATTTCCAGTAGAAGTATTTATTATGGGGGTACAGAGAGCCGTCCCAGCTGGCATAGCCAAGGCACAAGCAGCAACTGCCACTGAGGGAACACTCAGAGCAGGATGCTTACCGACACTCTAGATGACATCATAGAATACTTATAAAGCTCTGCCAGCAACATATCACCACACTTACATAATCTCCCTTCACAGTTAGCATAGATGTACTTTGGCAGCCATGATGCATAAAACGCTACTAACCAAAGGAAAACAATTGTTGGCAAAGTCAATAGATCTGTCTTTGGCTACCAGGCTTTTAACTTTATCAGTGTTTGTTTGTTTTGTCATGGCTGTTGTAAAATGTTATTTTTGTAGGAGGTGTCTGGTCATTTATAATAGAAATCAAGCACTGGTAAAGTCAATAGGACTCTCCTTTGGGACCTATCGGCTTTGAAATGGTGTTTGGCCAAGGTGTACATTATCCCTGATGCAGTGCAGAAAACAAACAAAATAAAAGGCCCTGTGACACGGCTGACACATAATTTTGTAGGCGTGTGCACCACACATATGTGAACCTACAAAATGACGTGAATTATCGTTTTATTTACATAGTTAGATCAGTAAATAAAAGAAATAAGTTGCGCAAAAGCCTTTTTTTTTGTAGATGCGTCACGTTGTAAATGTGCCCGCAACGTGGTGCATTGTATACGATGCCGCTGCGTCACAAAAGTGACGCAACGGCGGTCTAAAAGTGTCGCAAGGGGTTGTAAATCTGCGCCGGTATTCGTAAATGCCATTTGTGAATTCCTAAAGTCATAAAGTTAGACGTTTGGTCTAAGTTTAGACCAAACGTCTACGTTTATCTATGTGAATCTGTGTGCAGCTGAGCTCTGCTCTCTTTGTGAAAAAGCAGAACACAAAGGCTTGAAGTGGGCTGACACCCATTGCTCCATGCTATATGTTCTAATTAGTGGGGTGAAAAATGTGACTGCCACAAAAAACAGACTGATAGATGAAGATAGGTAAGTGAAAAGGGCAAACGCCTATAAGTAAATATATCACATGTAGAAAATTTCAGTACAATCAGAAGGTCTTGTCACACACCAGACCTAAAAAGTCGATTTTAGATAAAAACAAATTATTACCTGGTTCTACGAGTCATTAAAGACACAAGAGCAACCAGATTATTCGACGAATGACTGTCAAGTCTTAACAAACGACCTAGTTCATGCTTGGAGCTAGCAACTTTAAGACAATAATCTTTCGGAAAACCTTATTGGCCGCGCGCAGCTGCCTAATGACTCTGAGACCAGTAAATCTGACTGCAACGGCTCCAGCAAAGCATCGCTGCTGCCCTCTAGCCTGCTTTTGAAATTATTCTCCGGTCTAAGCCACATCCTTCAGGGGACAGCGACGCTGGTCTCTTCGGAGCTCGTGAAGCCCTTGCAGAATGCTAACGCCAACCTTCACAGCACGCGGGAGGAATGAAACTGCGCTGGAAATCTTTCAATAATGTTCTAAAGCACGGCAAAACACGATTTTTTAATTTGGGCTGATGGAAATATGAATACCTTGATAGCCTTGCCGTCAGGATAAACTGATTTACAGGGCACATTCCATTTACATTTCACTCCCGGGATGTGAGGTTCCTGTGCGAACATATTTATTTTGCTCACATAACGGCGGCGTGCATGCTTCAAGCTTTTTAAAAACATAAATGGAAAAAAGAATAAGACAGCGTATATATTTTTTGAATAGGTAATGCACTTAGAGTATTACGGTGCGTTAGTGCAATGTAGATAATTATGCACAGCGAGATGAATATGTTGATTACTTTTTACATCTTCATATGCCCCCAATGTTGTCTAGCCCTGCCAGCTCTAGTTAATGAAAACCTACTACGTCTAAGAGATCTTTCTGCCTCCTATAAGTGAACGTGCCCTTCATACTTGTTAACATCTGTCATGAATCGAATCTAGTCCAGTTCTGCTGCTGGCACTATTTACCAGCCTGTGAAGTGACATAACAATTTGGGCCCTTCTGGGGACTTGCTTATGGGTAGATATGGATACTGCTGCCTGTAACACCTGTTGAATGCTTTGAAATCCCTGTGCCATAAAAATATGACCACAGATCTTTTCAAAATGCTTATGCCTTAAACTTTTTCTAAATTCAGCAATCTGCAGTTTGTTCCACTTATCAATGAGAGTTGTGTATGCTAAATTCTCATTTTCAGTCAGAAAACAGGCATTGTTACTCTCTGTGAATGTAATGTAATGTAATGTAAAAAGGATTTGTATAGCGCTGCGTTCACCGGACGGTTTCTTGGCGCTGATCACTAACCCAGGAGGAGGCAGAGAGGGGAGAAAGAGGAACTTTATGTATAGACACCGCGGAAAAGGTGAGTTTTTAGGAGAGACCTAAAGTGAGGGTAGGAAGAGGAGAGTCTGAGGTCCAAAGGTAGAGAGTTCCAGAGTGAGGGGGCCAGAAAGGAGAATCTAAGGCCTCCGTGCTTTTTACGCCTGAACCTAGGTGTCTGGAGGAGGGCGTGACGGGAGGAACGGAGGTGTCTTGGGGGGGCGTACGGATGGAGAAGAGAGGAGATGAAAGAGGGGCCGATGCCGGCCAGGGATTTATGGGTTAGGCAGCCAAGTTTGAACTTGCAGCGTTCCGACACAGGAAGCCAATGAAGGGCTTTGAGGAGGGGACGGACGTGGTGATGTTTTGGCTGACGGTAGATTAGACGGGCGGCCTGATTCTGGATTAACTGAAGTCTCTTTATTTGGTATTGCGGAATGCCTGCGTATAGGGCGTTGGCGTAGTCAATCCGGGAGATGACTAGCGCCAACAACGCCAGGGTGAGAGCTTCAGTGGTCAGGAAGTGAGCTATTTTTCGGATTTTTCTGAGCTGATGGAAGCAGGAGGAAACTGTGGCGCTGATCTGATGATTCATGGAAAGATCCTGTGAGATGTAGACCCCTAGGCTTTTTACTTTATCAGTGGGACTAGGGGGGGGGCCAAGGGAAAGGGGCCAGAAGGTGGAGTTCCAGGGATTGGCTGGGCCTCCGAAAAGAACGAGCTCCGTCTTGTCGGGGTTAAGCTTGAGGTGGTGAGCGCCCATCCAGTCGCTGATATGACAAAGGGTGGACTGGAAGTCCTGGGCCGCTTCCTGCGAGTCAAGGTTGAAGATGAGCTGAATGTCATCTGCATAGTTAAATGCAGTGACATTCCTTCCCCGGAGGGAGCGGATCAGGGGGGTAAGGTATAAATTAAAAAGGAGCGGAGACAGAGACGAGCCCTGCGGGACTCCGCAGGTGAGTTTCATCCTATCCGCCGAGAATTGGGAAATTCGAACAGATTGGTGGCGGTTCGTCAGAAAGGAGCGAACCCAGTCAAGGGCCGTCCCTCCAATACCAGCCTCCTTGACACGGTCGACCAAGATGGAGTGGTCGACCGTGTCAAAGGCTGCCGACAAGTCCAAAAGGATTAAGGCTTGGCTGGTGTTAGAGTCAGCGCCTCTGCGGAGTTCCTCCATTACAGAGAGAATTACCGCCTCGGTTGAGTGGGCTGGTCTAAACCCAGCCTGTTGAGGGTCCAGGAAGTTGGAGTCCTCAATAAAGGAACTGAGGATGCTGGTGACATATGACTCAAGTACTTTGCTAAGGTAGGGAAGGAGGGAAATGGGACGGAAGTTGGCCATGATCGTAGGGTCGGCGCTGGGTTTCTTCAAGATAGGTACTACTTCCGCGTTCTTAAACTGACTGGGAACCTCACCGAGCAGAAGGGAGTTGTTCAGGAGGGCCAGTGGAGGGATGGGGCAGGCTGAGAAGGAAGCCCGGAGAATCGCGGGGGGGCAGCAATCTGTGGGGGAACCAGAGGAGACTTTATTAAGCAGACTGATGAAGACTTCTTCTGATATCGGGGGGAACTGAGTCAGAAGATGAGGGTTGACAGAAGGTGCAGCCTCAGTGAAGGGTATAGCCGGGGGGGTGGAGGAGATGCTATTTTTGATTTTGATAATTTTTTCTATAAGAAAACAGTTGAGGGAGTCGCAGAGTGCTTGAGACGGAAGAGGTTTGAGAGTTACCCTGTCCGGGTGTGAGAGCTCGTCTACGATTGCAAAGATATCTTTAGATTTCTGCGCAGAGTTGAGGATTTTGGTGGAAAAGTAGGCGGTTTTAGCAGCTGATATAGCTAGTTTGTACTCTCCCAATAATTTTAGAAAGAGTGGTTTCTTTGCAGAATCGTAGCTTCTGCGCCAGCGGCGCTCGGCCTGGCGGAGACCTAGTTTTAAGGTTTTGAGACTATCGGAAAACCATCGATGTGCGTCGTGGGGGCGCTTGGATCTTATTAATTTAAGGGGGGCAACCTTGTCGCTGGCATGTTCTAGCCAGTCGACTAGTGCAGCTTCTTGGGAGTCGATGGGGCCAAGAGTGGCCGAGACCGAAGATGTTAAAGAAGTGATGAATAAATCAAGGTCAGCTTAGTTCCAGTTGCGAGCATGGAGGCTGGGGCCTCGGCTGCGAGGGGGCGGGGGAGGGCCCAGAAGGAGAAAAGAAATTAAATGGTGGTCGGACCAGTGGCAGGGTGAGATCGTGAGCGACTTGATTTCGAGGTTGTAGGTCCACACCTGGTCAAGGATATGGCCCTTGGGGTGAGTGGGTAGATGAATGTGTTGGATACCATTAAGCCCAGTTAGAAGATCAGTGAAA
Source organism: Triturus cristatus (assembly GCF_964204655.1). Classification (NCBI taxonomy): domain Eukaryota; kingdom Metazoa; phylum Chordata; class Amphibia; order Caudata; family Salamandridae; genus Triturus; species Triturus cristatus. The sequence goes on from NC_140581.1 coordinate 1,138,148,934, forward strand.
GCCAGGGATTGGGGGCTTTCATGGGTATCTGACGGCCAGTAATTGAAGTCTCCCAGGACTAGGAGTTTAGAACTGTTGATGGTAAGCTGAGAGAGTAGGTCACCAAAATTCGAATAGAAATTAGGCATAGATTGTGGGGGACGGTATACCAGAACACAGGTAAGAGGGGAGACAGAAGATTCGAGTCTAATTCCCAGACAGTCCACCTGAGGGATGGTGAGGAGGGAGAGGGAAGTGAACCTGAGGGAGAGATTGATAATGGCGGCTACGCCGCCTCCTAGTTTGCCGGCGGGCCTATTGGCGTGGAGTATATAATACCCCGGAGGGATGGCTGCTAGAATGTCGGGGGAGGAATCCTCATTCAGCCAAGTCTCGGTTAGGAGAAGAACGTCGGGTCGGTCCGAGTCTAGGAGGTGGAAGATGTCAAGTTGGTGTCTGACAAGTGAACGAGTATTAAGGTAGATAACCGCTAATTCCATATTAGCGGGTACCTCAGCGAGTGGGGGTTTAGGAGGAGGAGGAAGAACTGAGGGTTCAGAAGTGAGAAGGGACGGGAGGGACTGTAACTCAGGAAAGGTACTCCGAGGTTGATAAATACCTAGTTGTTGCAGGCATGTGGAGCTGGTGGTGTCCAGTGACCTCAGTGAGTGTAGAGCAATCAGGTCCCTGGGAGTGAAGGTAGTAGTTTGGGTAGAGTGACATGGCCCGGGCCCCGTCCGGCCACGGACGGGCGCAGACGGGCTTGCCTTAGGCGCGCCTTCGGCGCGCAAACGGCGCGCCCGCTGCGCACGTCCGCTGCGCTTCCGGTATGGACACATCCTATATACAGGTGAAAGGGAGGTTGGAAAGGGGCGTGGCCTAAATAAATGGGCGTGGCCTGCTCAGGCGAGAGAGGCGGCAATTACAATCAAGGCTGGTCTCGCCCGCCCGCTGCAGCGCTGAATCGGCTGTTTAGGGGGTCTGGGAGTGGCCAAGATGAATCCTTCATTACACACAGGTAGGTAAACAGTGTATTAAAATCACACAAATAAGCAGTTTAAAATCGAACAGAGTAGCGTGGCTCCCGGCTGTGCCTCAGGAGAGAAAGTGATTCAAGCGAGCGCTAGCTCTCAGCGCTTAAATACGCTTGGCAAAGGGGGCGTGGCCTAAATAAGTGAGCGTGGCCTGCTCAGGCGAGAGAGGCGGCAATTACAATCAAGGCTGGTCTCGCCCGCCCGCTGCAGCGCTGAATCGGCTGTTTAGGGGGTCTGGGAGTGGCCAAGATGAATCCTTCGTTACACACAGGTAGGTAAACAGTGTATTAAAATCACACAAATAAGCAGTTTAAAATCGAACAGAGTAGCGTGGCTCCCGGCTGTGCCTCAGGAGAGAAAGTGATTGAATCATTTGGAGGTCAAAGTTCATGTGATGGCATTTGAACCGCTCTAGTGATTTTGGTGAAAAGGTACCACTAGCCAGCCTGGCTGCACAATAGAGGATTCTTTACATTTTGCTGGTCGTCCACAAAATGTTGCCTTCCTGGTCAACTTCGGTAGCAGGCACCAACCTACCTCAGCCTACATCAACCTACCTCTGAGTCATGGTCTTGAGATGTACAGGGGCCCTCGATGCAATTTCTAGTCGACCCACTGGTGCTGGCAAAATTGGCACTGCGACCTCAACTGTCCAATTCTGCAGGAGTTTAACAGTAGAAAATATTCTGAGGATGTAAATCATCCAAACACCAGTGTGGGTTATAACTTCTAGCGCCAAAAAGTAATTCCCATAGAAATCATGCGCTCTATAATTTATAACATAACATAACCTATAGCTACTGACAGGTGTAGTAAGCTGAGGGCACAAGTTGAAATCAAAGTAAGGAAGCCAACATATTCATCAATAGTTGTCTTTTGCGCAACTTTTGTTACAGTAATGAGAAAAACTTAATTAAAAATTGAAGTATCAAATCCCAGTAAGGAAGACTCTGTCTCCTATCCTTCTGAGGTTGGTAAATAGAGTACCATAAAATTGTCTGATAGTAACATCAGTTATTAGCTTCCAATAGACCGATGTGATGTAAGAAGTGCTCTCTAAAAATCTAATTATTATTATTAGGGCTTGCTCTTCAAACATATTACTGCTATCGAGGCTGAAGTATTTTCTCCCGTCTAGGCCCTTTCCAGCCCAATCTACCCTCATTCATCCCAAAAAGCCTACTCACTGTCCTCCACAGCCACATCCAAAAGATAAAGGTCAAAACGAGGCTGCTTCCGAAAGCAGAAAATCTGATCAAAATCAATACACCAAGAGCAAGGATTTCAAGCTAACCTGCAAAGTAAGAAAACATCCACGAAGTCCAAAATCAGTAAATCACAGTCAGTAGTTTTCAAAAATAACAGCAGTAATCCAAAATTAACACACTTCTTGCTCAATGTTTCGCAAAAACACCAACATTGTATATGTTGCGGATTCCCCTGTTCATAAAATGTTCCAAAAATTCTAAAGAAAATAAAGAAATGTCAAAGAAAAATAGCTCTCCGGTTGTTTCCACAGGGATATAACATCTAGGAACTATATGAACAATTCTTTGTGTGTCACTGGAATGAAGAAGAACATTTCTTCAACTGAAACTGAATGCTCACCTCTGTCTTTCTGCCACCATGTCAAATTATGGAAGATCAAACATCTTTGTGATATCACAAGGTCTTTTTCTCACTTCCACTATTAACAATATCCTACCATCCAATTGTAGATCTACCAGTTGTCACAAAAACACGTGGAATAAACTCCTTGACCAGCTTAATCCCCGGAGAGTATTCAATATATACAAAATATGACAGAGCATCAAATATTGATGACTGGCCACTTAATTGACTATGGTCCTATTTCTAGTCTAGAGCCTACTTAGGCCCCAATACCACTCATCAATTTAATTTCAAATTCATGTGCAGTCCTCACTAGGATCAGAATTGTGAACAGTGTGATACTCTTTGTACGTGCTCAGCTTTCCACTGACAGGTTTTACCAGCAGTAGGGCATGACATGCATTATTTGGTGAGGTAAATACTGATTCAGAATATTATAACTAGGGTTCCTTGTTTTCCGTTTTTACAGATTTTTGCGGATAAATGCAGACAGAAAACATTTCTTTTCATGTCTGTATTTATTTTTAAATGTGGATAAAAACGGAAATGAGGTTGTTTTTGAGTAATTCTAAATTCTGTCTGCCATGACTGAAAAGCCAATTGCTGTATGGGTTGATAGGAAAGGGGGTTAAAAAAGAAAGAAATTTTAGTAAATAGGGTTTAATAGCAATAGATATACACAAGGTTGATACTGAAATTTGCATGTTTTCGTATAAGTGCATTGATTTAACGTCAGCGGGTGCTCACAGCACTGAAATCTGGCAGACATTCAAGCATGAGTGCATATTTATCGGTTAAATAGATGTGGAAATATACTAATTTCAGCTTCATTTTTTCACAAAGACCAAAATAAATATTTTTAAATACAGATAAAATTAGCAAAAAATAAATATGGATAAATACAGATGGAAATGTAAAAAAAAAATATCATAAAACCTGGAGCCCTAATTATAACTCATTCCCAGGTGAACAGCTTGTAACAGGTGATATTTAGCATACCGTAGATATCAGTGTTTACCGAGTGCTCATTTTGGGAAACTCTTAATCTGGGCCTGTAGCCTTACTGGAGTGTGGGATCTGTCCCCCACCCAGCAGAAGTTTGAAAGTACTGTATCACACTACATAACATTCAGGAAATAGAATGGCAAGTTTTAAACCAAAATGTCATAAATACAATAATCAATAAGATATTGCCTGGATTTGCACAGTGAAGATTGACTGTGTTATTGATTTTGTTGCTATTACACATTTTTAGAATGTGACATGAGTTTGAAAGTAAACACAAGGGTGCAGGTATTACTATTAAAACCTTGCTTTTCTGCTGTCTGTTTTTTTGCACATGTAGAATAAGGAGCTTGGAATGCAGAGGCTTTCTTCAGAAATGGCACTTGTGTGTTCAAAGATGACACCACAATAAAAAGGTGTGCAGAGTTCAGTGCATGTGTATGACGACACTAGGTGGGTGGCTAGCATGCATTACCATCTCATATGCCCATCTTTTATCAGGTTGGTGGAACGCGAAAAGAGATGCTAACACCTTGGCCTTTCTTTCAGGCACAGAGGAGTGTACAATGTAGACAAGAACCATATCCGTGGTACCTGCACCACATTACCACATCCACACTTTTTCACCCTCCTGCTGCCCATTTGGAGGTAGGAAATAAAGATTATGTTTTTCTGAAGGTGGTCCCTAAAAATCCTCTGAGATGCTGCCCCCAGTTGGCTGGAAGACTGCGGGCCTGGTTACTGCAGGTGGCTGCCGTACTTCCACATCTGTGGTTGAAAGAAGCAGTTGATTTCTTAGTTTGGGGCATTTTCCTGTTACCTATTCAAGGAGGGAAGTTGAACAGTCGACTGCGCATGAGCTTACTGGCCATCCCTTACTGGTCACCCCTTTATATGTATGATGACACATGCCTGATCTGATCACAAGCCTGCGATGTACAGTGGTAGCATCACAGGTATCCGAGCAGGCAACTATACATTTCTGACAATTCTCTAGATCAGAGATCCAGTACGCACAGATATGTTACATCTGTATAAAGAATTAACTATGAATAAACTAGTGCTCTTCTAAGATTACTAAAACAGAGGACAGGATTAAAGCTCCACAGGAAACAGCCTTCAGAGCTAATATAATGGCGAACAATTGACCAAAATGGTATGTCACTCTGACCATGGTAACCAGGGAGAAATATGTTTATGTCTCCTCTTTACTGCCTCTTTCTATGGGTGATGCATTTTGCATCACACACAGAAAGAGGAATTCGCCACTAAGGATTGGTTTTGTGCAGGAAGGTACCCATCCTGCAGAAAAACAATCCTACCACTAACGTAGACACCCTTGAACCATAGTGCATGAGTGCCTGCATTGGCACTAGGCCGCATCAGGTGCACCAGCGACAGTACAGAGCCGATGACCTCTATATCCTAGTAGATATGGCAGTGTTCAGTTCTCTCCTATCCATTAAATGCAGCACAACAACTTTGCTTGCTGCCCTGTGTTGCATGAACATTTAGTAAATATGCCCTACTTGTTTGTAATTTTCTCTCCCTGTCATGCTTCTAGTCACTCAGTTTCAAATAGGGCCAAAGAGTATGTTGTTGTGGGCTTTAGAGTGAGGCTATGTGTCAAGACTGTGATGTTACAGAGGGCACGACAAGTATGTGATATTACTCCCACTTCCATTGTTATTATGTTGAAACCATGTTCACAATGTATCACTGGCACTGTCACTCAGCAGTGGACACCAGAGGCTGTGTTATAGAATACGGCACACTCTCTTGTTAGTGCCGAGCTCTCCTTTCAAAAGGGGTGCTCAGTGCTAATACAAAGAGTGCAACGTACTATGTTGAATGCCCTGCCCCCAAGGCAGCCGCGAAGCCATGCTGCCCTGGGGGTAGCACATTCAAATGAAATGCGGAGTGACTACTTCAAGTAGCAACCCGCCCGCACTTTTATGGGGATTAGAGATGCCCTTGCAGGCGGTTGCAGTGAGCCACTGCATCAGCCTGTAAGGGGATGTTTGGGGGGTCCATACAACCCTGTTTCCTCTCTAGAGGGCTGCCATCAGGGGGCACACTGACAGCGCTCCAACTTTGAGGTGGTGTACTGTCGGTGCTCCTCCTTACAGCTTTTTGCCTCTGCGCCAAAGTCAGTAATATGGCAAGGGGGCAGAGGCAAAGAGATTTCCTCGTAAGCTTGGGGCCACGCCCCTTACAAATGAGAGAACACCCTCTAGTGATAGTAATGGCACTATATGTGCGCCAGAGCTATCTGTATTATAGAAAGGGCAACAAAGAGGGCGAAAATGTCCGTTGTGCCCACTGAGCACTTTGTATAATATGGCTTCACAAGGGTAATGTGTATTTGAATGCATTGCCGGTTGCAAAACCCATAAAAAAAATAACGTGACTGAGTTACAGAAGCTTCTTACTCCAAAAACAAATCTGGTTGAGTTACAGAGACAGAAAGCTCAGACATGAACATTACCACTGCATTTTCTGTATTTCAGGCAGTTGAATAAATGCTTGCTGCTTAATCTTGCATAATCCATGTGTCCTTATTGATTTCTGCTCATGGTGACCCTCCTCCTTACTTGTCTTCCACAAAAGAACATGAACTTGTGCCGCCTCTTCTTTGTGCCTCAACCCATAACATAAGCTGTAATTCTTGTTAAAATGATCACATTTTGATGGGTAGGGGGATTTTTTTATTGCTGATATTAGCATGTACGGCTGCACTTGCATCAATCACAAATAAATGGCTTTTCCCACCCTGGAACAACTGCCCCTACCTGTAAAAGGATGAACCCGATTGATCCGCGAGGAGAGGGAGGCGCCATTTTGGATGTAAATCACAGTGATCAGTAGACACTAAAATGGTTCCGCTCAATACAATAAAACCACCCATTTAACGCTGCTCGCTGCAAGCTGATTTACATCTTCTTTTAAGGTGCCCCCAATAAAGCTTCTCACATGCTTAATGTTACGATGTAATCAACAAACATGCAATACCAGTTCTAAAACATAACGAGTCCAGGAACATAAGACACTACTACAACACATTTTGTGGGGGTCAAAAAGTGACTCGTGATTATGCGGGTTGACTGCAATGGTTAGCACTTACAGAAGTGATCAATACCTTACAATCTGTTGTTAGTAACCTTTCGCCGGAACATTTGCTGCACCTAAGGATCGCGTATCACACTCATTTATTGCTGCGGTGGTAATTATATTAACGCCTGTACTTGTGATGGAGAATGGCAGTCGGGTTTTCGGTCCTGCTTCACTCCCTAATCCTATATTAATACTATGCTATACTCGTTATATGTACTTCTTGATATCATACTTAGCAGCAGTTTGTGGTTGTTACATCATTTTATATTTGTATTAACAGGCACAACAAGCTTTAGAATAAAGTATGAATGCTGAAAGATAGTAAATAATAGAGTGTAATTAAGCGCCCAGAAGGCATTCTATTAACTTTCAGTGCCGGGCTTCGTTGGTTGAGTTCCCTGAGGATTTAATCTATTGTATGTACATAATAGGAAGGAAGATTATTTTATGCAGCTTTGTTCTACACTTCCGTGTTTCTCCTTTCTTATCCTCTTGTACTAGGTGCGCAGACCCCTCTAGCTCAACTGCTTACAATCTGGTGGTGCCTGTTCTGTTCTTTCCATGCAAAGGTATCCTGGAACCCTTAGTATCTGATACTTGTCCGGTTATACTCAAGACTTTGAAGGGGAGACCTGCATTATGTTTTTAGAGCCCCTCAAACACATTCAGAAGCATTATAGAGTCCATAAAAATAGTTCACAGTAAAGAACAAACAATACAACAATTCGTGAAATGCAGAACACATGAAGTATATAAAATACAGTACAAGATAGTAGCAGGACCATCTTTAAGAGAGCATTGACCTACATGCTCATACAGCAGATTTTAAAAAGGAAACAATGTGCAAAATAGGTTCCTCTTTGGCTAAAAGAAGTAAAAATCTGAAAGCAGGTCTGCAGTGGCTTATATTACAACATATTTCCTTAAAAACGGGATAGTGTACAGTGTATAACATTTACAGAAAAAGGTAAAATTAAGCATTTTTTGACTGGATAAATCATCACGTGGGCAAGGTATAGATTCAAGATTGTGTGTAAAGCCCATGGGAAAACACAGTAAATATTTAATAGTATGGGATCTAAAATGAAACAATAAAACGCTCCCATCGGCTACAGTCAGTCCAGATGTAGCTGGTTTGCCACAGGTCAAGGTCACTAATCATAGTGGGTTTACCCATCAGGTGACTGAACCGCCCTGTTTCCTCGAGATTATAGAATGCATCTGCCACACTCCTCTTGTTTATATTAACAAATGAATGTGGATCTGTGAAAATAGATTGCCTCCCAATCCTACAGTGCTCAGTATTCAGCTTTGATATGGATAAGGAAAAAACCTAGTATGGAGCAACCAGGCGCTTTACAAACTAATAACATAACATAACATAACATATAGGAGATCCAAGGGATTTGTAGCCCTCTTTCTAAGGAAAGACAGTCCAGTATAATTTCTTTCAGTAAGGAAGCCTCGAGATTCTTCCAGATCGAGAAACACAACAGAACAGGCTGCGCCCGTTTCAAGTCTCCAATATAGGATAGCCCCAGTTCCTTGTGGCAACTGTATGCGAGGCAGAAAAAGAGATTGATAACACTTTCCTTAAAAATCTATTTTCTTCCCGTTGAATGGCCATACAATTAGAGATTCCCCATAACTCAGCACCGTACATGGCAATTGGCAAACAATGAGATAATAATGAGACAGGGGAACCGCCACCCATGGGTTAAGGGATACTGCATAAAGACCTGTTGGCCATGGCAAATTTCATGGCGCAAAGTGCAATTTTGGGGGACCAAGACCCCTGGACAGAAAAATAGGAGCCAGATAAGGAAAAGTGTTGGTCCTAGTCAAGAGGGCAGAACTGATTGGTATGATGACATTGGTTTACACTTACATGGGACTTGACAAAGTTAGTCCGTAACTCTAAGGAGGCCATAAACTCAACAAAAGCATGTAGTAGCTGACGCAGTGCCATGGTTGTATAAGCCATGAGCACTGTGTCTTTCACATACAATAAAGCTAGTAGAGGTTTGCCCTTTATAATAGGTACACCTGGGGTAGCACTCACAAGAGAAGGGTGAAGATCATTAACATATAAGATGAATAGGAGGGGGTCAAACACACATCCCTGTCTCACCTTGCGATAGATCCCTATGTCACCCGACACCTCCCCCTGTTGATTAATATGGACCTTTGCACTCATTCCCTCATGCAAATAGGCAAGGACGTAAAGCAGCAGCAAGTCTAGACCCTGTTAAAAAATAAAGTGCCACAATGTAGCCCTGTTTACACAGTCAAAGGCCAACGTTAAGTCCATGAATGCTAGGTAGAGCGGAGATCGATTGGCTACCGTGTATTTTACTAGTACCATAATAATTTAATATTATTAACTTTTATATAGCGCGTGGCTACCTGAAGGCGTCCCTGCACTTGCGTCTAGGCAGGGTTTCCAGTAAGCTATACATCCGATTGCTGGAAGAGCCAGGGCTTAAGAAGTCTTTGGAAGGCAAGCAGATGGGATTCAGCTCTAATGGAGGGAGGCATTGTCTTCCACAGTCTGGCCACATTGTAAACAAATGACCTACCTCCACTTCTTGCCCTATTAATTTTCGGGGTTACTGCTAGGTGGAGATGGGTAGAGTGGAGGCACTTCCGAGGGAAATAAGGGGTGCTCAGCGTCCTGTTAATAGCTGGGCCGCTATTCCAGAAGGTCCTATGGGCTATGCACAAGGCTTTAAATTCGACTCTATGGGTGACAGGTAGCCAGTGTAGCTTTCTTAGGGCTGGTTTGGCTGATTGATTTTTCGGTACCTCCAGCAATAATCTGGCCGCACAGTTCTGGGCCACTTGGAGTTTTCTTGGCGTTGTGGCAGGGGCTCCAAGGTGTAAGGAGTTCCCATAGTCCAGGCGAGATAAAACCAGGGCCTGTATCAAGGTTCTCCTGGCAGGAGGCGGAGAATCTTACGCAGCATTCTCATAGCACCGAAGCAAGCTCCAGTTACTCTTACCACTTGATATTCAAATTTAAAAGAGCTGTCCACCCAGACACCCAGGCTTTTTGTCTTAGAATTTGGGGAGGGGGCTGGACCCATGCAATTTGGCCAGATCTGTTCAAGTTCCAGGCCGGAGGTGTTACCCAGCATCATTAGTTAAGAGTGAGACATTGCTCAGTTGTTCCTAATCTATGCCTGAACCCATATTGGCAACTATATAGCATGCACTCAGCATTCACTCATTCCATGATTCTATTATAAATCATTCTACTCAGTATTTTTGTGGTAGTATCTATAAAGGAAAGTGGCCTGTAGCCAGTGGCGGCTCCTCCGCTAAGGCGGCAGAGCATTGCCCCACAGTGTAAAAAGGAAAAATAAAATGACAATAACGTATCGTTATTATCATTTTATTTTTCCAATTGCTTACAGTCAGTGGACTGTGAGCAGAGTGGGGCAAGGCGGCGCTGGCCAGTGCAGGGGAGGAGTGGTTTGCACTCACAGAGTGCGCATGAACTGTTTGGCCGGCCCTGTTGGGCCGACCAAGCAGTTCATGCACACTTTGCAATTTCCCCACCAGGCTACATTACACAGCCTGGTGATGAACATGCACCGGCTCGCTGTTCCAGTCTGAGCACCGATCCACGGTGCTCAGACCAATCTCAACGCTGCATTGCAGCATTGTGATTGGCACAGAGGAGCATGTGTGTGCCCGGTGCTTCCTTCTGCCAGCCGGACTACAGAGAGAAAGCAGGAAGAGGACACAGGGAAGGCGACGGCCAGCCGGCCGTTCCAAGGTAAGTATTTTTTTTGTTTGCTAATTATCCGCTCTTCCGCCTCACCACCCATGCCAGTAGCAGCCACTACTGCCTGTAGCAACATGAAAGGGAGCAATCCTCTTTCTTAAAAATAGGAACTATGATTGACGAACTTCATGGGCTACGCAGGGTTGAGCGTGCAAGGCCATTAAAAACATTTGTGAGTAGAGGGGCCCAGAAGGGGACATTGTTATTTATCAAATCAATAGGGACCCTGTCCGGGCCTGGTGTCTTACCCCCCATGCTTTGGGAAATGGCATCCTCAACTTCTGGCAGTGTCGTATGAAAATGTAACACAAAATGTAAATCGATTGGGAAGGTTTCAAGGGACAAAAGTACTGCATACATTGTCCCTCTTTTTGCGCGCTAGTATGTCATTTTTACCTCCATTGTCATTGGCCTGCAGCCCAGAGCCTCTGTCAGACAACACAAAACATATAACATGCCATGTAAACAGGCCCACTTGCCTGTGATCATGGTAAGAATATATATTAATGCCTGCAAAAATAAATTCATGGTATAGCAAAGTAGTGAGTTATATATTTGCTGGCAATATATATATACAGGTATCGTTTTAAGGAACATTGGACTGAGAAAAAACATGTACACCAAACTTGCATACACATAATGCATTAGTATATTCTAACAAATGCATTACAACATAATATTGACAGATTTGTAAACATATATAGTGGGCACTCTGTGTTGCGCTTCAAACCACTGCAAGCCACATCAATATCGAGTGTAACAATACATTGTAACACATAACAAAGGAAAGGTTCTGAAATCATTGTCCTTTGTTCTTTGTCCTGTTTGTGGGAAAGTCATCCTTTTTGGCCCTGATCGCCCCCACTTTTGGACTGATACTGGTGGTAACTGACTTTGACTGTGTCCTGGGCTCTGCTAACCAGGACCAGGGCTAGTGCTCTGATTAAAAGGTATATGGTAGTTAGGTGTGATTACAATTGGCACTGACAACCTACTTTTAGGTCCCTAGTATATGGTAGGTCATGTAGGTTTAGAGGCCCAGCAGATTTGCAACCTGCGTATAAAATGAAACCATATGCAGATTAGACATTGGATTTAAAGGTATTTTCAAAGTACTTAGCTACCTTATTTTTACATATACATCACCCTTAGGATATGCCCAAGGTCCCCCCAGGCTAGAGTGCCATGTAAAAATGTGCAGGGGCATTTTAAAAGCAGTAGCAGCTCCTCCGCTTAGGCAGAGGAGAGTCGCCCCACTGCTTTTAAGCAGTGAAATATACAGAAAATAAAATGGTAATAACTCGCCTTATTATCATTTTACTTCCACAGCTTTGCATGAGGGGGCGGGGCAGAGTAGGAGTGGTAGCATCCTCCTGAGTGCACGATGATTGCTTTGCCGGCCCTTTCAAACCACCCAAATCAGTCTTGCGCACTGTGCATGTTCTCTATGCAGGATGCATTACAGCCTGCATGGAGAGCCTGCCCAGGCTCCATGTCAGCGTCTGAGCGCCGAAACACGGCGCTCAGACCACTCACAATGCTGCTAAGGCCACGTTGTGATTGGCTGACTGAGAGCCTGGGTGTGTTTCCTGTTGTTCAGATCAGCAAGGTAGGACTACAGAGGAGAGACGTGGCAAGGAAGCAGCGATAAAGTATGTTTTTTATTTTATTTTTTGCTGCCCACTTCCCCCACATTCGATCCCCCTCCCGCCCGCTCCTCCACCCCTCTACCTCTGATCCGTGCTGGCTGCCGCTGTTTAAAAGATGTTTTATATGCCCCGGCAAGGGAAAAACTATCAATTTCGTTTTTTCCCTTCTATATCATGTTAGCTCCATAGGCTAACATGGGAATACTGTAATAAAGTGCAACTATAGACAGGAGTGAGCTAAAATAATATTTCAAGGACTTAAAAGATTTGTAACGATAAATCTAACAACTAGCCACTGGTGAATTTATTTTAACTAATACAGAAAAATGGTACCGAACTTTCTTTTCTGTGAGCCAAAATCACACCTTCTAGCAGCCTCTCCTGATTGGTCAGCCTTGACAGGCTGCACCAAATTGCTCTGATGAGGTAATAAGTGGCCTGCATAGAAACAAATGGTATCGGGAGGGGTGGCTGCAGCAAACAGACCAGGAAGGGGGCTGGGTAAACAAACTGTTTTTCAAAAATAGCAGGACAGCAAGGATACATGCCAGTCCTACCCATTCATCCTGTACCCACCAGGCAGATAAGAGTCCCAGGAATGGAATTTGCAGAATGCCTGGAAGGGGAGTGTCAAGGGAAATGAGCCACACCAGTAGGTTGGCTTAGCCCAATCTTAACACCAAGAGGAAAGTTTTGTCATCTTGAATTTTAAAGTACAGTGCTTTTTGGGACAAGAATGTGCAACGTTTTGGAGGAAGCTGACATGCTTTTGGGTGGCCCATTGGTCAGGGGTGCCCCCATAATTGATGCCCTAGAACACTGAATACAGGGGAGAGGATGTGGTCTAATGAGTAGAGCGGTCGACCTCGAACCTGGGGAACCGGGTTCGAGTCTCTGGAGGGACGCTCAGCAGCCTGTTATTCTAGGCAAATCACTTAATCTCCTTGTGCGCAACAAAATGAATGTGTCCGTCTGTAACGCAAATGGTTGTGTTCGCTTTAGATAAAACTAAACAAAAATATGGAAGAACTGCATAGCAACTTAGATCCCCTGCCTGAAACTAGAAGAAGAAGAAGAACTGCCCTGCTGAAACCTGGCCTGCAACAAGAGGACTGCACTCTGCATGACAGCACCTGCCTTGTTTAAAAAAGAGGAGCGCATTCCTTGAAAGCAACAGGTTAAAAGAGCTTCACCTGCATCATCTTCAGTAAGAAGAACCAGCTAGACACTTTCAGCTGGACTTTAAAGGATTTGGTCAGGTGCATTGTGGGAACTGTAGTCCCAACTAACGAGGAACAACTCAAGGACTCTTGAACCTTGAATTTTGTTTGTGAACACTTTGAACCCCCAAAAGCAAATTCTTGAAGCACCTCCTGATGTTTGGATAACTTTTGTGAAAAAGCTCCATAGGTGGACTGACCCATCGATGAGTCAAGTCACATCGAACCACGACTTGGCCTGGATTTTAGATTCATCTGGCTGAAAGCTCCGGAGCTCAAGACTTCCAGGATTTCACCAAGGCCTTGTGCAAATCCAATCCGAATCCCGGCATGACGAAGTGCCCCGCTCTGTGATGAGAGCAAAATCTCCAGAAAAAACTAAGTGCAAAGATAAAAACTTGAGCTTGCCATACCGCTCAGTGTATCCAACCAGCGCTCCATCGCAGTCAGCCTTAAACTTATCTTTGTCACGCTCATGCGCGATCATATGTACCAAGTTAGCATTTTCATTTTTAGGCACTATAAAGCAAATGTTCTTTAAAAATTCACATCTTTGTTTTGGTGTCATTTTAATCATAACAATATTTTCTATTGTTATAAATTGGTAGTGGATTTTTATTGTATGTTGGGTCTTTTATATTTAATGTACTGATGTTTTTAAATGCTTTACACACCTGTCTCCTAGGTTAAGCTTGCCTATTCGCAGCCAGTTAACAAGGGTTGAGCAAGGGAATAATTTATTGATACCTTGACTGGGCCATATAGTGTGTTGGTGGACTTATAGTTTGTGAATGAATGAATGAATGAATGAATGAATGAGTATTTTATTGCTGGTTACTTAAAACCATACCATAAAACCTTAGCATATAACAAAGTTGTAAAAAAGATAACAACATTTAAAAGAAGGCAATAATTAAAATCCGTGGACGTCAAGCAGACTTGCAATTGACTGGGTCTCTAAGTGGTGGAGCCGTCAGCAATAATCGAGTCTGTTAGATGAATTTGCCAAACGAAGCCATCTGTTTTACTGTGTTCAATGTGTACAATTGAGAGATCGCCTCCTTGGCTGTACGGGTGCCCAGTTGTAATAGAATTGGCCGTAGATAGAGACTGCGGGCTGTGCGCAAGGCCGGGCAACAAAATAAAAGATGGGCCAAAGACTCGTGTTTGTAATTGCAGAGCCGGCAGCCCTTGATCGCCGTTGTTCTCCGTTTGGTATTGTATATTTCTTGAAGTGGCAGAGGATGTAATCTGGATGCCAAGATCCTAAGTAAGGCTGCTCTGCCCACGGCCTGCGTGAGATGGTGTTTAGAGTTAAACCCTTTTTGTGGCAGGGTTTGACTTTCATGGAGGCCTTTTTTGTCCAACAGTTCCAGGTCTAGAGCGCGAGAGAGGATGCGAACTTGTTTTTTAAGTGTGCATTTGATGGCGGAGTACATAATGATCTTAGGGTTCCAATTCTCCAAGGCTAATTTGAGCTGGACTGCTCCGGCTGCAAGGGCAGTTGACCATGGGTTCCCAGGTTCGCAGAAGATGTGTTTTAAAACGGCCTTCATAGATTTCTCTTGGGCCGCAATAGTAAGAAAGTAGTATTTACACAGAGAGGCCGTCTCTTCCAGCATTTGATGGTTCAAAGAGAATTCTAGGCGCACCAATGTGTTTCGGGTGCACGCAGGTAGGTGAAACAACTTTTTGTGGGCACTGCAATGAATTTTTTCTAGTTCTTTTGTTAGTTTTCCAGGGAATGCTAATTGAGCGTAAGTGAGAGCGGGCATTAATTTTGCGCGTAGGACTCTTCGGATGGCCGTCGTGGTTGGGCTGTGCAAAGTAGCTTGTAATTTGCAGAGAGCGTAAGTAATGCATTTCCCTTTCATTTGAATTTTGTGCAGTTGAGCACACGGACGCCCGGATTCGGTGAGCCAAACGCCCAGGTAGTTGTATTTTTGTGCGCTTTCCAGAGTCAGCTGGCCAAGGCTCCATCTTGCTAATTTCTTTTTCGGGTGATGGCCGAAGATGACAACTTTAGATTTGGATTGATTGGCCACCAATTTGTGGGCCGCGTTGTAGATTGCCAAGGCCGACAGAGCTTTTTGTAGACCTATTTTGGTGTGGTCTAAAAGTACCAGGTCGTCGGCATATTGGATGAGCTGTATCTTGGTGTCCCCGATCCTCGGCGTGGCCAGTGCTGCTCCTGTCAAGGCTTGGCCCATGTCGGCGGTATACAAATTAAACAACAGCGGAGCTAAGACGCACCCTTGCTTTAAACCCCGGTCTGTTTTTATTTTCTCTGTTGCTGAGGTATTGGAGAGTTTAAGTCTGACCCACCTTTTATGGTATAATGATTGTATAGCTTTCAACAGCGCAGGGTTAATGTTCCAAAGTGCCAGCTTCTTCCAAAGGATTGTTCGGTCTACCGTCTTATAGGTAGTGGTAGATGCATACTTACCCCTACTAATAATACGCCTACCAACACTGTGTCTCTTAACCGTGGTCGTATATATTAATAACCCACTAGGGCAAGCGGGGTGGCATGCCCCTGTAGTCACACTCTGTTGTTTTATGTGGGGAAAATCAAGAACATCCATTAATACACCCAAAACTGCAGTCCTTATCTCATAGGTGCCTGAAAAGTAGTGTGCCACTCACTGCTCCAAGGATACCATGCCATGGGCAATATCTATTCTTTTCCTGCTCTGTCTTCTGTGATATTTTCATTCCTGTGGAGGACGTGTTTATAAGTGTTTGTTTCTTTTCCGCATACTGGATGCAAAGGGTTATGGGATACCGTTGCGTGGGAAATAGTAAACTGAGAGACAGTATCCTGTATCCCAATAGAAATCTCTCTCCTCTTCCTAGGCTAGTAATACTCTGGGATTTAGGAAAGAAAGTGTATGTGTGTGTAGCCAATTCTGACCTGCCATCATGCTAGTTTAAACCTTGGATATGTTTTAGAAACATATGAGGAGAAATTGCTTCCAGTTTCAGCGCTCATTTATAGATTGGAACAACAATAAAAATGCAATCAAGTGAAATAGGTGTCTGTTGTAAAACTGGCGCAGTTTAGACTTTACCACAAAATACACGTACTACCTTTTTGCACTTACCATTAAGACTAGACGGCGTATTATATACAGGGTGTCCCATCCTGGTCCGCGCAGCAGAGCATCGTCATTGAGTACATATCAGGACCACACCTCACTCAATTTTTCCTTCAGGAAGAACGGGCAGACATTTGTGGTTCAACAGAGACCCAGAGGCGGCTCCTCCGCTAAGGTGGAGGAGCGTTGCGCTCTTGGAGAGTGTAAAGTGGAAAAAAAGGGATAATAACAGAAGTTACTTCTGTTATTATTATTTTATTTCTTGTGTTATCAAGTTTGGGCGGAGCAGGGCTGGGCCCTTGTGACATCCAGGAGGATGAGTGGTTGCTGCACTCCTAAATGTGCACGACTGCTTAGCCGGCCCTCTCGGCCAGCCAAACAGTCCTTTGCACTTTGCATGTTCCCCACCAGGCTGCAGTATACGGCCTGGTCGGGGACATGTCCAGCCTCCCATTCACTGTCTGAACGCTGATCCATGGCACTCAGACCAATCACAATGCTGCATTGCAGCCTTGTGATTAGCTTATGAGTGGGAGCTACTGCAGAGACCACTTGCAGGTGGTGTGTGGTCACAGCTGGAATGTACCTGAGTGGTCTGAGGAATCTCCATTCTGCTTCCAAAAGAGTAGACTCCCTCTAAGGGCATACTAACTAGATGGAGCCCTGATTGTACACTATGAAAACTATTTACTCCCTTAAGAAATAATTTTGGCATTTTCACTGATGGTTGTAATAAAAATAAGGACGCACCCCTGTAGCATAAATCAATAGCACTAGGTGTGATTTTAGTCGATTTATAACAAAATACAATGATGCATTACAGTATGTTATGGCTTTTCGTTTGTACAGCACAATTTCACCCCAAGAGGTTTCTTGGCACTGACCCATCACATTGAAGAGATCTTAGAAACCACTCAGAAGGCATACCAAGTGGTGAAGAGAAATGTTTTTAGAGAGTTCAGAAATGAGTGCAGATTCAAAGTCTTCAGAAGGCGGAAGAGGCGATGGTTTCTCCATTTCAAGAGATGTGCTCTAGATCTTGGTTCTACTCAAAGCTACTGGTATATGAGCAGAAATCTTATGATTCTCAACAAGTCTCTGAATTATCCTGTGCCTAAAGTGCTACCTATGTGTGAATTGTAATGCCGCTGTGAAATAGGTGAAACGTAATGCTATTTGTAATGACTTTGAAGTAGCACAACAATTGCCCGAAGAGTCTCTCATCACTAAGAAGGACCATCATATTGGCTTCAAGAGTTCCTAACAGCCACTGCATTAGTACCTTGTGAAAAGTAACCTGTCAAGCCACTGAGCCTTACTTTCTCCCAAGTGACTTAGGTGCAGCAGAGCAATACAATCTGAAACAAATGTTGCCAAATGGTGCATTTAAATGTACAATTTTCAAATATATTCAAATATATTCGGTAACATGCCACAGATGATTTTAAGCAGTTTTGAAGGACTTGCATGAAAAATTACAATACATGTGTGGTTATCAAACATGCATGACCCTCGTGAGTATTGAAAATATCGCAGCAAAACAATACATTTTTCAGCATTATTTCCCTGATATATGTCCTAAAGAACAACAGATTTTTCAAGCAGTTTAAAAACCCTTTGTATACAATCTGACTTGGTGCGCTTTAATTTTTTTATGATGTACATAGTACACAGCATTTTTAGCTTGAGCTTACGTAATACATGGAGGATGAAAGGAAACAATATGATACTTTCATCAAGTACCTAAGGGGGATATTCTCAAGAATGTGTGATAACCATCGCAAATTTAGCTTAACGCAACTTTGCATATCGCAGTCCATCGCGAGAAAATAACACCGTCTTAACGTCCAATTGCCAACCTGGCGGCACCATGCGATAGCAGCACGATATTGTGCCAAATGACCGCGTAAAAACCAACGTCACAAACCAAAAATGCGAAACACGAACACCCAAAAAGTTGCGATGTCCCAAAGCGCGAAAACCAGCAAGAGGCATGCAATTCCGACACGTCATGCATGAAAATGCACTATAAAAGCAGCAAAAAAAAAAAACACCGAAACTAATTCGAACTGCGTAGCACCATGGATGCACCCGGACCGAGTGCAGAGGACAACACGGGGGGGACGGGGGGAGATGGGCACAATGGCACACATGCACAATCATGTGTAGCACACTGCACACGCACAGTGACTGTGGAACATGTCCCACTTCCCTGTGGCATACTGCAGCACACACACATAGCAATAACAGCACATTCGAGGACAATGTGGTACAAAGTGCAACACTTACAGTGCAGAACAGAGGACACAACAGGTTCCGCTTGTGCGAAGTAACTGTCCACTCACATTTGGCATTGCCAGACACTGTGTGATGATAATGTACGGGTACTACCACACATCCATCATGTAGTAGAAAATCCCACTGTCTGCCATCAAATAGCCAGCTCCACCAAAACAGTCACAATGTGCCTTGTCATGCAGTCTGTATGTAAACATCTGCTAAACTTCAACATACATGGGAAACTCTGTTAACCTGCATCTCCCTTTAACCCTGCAGAGGGACAATCAACATGTATTGCAGAGCAGACCACAAACCCCATCATTGATGATGAAGAGGACAACCTGCACTTATGGCAAGACACCCTCCAACGGATAATGGACAGCCTCCGCACCCCACCCCCAGGAGCAGGACAGGCCAGCTGCTTCGAGGTGACCCCCCACCTGCACAGACCACACAGCAGGAAACACACACCACCATGGCTGCCTCCCAGGACCCCCACGAACAATACATGGAATTTCAATGCCGTGTGTGGGGTTGCCAGGCGGAGTTGGCGAATCAGCTGTGGGTGGGTTTCGAGCTTGTGGCAGCCAAACTCGATGCCATACGTGGGTGTCTGATTCCCATCAGGGACCACTACAGTCCCTAATGGACACCCCCTGTCCGCACCATGCTCACTGACAATCCTTGGCTGACCTCGCTGGGGCAATGACTCGGATACAGGAACTGTCTAGTCAGACAGGCACCAGCGATGACAGCACAGAGTTGGCACAGATGCGGAGGACAATGGAGACCACGGAGCAGATGCAGGCTGGAAGTACAGCTGCCCCGGCTGAACATCAGCGAGATGTAGCTGGGATCGTCCATGCCCTGCAGTTCATCATCTTGCAATTGCTGCCACTGAGCTAGTCCCAGATAACTGCAGCGGGAACTTCGACACAAACATCTCCGACCCCTGATGTGTCAGTGGCACACAGTGATGCAGCCCCATCACCTTCGCACCCTGATGTGTCAGTGGCACCCAGTGATGCAGCCATTACACTGCCCCGGACACAGAAGAAGTATCAGAGGAGTAAGACGTGGATGCCAATTGCTGTGTGAGGAAGGAGGTAGTAGCATCCATCACCGCCAGATGGCCTGTCCCTGCCTGGTTCTGCCCTATGCATCATGCCCTGGGACAACACCTTCCACTGACCCCCAGAACACTCTGCGACATCCACCCGGACCGCGACATGGACTGCCCCATCTTCACTGCTTGACAATTACACAGCAATCCTGCTGCTGACTGCACTCTCCCTATTCCAGATCATCTTTCAATCCCCAAAGGACTGTGGTTGGCCCTCCACTGGGCTTCCATGTTATGTGGGCTTGGATGGCCATGTACAGCTCCAGCTCCGTCATTCACCAGAATGTGAATAAAATATTCAAAATCACACAGATGTGTCATGACTATGTTCAATCACGTATGAAAGTATGGCTGGATGTAGAGACAATGATTGCACAAGAAGGTACACCCTGGGGAGTGACATCAATGCGCATGTTTATCCCTGAGACACATGGCCAATTGGATGACTGTGAAGGTGACTACTAGCTGTGTTCCTTTGCACATTAACAATAATCTCACAACCCCCTTACGTAGGCACACGTCCATGAATTGAATAGGTCTGTGTGTAGGAATGAACAAATAGGTATCAGGCCAGGAGTGGTGTCCTACATCACATGTGACATCGGAACTTCACGTCGCATACCTACTCACACACATCTGTGTGGACACATTCTGTCATGATTTATGACATTGCTCCACATGGTCAGAGGTTGGACACGATACTCACATTGCTGAAGACACGTAAGTGCACATGTCTGCCAGCAACTATCCCAAAACAATGTCTGGCTCACAGAGGTGGAGCTGTCAAAAGGGACCCACCCCCATTGTACATGCATCAGTCAGACCCTTCCTGTGTAGTGACGATGCTCATTGTGGCACATGACTGGTCAATCTAATCAACACTCATCACAGTTAGACACCAGTGAAGTTGCGTAGACTTTATTGGCATGTGCGTGTCAGTACGGATAAGGCAACGGCCACAACATGCAGGGACATGCTTAAGACACTTACACGCAGCATGGGAACATCTCGAAATGCAGGAAATGGGGAGGCAGAAATGAACACCAATCATTACGGATGGCGACGGTCTCAGCCCGCCTTGCTGGACAAGTCATGTGTTGTTTGGCGTCTGCCCATTGCTCCATGTGGGGGGGAAAATTTACAGCCCATGGGGTCTGCATAGTGCTCTGCCACAGGACTGCGCCGACTGTCTGCTCTGCTGACAGTGATCAGGTGAAAGGGTCCGACAAGGTCATATGTCGTGCTACGTTGCCATGTGTGTGCTCTCTCCCCAGCAGTGTGTCTGAATTGGTAATGTTGCCGAACGACGCTGTGCTGCTCCGACCATGGAATTGCATCACCTTACACAGGTGTGTGTACACACGAGTAGTTCCACACACATGCATTCAGAGTTCAGACGAAGGCAGACATGTCCTCTGTTGTGGTGGGATATGTGAGCATTTCCCACGATGCAACAAGGTGTTGGGACCTGTGCTGTGGGTGACAATCCGATGTGGCTGCAGGAACGCAGTTACTCGTCCATGAATGCCAGCGCAGCTTCATGTGCAATGTGTTCCAATAGTATGTCGTTGTCAGGTTCTAGGAACACCAGGGTGAGCAAATCCATTAACTGGTCCGGGCAGATGTGCTCAGTACACGCCGTTTCCCCAATCCGCAACACAGCCCATTAGGGGAGCGCCTCAATGTGATCACTGCACACGAGGAGTTGTGCAATCTCCCATGCGCAACTGCCAGCACATACGCCAAAAATCAGTGCATCCCATGCACGGCTATCCCGGTGACACTCCTGTTCGTGGGCCAACAGGGGGCACACTGTCAGGTCATAATCCAATTCAGCTACCGTTCCGTTGGATAGGCAGACCTCCATGGGCCACTCGAATGTGGATGATTGACAGTGGAACCAGGGCTGGACCCAGGTGACGAA
Source organism: Triturus cristatus (assembly GCF_964204655.1). NCBI lineage: Eukaryota > Metazoa > Chordata > Amphibia > Caudata > Salamandridae > Triturus > Triturus cristatus. The sequence continues at coordinate 1,138,170,761 of NC_140581.1, forward strand.
GGCAACACGGAAACTCAGACGGAAACTGATTTGCAACACTGCCAGTGGCAGTAATCCCAACAGATGCAGCATTCGTGCACGGTACAGTTTCATGTGACAGGGGTTGAGCATGTGCTCAGGAATGCCTGTTTGTTGGGCTCGTGGCACCGGCAGTCCTCAGACCAGCGGAAGTTCGGTGGACAATATGCCACAGCTTTGGGCAATGAGTCATATGTGTGTGCAACGTTTGGACGTATGGGTAGTTTTTAGCCAATATGTCAAGGGCATCTCTTGCAGGTGTAGGTCGTGCAGAGACAAGTGTGTGTGGGGTGTTGGCACATTCAGGACCAAGGTCTGGGGTTCGGTTGGCCTTCAGCCTTGTATATTGAGACCAAGGGGCTTTCATTCCTGATTTCAGTCTGGCTACTGCTTGCATTCCATAAATGTGATGTGGACTTCGCACTGACTTTGATGCCAGGCCTGTGATTTGGGGTGCACATATTTCGAGACACACGCAGCTGTTGGCATGTTTGCATGAGCCAATGGCCCGATTGGCCTTGCGCCCCCTGTTCAGTCTCTCTCTTTCTCTCTCTCCCTGTCCTATGATGAGTGCCTGACACACCTTCGTATCTTGGATATTGGCTTGCAGGCTGTGAGTCACAGATTGTCCAGGGATGCCCCGCCATGACACTTATAATAGTTGTTTGGTGACAAATTAGGATGTGACATTTGGTTTGGTCTGTCAATGATGAATGAATGAATCAGGGTTTTAGTGGTCATATGAATGTTGATTGTTGCAGTTGTGCGACATCAGGTGGGTGCTTTTGTTCATGTTTTCCTTCCGTTGATGTGCAATGTCTTGGTCCAGGGGAGTTGGGGGATGCCCGGGGTGGGGTCGTGGGGGTGGTCCTGGTGGTGGTGGCAGTGGGTGTTGTGGCCCTCTTGGGTGTCCGGCATGCATGTTCAGTGGCTCCATGGCATCTGTTGTTCTTCAGGTGTGGCTCTGGGCTGGGCCCCCTTTTGTGGTGCAGGCTGGCGTACGAATTTGCACCAGGTCAGAGCAGGTGTTAATTATTTGCTGCTAACGCGCCTTATCTCATGTTTCGGGGTCTTTTCGACGATTTGGCTGGTTGTTGAGAATGTTGTGAAGTGGTGTTGTCGTGGCTTTTTGCACAAGAACTCCTACTCTGCATCTCATTAGCGATAGTTGCCGGGGTCATCTGTGGCGATGTTTTTTGCGGCTGCTATCGCAGGTAAACTGGTGATATGGGCTGTTAGCACCAGCTTGTGAATGGGGTGATAAATTTATCATGACTTTGGCTGCGATAAAGTGTCGTTAACTCAGCGATAGCTCCTTGAGAATATGCCCCTAAGTGTTTTATAGACACTCATGGTAGTGATGCTGCGGTACATTTGTTGTTCACAGAACAGGTCCACTTCCCTCATTCCAAAGAAGACAGTATTCATCTAAAAAATAATTGAAGAATGACATTCACTTGGCTGTAGGATATTGTAAGTTAACCACAAACAGGACCTTCAGGACAGGTAAGACAGGCAGCCTGAGTGTGAACTCTAAAGATACATATTTTAGATGCTACCGATGTAATCATTTATCACTTAGATTGAGTAAAACTGTCCCAGTGGACCTTACTCCATGAAGATTCCCAATTACTTCTTCACATGACAAAGATAAATATCTGACAGCATCAAAGGCTTTAATAGCAGAATCTCTCACCTGAGAGTAGACCCATCCCTAATATGAAATAAATGTAACCATCGGATTAGCTATTGTTTGAGGTGTATGCAATAGGACTGAACACCAGCTCTCCAAAGATAAGCATGGGAAAAATATTATACGCAACACACGAGGTGATCTCACCAATGGTGCTACAATGGTGCTACAAAGCCCTACAAACTGCAGACCATGCACTGCACAAGTACTGTGTCCCTTCCCTGACCCAAAGTAGCAGTCAAGTCTGCAGAGCCTTCCTGCACTCTCCCAACTCTGAACGTTCTCTGCAAACTGCTTTGGGCCCTCTGCATCCATTCACCATGTACTACTGCAGGTGATAAAAAAAGCATGAAATAGGGGTGGGGGAATTTTCCATTCTGCCAGCAGAATTTGCAGAATCTTGTCTGCTCTGTGTTACTCTTGTAATGCGGAGTTCCAGTCAAATTCTGCCATTCGCCGCGTTGGGGAATTTGTTTTTGTACGGAACTCCAGGACGGTAAGTTGGCATCCCCAGCGTGATTTCCGGTCGCTAGAAGGATGTCCGGTAAGATGTTTCTAAAGTGGGGGGTTGCAACCGTTCACAGTCAGCAGGCTTCCACTCAAGTAGAAAATCTACTCGAGCGGCAGCAAAATCAACACGAGTAGCTGCTTCTGTTACAGGGACGCTTTTTGGGGACACTTAACTTGAGACGGAGCCCATACTAAAAATAAAGGAAGGAAAACGTGTGATTCACAGAAACCAAGCCAAAAAGGTTCAATCAATTTATTAGAAGACACAGCTTCAAAGAAATAATACTGGAAGCAGATTAAAGTCACTTTGTTTTCACAGATAATCACATTTATCAGAAGGCATTATTTTACATGCCTTTCAATGGAAGATCAGAAAGCATTTGAACTTACTAAAAAGGAACACTCTTCAAAAAGCAATATGAAGTGAACAGTTTAACTTACAAACCAGGTTTTGGCTGTGATGCTAAAAAGACACAAGGTTAACATAAGAAAAAACTGCTTTGCAAGTCTTAAATTTCAAACAAGAAAGCATCAATTTAAAGACAGGTTGGCAGATATAATATATGACAAGCTAAATTGTATCTTAAAAGAAAAACCCACAAAAATCAAGAGCTCTTGGGGAGTAGACATACGGTCTGTGACCTGTAGCATCAGACAGAGTTGTAGTCCAAAGAGCAACCGGTGGGCTTCATTCTTATATCCCCAAAAGCAGAAATTAAATGCAGAACTGGTAAGTTGTACTGACGTCATTAATACACACAGGTCGTACGTTTTAGAGAAATAAACCAAATATTTACAAAATATTTACAAGAATGTGGAACTTCACCCGGTCAGGGGTCAGTGTCACACGCTTAATTGCATGTCTTCTGTTCCATAGAGCTAGCGAGAATTGGCAATGTTATGATAATATTATGATAAACAAATAGATAGGTCAACGCCTTTGTTTGCCACAGCACCTACTTCCCTGTTCCCTACTTCATGAGAAGTTCTGCATTTTCGTGATTAGTTGTTGTCTTGCGGTCAAAACTTCTGTGTTCTTGTGACGTAACGATTACTGGCGCTTCACATGAGTAAGTTGACAACACGAGAAAGGTGGGGGGTGCAGGCCAGTGTGCCTCGCTGAGAGAAGCTGCTTAAGTTTTCAGGTCACAGAAGCTTAGAGCCTGCTGCGTAAAAAATAGGTACAAATTCTGGTCAATTTAACAAGGCCTACAAATCAGGCTGGCAGGGCAAGGATAAGGGTCTCATACCTCAGGTGTGGGCACAGTAGGCCTTGGGTACTATATGATAAAATAGACCCTGCTTCATTCCCTCCTCTTGTTCATTCTTGAACAAAATTCTTACAGCAATCTTTTCAGGCCCTCCTCCTAGTAGGTGTATCCCAGGGGTGTCATTCATTGGAACATTGGCTCTCCTATATCTTCCTTAACGCTATATAGACTCCTTCAGGCCTGTCAATGTTGACATGCTGTTTTTTGTGTCGGTAGACCGGTGTGTGCAAACATAACATCCTGCCCTGTCAACTGTCCCCGTCCCATCTTTATCAATGGCTATGTATTCAATTTGGTACAATATCTCTGTGTCATTTAAGCAATATCTCAGGTATAGCACTGTGATCATCATACAATATAACGAGTGTAGTCATTATAATGGCAGTAATGGGGGTCAATACTGCTTGAAGCACCCATGGTCATTTTATCTAATTGTTCTGAAATTCTTGAGGCATTGTTCCAATCGTTGGTACGTGTGGCTAGTGTGACTAGTTGGAAGAATGTCTCATCTTCTTCTGTACTTTTACTCTTTTCAAATGTTTGCTAAGGAATAATGCAGAGCCTCAGTGATCACATCTGTAAACAGAAAAGTAACAGTTGGTGCCTGTCTTTAAGTAATTTGAGAGGTTACAAGCACTTCTATTACTTAGGTACTTTCAATATAAAGAAAACGAAGTGATGAAGAATGTAAAGATGTCTCATTGTCACAACTTGCGGAAGCCGGGAGCTGGTGGTACGATTAGATTGTATTGATACTGTGAGTGTTTTTATTTGCTGTATCTACGGTATTTTTAAAACTTATAAAGCCTACCTGCTGTCTTAGGGTGTAAAGCCTCTGGCCACATACCGCTCAGCTGATTGCTCGTTGTAACGGTATCTGTTTGTTTAGCGGACGCCATCACCGGCGTTCTCGCTGACCACGCCCCCTCGAGGCCACACCCCCCTTTCTCACCTCTTATCATGTGCATGGGCAGGAAGCGCAGCGGACGAGCGCAGCGGGAGCGCCGTTTGCACGCCGAAGGCGCGCCTAAGGCAAGCCCGTCTGCGCCCGTCCGCGCCTCGACAGCGCCCAGGGCCAGGACCCCTGCTAATTCCATACTGCACGGGATTCCTCCCACTATCACATACAACCCAGACGAACTTGGAGCTGTTAATCGCAACCTTTCATGCAATGGCGCCCACTGGAACGTCTTAGACTCCTCCTCACGAATATGCCCTAATTGCCGCTTCAAATTTAGCCTACCTAATTCCTCCCTTCCCCAGCTTAACACAGCGGATGACCCTCCTATTCTGGCTGCCCTTATCAATGCTCGCTCTCTATCAAAGCACTCTGAAGAAGTACATGAATTCATCATTGATAAGAACCTCGACATCTTATTCATCACGGAGACGTGGTTGAACGAGAGCTGTGCCCCAGTTGTGGAGCTGGCTGTCCCGAGAGGGTTTAAGATCACAAGACAGGACCGTAATAAAGGCAGGGGAGGAGGTGTAGCCGTGATTTACAAAGAGAAATGGACTCTGAGGATGGAATGCACAGGAAGGATTGAGGATGGAGAAGCTATGGAATTTTCCCTTGCATTATCCCCCAAATTTACTCTGGGGGGACTATTGATCTATCGCCCACCGGGTCCTCTAGGCAATTTTATTAAATCCCTGGAGGAGATCACCATCCAACGTTCTCTCCGATTCCCTCACTTCCTAATGCTGGGAGATTTTAACCTACACACGGACACAAGCTCTGCCCCCGGAGTTAAAGAGCTGAAAGAAATTTGCAATTTGGCTCAGATGATCCAACAGGTGCAATCTGCCACTCATGAAGGGGGTCATTGTTTAGATCTAGTATACTCTAATTTTAACATCTCTGCAGATCCACCCTACCCCATTACATGGTCAGATCACTTTCCTGTTCACTTCTCCTGGTCTATAAACAACAGCCGTGTGTCACCCACACCCAAGCTCGGGGAACGTCCAAGGAGAATTAATATTCCGGACCTAGTGGTGGCCCTTACCCACTCCACCCCAATGAAAGCACAACATTTGGATGAAGCTGTAGACAACTTCTCATCCTGGATAGACACCTCCATTAGATCCTTACCAAAAAGCAAAGAAAAAAATAACCATAGGATCACTCCCACTTCCCCCTGGTACACTGAACAATTAAAAATCTTAAAAATTGGATGTAAGGCGCTAGAGCGAATATGGAGAAAGAACTATTGCCCTACTGCTAAATCGGAACTCCGTGTAGCCCAAAAAAGCTACTACGCAGCAATTAAAACAGCTAAAGGGGAATTCTATGCGTCTAGAATTCTAAAAGCTAAAAACAACAGTCGAGAAATCTTCTCTATAGTTAAAAGCTTCACTACCCCGGTTGCAGAGAAGACCTCTTTTCCTCCCTCCACACATTGGTGTGAGCAACTATCCACTTTTTTCATTGAGAAAATTCAAAACATTCAAAACAGTCTGAATAACCCTGACCAGCAACCCGACCCACAATCTGCTCCAGCCTTAATTCACCAACTTCCTCTTCTTTTCCCTTCTCAAGTAATTAAGGCTAAAGCAGAGATGACCGAGTTTACTCAGGTCAACAATATAGATATCATGACCATATTAAAATCTCTGAAATCAGGGTCACCTATAGATCCTTGCCCTGCGAGGGTCCTTAATGGAATAGCTGAAGTTATTGCCCCTATGGTCATCGCTCTGGTCAATGAATCCCTTACTTCTGGAATTTTACCCTCCAAGTGGAAACAAGCTAAACTTCTCCCCCTGATAAAAAAAACCTTCCGCCGATCCATCGATCACTTCCAATTACAGGCCTATATCCCTTCTACCAGCCCTTGCTAAAGTTTGCGAGAAAGCTGCATTCCGGCAACTTGAGAGATTTGTGGAATCTTCTGAGGCTCTTCATCCGGCCCAATCGGGTTTCCGCACCTCTTTCAGCACGGAAACGGCATTGGTAGAGGTGGCGGAGGCCATTAGGGATTGCCTTGACGGAGGCGGCAGAGCGGCCCTTATTCTTTTGGACCTCTCTGCCGCCTTCGACACGGTGCCCCACCTCCAGCTTCTATCTAGGCTGGAGGACATCGGCATCTCGGGTACGGCACTGGAGTGGATCAGGTCTTTCCTCTCCGACCGGACCCAACAGATCTGGCTCCCTCCCTTTTACTCCGCTAATCAAAGGGTAGAAACTGGAGTTCCCCAGGGATCAACCTTAAGTCCCCTCTTATTTAATGTTTACTTAACTCTCTTGATTCGGCTGGCAGAGAACTGGGGTGCTAAGATTATGGCTTACGCCGATGACACCCAGCTTCTCTTCACCTGGAAAAAGGAGAACTTGTGCACCTCTGGAGTACGCCAATGCCTATCCTCTGTATTTGCCTGGCTAGCTAGAGCTTGCCTCAAATGCAATGAGGAAAAAACAGAAATTCTGCTCTACGGCCAATTTCCCACTGATTTTAAGGAGTCTATCTGGCCCACTGAATCAACATGTCCAACGGGAGAGAGTGGGTTGGCCAAGAACCTGGGTATCTGGTTTGGAGCAGATTTATGTTTTCGAGATCAGATCTCACGACTGGCGGGGACGTGTTTTGGAACCCTGACTACTCTTCGCAAATTCTTTCCCCTTCTTCCTCAAATGGCCAAAGAAACGGTAGCCAGAGCTCTGGTGCTCTCCCGTCTGGACTACTCTAACGCCCTTTATGTAGGGGCTCCAGACTACCTGATCAGAAGGCTACAGGTAGTCCAGAACGCTACGGTGAGACTCATTTTTAACATCTCAAGGAGACTTAGCATTCGCAAACAGTTGAAGGATCTACACTGGCTCCCTGTGGCCCAAAGAGTGCACTTTAAAACTTTGGTCCTCGTTTATAAGGCCCTTAATGGACCGTGCCCTGCCTATCTAGCCAAAAGATTCACTCTCTACCTCCCGACTCGTCAGCTGTGATCCACCTCCAGAAAGCAGGTGGTCGTCCCCAGATTTAAAAGAGTTCGCCTGGGTGGACAATCTTTGACGGTAAAGGGTGCTCAATGGTGGAACGCCCTGCCAGACGCTCTCAGACACTCTTCCAACTTGTCTAATTTTAAGAAACTGCTTAAAACGCACCTCTTTCAAATCCACGAATAGCCAACCCCTTTTTTACCACCTTGACTCAGTTTCGTTCCCGCGCCAGGACAGTCTTGACTATTTGAGCGCGTTATAAATCCACATATTACATAACATAACTTGTAGACTGAGGGGTTGGGGTTGATGTTCCAGACGTCTTTAGTTGATGTATCGTTGGGGTCCGCTTACAGACACTTCCTTTCGCTGCCGTGTGCTGCACGTGCAACCCTTCAGGATGAGCTTGGGATACCATTCTCACTTGGTACTTTTCGTGGAACACATATAGTTTCTGTGTAGCTCATAGCCCCTTGCACAACCCCTCAATCATATGTGAGATGAACGCCGGTCCATTGTCAGAGCATAGGTACTAAAAAGCGCAGTATGAACTCGTTCAGGAGGCATTTGGCAATAGTTTGTACATTGCAGTTCTTGGATCGGTATGCCTCAGTCCATGTGCTGAACGTGCACACAATAACCAACACCTACTTGTAGTTTGAGTAGGAGGCTATGTTGAAGAAGTCCATTTCATGTGGGGAAGAGAAGTGGCCTGGGGCAGTGGAAGTACCCTTTCCAATTTAACCTTGGTACCGGCATTTAGGAAAACAGTCTGATCATTTCATCACATCCTATAAGTGATGAATTATGAAAAAGACGGGCCATGGGAGCAAGTATTATCGTTGGTAAACACATCTTTCCATTTGGGCCTATCCATATTCCCTCTTCTGTTTGCCTTCATCCTCCCCTTTCCCATTCTTCCTTTTCTTCCACCCCTTTCAATAATATACTTAGGGTCATAGTACATATCATCATCCTTTATCTTTATATCATGATATTATGTGTAGTGATAGCAATTTGAACCATTGTGTACTCACAACCAGTTAATGCTATTCCTTTTTTTTACGTCTGCATCAATAAATTCTTTACCTCATGATACATAGTCCATGGAGAAGGTGTGTGCAGTACATTCTACCATTGAAACTCTCTTTAGTAGCAACAGGCCTTGCAATAGTTGTGCTATTAATGGTGCATGCTGCATCTGTTGGCCAGCTCAGGTAAGGAGGGAACTCCAAATGAAGGAAAGAACCTAAAAACTATATTGGCATCCCTATACGACACTTTAAAAAGAAATCCATTATCTCCAAAAGCAAAAGAAGAATGAAAACCTTGCACTATAGCTTGTCCCAACAGCAAACACAGATGAAGAAATCTGTCACAGTAACACCTTTGGGAATCAAAATACTCATAGTTGTCAAACTATGCCAATCCTTTATACCTTGAAATCTAATTGCAAACACCCTTAAAGACTGCACCTGTATAGTAAAAGACATATTAAATCTGTACACACTGTATCCCAAAAACAGTATAATATGAAGCACAGTTATTCAATGCACACTGTCCTTCTGTATTTACACATACTTATATTCTTATTACTAAACCTCAATACATAAATGTAATCTTACTATATATTATCCTTCCTTTGTAGTCCCTGGTGAATGCACTGCATTAGAATGCATTTTAGCACATTCCACCGTACAATGTAATTTGTTACAACAATATTCTATTCAACTCTGAAGAACCTAGAAATGAAAAACATTAATATACATACACATTATTTCTTTTAGATACACATATAAGATAGTACTTCTCCTTGCGCCATTCAAGTAGACAAAACCCTTCAAGAACGCAAAATACTTAGTGCCCTTCTATATAAATCTGCTTGTGAAGATGGCGGTGTTATATGTTAGGTGGCGGTCAGAACATTGGAATATTTGTGAGTGAAAACAGGGTGATCCATGGGCAATAAACAATTTTTGCTTTCTCTTAATTATTTATTTATTTATTTCCCTCGATTGTGGCGCTTATCATGCCTGTTTTATTTTTAAGCAGCCCATTCAGGCATTGCTAAAAGTTGTTGCTGCTTTAATATCATAATTGGCACATGGTCCAGCTGTGATCCAAACGTGTGGAAAATTGTAGCAGGGCCTGTGGTATGACAAATCTTTCCTGTTGCAGTCCGCCTATAAATGAAATTTAAGGCATCTAAGTGTACTCCTCTGTTATATTTTATTCTTATTTATATTTTATTTCTAACCAGACAAGAGGTGATGAAAACAATAATACTAAGCTTGTCTATGCAAACATCCCGAAGACAGAAAATTCAGTACACTTCTTGGGGACACAGGGAAGAACCTAATAATAATAATGTTGCAAAACTTCTAATCATCGATTCACTCCAAAAGCCAAAAACGAAAGAAGAACCAAAACATTGTACTCTAATAGTTCCCAGGAGATAGAAACTTTTAAGGGAGATAAAACCTCATAGTGGCCGAACTGCAAAATATATGCAACCACCTCTCAAGTCTGCAACTGTACTTAAATCTACACATTTTATTCCGAGCAATATTGTAATACTGAGCATTGCTTACTCCAGCCATACTGTCCTTTAACATATCCCACAACTTATTCCTTCCCTCCTTCCACACAGCTGCACTCATAGTGGCCCTGTGTTATGAAGGCCTCTAATGTGTCACTAATTAGAACAACAGTCAATTTAATTAAGAGTCTCCATCTCTTTTGTTGGACATGTTCCTGTCCTGTCGTATTTTGCCACTTTTTCGTGGTCATAGTCTGCAAAATGTGTCACTGATGGATATTTGTACATCCACACACATATCAATGTACACTGAGCTCACTTTATCTCGAACAGTGGTGATGCACGTAGTGATGAAAAGTGTTTTTCACTTTCCTGCTGCTGGCAAAAACCCACTTCACTACCCCTCTTCCCAGCACAATTCCTTTAATTGATGCCAGGCAAAGATGCAGCCAGTCAGTAGCGTGTTCAGTACAGTTGTCACAAGGGAGCGAAGCATGCATATACATATATAGATACATGCATACCCAGTCACTAAACTGCATAACATTTTAACCTAAAATCCTTAATTTAATCCCTGCTTTTCCCTTTTACCAAATCGTGTGATCCTAGGCAATTAATTTCTCTTGTTCACTCACACTGCTCAATGTGTTCTTCTAACTGTATACACTATTCTAATTATATAGACGGCATTTTTAGTCTTTTACCATTGTGGACTATAGAACATTATTTTATAAAGATCTATTTTCAATAAAGAAGGAGATATTTTTATATTACTGACAAGGCACTTTATTCACTTTTAAAATCTTTGTTAATTTTTCTCTTGTCAATAATCTAGATGTCTTGGGGCATGTTGAATTGAATGAGGATCCAAAAATATCAAAGGGAATAGCTCAATTTTGCCTGGTATTACATCTTCTATAATTGGGCTCTGGGCAGTAAGGAATGGCAGCCCTTGACCTCAATTTATTATGTCATTTTTTTCTTTTGTCGGAGGGAACGGAAGGTAACCAGTGGCTGCTCCATCATTTGATGCTGGGCCAAGTCTTTGGCGTAACAGAAAACGTAAAAAGGAGGCTGTGTGTTGTGGCGAGAAATGCATGCGAAAGCCTTCCTCCCCCTCTTGCTACCACTTGGTGAATATTCAAGTGGGAGGATCCATTACTAAGGGTCCAAGCACGCCAGAAAGGTGAGGTCTGAAGCGCGAGGTGTGACGGTCAAGGAACTGAATGTACTTCATTCAGAGTATAATGAGTTAAAATAGGGGAGCCTATTTAAAACCGTGCTTAAAAATATCTAATTCAGAGTCGTGAAGGCAGCTACTTGGAAGCTAGACACAGTATTCACTGGATGCACCATGCACCAGTTGCATGGTCTCTAATTGAATCTGTCTTAGTTAAAGTGGGTGTGCTTGGCACTTACCCAGATGTTCTTGCTGATCACTTCTCACTGCAGTGCATAAGAGAGAAGTACATCCATTTATAAGATCTCGCTAAACTGTAGTGAAATCCTGTGCTACCACTGTGAGAGAAAGAGATGAGAAAGGTCCATAAGCCAGATAACAGAGGGAGAGATGCAAAATGCAGACCGAGAGAAGGAGTGAGACATTATATCTATTAAAGTACACTGCATGTAGCTGAACACAGGCGGAGAACAGAGTACACTTTTTACAGTATGCAGAAAGAGGTTGAAAGGCGTTGGCTGCTGCCAGACCTGAGAGAGGAAACCACAAGGAGATGTGATGAAGGGAAGTAGTTCTCCTTTTGGAAGCACGCAGTTGAAAAAAGTTACTCTTAATCTCAATTGCGATAAGATGCCTCCCATTCCTTGCAGAATTAAACGTTCAAACAATACAATTTACACCAAATAGTTAATCAAAATTCGAAACAAATGTGAGCTGCCAGACGCAGTCCCATAAACACGTATTTGTGGCAAAAAGTGGGAGACGCCAGATGCAACCTCCTGTCACCAAATACAAACTCCAAAACATAAATATGAAAAGCTATTTCAACAATTCAGTGTTGGTTGTTGTGCATTACGTGGTCAGTTATCTGACAGTGACTTGTACTAATGAAATGTGGTACAGCGCCATATGGGCAAGTAGGGGTAGGGGGTATTGGCTGATCCTGGAGAACGTAATTCTACAAGTGGTAATGCAGATACTCTCACTTCAGTTGCTGGTGTGATGGTGACTTCTAGTATTTCCCATGCTAGTGATATCAGATTACTTTGGTTAGGCTGTAGTGGAGTTATTGTAACCACGTATTCTATAAATTCGTTTGACAAAACTGTGACACACAAAAATGTTTTTATATATAATCAGAGGAATCAAAAAGGACAATCAATATGCACCTGGATATTATAGTCTCACAAAAAAATCACCCTATGTTGGCCTTTGCACCAGGCAGCGGCTTCCAATACAATAATAAAAATAAAAAAAAGCTTAACTGTCACAAATAAAGAATGCAAAGGGGTATATACACCTATGAATATACTAACAAGTAACATAAAATCCTGAAAATGCATAGACATTTTTCATATATTTTATAAAGGTGCTTTAAAGCGAAGAACAAAGAATTCACAGATCTAAGCGCTTGAATCTTAAAACAATAATTACATACTGTCACCACTTGAGGGCAGTCAAGCGCTTTCAATCTTAATGTTAAAACAACACAATTGTACCTAGAAAACAAAAAATCCAAAAGTTACTTGCTCTAGTTCATTCCGGGGAAACCACTTCTCATTTGTCTAAACAGGAGATATCCGTAAGCCAGTTAGCTAGGCAGGCACGGGAAAACGACCTCCTCCCCATTAGTATTGAAATGGGGGCCCCCTCTGACTCTCAGAGGGGCACCGAAATTACTGCTAGAAAACTCAAGAGCAGTTCTCTTCTCCCTATCTAACTAAGATAGGAGTATTCTCAGAAAAGCACATAGATGACCACTGAAAGACGCCAAACGCAATCTTCCCTTCCCTGTTAATCTTTTAATTAAACAAAGGCCCTCCCTGGCTTTCAGAGAGGCACAAACTGTTGGCGCCAACCAACAAATGCAAAAACGATACCTGGAAAAAACGCCAAATGCAGTTGCTTCCTTTCTCTTTTCTCTGTTGGCTCCAACCAATACAGAGGGCAAAAACTGTTGGCTCCAACCAAACAGAAATGCACAACTAGCGCCTTTTCTCTTGGCACAAACCAAGTGGAGACACAAGTAACTGGTTATGTATATTTACAAAATCCACAATTCATACGATTTCTTAACGTCACCCTTTGACTTAATGTCTATGCACACGTTTCTTTTAACTCGGGATTTGTTTTTTATAGATGCGAGACCAGTTAAGACAGGTACTGAAGACCCCAGACAGACAAACCACACGTGCCTCGACCCTCAGGCAGCCACAGCCCACAAGGCAGCAGAAGACTTACTATTCTGCTGTCTCTGCCCTAGCCCGGGAAGAGGCACGAATGTCAATCCTTGACCGAGGTCACAGTGGTCTCCTGCCAGCTGGTACTGCAGAATCATGTTGAGGTCACCAAATGTTACAGGGACGCTTTTTGGGGACGCTTAACTTGAGCCAGAGCCCATACTAAAAATGAAGGAAGTAAAGCGTGTGATTCACAGAATCCAAGCCAAAACGGTTCAATCAATTTATTAGAAGACACAGCTTCAAAGAAATAATACTGGAAGCAGATTAAAGTCACTTTGTTTTCACAGATAATCACATTTATCAGAAGGCATTATTTTACATGACTTTCAATGGAAGATCAGAAAGCATTTGAACTTGCTAAAAAGCAAAACACTTCAAAAAGCAATTTGAAGTGAACAGTTTAACATACAAACCAGGTTTTGGCTATGATGCTAAAAAGACACAAGGTTAACATAAGAAAAAACTGCTTTGCATGTCTTAAATTTTAAACAAGAAAGCATCAATTTAAAGACAGGTTGGCAGATATAATATATGACAAGCTAAATTGTATCTTAAAAGAAAAACCCACAAAAATCAAGAGCTCTTGGGGAGTACACATACGGTCTGTGACCTGCAGCATCAGACAGAGTTGTAGTTCAAAGAGCAACTGGTGGGCTTCATTCTTATACCCCCAAAAGCAGAAATTAAATGCAGAACTGGTCAGTTGTACTGACGTCATTAATACCCACAGGTCGTACGTTTTAGAGAATTAAACCAAATATTTACCAAATATTTACAAGAATGTGGAACTTCACTCGGTCAGGGGTCAGTGTCACACGCTTAATTGCACGTCTTCTGTTCCATAGAGCTAGCGAGAATTGGCAATGTTATGATAATATTATGATAAACAAAAAGATAGGTCAACGCCATTGTTTGCCACAGCACCTACTTCCCTGTTCCCTACTTCATGAGAAGTTCTGCATTTTCGTGATTAGTTGTTGTCTTGCGGTCAAAACTTTTGTGTTCTTGTGGTGTAGCGATCACTGGCTTCACATGAGTAAGTTGACCACACGAGAAAGGTGCGGGGTGCAGGCCAGGGTGCCTCGCTGAGAGAAGCTGCTTAAGTTTTCAGGTCACAGAGGCTTAGAGCCTGCTGCGTAAAAAATAGGTACAGACTCTGGTCAATTTAACAAGGCCTACAAATCAGGCTGGCAGGTCTCATACCTCAGGTGTGGGCAGAGTGAGCCTGGGGTACTATATGATAAAATAGACCCTGCTTCAGGAGCCACAGTGTGTGGTGGTCACACTGTGGCATGATAAAGTCCCACTGAAGTGCAACATCAACTGCTAATACCGTCTTAGCAATGGCTGATAACAAAACATTTAAATTAAGTCCTAAGTCAACAATATAATGAGTACACTTTCATTATACATTGCTTATAATGTAAGGCAGTACCCAGAGTTCTTTTAACATGCTGAGTTTCTGCTGAGCCCCTGTTGGTCAAAGAGTTGTTTTCACACCTTCTGGTTGTGCAGGAATCAGCTTTCCTTTGCTTAAATCACATTTTTTTTCTTTTTAACGCCCAAAACTTTATGGGCCTTATTATGAGTTTGGCGGTGAGGGAGCAGGGTCACTCTGCTCCCACACCGCAAAAACCCATTTAAGAACCACCCATAAAATCAGGAGTTTTCTCCTGGTCTGGTTGGCGGTTCTTTGACGTTCCCAGGGCAGTGTCTATGGAATAGGTACCACAATGGGAACGCCAAAGGAAGTACATGCACAGCATGGACTGCTGCAGTCCATGTTGTGCAGGAACTGGGGTGCATCGACATGGCGTTAAGAGCCAGGGGGCCCTGTAGTGGGCCCTTTGTTTCTGCACCACCACACTTTTCATGGCAGTTGCACCGCCATGAGAAATGTGGCAGTGAGGAAACTCGTAATATGCTTGTCAGGCGGCAGTGGCCCCACCAAGCATATTGTTGCCTCAAGACTGCTGCGCCACTGACAGGGATCTCTGATCCATTATGGTTGCAGTGGTCACAGGGTGACCCAACCTCCCTGCTCACTATAGGGTGGTAGGAAGACCACCACTGCCGTGACCCCGCAAGTCTGGCAGTCTGTGGACCTCCAGACTCGTACTAAGCCCCTAAAACTCTTTAGCATTTTTATCAGGAATGTTCGTTCTCTACAGTTTACTATGCATGAATACACAACTATACCTTTGTTCTTGGCTTCTGTCTAATTGAGTATAGATTTTTTTGCAGTTGTGTTCTTGCTCCAAGGCATTGAGCGATCTATTTCTGCTTTCTGGAAGGCGTATCCTTCTAAGCAGGAAAGCAGAAGGCGAGAACCACCGACGGAGAGCTCCAACCAGGTGGACTATCTTGAGGAAAAGCAAGCCTGCCTTTTTGGGTGTGGTTAAAAAAAAACACACCCAAGATGGCCACTGAGAGTTGCTGAGATCTCAAGTGATCTAGGCAGGTCTCAGTGACTGGCAGAAACGAACCACAAAACAGGCAGGATCCTAAGTATGTGTACAGGGATTTGTCTTACATTTTATACACAACAAAACTTAGCAGAATGCCAAAAAGGTGCTCAGGCAGAGATAACCATTATATAGTGCTTGGCAGCTGGGATACATACGTATGGAAGGTAGGAACAGAATGGCATGAGACTGCATGTTCCATGGAATGTTTAATGCTGTGCTATGCATGCAATGAATGTGACTGTGTGCGTACCAAGACACAATGGTCCAGGCAAGGAGGACACCTTGGGCCAGATGGACCATGGATTGGGGTTGAGGCATGACAGAATGACAGCATTTTGCTCTTGGACATGTGCACACCAATCTAAAAAGTATTCCACTTCAGTGCCAGGCCTGGTGGCCCAATCTCTGTTTGCATTACATGTTATTTTCAACATAATTTTGGGATGAGCCAGTATTCATTTATTTTTTGCAAACCTGGGCACGCCACCATTAGATGGTGGTATTTTTACATTGTATTACTTTTATACTTATAATGTTTATTTTCTATGTTTTCAAAAAACGATCATAAGCTTCAAACACCAGAACTATTTGCTATGCCAATGCTTGTTCTATTTTTTGCTCTATATTAGATCTGGCATCCTTGGTGTGGTCTTCCCCCAAGCATTTTGGCTTCACCCCTTGTGTTTTCTGAATTTATTTTTGTTGGCATTAGGACTCTTTGCACTTTACCACTGCTAATTATTGCTAAAGTGCTTGTGCCCTCTCCCTAAAATATGGTTAAAAAATTGACCTACGCCTAAATGGCAAATTTAATTTACTTGTAAGTCCCTAGTAAAGTGGTGCTATGTTAAACTGACAATTCTGCCTGAAAAAATAAACCTCTTTGCCATGCCTAAACCTTAATTTCTAATACATATATGTAACCCCTGACATAGTCCCTAAGGGCCCACAGGTCAAGATGCATTGTATTTAAAAAGTAGAACATGCAGGTTTAAGTTTTACATGTCCTGGCTGTGAAAAACTCCTACATTCATTTTATAATACTGAAAGACCTACCTCTCCCAAAGGATAACATTGGTTTACTTTGCTATATTCAATAACTGCTAACTTTTGTTTGGGAGCAGGTAGAAATATCATGTTTGGACTCTTGTCCTAACAATTTAGTGCTTGCTGCCAGTGTCGTGGGTCATATGACTGTGAATGGTTCTGCTGTTGGGGTTTGTGTATTCAAGCCAAACAGTGATACAAAGTGGACTGGGAGTTGGCAGGATGGTACATCCTGCAGGATAGGTGGGGGAAAAGCTGTTCCCTGCCCCATTTACACTTCAAAGGGCTTGCCTTCTGCACACACAAAGGAACCTGACACTAGTCTTTTGTTACCCCAGACCTCTTGGAGCATTGGCGGTTGAAGGGAAGAACCAGATATGGGGATAGCCTAGAAAATTCCCTCACTTCAAAGGCTGACACCAGTTCTAAATATTGGACCCTCGGAAAAGCTCTTCAGTACACACCTGTACCTGTGGATATTCTAGAAGGACTGCCTGGACCCCCAGAGCACTGCCCTGTGTAATGACCCTAGGTTCTAATCCCTCCTGTGCTCTTTGTGCTGTAGGCTTTAAGGCTAGAGCACATGTCATCAAGCTGCCATGGCTTCTGCTGTCATGTAATTTCCCCGTTGGCCCTGAAGGGAACCATGATGTTCCTGGTGAAATTCCCTGGGGCGCACAGGCCGTCTGATCATGTTAGCATGTAGTGCTTTTGTTATTCCCCAGGGTCTGTAGGCCACTTGGTCACTTTAGTAATGCATTAAATGTTGGGTATGTTTACAGTATCCCCCGTGATTTTGCAAACTATTTGTGCAAGAAATCATGCTACACAATCAAAAAACGTGTTTTCCTAGGTGCCCAGCCTGAGACATCTGTTCCTGCCATGTGCAGTCCGAAATATAGTGAGATTTTGGACTTCACGTGTATACATATATATACATATGCCGAAGGTACCCGGCCTTGAGCAACATGTTATGCTCAAACCAGAGTCTCACATAACAAAATGATGTGAAATTTGTACATTTTGTGATGTTTATAAGTGTAATGAGAATTAATATAAGTTCAGTTCTATATTATTCTCCTCTCTATCTGGTCAACGTGCTGGGTTCACATCAGTCTGGCAGAAATCAAAATATAACTGAAGAAAACTAGATATAGGTGTTTCATTTTATATAGCATAAGCATACTGTGTCATATAGACATACGCTGAAAGTGACAGACAGGTCCTGAAAACGCTTTATGCCATGGTTTCAGTAAATGTCAAAGTACATATTATTTATGGCTTCCACTCAGCGAAATGCAACTTTTTATCGCCTGAATTTCAGATAAAAGCTTGAAAGAAAGGGGAAGTGACGAAGATAAAGGAGTGCTTCTGTGGGCCTCGCCTTTACTATGCAGCTGTTCTGGACAGCCATTCCATGTCACATCAGAGCGATTTTTATAACACTAATATTATTTTAAAGAGGCAGCAACAGCAATTCGAAGCAATTGAGTTGCATCAGCTAACACAAACGATGGGATTTCACATTTGGACTCCAGCCGGTATTTTAATGAAGTGCGCCTGAACAACAGAACACGCCTTGTCACTGCAGCAGCTGAAAATCATATACAGGTCTTTGAGGGAGGAACCGTGTGTTAACACTCGGAGGCATCAAGAAGGGTGACTTAGACGCCAACACTTCACAGTGGTGTCACGCTTGTCTATCTCCCCCACGCATAATGTGCTGCCCCGGGCAGGAGGTCCTGTTAGAGGATTGGAAGACAAGATGGCTGAACAGAGCCATCTCCTTGCACGTGCTCATTCATACCTACAAGACAAGCTCTCTCTGGCCAGTCGTTCCTATTTCTTTCGGAGTTTTTTTTTCTCTCGCCATTTTGTACTCTAACGTATGAATACACTGAATACGCCTGTAAGGTTTACAGAAGTTAACTAGTTTGACTTTCCTTATTCTTGGTCTGGTGCCATAAGCACACATTGATTTACGCACAGCTGACAACTTTTTAAGTGTAAAAGGAGGGTGAGATCAAATGGTTTTCGGGTACATGACATTTGAAATCAATGGAGGTGAACATTTTCGAGAAGGTGAGGAAAGTTTTCATAGCGAGTGATCCAACCGAAACTATAGGAGGCATTCCACACGTTTGAAGGGTGTAGATGAGTCCAAACACAGCAACACCGCCCACAAGAGGATGTGTTGAGACGTGAGATTAACATTATGTACGCGTGAATGTATGTGATAAGACTGAAAACGTAAAGAAGCTTAGATGTTCGCGAAAAAGTTAACACGCATTCCCCAAATTTTTGCAGGGCAAAGGGCATTTTCTTTGAACCAGTCATACATTAATTTCGACTTTATACATTTTCAAACAGGCATTTATCAAATTTAGGTGGGACTGAGGGCATTTTCTTGGGACCAGTCAAATGTTAATTTCGAATTTGTATCTTTTCAAGAAGGCATTTATCACTGTTCGGGAGTGCAAGAAGGTGGTAAGAGACACTCTTTTAAATCACACTCGCACCTTACAAAGATATTATCATCAGCTTCATGCAGATCCCTCAGGTTACACAGGCTGAGGCAGCGATTTTTACCGAGATGTTATAGGAGGTGCTTAACTAATGCCGGTATTTGCCAGAGCTCATTCATCACCACATATTACCTAATGCCGGCACATATCTAGGACAGTTACCACATGGTGAGTGTTCAGTTTAGTGTTTTTTAACATGAGCATCGTGTTTAACAATGCAATATACGATTACAAAAATAGTAAAACCATGGTGCACAGGCCATTCTTACAGCTTTGGGCCACCTATGTTGGGCAAATCAAATGGCTGAAACATGTCGATATCAGCAGAGAGGGTGACAAGGATTTAAACACCCGGGTACACTCCATTTATAGATTTTTAATCTTGCCAAGGGAGATCCAGAATAAAATTGTAGAGGGTACCCTCTTCGACAGCTTTAACATTTATTTCTGCATAGTGTATCCCAAATGTTTTCATAAAAAAATACAGCGTTGCATCCTGAGTGTTGGTCTGCACCAGGGTGAGTCAATGCCCTAAGATGAAGCATACCACTTTTTAGTGGGTGAGGGCAACTAAGGCTTCTTCCATATAGTTATAGGTAGTGTACAGTGCGTATTTTCCCTTCTTTGTGTGTAAGAGTGAATTAGCTGCGAGGACTAGGGAAAGTATTTGCCTCTTGCACCTTCCTTTTTTGTGTGTATAAAGCAGATGTGATCTGCCTATCTGGCCTGCTAGATACTAGAGCTGTGGTAGTCAAACACTTGATGTGTTGGGCTCCTTCCAGTGAAACTCTCCATCAGTCTATCTGAGGCTAGAAGATGATTTTGGCAAGTTCAGAAAATCCTCCCCTGTTCCCCATGGCATTCAAATATTCCAGTCCTCTTCAAATCATGCCTTCTTAATTGGCCCTGGTGGCTCTGGCTGGTCAAATGCCTAAGGACAGCATGCCTTCTTCAACCTTGACTTTGAGGACTCTTTTCTTTTCAGGCTGTGTCACCTTCTGTCTCGTACATTCCATATGTACTGGATGAACTACCTGGTACTTCATCACTGAGGAAAGTACTACCCCTCTACCTCCTTATCTTTATGTGTACCTACACCACAAATCACTGTGAAGCCGCGGGTAATGTGGAGAGTAGCACTGACAAATAACATAACATTAAAACAAAATCCTGTTGATCAGGTTTTACAGAATTCACCAGCTTGGGTTTGGTAATATAAAGCCATCTCCTAAGGTTACGCATATTGTACAACATCATGCAGCAATCTTTCATGTTACAGAGATCTTATGAGGTCATGCTTCAGTTCTAAACTTTGGGTTACACGGATTGTCCAAGCTCTTACGTCAGACAACAGAGCTCGCCCACAAATTACATACATCTTTTACCTACCTACAGAAAATCTGCCCTTTGTGTTACCAAGATCCTGCAGGCTAAGATCTTCTAGAGAGAGGAGCAGCTCCTCCCAAATAGCAGAGAAGCATCACCCCACCTGCTGTGAGCGCAGCAGACAAACACTAATAAATAAAATGGCATAATAATACCATTTTATTTTGCCACCGGCTCACGCCACCAAGATTTGTCAAAAAGCAAATATGTGAAGAAAGAAAACTGTATTTTAATGTGAGAGACCCCTGTGTTTGTGAGTCGTTGCTTCTCCCGGTGTTCATCTCTGAGACATTGGAGAGCATGACCTGGATATGTACGCTGCGCTGGCATGATATCCTTCTGACATGATGATCTAGAGAGTGGACATTCTTCTGGTTATTTCACTACCTAAACATGTTACATATGAAGGATGTGTAAAGCTAAGAAATAAGTATCAGTACTGCAGCAGAGACTGGATGACTCAGAAGATTTAGTACACTTTGGGTCGAATTTTCCTAGGCCACTGTTGACCATCTTGATAGAACCTTACTTTCTTTTTCATTTTCCATCAAACAGCCAGAAATCAGATTATGCTCAGAGACAAACTCCTCATGAAAAAATGTGTGAATGTAATTAACGGTGTCAGTCCTGCAAAGGTAAACCTATAGTAGACTGTGCATTTGACAAACTTCTCTACATAATATAAATTAATATGAGATGATATGAGATTACACAAAATAGCATTACATAACATGACATAAGAATTACCAGCTGCTTTGTAGTTGATATGAAATTCCTGTTGTAGGGCCAGCTCATGACAAGTTAATGTCCATCGCATTGGTGAAACTCTTTTAGCAAGATCACTTGAGAGACTGAGAAGATATTAATGGGGCCTTTATAAACCTCTCTGTCATTGTAATTTTACTGAGGGTCTGCCACTCACAAGTAGCGAGTCTCACTTTATGTTGCTGGGCATGGAGATGACAGAACCGGAAAGGGGAGTGTTTATGCGAACCACGTCAATGATCAGGGGGAGGCAAGTTAGTCTCACATTCTTCAACTTTGATTTCTTGCACAGTTCTTAGTTTTACAGCAGTGCCATAAGCAAATTGGGGGGATGGGACAGGGAAGATCATGAGAATCAGCAAGCAGTAGGCAGTAGTGTTGTATTTCAAGAAGAGCCCCAAGTGTTTACTTAAAGTGCCTGCTTTTGGTTGCTTGTGGATGTTGCACTTTGAATTCTTCATCATGTAAAGGGTTGTCTGAGTGGAGCAACTAACACCACTGCAGAGATCCAACTTGCAGGATACTGTTGCTCATATTTGAGTCTGCATAATTACACCAAGTAGCAGCTCTTGCTGCAAAGGAATAGGTGAACTGGGTGCTGCTAGTATTTCAATTGAAAAAGAGGTTCAGAATTGGTTGCTGATTGGCTTGATTTGCAAAGGAGACTTACATGGGCTTTGATTGATAATAACAGAGTAGTACAGCAAAGATGGCGCCTCAAGTGCTTTGACTCCAATAGAATTCACATGGTTGACCCCCTTGTCCTGCTCTTAGTCCTCACCAGCCTCCCACTTGTGGCTGAAAGGCAAGAGGAAGTATTGAGAAATATAGAAAATAAACATGGCTCTTAAATCCATGTCCAGCTCCTGACTTTATGATCTCAGAAAGAAACTAGGAGAAATATGGACAGTGACAGGGGTACCAAAGAGCATGGTACGGATAACTGCTATTACTCCTGGTGACCCCCTTATTGAGCTAGATGGAGGCTGTGTTCAAAACGTTATTATAAGTTTCCAGGACAAGGGGGAGAGGGAGACATAGGGTGCAACTTAACAACAGCGTTTTGAAAGAAACCTAGGTGAGTCAAAATGTGCACAATTTTGATGGGATTTATACACACAAACATGCACACCAACGCACACTACTACATGGACACACACAACAAACAAGGACACACACACACATTAACATAAATTCTTGGAGACACAAATATAAATATGCAAACAAACATGCACACGTACTGACGAGACAAACTCTCCCAAATTCTACTCACACTCAAGAGACTAGCACAACTACCAGATGCACTGACCATCCTGCAAAGAGTGAATAAACAGGGCCTGAACTATATTTATTTGATGAGTTTTATATAGCGCTGGCTAGACCCAGAGGTATCAGTGAGCTTTACATGAGGTTACATTGTTATATCAGTTACAAGTTACACATTGTTCCAAGTATAGACTATCGTGTAAAATAGCCAGGAGAACATGTCTTAAGGGTAAAGGAGGGTGGAGGGGGAATTGGTAAACGGGAGGGAGGGATGCTGATTGAGTCCGGCGGAAAGCCAAAGAACCAAGGAAGGAGGAGGTGGAGGAAGGAAGGTGACACGACAGGGAGATGGGGAAAACAGTGTCAGATGTCCGGCTGGGTAGGTGGCGGCCGAGGGGGAGAACCTGAGCCAGACTCCTCTATAGCTGGGTAGGACAGCTCCACTGGGCATTGGCCAAGGTTGCTCGTGCTCCGTGTTAAGAACAAACAGTTTTTAGGTATCCGCCCGGGGGGCATCATCATTGGTCATCTGGAGAAGGTCTACCATGACCTGGGGCAGGCCCGGTGGGGTGGAGGGGTTATTGCCGCCTGCTCAATGTGTCGTTAGGGCCCCCTGGGAAAAGATCGGTAATCCGTTCAGGCATTGCGGGGGGAGAGTTGGTCCTGGTGCAGCACCCCACCTTATCACTGCTGCTCCTTCTGTTGCTGACTCTGAGGGGAGCGAGGGGGGATACTGTCACCAGCCTCAACGGGGGCGAGAGGGTAACAAAAATTGCATGGCTTTGCGGATCATGAACCAAAAAGCGTGGGAAAAGGAGAGTTGAAGGGCCACCATCAACAAATAGCCTCAGGTGAGTTCAAAGGTTCAGGGAGAGAGTAAGGCACAGGGGTTGAGAGCTGGAAAGGTAATCCCTCACCAGGGGACTCCCGCCGGAGATCCTCACATGTCGGCCATCTTGACCATGGGAGCTTGTAGGTGCCTGGATGGTCGACTGCGAAAAGCACAGAGAATGGACAGAGCTCCTGGGCTAGGCCGTGCACCAGGGTCAGACCTCAGGAAAAGTGATATTGGCACTCCAAGGCATTTTACCTTAGAGGATGGAAGAAAATGTTAATGGATTATGTTAGCTTGTTATCTTGTCAAGATCAAAAATTAAATAGAAGTCCTGGACACCATCTCATGTGAAATATGCACGTGTTAGCCACAAACAACACACAAAGCAAGGGACTGGCTATTTATATGTATGCAAACCAGAATCAAAATTACACAGAAAAAACAAATGAAATACAGGTAACACTGGTGGGATCATAAAAGTTATTTTGAAAAACATTGCACTTGTATTTAAAGTTAACAGCACAGTACAGTCAAATGCTTATCTAGTCTTCTAGTATAGCCACCTTTCATGATCACATGTCTTTGTCAGGATACTTTTACATAAATATTGGGGGTTGGCGGTGTTTGCAGAGTCCTACTACGCGGAATTCCAGGGAGTAAAAAAAGCCTCTGCCCCGCGAAATTTCAGGTGAACGGCACTACGCGGTTCTCAAGTGTGTTCTTGCATTCTAAATTGTGCGTCTACAGCACCATGAGGTCTGCATAGGCATGGCCATCATGTTTTTCTGCTCTCTGTTATGGTGCTGGACCAAAATGTATCTGTTTTTAATCCTTTATTAATTTTCTACCCCTAATTTTTATTTTGTATAACAGTGTGTGCCTTTGTGTTTAAGTATTTTGCCTTTTGTGTGTTTTTGTGACGTTTGGCTTTATTTCCCCTTATTTCCTCATTTCTTTCTTTTTTACTTGTCCTTCCTTTTCCTTATTATTATTTTCCCACCCAGCGCCATGGCAGAGAGGTGACTTTCTTGTGGGTTACACTGCCACCCAGGTATGCAGCCCGGGCGATCTTTGGAGAGGAGATAGGTGGCAGCACTAGTTATTTTGTGATGCACCAGCTCCCCTCTATGCTGGCAGCAGGTGGCAGACCCAGTAGTGGCTACCCGCTGTGGAAGCGTCTGCAGTGCGGAGGGATGGTGCACCAGTGTGTGTGGCACACCAGCCAGGTCCAGTGCAATGCCCAGCAGCTGAAGCGCCATTGAGTGGACATTCTGGTCCGGTAACAGAACTTGCTCGATCTGCTAGGTGTCGAGATTCCGGGGCTCGGTGAGTATTAATTATTTGTTGTGTTTGTGTTCTACAATGCTAACATTTTGTTTCCGACTAGCATGCTGTTCACACTCAGAGGTAAGTTATGTTTAGTTTACCCTTCTATATTATTGTGTGATCCAGTTTTTAGTTTCTGCTAGGTAGGTGCTGAGTGCTACCCCTTTGCACTCATCAGACGTGAGCCCTGCCAATTGAAACCAATACAATGTGGAGGTTGGGTCAGATCTTGTTGTTGCTGTTGTTGCCAGTGTTCTAGTTTATGGTGTTGTTGGCTGCTGTGAGACAAGACTGCCCTCTATGGAAGTTGAAGGCGGCACCACAGACCTGTGGGGACTTGAAGTTCCAGCCATTCTTCTTCCAAGTCTCCGGCTTGCTCGACAATCCACCTCTTGTGTTTTAAAACATCCCCTTCAGAAAAAGGAATGGAAAGTTGGCAGATTGTTTTTGTACCATGGATCAAGTAGTGTGGCATATATGTACTGTTGGACTCAATGATGTCATGTTGTAACCTTATATTAGAATCCAAGCAAAGGACTAAGTTCTCAAACAAGGCATGCGCTTCTGTGTTTTTATTCACACCTGCGGAGGCGAAGCTTTCAGACACCTTTGTAGGAGATGCAATGGGATCGATTGGTCCATCGTACTGTCCTACTTGCTAACTTCCTGTGTGAAAACCTCAAATGGGAGTAGCATATGTGTCAGGCATTTGACTAGGCTCCATTTGTCTACATCCATGGTCATTGTTTTCCAGACTACATCCTCTCCTCTCTGAATAACATAGTCATTGATCTGTTTGCACTGCTCAAATAAACGTTGCAGCATGTAAAAGGTGGAGTCCCAACATGTTGGCACGTCCTGTATCAGGGCTTTAACTGGTGCTCCATTATAACACTGAATAATCCACAGCTGCTTCTGGGCTTTAAAATAATGGCTGAAATGAGTGCAGTGTACAGTGATGCATATGTAATGAGTCACCTGACAACTGGTTCATCTGTCTGTTGTCAGGGGGATGGTGTGAACAACACTTTCCTCAAAGCTTGTCCAACTAACTGCAGCACTTTGTGATGCAGTGCTGGAACAGCCACTCTGGCAAAACTGATCCTACTTGGTACCTTCCATTTTGGGCAGATGACTGCCACAAATTCTAAGAATCCCACTCCTTCTACAAAAGAAAAAGGGAGGTGGTCCGGCGCTAACAATTTTGTCAGCTTCCCTTTGTACAAACGTGCGATTGAGCGGTTTCGCTCGTAGGTCCCTCGTGCCTGAACATGCCCTTAATAGTAGCCTGGGTTTTCTTCTTTTCTTGGGGCACTAACACATGCATCTTTGGGAAGTAGATGCGAGTGGAAGATCCAATGTGCATGGAGGTGGTGGGGTAGTCACTGTATACCATGGTGTCTCCATCTCACTCTGAGTCTTCTTGTGCCATTGTATAGTCGCTGAAGTGGGTGAATCTGCTGGCACACTGCTGGGGACAGGTATTCTTTGCATGAAGATGTCACCCTCTTCTTCCTCATCATTACCTTCCACCATGATTGGACTTGTAGCTGATGTTCCCTGGCTCTCCACACCATCACCATCACGTTCAGCAATTTTTTTAAGGTGCTCCTCCTACTTGATTGTGTGGCGTTTTTTCATATGATTCGTCCTGGCCTCCAGTACCATAAAGTGTACCAGGCTTACCTCAACAAACATTTATGTGGTAAATGATGCACACTGCAATGTGCTCCCCCACTTTGCTAAATGTAAAAAAGTCCCAAACTGGGGAGGAGTACTTTTTTAATGAGCCATTGCCAATGCCCAAAGAAGAACTGGAGGTCGGTGGGCATGTTGTTGATTGCCTCTCTGCTTCTCCTGAGGCAGAGGTTGTGCAGGTCTGAGCTGGGGTTTTTGCAAACATGGGGGCTGGTGGCGGTGCTACCTGTGCCACATCCCTCAGGGCTGGTGGAATATCAATATCAGATTCCTCTGTGTCACCATCCACCATGACTACCCTGTCATCGTCATCCTCCTGTTCATCCCCTTCCATAAGCCTAAGTCTTTCTGGAACTTTTCTTTTGCCTCTCCTGTTGTTTCCAGGTCTCTGTCGGGGTCCACTCCATGTCCCTATCATCATCAGAAGTGGTGCTTGGAGAAGATGGTGCAGTAGAACACTTACTTTTCCTTGCTGGAGATCTGGGAGCCAATGAGTCTAAAAGAGGAGGTTCAACCTTTTGCTCGGAAGGAAGCTCAACCTCCTGTTCTGCTCCAACATCAGACAAATGTACTATTGCTGGCTGCAGCTGCTGTTCACTTTGCTGTGTTTCCCGAAACGATTGTGCACTACTTTGTGAAAGGGACAGATTCAATTCAACATAACTACTTGTCGGTGTCAGCATGATTGCACTGGCTGCCTCACTGACAGACATGGTCGTGGGCTTAGGTTATGGGCATGGTGCTATTGATGGAAGAGTTTTGATCTCAGCTTGCTCACTGGAGACTGGTGCGGCAGGCACATCTTTCTTGAAAAATGTTGCGGTTCGCACACCAGTGGTGACATTTGCTTCTTCTGCTCCCCACCAGCTACTTTCTTGGCAGCACCTTTCTTTGGGGCCATTTTGAAGCTGTCTGTTGGCAGTGGCACTTAGCTTCACAAGAAGCTGTAGAGATGACCGTGTTGCATAGTCTGTCACGCGTCACGTCGTGCACAGGCCTTCTATTTGGCAGTACTGTGGGTGATGTCTTCCCTCTTGTACACCTAAAATGAAGAAAAACATCAGTGAAACGTGACATTGTTGCAGTTCAAGTAGTTGTACAAACAAACAATATCTTTTGATGTGGTGACCTAGCAATAATACAGTCTAACTATCCATTTGTAAAACCACACCAACAAACTTTCATTGTGTGCAGTACACTCAGGATGGATCAGAAAGAGCAGCAACAAAAACATACAGATGTAACTTTTTGCTTTATGTGCATCACATGGGGATGTGGGACTCAGGGAGGTGCAGGTGACAATGGAATAATCCTTAGACAATTAATGCTGCTGTGCAGTGCACCTATTTCAGTCATGGGTTTGATTCCAGATGTTATGAATTTTTTTTTTAGATCAAAATAAAAAAAGTACATTAAAAAATTGAAATTGAAAAAATAAAAATAATTTATGGAAAAAAATTACGTTAAAAAGATCAAAATTTAAAACAAAACAAAAAATAAACCATTTTTTAAAAATCAAAATAATGTTTTTTAAAGATGTTTATATTTTAAAACATTACAATACAAAAAATGTTAATGCAAAAAATAAAACAAAAAAATGTGAAATTAAAACAACTAAAATTAAAATTTTTTAAATAAAATAAATGTAAGATAAGTGAAAATATCTGCAAGCGTATTCATTTATTAAACTGCTATCATTGTAAACCATTCATGCAAGCCTATGGCAAAGGGATATACTGGCTGGATGCACAAAATCGCTGCCTGCCACTGCAACATGGTCATCAACAAAAACTAACACTGAGCAAGGAGGCATGGTCACAATTTCAGAGAAGACATGTAGGCTTATGGCAAAAGCACACTAGTTGGATGCACAAAGTGGTCGGCAGCCACATCCACACAACAACATCCAGCAAGGAGGCATGGCCACAACAAAGAAGACATGAATGCCTATGGCAAAAGCACACTGGCTGGCTACACAAAATGGCTGCCAGTCACATGGCCACAACAACAACCAGCAAGGAAGCATGGCCACAACAAAGAAGACATGCAAGTCTATGGCAAAAGCACACTGGCTAGCTACACAAAATGGCCATCAGCCACATGGTCACAACAACAACAGCCAGCAAGCAGGCATGGTCACAAATAGAAAAGACATGCCAGCCTATGGCAAAAGCACACTGGCTGGCTGCACAAATTGGCAGATATCCACATGGTAAGAACAACAACAACCAGCAAGAAGGAATGGCCACAAACAAAGAAGACATGCAGGCCTATGGGGAAAGCACACTGGCTGGCTACTTAAAATGGCAGCCAGCCCCATGGTCACAACAACAACAACCAGCAAGAAGTCATGGCCACAAACAGGGAACACATGCAGTACCCATGACTAAAGCACACTGGCTGGCTACACAAAATGGCCGCCAGCCACATGGTCACAACAACAAGTAGGAGGCCTGGAAAAAAAAGAACACATGCAGGCCTAGGGTGGACACTGACTATACAAAATAGCCCCTGGCCACATGGCATGATGAACAACAAAGGCAAATGGTGGCCTATGGCAAACACACATACACACACTGGCCAGACAAAAGAGGCATGGTAACACACATTCTCCAAAGCCATTACCCCACCTTTGCACTGTTTGCAGGGAAAAAATGAAATACCACAAAAAACTAATTTTGTATTTTAACCCAATGTCATCCATGGCCTAAATGATGTTGCAATTAAACAGACACCACAGAACCAGTTGTTTCATGCACCCATGAATAGTATAGAGCCTTCTGGCTGGAAGGCCCAATGGCAGACTAGGCCACAAAGTAAATTAAATCAATATTGCAAATTGCAAAGACCCCTACTAAAACTGCAGACCCCCCACCACAATACATTTTAAAAATCAAATAAAAGTACAAATAAATCCAGGTGCATGACCACAATTAAACAAACTACACCCTTATACACCAGCTTTTCAACTTACTTGTGCTATCTCAAAAACAAAGTCCATAAATCCAACAGTATATATGCAGCAGGCAAAAAGAGTGACCCCTCCAGCTCCAAATCCCAATGAAAAGTGACCATGAGAGGGAAAAAGAACTGGGAGGAGCCTGCTGGACAGGAACAGGAAGTTGGAGTCTCTGGGGTACTTTCTTATGGTTTGAAAAATAAAGTTTTAAAAAGGGCTTCTTGCACAATAAAAAACACAACTCCAACGGTCACTTTAAGAAGAAATACCACTCCAAATGCCTCTCAGCTGCATTCTCAAGCAGAAAAGCTGCTTGACAGCTCTGTTTGCGATCGGCACTAAGGATGCTAGATTGGTGCTGTCGTGGCCAGAAGTTGTGTGAATGAGCGTGAAGTCTTGCGGAGCTCGCTAGTGGTGTGAGAAGTCTTGTGCACGCTCACAAGCGGCCCAAGAGTCTTAGAGCTTGCAGTTGAGAGCCAAAAGAAAATTAAAGCGCACAAACGGAATGGAAAAAAATCTCTGCTTCACGCCCAAATGGTGGAATTCAGGAATTCAGGAATTCTGTGTTCTTCCGCCTGAGCACAGAGTGGCTGAATTCCACAAACTCCGTGAGTGGGGCGGAGTTTACTTCCCGGGCTTACAGCAATACTTTTCCTGACAATGGAAATGCCAACCATCCCACAAGATACACAAGCATTTTAGTAGTTTACTCCAATCACACCCATCAAACACCAAGAACATTCACCCACAACATCATAAAGTTTGCATATTCAAATAACATAGGATCATACCCATTGCCTCTACTGATATCACATCTTCAAAAGACAAGTCAGACTCCAGTCTACAATGAAAGCCTCAGACCATTTGATAAAGATAGAAATGGGAAGAATTTAAATTAGACCAGAGTAATCAGAGTAATTTTGATTATTTTGTGTTATTCGCTGATGTGGAATTCCTAGCAATAATATGATTACGTCTGTTTGTGTAGTTAAGAGTAAAATGGGTGAAGAAAATCCTACCACGAGAGAAAAATTAGCGAGTGTGACAGGCTGCTCACATTGCTGTGTATGTTGTGTTGCATTTTGCACTATTTTCTTAGCACACAATGCATCCTTGATCTGTTTTGGATACCCTTGAGCCCATTTTGGATGTAAGTGTGCATTTTGCGCTAAGAACCTAGTGCTAAATGTCAGGAGTACGTTGGTGAAACATCCTACCTCGTGCACATTTGGCGAGTTCAAGTGGCTGCTTCCACTTGCTATTCCTGTTCTATTACATTTAGCGCTATTTTTAGTGCATAGTGTCCATATCAGATGTGAGTGGGCCTTATTGCGCTAAGAAAATAGCGGTAAATGCAGAATTACTCTTTTCCTGTAGTTCCACTTAATATCGCAAATTTATAGGGTAATTCCACGTGATTACTCTACCCAAAATAACACAAGTTACGCCCACTCCTAGAGAAAGCACTTCCAAATATCAAAATAAGGGAAATAATGGTGTAAAACAATACAAATTGGAATGAAAAATTTTACAGAATAGAAATATAGACACAAACTTTATCTTTCTTATTTTATGACATCTTGTGCCTCATTAAGCCTCAGTTGACCAAATTCCAAGTAAAATCTGCTGCTCTTTAGACAAAAAGAATTGCAGAGTACTTTCCCGTGTTAGTAACGTCTCCAATTTTCTTTTTGCTTGATGCTTTTTGTACAGTTCCATTACCTTAGAACTACTCATGCCTCTGTGGCTGTTGCTTTCTTCATATACTTGCACACCCATTAATTTTAGAGTGCAATACAATGGTTCTGTTGTGTATGGTGTATGGACAGAACCCTTCTCCTACCTAATCTAATGATTCTAGTCCTCGTTGACAGAGTACAAAAGGCAATATTGAGGCAAAAAGATACTATCTTTGCCAACTTTAGAGAAGATGAATAAGCAATTTTGACCAATATTATTAAGATCAGAATATGTTTTACCTCTGTGTATCTAATCTAGTAAAGAGTTTCTTAGTTTGGCAATTGTGGTACAGAGAACCTACCTTCAGGCCTAGCATGGGCAAATTTACCAACTGCCGGGGGATTTTTGTCTTTCGACCTCAGGTCTATCTCTCTGGTTTTATATGTTCAGAATAGATTTACCACTGCATATACTTCTGTGTTTGGTGTTTGATGATCGCACCTTCGGCAGGTAATCTACAGATGTGGGCATGTGCAAGTGGTTGTTGGAAGAAGCATGCACGTAGTCCCTTCAGAGGGTTGGTGAAATGATCAGCTTTCCTTACCTTTGAATACCTGCCTTGACACAAAGGGGTCAATTACGATGGTGGGCAACTCGAGTCCGCCCGCCATCGTGGTGGGGATTGGGATCGCCCGCCATGCATGCGGCAGTCCCGCACTCCGTATTAGGATGCGACCGCCACCATGGCAGTCGCATCTTGGAATTTAACATTGCTGACTGCAGCACCCGCTGCAATGTTGAAAATGCATGTTGTGTTTTTCACTGCACTACGTGGCAGGCACCACACAGTGCCTGCCACTTAGAGCAGAGAAATGTAGGGGGTACCATGGCAGTGCAGCAACACCTCCCCCACCACCAGTGGGACCCACAACGGGCCCCTGAAACTAATCCCCGCCAGCCTTTCCATGGCGGTTTTGCCGCCATGGAAAGGCTGCCTGAAGCCAGCATCCTAATCTGGCGGACGCCTGCTAGGCACCACCACCATTTTAGGGATGCTGAGCGCTCCGCCAGGCAATCGGAACGATTGCCTGTGGCGGTTCTGTGGCGGGCCGTCTTTGGGCCCGCCACGGTTGGGGTCTGGATCCACCCGCCATCCTAATCTGGTGGGTGGTGAATCCACATTCGATGGTGGAGGGCTGGCCACTGCACGACTGGTGGTGGCAGGCCTTCCGCCATCATAATGACCCCCATAGTCCAAAGTATCTGGGAAACCACAGCTCTAGAGGCTCTGCTTCCCTTCAGACAAACACGACATGTAGAAACCTTGCCCACAAACGGCAAATAAATTCAGTAAGCAGTGGAAGGATGAACAGGTAGAAGATTTGTATTAAAATGTTGCACTTTATGTAGTTACCTTTCTTCCTTACTCTCACACTGTCAGCACACTGGGACATTTGTCCGTATGTAGAAAGGTTATCAGATCCAGTGTAATGTTATTTAAAGTGCTTAGAAATTACAAAACTGTGGTAGCAGGCACTCTATGTTGTTGTTGTTATTATTATGCCAGTTTCTTAATAATTTTGAGGAAAATATGTTTGTTTTTAAAGCTTTTGGTGTTGTATATTTGAACACAGTGATTCCATCTGTTAATTAACAGAATATATAGAAGCCAACTAGCCTATAACCCGTGTTATTCTACAAACGGAAATGTAAATCCAACTTCTAGTTGTCCAGGTTCTGTGGTGCTAGGGCCCTTTCTTTTGAATGTGTCTCCTAAACCACGCATTAAGTTGATGGTATATCTCTCAAGAGGGGGTATGGAAGAATGAGAGCAATCAAGAAAAAATTGATAGGGAGCATGGTGGATGTATACTCGAATCCCAAATGCTTTACCGGTAAATATTTGCTTGTGTGTAATATAGACCATCTCAGCATACGCACAATTTTATAATTATATAATAATACATTAAGCAAGAGAAGAGCTCATTTTTTGGGTGGAAAGTGCCACCTGCTCACGTTTTTGCATAAAACAAGCTTCCTATTTGTGAACGATGTGTTTTATTTAATTGACTTATATTTTATTATACATTCAAATGCGAGCTCCAAGACGCCCTCGTTCATTACTCTCTATGCATTATATATATTATTCATATCAACCATTACAGTGCATTAAGAAAATTACAAAGTAATCACAATCAGAACTGCTTAAGTGGATTAGAAGCAAAACGCAGTGAAGGAATTTAATCACATTTAACATGAAAGTCGTGCGGTGGATGTTTCTGCGTTTTAATATTCCTACTGAAATACGGTGTCTTCAAATGTAATGTTTCAATAGATCTCATCGAAGATTAATTGTGAAGTTTGAATGTGGAATACAATCTTCTATGCTATATTAGCCTTCACTGACAAGTTTTTAATCATTACACTGCAAAAGCACATACACACAACACACAAGGTGCTAGAC
Organism: Triturus cristatus; assembly: GCF_964204655.1. Taxonomy (NCBI): domain Eukaryota; kingdom Metazoa; phylum Chordata; class Amphibia; order Caudata; family Salamandridae; genus Triturus; species Triturus cristatus. The sequence continues at coordinate 1,138,204,571 of NC_140581.1, forward strand.
AGCGACACTCTACCCTAGATTTAAGAGCAATGTATCGATGTATTGCAATGAGACATCAACAACACCTTCAAAATCGGTATCCACCCTTCCACGGCTCAGTAAAAGTTTAATTAGAATAATTACCATAACAATAGCATGAGCCTCACATTTAAGGGCCCTTAGGTAACAAAGAATTTCCCGATAGATAAACAATAGGGGGAAAAAACTTAGATGAATGAGTCCCTAAATTTCTTTCTTACTTAGGTAACCAATCCCGAACGTGTTTACATAAAATAATTTGCTTTTCTCTAAGCAAAATTAAATTAAGTTGCTTGACAGCTTGCTTTATTTAGAAATAAGAAGATCCACTGATAATTGCCATTTAATTCCTCAGTCAATATTTGATCATCCTTTTTCTAAAGTTAGTTGGTAAAGAAAAGTCCTTCCGTTCCTGGAGTAAGTGGGTAATTTGGAGTAGTGGAGCACACCGGTAGCATTTCATCCACCAGACTATGCTTATGGTTATGGGAATTTTTAACTCATCCCGATTTAGCACTTCCTCCAGAAACCGTGGAAATGATAATTGCCTCCATCTCTACATCAGGACCCACGCGTTTATTTTTTTATTTAATCTCTAATAATATTTTCACACACAGGTGATCAAATTTTGCAATGTGCACAACTCTGTTAAAGTATAAATCTACCTTGAAAATGACGTATTCATGTAAAGTCCTGAAGCCATACCGATTTACTTACATGGAACCATTGTGGCTACAATTTTGAACGGACATTTCCAGAATAAATAGCACTGAGTCAGTTGCAGTTTTTTCCAGACATTTGCACCAGCCGCTACAACATGCTGTTTTTCCACTAGTCAATGAGAGCAAAAGTTGTTTTTGCACTTGCCAGGTGGTCCAAACGCTGCTACCAAATTGCAGTCTAACAAGCACAAGCTATGTTATTCAGGCATGTTGGTGCACTCACACCTGCCCTGGTGAAATCTATATCATATGGATCTAGATAGTTTTGGGGGGTGGAAATTGTGCAAGAACCTCGCTGTTTGTAAATTCGAAGTGACATTGATTTTGACATTAACATGTTGAATGCTTGACCATTAAATCAATGGCTGACCATCTGGGAGGGGGTGAGGTGGGGGAAGGGTTAATGTGCTACACATGGAGTGTGCAGCTAATGCTACTTTTACCAATGTAACAAAGGTTTTTCAAGACATCAACAAAGAGAAAATAACCATTGCTCAGCCAAAGTGATGCATATTATTGCCAAATGTTTTGATTTACTTGCTGCTCCAGCGAGATCTTGTGTTTATGCCTCTAAGGCACAGATTTTTATGGTTGGCAGAAAATATAAAAAAATATTTAAAACATGAGTTGGAAGTTGGTAAAGATTATGGCTTTTACCCATGCTAAGTATGGTTTTACCAAGGTCTTTTTGTAGTACTAAACATTGTGCGAGGATAAACTCATATGCCTGAACTGCAGCAAGTGAGTTACATTTATTTGCCAATATGAAGGATTTCTAGAAAAAACATGCATTTTTTTTTATTGCGTTCTTCCCGATTTACGGTAATGAGCATAGGATATTTGAGGGTTGATTGGTTGAAAGCAGTGCTTAATTAAAAAAATATAACACCTAAGTGCAGTGTCCCCAAATGTTTCTCATAAGCCTACTTGTGGCACTCCTTAATGCTGGGGTTGCTGGATACCAAGGCTGTCAAGTTTTGATTTTACCCCATGTCTTTTTCTTCCACTACCCTACTCTTCCTAACTCTTTCTCTCACTCGTATAGGTTCTTTTCCATCTTTACTTAATCTCTTTTTCAAAGTTTTCCTATGTTTATCTTCCTTCTTCTTTCTCCCTTTCCTGCCCTTTCTTTCAGTTGATCTGGGGCAAAGTCTGATGGTGAGAAATTATTCCTGGTTATCCAAAAATGAGTGTTAGTGGGGAAGTAAAAATTCCAATAATTTCACAAATGTTAGTTTTTAATTAAAATGTCTGAAGCTGTCTCCACAAAACGCTTTAGTTTGAATAGTCTTCAACCTTCTAGTCTATAAGAAAGAAAAACTGAAAACAATGTAGCTTAATGTGGTAGAGCATGGATCCTTGTAGCATGTTTCATACTGCACAATGGATTTCCTGTAGGTTGAAGATGAAATGGTGTCGAAAGAAAAGTGCAGGGAGCTTGCTTCCCTGAAGAAGACTTACTTGCTATTAGGCGGCTTTGGCAGTGGTGCTGAGAAAAAACAAACTCAGGTTAATGAGGTACTCTATGTTGAAGTGGCAAAGCGATTGATAAAAGAGTACAACAGTTTCGCTTGAGAGTTACTGGAAATGTAGGAATCTAAGCATCTCAGAATTATGCCACAGATCCCAATCTGTTCTTCCATGATTTTCGGGATGATTCATTGTTGGCCTTGTTAAATGTTGGAGGCAGGTCAAGGAGAGTGAGAAGGAAAGTTTCTGTATTTTCTTTGCCAATGTGCAATATTGCAGTGTTCCTACTGCCCCATGAACTAAATACTCGCCCCCTGTTGGCCCACGACCAGGAGTGTCACCAGGATGACCGCTCATGGCATGCATGGATGTTTGGCATGCAGGCTGGAAACTGTACCTGGGAGATTGCACGAGTCGTTATGTGCAGTGAGCACAGTGAGCCACTACCCGATTGGGCTTTGGTGCACATTGGGTCCAATGGTTGGGGTCAGCACATCTGTCCTGGTCAGCTGATGGATTACGTTGACGACATGTCAGATGTGGTGGACGACGATCGCTCATTGGAGTGTTGGCCTACGCAGCTGCACTTCCGTTCATGGACGAATGACAAGCTTCCTGCAGCCACGACTGGATGTGAGCCATTGCACTTGTCATGACACATGGTTGCATGTTGTGGATATGGTCACAAGTCCCGAGACAACAGTGGACATGGCTGCATTGGCCAGGACTCATGTTCCAGGCGTGGACAACCAACGCGGGTTGGCACTGACTTGTGTTGGTGAGGGACTCCCCCGAGGTGGACACGGGCGCTTTCCTACGTTCCTCATTCAGACATGCTGCTGCATTGGTCTGCATATCGTGGCACTTCTCTTGGCCGTACTGACTCGCACTTGTTGATAAAGTTTCCGCTCTTTCACTTGTCTCCAACTGTGTTGTGTCTTGATTTGTATGCCAATGTGTGTCACGGGCTCTCTGGCTCTCTGCCATCCATGCATTGCTACCCCATCAGGACTGGGTGTTTGTACTTGTGCATTATCATGTCCCTGTTTCGTGCTTTGCCAGATGCGTATGGCCTTTTACCGGCCACTGGCGGGTGCACTTGTGTCCTGTGTTTGGCTGTGCACAAGTTGGTGTTTGCACCACATTGTGTTGGATGTTGGGGTGCTCTGCTTCCTATGTTTGTGTGCTGCATTGTGTGTGAGATGTCCCTTCAGCTTTGATTTGGCTCACCCTTCTCCCTTTCAGGCAGTGTTGTGTTCACTTCTGTTCCTGTTCAGTGGTGTGACATTGCCGGGCTGTGTGACTTGTGCACTTGGTTGGTGTTGTTACTCTTGGGCATGGTTTGTCTGCAGTTGTGGTGCAGTTTCCGGTCCCGAGTCCTGCCGCCATTTCTAGACTGATGTGGTGGTGACCATTTCCTCCATGTCATCCAGCTCCTGGTGTGGCGCTGAACTCCCACCTCCGGTGTGCATTGCTGCCTTCTTGTTGTTGACGTGTTTCTGCTTGTTTGTACCTTTAGCATCATTGCTGGAGTTCTGGTTTCCTGCCATTGTCCTCCTCCGCTCTCATGCTGCAATCATCTTGTCCAAGTTGGCCTGCCATGTACAATGTTTTGTTGCCAATAGGTGTGGTGGGGTTGTCTGCTGGCTCGGGTTGCCTCCATTGTGGTTGGCTGTTGCTTTCTGTTTGGTCTGTCTTACTTTCTCAGGCTTTTGTTGTGCTTATTCCCACCTGCCGTGTGTTTCGTGGTCCTGGCGGTGTTTATCCCTGCTTTCCTCATCGCGGATGGGCTCATCGCAGGTTTTCTGGTGTTGTGGTTTGTGTTTTTATCTCCGTCGGGGTGGTTGTATCGCGGACATTGGCCGCGTTTTCAGCGGACTATCGCATGGTACCACCGTGTTGTGAATTCCACATTAACAAGGAGTTATTTTCTCGCGATGGGCTGCGATGTGTAAAGTTGCGTTAGCATTTTTTGGTGATGTTTAGCACACATTCTTGTGAATATACCCTTTAGTGTGTTTGATTTAATGTCTTAAGTGGCTAAGGATGTGCAAAGACATGGGTTGCTTGCTCACTGTACCACAGGATCCAAGCTATACCTCAAGAAGGAGGCCTAACAAGGCCACAACCTGTCTGAAGGGGCTTGTGTTCCCTTCTGGAAGGGACCTTGCCTAGCACTTTGGAATGAACTATCCCCAGGACGATCTGGATCAGTACTGGTTTGCATATGGTGGGCCTCAGTCTTCAATAGCACATTGCACAAACACTGATGGGTTGGATTGCTACCCAGAGCAACTGCCAGTGGTTTAGATCTGTGCTTATTAACCTTTTGACTTCTGTGGATCCTAACTTAATCATTGGTGGAAGCCAGGGACCCCCACTGAATAGTTATTGGAATCCGGGGACCCTCACTGAAAAATTACAGGTAGCTGAGAATCCTGGCCTACGTATGATTTGAACTGCAAGAGAATGCGCAAAAAATACGGAAAAAATACTTATCAAATATAAACACAAATTAAGAAATATTCTAATTATTTCACACAAAAATCTAACTTTTAAGATGAAGGTTGGATCTTTTCTAAACTCAATTGAGGCCACCCACTGTCCGTTCTATGTTCTGTTTGATGCACTTGCATTTGTCCAACAAATAAATCTGAGAATACTAACCTAATTATTAGCCTTGAATTTCAAATTCTTTCACATTTACATAGCAATTTAAAATGTTCAACTGTATCCTGTGCTTCTTTATCTATGTACATTTTATTAATCTGTTAATATTATTTAATTTAGTAAGCAGTTGAAGATGCCCTCGGTGTGCTTTGTGGGGCCATCAGGGGTCCCCAGACCACAGGTTAAGAACCACTGGTGAGACTATTTGTAAGCATTTATCTGATCACCTGTGGTGTCCCACTTCAATTAGCATCAGCTTAATGTGACTATTTGGTCAACCTCTTTTCTTACCCCAAGAAATGTGCTGGTAAATGGTGCAAATAGGCATTCTTCTTTTGTTTTTGTTCTGTTCATACTTTATTTACCAGTTTACAATACTTTTATGATATGCACAGGATAGGATGATAGTACAGGAGACAGTTGTCTTTCTGTCAGGTGCAGAGTGTCTCATGACCTGGCTCAATATCACACAAAGGCCCTTATTATGTCGGGCGGACTCATGTCTGCCAGACACCGTTGTGGAATCGGGACCGACCGACCTCCGGACTGAGGTCCAGACCGCAGCATTATAATGCGATCGCACATGGTGTGGTTGCATACTCCCATTTGTCTATGGGAGCTAGTGCTGCGGTTGTAAACACTGCCATAGCAAAAGCTCCCATTGAGAAATGGAAGGATCTGCTCATGCCTGCACCGCGTGGCAGGCACCTCAGCGTGCCTGCCACACGGTGCAGGAATTAACAGGGGGGCACCATAGTTGCCCCCTCGGTTCCAACCAGAGGTCAAAGGGTGAAGGGGGCCCTGCTAGTCGCCCCCAGTGTCACTTTCCAACAGGCTTTTTATGTCAGAAAGCCAGACCTGGCAAGCCTGCTTGAGCCCGTAAGAATCCAGCCGGAATGACCAACTGCTTTCACTTTCGGCCGCCTGCATCATAATGCGGCAGTTGAAAGTGAAACCTGCGATGAGACCCAGAAAGCCTCCGACCTGTGGTCAAAGGCTTTTAGGGTCTCATAGTAATGAGGCCTAAAATGTTGAAGCTGTATTCCATGATACTATAGGGAATCTCTGAGTTCTAGCTCTCTCTTTTGATGCATTTGATCCTAACCATTGACTGAAATACAGCCCATGTTTGGAAAGAAGTTCACTTTTGAGCTGCAAGTAAACCCAATCACCAAGCACAAAATGTGAATATATATGATGCTCATATAACAGAGAACTCATACCAAAACTTTCAGCATACCCATGAAGAATAGTATCAAGAGCATATTTAACAGTAAAACCCTTTGTAACAGTGTCTGGTAGTGCATGAATACTTAGTATACAACTTGAAATGCAAAATCGTGCAATTAAATCAAATTTAGACAGCGAATAATCATTACATAAGATTTTAAGGAACGTGCAGAAGGGATTGGAGGGTATTATCCTAGCACATTGTCTGCAATCTGCTGCAAAATGACTAGTTTTATACCACATTGTACCACCAGCACAGGCAAAATCATGATAGTATATAAATATCCACTGTAAATTCAGCCATGACTGTATTTAGAATTTTCTCCAGCTAGAGAGGCATTGACATGACGTAAGTAATCTACGCTTTTCTACTCATCTCTGTCTCTCTTCTCTTTTTCCCTTCACTAGCTCTTCCTTCACCTTACTTCTCTTCATTTTCCATCTACATCCTCCATCGATATCCTTAAAAGCAGAACTTAAAATGACTTTGATATATGTACAAAAACTTTGACTACAGAGCAGCATTCTTCAGAATGGATATAAACATGACAAAAAAGAAAACCAGGAAAGTCAAAATCATGTAAAATTCTTCAGACTCCCTGTCACATCTGGATATCCCGATATCCTGAACATCACAGAGTACTGTGAGAAAGATAAGATAAAAAAGTAATCTCTCTCCCTCGCAAATTTAGTCACCACCTGAAGAACTCCAAACCTCCTAAAATGTGGTGCAGATCCACAAATCTCCCCTTCCTAGTAAACATGTTTGAAAAATGTATCAATCACTAAATAACTAATAATCCACATTGACCAGCTCTTCAATAATGTCCTCCACACACACGTCGAAATCCAGGTCAGCTACCGTTACGTTGGAGAGGCAGACATCCATGGACCACTCGAATATGCACCAGCGACAATGCAACACAGGCTGCACGCGTGGGACGTGCGCAAGGCAGAAGCCCACCTGGTAACTGATCAGCAGCACATCCAACGGCAGTGCCCCCAGTACATGCAGCAGACGTGCACGGTACAGCTCCACGTGACTGCAGTAGACCATGTGTCCGGGATGGTCTGCCATTGCGTCAGTGGCTCTGCTTGAAGCGGTATTGGCTTGCCCTGAGACAGTCCTGTGGATGAAATGGCACAGCTCAGTGCAATGAGCAGTGTCTGTGTGCAACGGGTGCAGGCCTTGGGTGGGGTGGGAGTACGTGTGAAGGCCATATCACGCACGCCAACTACGACCCAGGTTTACTGTGTGTGGGATGTGTACACGTTGGTCTCACGCCAGGCAGTGCGTAGTGTGGTAGTCGCAAGCAAATGCTATCGTACCTGTCAGGGGGTGCTGGGCACATGCAAGTTCCTGCTCAAAGCTGCAGATGTGCTACCACCTGATAGTACAGACAAAGGACCTTTCATTCCTACAGTAACTTCACCAGCTGCATGCATACAGGAGATGTACAGAGGCCGGTCATGGGTGTGGTGGGACGTCTGCAATCCTCGTAATCATGGATGATATGTCCAGCACGATGCACATGAGTGGATCCACTGTGTGTCACTTTGCCACACAGCTGCACTGCCCTGCCACGGGCACCCACACTTGTGTGCGCTGCATGGTTGCATCATGTGCAGTTCTACGGGACACCATTCAAATGCCTGTCCGCGCATGTCCAGCGCCATGCCAACAACACCGTGACGCTGGCCTTCGAAGGTGTGCGCCCACTTGTGTGTAGGCCAGTGGTCCGGACGGGGCGGACACAGGTGTCCAGCCCATGGCTGGCTGGGATCGTGTTGCCAATGAGGCCAGGCAACAGACTCATGCATCCGCAAGACTGATACACTTCACACCTGGCATGCATGTGCCAAGACCCCGAGCGTCCTAGTGCTCCTACATGTCCCCATACCTGCGGGCTCGCCCTCCTGGTACATGCCACATTGCAACATCGTGTACTGTGACCCTGGTGGCGACAAAACCCCAAAACAGAGACACATTTACCCGACTTCCTGCACCGGGCCAGGTCAGGACCACGCCCTGCCCCCCTGCTGAACCAGCACACGTAGCCTGTGCATGCAGGGGGGCAGGTGCGGGGCTACATGTCCAGTGTCACTGCCAACGCTGAGGTGACATGGAAACGTCCGCAGAAGACAGCACACTGTGATGTTGCAGAGCCCGTGCCCATCAAGCTGACACAATGAACACACGGACACACTTGCTCAGATGGTGTGAATGGCTACGGGTATGTGCGCATGGCCACATTTATTATCAGGCACACTTACCGAGTGACACCTGTGTTGGATGTGTGCGGGGTGTGTGCACACCAGCCGGCAAGGGCTGCCTGGTGCAGTCAGAAATTGACAACAGTGTACATCGTAAAGGATACAACCATACAACCATAAAGGCCCCATGATTTGTGCTGCACAGAGTTAGTGGCCCGGATGCACATCATCCTGCGCGGGCCTGCCGCCACGGGCCGCTGACTTGCGGTGCACTGGGGCAGGGTCACGGGTGCAGAGCATGTTCATGGGATGACAAGGGGCCTTGTTGCGGAATGTCTCTATGGACAGCGGAAGGTGTACCCCGAGGGCAGGATGCAGAGGGCAGGCCCACGCTGATACAGTCACTATGGTGGAGATGAATGGAACAGACACATGTCGGAAACCAAGTCCAGTCCAGCCAGAAGAAGATGCAGAAAACCACCAGGCCATGGGCTCCGACGCCACCAGGGTCCAATCAGATGGTGCCCATGACTCATTGCGCACAGAGTTAGTGGCACCAGTGCAGTTAGGGGATGCCGCGTGCGATGAGGCGTGTCTAATGGTGTGGATTCCTCCACACCTTACCCAAAACACAGTTCCACATGTGTGACCTCATGGACCGCAGTGTAGGCCTGAGGCAGCGGTCAGCACGGGCCATTCTCCAAGTGTTGCCGGCATAGTTTGGATGGCCCCACCGGCCTGCGTAGTTCAGGTTCAGTGGTACCATGGGACGCGGACTTGCGATGAACAGGGTTGATGGCACCAGGTCAGTTGTTGATAGTATTCGGTCACCTCCGTGACTGTGACCTGGCTTTCGTCCGGACTGAGCCGCATATTCCTCTTACTCCTCTCCGTGCGACCACAGGTGCTGGATGTGGGACCTACTTGTTCACAGGGTGATCCTGGTCCCTCATCCATGTGTCCCCGGCTGATGTTGAACAGGGTTAGTGGCACCACATGTCACCAGCTGGCGATGAACAAGGTTAGTGGCACCACATGTCACCAGCTGGCATTGAACAGGGTTAGTGGCACCACGTGTCGCTGGCTGGGGTTGAACAGTGTTAGTGGCACCACGTATCGCCGGCTGGTGTTGATGAACAGGGTTAGTGGCACCACGTGTTGCAAGATGCCCATATGGAACTATGCCTCACTGATCGGGGGGTCTGGTGCTGTGGCCACTGCCCCAGCTTTGGGGTCACTGCTATTCAAGTCTCAGGACACAGTTTCACATATGAGACCTACTGGACCGAAGAGGGCGCCAGTGTAGTATGTGAATGTGGAAGGAGTAATGTGGGCCAGCGTCGGGGGGCCAACGATGGTCTGCGGAGGCTGCAGAGGTCACGGAACTGGTGCTTGAAGCTTGCACCGGCATGTGGTGGACCCTCCTTGACACACGCCGGTGTCGACAGGTGATCAGTGTGGCCTGGCTGCACAGGGGCGGGCCTGGCGGATTCGGGGTCCAGTAGGCCGGGATACGTCAGGTGCACAGGATCGCAGGCAACTCCACTCACAAGGACGACATCGGCCTCGTGGCCTGATGAGAGGCGCCGCCCTGGCAGACGTTGGGCTTTCCGGAAGTGGACCACGCCCGGGCTACGTGCTTTTTATTCACACCCCTACGCTGGCCTGGCATACGCCGGACTATCCCACTCCGCTCACGCTTACGGGGGGGACGTAACAGGCAACATTTGCGCACTGGCCGCGGTGACATGGTTGTGTCCCCTGTCCTCTACACTCCATGCACCAGAGGTGTATGTCACCATGGATATGGGTGTGCTCTGCATGCTGCGGTCTGTTCAGCACATCTCTGCCACTCTTGGCATTGTGTGCTTTCCCAGTCATGCTCCTCCTGCCTCCTTCACACATGCCTGGTTGCCACCTCTCCCCACATTGGGCTAGTGTCTGGCTGAGGTGCAATGACGTTGATGGCTCATGTTTACGGCTTGCCCAGGTTACCATTGTGAGTTGTTCTGTCGTGTCTGGTGGGTGGGCATGTTGTTTGGCATGTTGGTTTTGATTTTGTGACGTGTGCATTGCCAGAGTTGTGAGTTGCATGGTAGTGGAGTTGAGGTGAGTGGGGTGTTCACTTGGAACTTGCTAAGGGGCTGTGCATTTCCCTTGGTGCGATCCTGGGGACGCTGGTTGCTGATGGACTGTCGGAGGATGGAGGAATTGTGCACAGCGGCTGGGTATTTGGAGGCGAGATTGGTGGAGGTTCCATGCTGTTCGGTTGTTGCCTGCACATTGATGTGAGATTTGTGCTTTCTGTTGTGGTGATTGTGTGCTATGTCGGCAGGGGGCACAGGTATGACATGTGTGCTGTGTATTGCCCCCGACACATGCGTGCATCCAGGTATGGTGTATGGTCCTTGCTTAGTGTCCAGCGGATCCTGCGCATTGTGTTGGACGTATAGGGACTGGGATGACAGGCTGATGGTGTTGTCCAGGTAAGGTGGGAGGGACTTGGATGTGGCTGGCTGTGTGACTCCTACGACTGTGGTGGGTGTTGGTGGGGGGTACAAGGGGCCAACAGGTGCAGCACAGCCAGCAGCTTTGTTTGGGGTGTGATATTGGTTGTCCGCTGTGTTAGTGCCGTCGGCCTGTTGGGTGTTGTTGGCCAGGATGCATAGGATGGTTGTCCTTTTGAGCCTGCAGTGGGCAATGACATTGTCAGGTGTTGGGTCTGTGTGGCTGGTGCGTTTCCTGGGGGTCTGCTGTCTTTGTCTACGCTGCCTCTGTGGTGGTTCGGGGGGTGTTCCCGGTGGGTGTTGGGGTCCTGGGGTGGTGGCAGTGGTCATTGTGGCCCTCTTGGGTGTGCGCCCCGAATGACCGGTGGCTCCATGGCATCTGTTGCCCTTCCGATGTGGATGTGAACTGGCTACCCCTTTTGTGGTGCAGGCTGTGGTCCGACTTTGCACCAGGTCAGAGCAGGTGTTATTTTACTGATGCTAACGCGCCTTATTGCCTGTTTTGTGTTCTTATCGCAGTTCTGGCTGTTTGTTGTGAATGTTGTGGAGTGGTGTTGTCGCGGCTTTTGGCATGGGAACGCCTACTCTGCATCTCATTAGCGACAGTTGTGGCGGTCTTCTGTGGCGATGTTTTTTGCGGCTGCTATCGCGGGTAAACTGGTGCTGTGGGCTGTTAACACCAGCTTGTGAATGGGGCGATCGATTTATCGCAACTTTGGCTGCGAGGAAGTGCCGTTAACTTGGCGATATTTCCTTGTGAATATGGCCTAAAAAGTGATAGTAGGAATGCTAGCATATAGTCTAAAATACTGACAATCGCCCTGGGTAGCATTCCAACCCCTGTGCCACTCTAGACAGAGGCCCACCATGTGCAAATCTATACTTACACTGCTCCTCATGGAAATGGTCTAAAAATCCTGAGCAATGCCCCCTTTAGAAGGGAATGCAAGCAACCACAGACCAGTTTTAGCCTTGTGAGATGTTATCAGTGAGATATAGCTTTGATCCTACAGCTCAGCAAGCAAGGGCCCCTCGTCTGGGCACAGCCTTGGTCACCATGGGGCCTATTCGCACAGGTAAATTTACATGTGAGTAAATCTATACAAGTAAATTTACACTTACACTTTGGAGGAAATGTACTACATTTGGCGGTTCACCATTTCTGAATGCAAATTTAATCCAAAGTGTGGACTTACATTTCTCTATTCCTGAAACCAAAATAAGGTACCAAACTTCTGAGTGTAAAGATACTATTTGTAGTATTTGACATGTAAGCAGAGATCTTCGCCATATTGGTAGTGGTCTTGGCCACTATGAGGGAGATCTCCATCACAGTGGTGGAGATAATTGTATGGGAAAGAGTAGAGAAAATGATTAAAGTAAATTTTTTTAAATCGTTTTTTTACTATAATATATATGAATAAATTGAAATAATTATGTTTACCTTAGAACTAATAAATGAAATGTTGGAGTACATGGATTCTTAGAAATAAATGTTTATTAAATAATAAAACAATGTAATTATTTCAATTGTTGATAGAAATATTATTTTTTAAGCAAAATGAAATACGTACACTCTATCTACCAATTGTATTTTTCATTAAAATTCAGTACACTTAACTGAAAGTTGTGTTTAATTATTGTAAAGTACATTTATATTTTAAATAAAACTGTAAAATGTAAATTTTTTGAATAAGTAACATTAGAACTGTAGGTTCTTAATAGGAATGGTTTTATTCTTTTGAGGATGGGTGTTTATATTAGCGTACCCTTACTACGCTCCTCCTAAGCCCCTCCCATTTAGTAGTAGAAATTTCCCATTCTCCCACCCCTCCCTCTAGGCCCTCCCACATTTAGTACAAAGTAGCAAGTGTACATATGCAGAGATCTCCCATTAAATATAAGAAACATAGAGGTGGTGATTTCCACCCATAGGTTAGTGAATTGCATGTTGTAGTAAGTAAGCAGCACTATTTTATTACTACTTTATATACTAAAGAATGCAGTTTGTGAATTGAGCCAAAAGTGTGTCATATAAAACACATAAAATGTAATGGGTGGAAAGCTTGCTAATGGTCTAAACCCTTGGCAATCACTCTGACGCATTTCAACCCATCTCTTTTCTCCGTTTCTGCAACTCTCGACAGAGACCTTCCTGCATCATATTTCCATGAGGAGCATGACCCTGCTGCTCATGACAGCAGTCCATCCTGAGCTGCCAGACAAGACCCCCTCCAAATGGAAACATAAGAAACCCCAGCTTCGCAGCCAAAGTCACTGAGAAATTCGTCAACACACAACTGACCACCTTCATCAAATTGAACGCCATCCTTGACTCCTCCCAGCCCGAATTCCGCAGCAAGCACAGCACAGAGACCGCCCTCCTCGCCGTCACTATCGACATCCGCATGCTACTCGACCAGGGACACACCGCGGCACTCATCCTGCTAGACCTCTCCGCAGCCTTCAACACCGTCTCCCACCGCATTCTTGCAGCCAGACTCCAAGACGCTGGCATACGGGATCAGCCCTCGACTGGATCCGCTCCTTTCTCGTCAGCAGAATCCAAAAGATCAGACTCCCACCCTTCCTCTCCAAACCCACAGAGATCAACTGCGGAGTACCCCATGGATCGTCGCTCAGCCCCACGCTCTTCAACATCTACATGAGCTCCTTGCCACCATCGTCACACAGCATGGGCTCAGCATAGTATCCTACGTCGACTACACCCAACTCATCCTCTACCTCACGTAGAACCCCGAAAACACCAGACTCAGCTTCCAGGAAAGAATGAAATACGTCGCAGCCTGGATAAGCAATAGCTGCCTAAAACTGAACTCGGAGACGACAGATGTCCTCATCCTTGGACCCTCCCTCACTGCCTGGGATAGCTCCTGGTGGCCCTCTGCCCTCGGAAACCCACCCACCCCGACAGACCATGCTCGGAACCTCTGCATCATTCTTGACCCTTCCTTTACCATGACTTGCCAGATCAATGCCGTCGCCTCCACCAGTTTCAACTCCGTCCGTGTCCTCCACAAGACCTTCAAGTGGATCCCCCGGAAACCAGAAAGACCATCACCCACACACTCATTACTAGCAGACTGGACTATGGAAACACCCTCTATGTAGGAATGACCAAATCCCTGCTACACAAACACCAGACCATCCAGAACTCTGCAGCCAGACTAGTTCTCGGCACCCCACAACATGAGCACATGACCCAACATCTGCAAGACCTCCAGTGACTCCCCGTTGAGGAGAGAGTAACTTTCAAACTACACACCCACACCTACAAATCCCTCCGCAACATCGGACCCAAATAACTCAACGGAAGAATCTCTTTCTACGCACACAAAAGAAACCTCCGCTCCTCCGACCTCACCCTGGCAGCCAGCCCGTGCATCCGCAGAACCAGAGCTGGTGGAAGAGCCTTCTCCTACATCGCAGCCAAAGAGTGGAACGAGCTCCCAGCCACCATCAGACACTCCCCTACCCTGCCCACCTTCAGGGAGACCTGGCTTTTCGACTGACCCAGAGCTGCAACCCCCCCCCAGCGCCTTGAGTCCCTCAGCGGTGAGTAGCATGCTTAAAAAATACCCTTATTGATTAATTGATTGATTGAGATTTGGTCCAGCTTTTTAAGGCCTCATAAGTGAGGTATAGCTTGTATCCATCAGAAACCATATCATGTATCACCCTCCTAGTGAGTATAAGGCCTTTATTGAACACTTCACAGATGACACAACCTCACAACTTGATGCTTTCTAACAAATGCAAGCACCTATGTTGGAGACTTCACCCCCACCCCATTTGGGGGGCCACTCTAGAGCAAATTATCGCAAAAGCTGAACCCATCTCAGTTAAAGACCCTACTATAGTGAATTGGCCTGATCATTATCACATGCTCTTCACCATGACCAGTTCTAGAACAATCACTGTGGGACAACCTAAGTGCCAGAAAATATTGATCACAAATGGAAAGGACTTGGACACTAGCGACTTTGCCTACAAGTTTGCTATGTATCTCATCTGGTTATCAGACGATCGTGTTGTGAACACTGTTGTGTCTGAAATTGTTAATGACACTGTTCTACTGAGAGAAAAAAAATCAAAAGCAAGAGGTCTGATTCCTGGTACACCAAATAAATGAATGATGATAAACAATGATTCAGAATGACTGAAAGATCCTCATGCCTTAACCTAAATCTAACCTGGGCCACTTACAAGCTGCAAGAATATCATACAAAAATATGTTTTCCAAGCCAAATCCTCATCAATCAAAGCTCATGTTAAATCAGTTGAAAAAGCTCTTCAAAATTGTGAAATCAAAACCACCTTTCCCCGGTTACTCTTATGGAGTGAAAAGTGATGTGAAAAATTCAGTCATATTTTTTTCTAAGGTCAAGTCCATCAAAGATTCTCTCGCTTTCCACCTTGAATTGCCTCTATGTGGTACTTGCTCAAAACTTTAAAAAAATGTTTTAATTAGGGATGGGAGGAACTCAAGGACATTTTCTTAGTGCAAAATTCTGTGGAGTTACATAAAAGCTCTACGAGAGTCTGTGCAGTTCTGCAAGTGGGCGGAATTTGCACTTCAAGCTCATTTTTCGTCCTGGAGCTTGTTTCCCGCTGCAAAATCAGGCCATACACCACCACACAGCATGCCAAGAGGGAGCTGCTTCTTTGCTGCCACTCGAGCATATTTTCTACTCTAGCGGCAGCTTGCTCACCCAGAATGGTCACGACTGACCACGATCACCCGCGTTGAGGAAATCTTATTGAGTGCCATCCTAGCTCCTGAAAATCATGTTAAGGGATGCCAATTCTTGCTCACGCTCGCCATCCTAATATTGGCGAGCCGTGTGTGAGATAAATCTCTGTTATACTGCTGTTGGCGGTGTTTTGCTGGAACTCCACATTACAAGCATTATGTGGAGTGGGCAAAACTCTGCGAACTCCGCCGGCGGAGAGGAATTTATCACCGACCTCTAGTTTTAATGACAACTCACAGACCGAACTAAACATACCTTTGTGAATTTGAAACCCTCTAATCATGTAGCTGACCCAATATTTTCCTACATTGACAAAAATATGCATTGCAGCCTTGTACCCAACTGATTGAGGAGTGTTTCATAATTGTTATAAGTGGGTCAAGTCACTTCTTTTCTAAAAAGGGCTTCTGCAGAGCCAGGAGGTCTCAACAATTTCTGCCCTGTTTCGAACCTTTCCTTTCTTGTCAAAATACTGGAAAGCTGTTTGAAAAAGTAACTGGAACAGTTTCTAAATGATAACAGTATCCTGGAGACATTCCAATCTGGTGTTAGAGCTGGATATATGACTGAAACCACCATTTTATAAATTATTGGTGACACGCTCTGACTTTTTATCAAAGGAGATTCTTGCCTACTGATTTCACCAGAACTCTATGCAGCCTTTAACAAAGTGAATCATGACATTCACACGTTAAAGAAACACATGGGTTTCAAAGACAAGTAGCTTGACTGATTTAAATCAAGATTTCCACATTGCTCCAAGTGACAAAATAGATAATACATTTTCCAGTTGTATGCCTTAATCTCAAGGTGTCCCTCAGGGGTGTGTGCTACCTCTGATGATTTGAATCCACTTTGAAACCATTGGGGGAGTCATCAGATGATGAGCTCAAATCACCAATATGCGAATAACATTTTGTTTTACTTGAAGATCAATTCTCTAATTAACTTGGCAGCCCTGACACTGGATGAGATTCAACCCAGCATGATTGCTCATCATCTTATATTTAATGTAAAGAAAGAAGGGCTACCTCTTATTTTTTCAAAACTCATCAATGCCAGGTTCAGGGCTGGCTTATCTCTTATCAACTTTCTAGGCTGGACTTTATCCATCATTGACAGTGTGATGGTTAAATATTAGCATTATTAGGGATTCTTGTCTTACTCTTCTTAAACATATCAATGCATAGCTATGGTACAAATTACCAACTCTGATTGCTTTATGAAACAAACTAATTATTTTCTGACCTAAGTATCAGAACTAGCCAAACTTGATTATGACAATACCATTCTCACTGGCATTTTTACAATTCTTCTTATCTGCTAAAACCCTCGTTGGATGCTGCAGCTTGTATGATGGCAGGGATTGGCTGATCTGATCAAAGTACCCCTATACTGCACTCTCTATGCTATCTTCCTTTTGATGGAAGGACAATGTACAAACTTTCATGCTGTGTGCAAAAATGTTTACTTTCTGAGCAATCTCATTATTCCTCTGTATGTGCACCCAGGGCCTTATTCACAAAGGTAAACTTATACTTTTGGTGTGTTCTGGCACCACGCTGATTCCACCCAACACTGCAGGAGCGGAGATATTCCCAGTCCTCTCCACGTTCCCTGACAGCCACCACCCAATCATATACAAGGAGATGGCTCATGGAGACACAGGGAGAAGGTGGGGGCAAAAACAAGGAAACCAAAAGGGAACGTCACTCAGGCCAGGCTTTCCTCTCTACCGTCACTGTAGGGAACGGAGTCGTCTAACCTTTAAGACAAAGAAAAGGCAGAAAAGAGAGATTAGCAATAATCGCTAATTACTCAGATGCAGAAATACATGATCAGGCATACAGTATTGCAGGCATGAACTGGCTTACCTCGTTCTTGAGAGTAGGGGATGACTAGTTGTAATGGACTCAAAGTCCACGCAGTTGTATTCCAGAGGATATTGAAATCCTTTACAAACGTGTCCTCAAAAAGAACTAAGGATAGTTTATTCTTGTGTCCCCTACTACAATACCTTCAATATAAAAGGTACCCCAAGGGAAAAAGTCTGGCACAGACAAAAAACCATAAAAACAAGATAACAGTAAGAGGGGAAAACAGTCCGCATTCACAGTTAAAATGCACTCATGAATGCACCCAAATGTCCCATAATAACCTCGATAGGCTACTAAACTACAGGAAGTGAAGGGATAGGAAATACGGGAACGCAGCCGCGTAATCTCCCACAATCCTTTTTTCGAGGCCAATAAGCGTCTAAGATGTCTACCTGATACCAAATAGGGACAACGGGATACTTTCAACCAGAGTTCCGGTGCAGCAGAAATCCAAGGTCCAGAAGCTTGACTCCCGCGAAGACGGACGAACAGGACGACTCCACAAAGTTGGAAATCGCCAGGCGAAGTCCTTTCTGGATACCAGAACTGGAAGCGAAACCAAGCAAAGAGTTAATGCAGGCAGCGACTTAAATACTGCCTTCCTGCGTGCCAAATCACCCCCGCAAATATGCCCGATCATGCATGCAGCTTCGAAACAGGTAGGAAAAGAGAGAGAAAGGCCTCATCGGATCCTAACAGTACCTCCCCCCAAATGCCTCCCCACCGGGCGTGGCTTAGTAGGATGACGAACATGGAACAGCTGCACCAACCGGGGAGCATGCACATCACCAGCTAATTCCCAGGTGCGGTCTTCAGGAGTATAACCTTTCCAATCTATGGGATAGTATAATCTACCTCTCCTTCTCCTAGAATCCAGAATAGCATTCACCTCAAATTCCTTGTGATCGCCAACTACCACGGGTGGTGGAGGAGGCAACAACTGAGTAGTCCTGGTATAGGGTTTTAATAAGGACGTATGGAACACAGAATGCATGTGGTACTCATCAGGTAAGGCTAATTTCATGGCCACAGGGTTTACTACTTTGAGGATGCTAAAGGGTCCCACATACCTAGGCTGCAGTTTCCTAGAACCACCCAGTCTCAGGTTCTTCATAGCCAACCATACCATATCACCCACTGCATACGAGGGAGTAGGACCCCTATGCTTATCAGCTTGCCTCTTCATACTAAGCTTAGCATCCAATAACTGTTCCTGAGCCTTCTCCAAAATCGCTAACAAGGAGTGACTTAAGGTATCTAATGCAGGAACCCACCCATTAGGTTGAATAGGTATGGCCTTAGGATGGAACCCCATAGAACAAAAAAATTGGGTCATCCCTAAAGCAGAGTGCACACTGTTATTATATGCAAACTCAGCCAAGGGAAGCGCCATGACCCAATTACACGTTAGAAAGGTCAAAAGGCATCGAAGATACGGCTCCATTGTCTGATTGGTTCATTTCGTTTGGCTATCCGTCTGAGGATGGTAATCGGAGGACAAACGCAACTCCATCTTCATGGAAGAGCACAACTCTGTCCACGTACTGCGCCTCTCTATTAGAGACAATGGCAGTGGGTAAACTATGTAACCTTACAACATGGTTCATGAAAGCAACAGCCAGTTCACGAGCAGTAGGCACCTTCTGTAACGGAACAAAATGTGTCATCCTTGTGAACAAATCCACTACCACCAGTATGGCCCTATATCCAGCTTCCAAAGGAAGATCTGTAACAAAATCCATACTGATGATATGCCAAGGTGTAGGGGGCACAGGTAACAGGTGCAACAACCCAGATGGACGTGTGTGTGTGGCTTTACTAACAGCACAAGCAGGACAAGAAGCCACAAATACCTGAACATCATGCCCTAATGTCTCCCACCAAAACCATCGTAAACAAAACTCCTTGGTCTTGTTCATTCCAAGATGACCCACTAGGGATGAGGAATGACACCATGTAAGAAACTGCTTCCTCAACTCAGGCGGTATGAACATTCGTCCATCATGATATAACAATACCTCCTGTAAGGTAAACAATGGATTCGTCAACCATGGGGTCAGATCCTGAATTCCCACTTTGCTCCTTACAGACAACAGAAACTCATCTTCTGAGATACAACCTACTATCTTCTCTACAGGGATCATAGTTGTTATATCTGAACCTGGCAACTCCTCCACAGGACCTACATGTATGCGAGACAGCGCATCTGATTTCAATTGCTGGGCAGCAGGTCTGTATGTGATAACGAAATTGTATTCGGTAAAAAATAACACTCATCGCATCTGTCTCGGGGTCAAAGCTCTTGCTGAGCGGAAAAGCTCTAGGTTCCTATGATCAGTGTAGATCGCGATGGGATGTCGGGCCCCACATAAATGATGCCGCCATTCCTCAAAAGACAACTTGATAGCAAGCAGCTCTCTTTCTGCCATCGTGTAATTGCGCTCAGCTGGCAACAGTACTTTAGAAAAGAATGCAATGGGGTGTATCAGACCTGTATCAACATCCCTTTGTGACAGAACCCCACCCACTGCACACAGGGAAGCATCAGCCTCCACAAAGAAAGGCAAAGTGGGATCAGGATGCACCAGAACAGGGGCAGAAGTGAGCTTGTCTACCAACAGCTCTAGAGCAGATTGGGCCGTGGGAGACCAAATGAAAGGCACGCATTTTCTCAATAGGGTAGTCATTGGTGTTACATTATCTTAGAAATAAACCGCCTATAAAAATTGGCGATCCCTAGGAGGACCTGAACATCCTTAACACAAGTAGGAGAGGGCCAGGTAACTATAGCCTCGATCTTACGTGGGTCCATCTTAATACCATCAGCAGAAAACAGAAATCTCAAAAACTCCACACATGACGTATTGAACTTACATTTTTCCAACTCCACAAACAGATGGTGATCCCGTGATTTCTGCAATACCTGGGACACATGGATTTCATGTTCCAGAGTTTTCTTGGAAAAAAACAAAATATCATCGGTGTAAACAATCACACTCACATCAAAATACTCCCGCAAAACCTCATTAATGAGAAACTGAAAAGCCACAGGGGCGTTACACAAACCAAAAGGCATAACACAATATTCAAACAACCCAAATTTACATAAGGAGATGGGATGTCACTAGGTTCTCCACAATCGCCCAGCGCACAAGTTAACAGCACGACCCAATCTGTCGCCACCTGATAACAACTTTGCAAACAGTGTACCGAATCTT
Source organism: Triturus cristatus (assembly GCF_964204655.1). Classification (NCBI taxonomy): domain Eukaryota; kingdom Metazoa; phylum Chordata; class Amphibia; order Caudata; family Salamandridae; genus Triturus; species Triturus cristatus. The sequence continues at coordinate 1,138,225,272 of NC_140581.1, forward strand.
AAAGTCACCGTTCGTCTTACCCAATCAATCCTCGGGTTGTGTATCTACAACCAGGGCACTCCGAGTATAACGCCAAAAGAGAGAGCATCTATAGGATCAAAACTAATAGTCTCAGAGTGCCCGTTGTCACAAAGTAACAGCAAAGGTTCCGTTTGATGAGTTATGGACCCAGAAGACAATTCAGTCCCATCAATTGCTCTCACTGGTTCCGGCTGTTCCTTATACACACACGGAATGTTGAGTCTTTCGCCGAGTTGAGTATCCATAAAATTCCCAGTGGCTCCGGAATCGAGCAATACTGACATAGTGGATCTGCTGCTGTTAGACAACACCAAACAGATGGAAACAGTGAAGTGCCGTGGGACCCTTTGGACCGCCCCTGGAACCGCATATGGATCGCTAAACACAACTTCATCCTGAGGATTCTTACCAGCCTTCTTTCCAACAAATACCACTGCCTTCCATGCAGGCATATTAGAGGGTTTCATGGGACATTTGCGGGCGTAATGTCCACTTTTGCCACAATACAGGCATAAGTTCTGAGCTCGCCGACTTCCCTTTTGCTCACTTGTCAGAGGACCCCTCACCCCACCTATTTCCATAGGTTCCGGCCCCGGCTTTGACTCAACAGGTCCCTTTGACTCACTTCTCCCAACCACTACACAAGATGCCTGAAAACGATTCCTCTCACCTCTTCTTTCAGACAACCGGTGGTTCAACTTAACCACCAAATCAATGAAGTCAGAACAGTCCTCTGGAGGATCCACCAGCTGTGATACTATATCTTTCAACTCCTCGCTCAACCCTTGATGGAACAAAGAAGTTCTTTTAGCTAGTGGCCAGTGTGATTCTGACACCAAACGGTTAAAAGAAGAGATGTAAGTCAACAAATCCTGTTTCCCCTTTCGTAGCTTAAGCAACTCAGCATCGCTAGCTTGCATAAAAGCATGCTTTGCGAATAAACGGCGCATCTTCTCCTTAAAAGCTGAATAGTTGTACAACACGGGGTCATCACTTACCACCAATGGAACAGCCCACCTAGCAGCTATACCCGCTAAATAGGAAACAACAAAAGCCACCTTAGCGGAATCAGCCAGGAAAGTTGTGGGACGACACATAAAGTGTAAGTGACACTGGTTTATAAACATCCATACTTATCACAATCACCAGTAAATCTCTCTGGTACAGCCGAAGGAACAGGAACAGGTGTAGTAACCGTGATTGCGACAGGGGTACTAACACTATCCCCTTGCCTTGTTGTCCTATCTAACTAAAATGTAGCAGGTTGTATTAGAGGTCCAGGACCCCTTGTGGATGAGCCCCTACCTGTCCCCCATGACTGATCTCTAGCCCTGCAGATGTTTAGTTCTTGATGTAACCCATGGTTCTCCTGTTTCAAATCCTGTACCTCGGCCTGAAGGGAAGTGATGGCAGTCATTAACTCCTGCATTGTGGGTGTCCCTTCCTCCCTTGCTCGAGACATGCCACCCTCGAGATCCATCTTCGCTCAGGCAATGGTGTATTTTGTGGGCTTGGTTTTCTGTTCTGGCACCACGCCGATTCCACCCAACACTGCAGGAGCGAAGATATTCCCAGTCCTCTCCCCGTTCCCTGACAGCCATCAACCAATCATATTCAAGGAGATGGCTCACGGAGACACAGGGAGAAGGTGGGGGGCAAAAACAAGGAAACCAAAAGGGAACATCACTCAGGCCAGGATTTCCTCTCTACCGCCACTGTAGGGAAGGGGGTTGTCTAACTTTTAAGACAAAGAGAAGGCAGAAAAGAGATATTAGCAATATGTAGTGTCCTTCAGTACTTGAACAAACAGGAACCAGACCGCATGTAGAAGCAAGTAGGTTTATTCGCACCTCATCCACCAACAGCTATATCCCAACTCCCTCTTTCAGAATCCCCACGTCAGCGCCCTTCTAATTCTTAGTTAGAATGAGCACATCATTCCGACCTCCTAGCATTGCAGGCCAGAATGATATACTGTATATTACCACACATCTTCCCCCTCAACAACAAAAATAGCAAAATTGCAAGCAATTACATAGCAAAAAGAAATAACATACAAGATCAAAACAGTAGAACATAACAGCATGGACTGCCATGCAACATATGACTAGGATGATCAAAACAGTAGAACATAACAGCATGGACTGCCATGCAACATATGACTAGGATGAACAGTAGAACATTACTGCAAGAACTACGATGCAACATATGATTAGAATGAACACACAACACCCTACCATAACTGACCTACGACCTAACATAATCCTTCATGTATACAGGAAGTCTGCGTACTCTTTGACTCCTTTCTCTAATACCACCCGAGACACCAGGCAGGTCAGAAACAGGAGACGAGCAATCAGAGGACCCAGAACCAGAGACTAGTCTGTTGCTACCCACTTGACCGAACGAAGCAATGGGATTCACAACTAGAATACGACTCTTGTTCCAAATCCTCCCTTCACTCGTTTTTACAGCATTATTGAATACCTTAGTCACAGGTCTTACATTGGTATATTTTGACCAAGGTTGGCACCCCACAGGAGCTCTTATCCTAACCAAATCTCCAACCTTCACCACTTGAAATTGGGCGCATTTCTTTCCATCAACATAAGATTTCCTCAAAGACTGTTTCTCTATCTCTCTGTCCCTCCACTTTCCTACATGATTATCAACAAAGCCCTTGTCCAATTGCATCCAACCGGGACATAATAAAGTATTGGGAAACCTCCCTTTAAAAAGTTCAAAGGGAGATCTCCCAGTGGTTGAATGGGGAGACACCCGGTAAGCCAAGATTCTGTCTTGAAGTGATTCCTTCCAATTCAAACCACTAGCTCTCGCTAGCTGAATACTTTCCTTAAGAATCTTGTTGACCCTTTCAATTGCCCCATTTGTTTCAGGATGGTAAATTGCACACTTTTTCTGATGTATACCACATTTGTCAAGAAAATTCTTAAACTCATTCGAGGTGTACTGTGGTCCATTGTCTGAAAGAATACTGTTAGGAAAACTCTCTCTCTTGAAGATGTCTTGTAAGAATCTAATAACACATACAGTGGACACATCTCTAATAGCACCTACTTCTATCCACCTGGAGTACAGATCCAAAACCACTATCAAATATGGAGTATCACATACACCATGTAACGGACCAACAATATCAATTGAAACCTCGTCCCAAGGACGATTAGGTAACTTCCTGCACACCATTGGGGTTTGTTTAGTCTTCAAAATCTTGTCACTAGCACAGCATTCAGGACACTCTCGAACTAACCTCTCTATCTCCATATCCATGCCAGGCCACCAAAACTGCAACCTCAACAGTTCCTTGGTCCTGACAATTCCAAGGTGACCAACATGGGCAAAATTGAGCAACCTCTTTCTTATACCCAACGGCGGAACCAACTTTGTGCCCCTAGTAAGCATGCCATCAACCACAGAAAGTTCATCAGAAACCAAGCTCCATGGTTTCTCCAAACGTTTACATTCTCCCAACATCTCAATTACTCTTGTAATTTCTTCATCCTTATTGATCTCCATATTCCAATCATCCAATCATCCTGAGTGACGGTACCATCCGTGATCTCACATACATTAACAACCTCACTATCAGACGCAACTTCATCCTCATTGCTCCCACTGAGATCAACCAACCTAGAAAGACAGTCTGCCGATCTATTGGCAACCCCTGGAATGTAATCAACTTCAAAATTAAATATCCTAGGTGAAATGGAGTCAAGACCTTTCTTAGAAAACACCTCCTTTAACGGCTTATGATCCGACAAAACATTGACCTTCATTCCCCACACCAAGTTCTTAAACTTCCTTAAAGCCCAAAATATGGCTAGAGACTCCTTCTCTATAACCGAGTAATTCCTTTCAGACCCTCTAAGGCACCTTGAGGCACAGGCAATCAAACAATCCACACCATTTTTCTTCTGAAGCAGCACAGCACCCAACCCTTTTTCACTAGCATCCGTCATGATAACAGTAGGATCACCAGGCACAAAAGCATGAAGAGCCGGCGCTTTACTTAGCTCCTCCATGATTGAGATGAACTCCTTCTCACACTCACCTGACCACAGAAACACCGCATTTTTTACAGTAAGCTTTCTCAAACTGTGAGTTTTACTAGCATAGTCTGGAATGAACTTACTGTAAAACTCTACCATGCCAAGAAAAGATAGACGTTCTTCTTTGTTAACCGGTACAGAAATGTTCATGATGGAATCCACCAATTCCTTCTTAGGGAAAACTCCATGCCCAGTTATGCAATGTCCTAGATAATCTACTTCTTGCAACCCAAATTTACATTTGTCTTTCCTAAGAGTAAGCCCCACCTCTCTTAGGCGTTGTAGTACAGCTAGAACACAAACATTATGCTCCTGAAAGGTGTTCCCAAAAATCAAAAGATCATCCTGATAACACTTTACCCCAATGAGACCTTTGAGAATATGCGACATTATGCGCTGAAACACCGAAGCCGCTGAAACAAGACCAAATGGCATTCTACAAAATTTAAAAGTACCCATGGGGGTTACAAAGGCAGTTAGGTCTTGAGAGGAGTCATCTAATACAACTTGGTGATAAGCTGAAGCCAAGTCAAGAGTAGAAAAGTACTTCGCACCACCCAATGTACTATCTCATCTATGTTTGGTAACGGAAACCTATCCACAATGACCTCTTTATTCAATGCCCGCAAGTCAATGCAAAGGCGAATTTCACCACTGGCCTTCTTAGCCACGACTATCGGAGCCAACCATTCCGTGGCTTCAACTGGTACAATTATACCTGCCTTTACCAATTTATCTATCTCTTTCTGTACCCCGGCCTGTTCATTCAACGGGATCCTTCTTACTTTAGCCACAACAGGTACCGCCCCTTCTCTTGTCTTGATGTGATGTTTATATCCCTTAAGACAACCCAAAGTGTCTTTAAATATGTCAGAAAACTGTTCTAAAAAAATGAGAGACGAGTCTTCAACCGTTTGTACCTGAACCTGTGGAGAGGCATTGGGGTTTAGACGCACCCCAAGTAAGCGTTGGTGAGGACAGCCCATAAGAGAATCACCCTGCTTAGCAACATAAACTTTCCCAGCAATCATTCTCCCACAGAGTTCAATGGTAGCCACAAAGTAACCAGACATTTTTATAGGCAACCCACCATAGCCCATGGGAGAGCGATCATTCTTAAAAAAATTAACTTTGTTGGCAAAGTGTTGCATGAAGACATCTTCCCCAATTATTGTCAAATGTGAACAGGAGTCAAACTTAAAATCCAGAGAAACCCCATCTATATCCACCATATGAGATGGATGATCACCCTTAATTGCATCAACCTGAAAAGTGACCACTTTTACCTCAGCCTGAAGTTTAGCGGACAGACTGTTATCCTTATTACCCTTACTTTTACAACATTTTGCAAAATGTCCTTTCCGACCACACATGTTGCAAGTGGCCCGCAGACCAGGACAATAAGGTGAATTTGCAAAATGCCCAAAACGACCACATCTAAAACAAACAGGTTTTCCCCCAGCAGGGGAGTTAGTTACATTGCTAGTCATAGGGATACATATATCTTTTCCCTTCACCTCTTTCTTTTGAACCTGGCACACCACCTCTTCTACCTTAGCTTCAGTCAAAGTACTTTTACTCTTTTTCCCATTCAATTCATCGACGCACTTCCTCATATGCTCAACTTGTTTAGCAATAGTTATAACTTCCTCTAACGGCGGTTCATCCTTCAACCAGAGTTCCTTCTTGATATCATCATGCGCACATTTCAAAACGAACTGATCTCTGATCCTCTCCTCCACAGCAGGACCAAATTTGCATGAAGATGCAAGTTTCCTCAGAGCTGAAACATATTCTTCTACAGACTCATCCTTTTTCTGTCCCCTCAAACCAAAATGATACCTTTCCATTATCGTGCTTAACCTCGGTAAATAATGTCGGTCTAATTGTTCGATACATATTTCATATTCATTCAGGTTCCTTTGTTCAGAAGCACTTAAATCAGGTAAATGTTCTAACACTTCTTGACCATCACCCCCAAGGCAATGCAGCAATAATGAATGTTTGCGTTCAGCGCTCAGGTTTGTGCCACAAACCCTCGCATAATTCGTAAAAATCTTCTTCCATTTTTGCCACTTAACACTTGGTTCACCTGGACTTGTTAAAAAGAACGGAGGCTGCGTTACATTCTGCATATCGGAATAACCTGTTGAATAAAGAACTGTAAATACAAACTACCACCTATTCCAAACATAAAGGTAACCGACCTATTGAAGAAATAAAAATCACAAATTAGATGTTGAATAGATTGAATGTAAACAGCTCTTTCAATTTCCACCCTTCACTCTAAAAAAATAAATAAAAACCAACAAAAAAAAAATCAGTCTGTTATTCCGCCGGAATAGCAAAATAGCACTTTCACATCCCAATGGAATGAAGTCATATTGTACTTGTCACTTGCTGGTTCATAAACCCATGTACCTCGCAACTTCCTTTTTTTTTTTTATTGTATCTTCTCTATGAAGAATGGCACCTGTACACGTTCCACCAGACACCTCTCCAGAGATGCCAAAGAAAACTGCCTGAAATGCACACGTTAGTTTTTTCCCTTAGTTCTGCCCACCGTCATTTACAAACCACCGATGCTCAGACACGAACCGTTCCGTTCTCCACAACGCATTTTACCATTGTTGAGTGTGTATCTTCCCAACCACTCAAAATGGCCTCCAGTAATGACGTTACCGCTCCTCATTGGCTATATCCAAGCCTCGCTTTGAAATCTTCTTGCGCACGCTCAGAAGCCTCGCACTCTCCGTCTCGCGCAAGCAAGTCAGTTCTCGGAATCCTAGCGCGCACCAGATGTCTCGCGCTCACAATATTTCACCTTGATTATCCGAAAATCGCCAAACACCATCGAAATGTGCACAGCTTCACCCAGAGCGATTCGAGCCACGATGACGCCCAAAGCTGCCTCCGGCACTCCACACTGGATGAATCAACCGCTCCAGGACTGCCACAGAATTCCTCTGCAGGTCAGATCTCGATCGGTGTTGAGGTGCTCTTTCTCCCGATCGTCGCCAAATAAATGTAGTGTCCTTCAGTACTTGAACAAACAGGAACCAGACCGCATGTAGAAGCAAGTAGGTTTATTCGCACCTCATCCACCAACAGCTATATCCCAACTCCTTCTTTCAGAATCCCCACGTCAGCGCCCTTCTAATTCTTAGTTAGAACGAGCACATCATTCCGACCTCCTAGCATTGCAGGCCAGAATGATATACTGTATATTACCACACAATAATCGCTAATTACTCAGCTGCAGAGATACATGATCAGGCATACAGTATTGCAGGCATGAACTGGATTACCTCGTTCTTGAGAGTAGGGGATGACTAGTTGTAATGGACTCAAAGTCCACGCAGTTGTATTCCAGAGGGTATTAAACTCCTTTACAAATGTTTCATCAAAAAGAACTAAGGATAGTTTATCCTTGTGTCCCCTTCTAAAATACCATCAATATAAAAGTACCGCAAGGGAAAAAGTCTGACACAGACAAAAAAACCATAAAAAACAAGATAACAAAAAAAAGGGAAAAGAGTCCGCATTCACAGTTAAAATCCACTTGTGAATGCACCCAAATGTCCCATAATAACCTCAATAGGCTACTAAACGACAGGAAGTGAAGGGATAGGAAATACGGGAAAGCAGCCGCGTAATCTCCCGCAATCCTTTTTTCGAGGCCAATAAGCATCTAAGATGTCTACCTGATAACAAATAGGGACAACGGGATACTTTCAACAAGAGTTCCGGTGCAGTAGAAATCCAGGGTCCAGAAGCGTGAATCCCACGAAGACGGACGAAGAACAGGACGACTCCACGAAGCTGGAAACCGCCAGACGAAGTCCTTCCCGATACCAGAACTGGAAGCGAAACCAAGCAAAGAGTTCATGCAGGCGGCGACTTAAATACTGCCTGCCTGCACACCAAATAACCCCCGCAAATATGCCCGAACATGAACGCAGCTTCGAAACAGGTAGGAAAAGAGAGAGAAAGGACTCATTGGATGCTAACATGGTGTAAATTTACTCATTTTTTGCTATTCACATACTACGAATGTAGTTTTCCGTTTAGTATTTTTAAGACAGCAGAAATCGTCCTATCCTTTAATGTGTAATCATGATTTTAAACAAAAAACACTTCTTTCAGAAGCATTACTTTATTAAAGTTCTGTGGACTTATGCAAGCACATACAGTTAACTGAAAAAAATGACTTAGTGGATGCAACAGATTGTCACTTGCAATACAAAATAAGCAATGCACTGTTAAAGTTCATATATACATTTAATAAATATAATCCAGACTGAGTACAACATTTGCCCTTCTGGAGAAAACAGCAAATAAAGAAAACACACTAAAAGCAAGGGCTACCCGCCTAATAAGATAATTTAGAGTGTTTAGGTAAAAGTAGCTGAGGCTGACAGTACTTTGTTCCTTACACGTCCCTGTATAAAGGTTATGACCACTTCTAATTTGAGGCAACATTTAAAAGAAAATTATACACAGGCTAACATTTTTTATTTGCTTTCATGTAACCTATTGCAATCCCAAGTCACAATTATTGCCTTCTTTGTAATGTTTTCAGACAGAAAAATTCTATACCATGTGTTAGACCTGTCAGCCCTTTGGGTGGTCCCTCCTCATCATTATTTATTTTGTCCCACTTTTGCCTCAAACCCTGTTAGTATTTTTTCCTTTTTGGGAACCACCAGACTTTTTAGTATTGATGCAGATTCAGGGAGCCATTTTATCTACCCCTGGAACTTCTGTCTGAGGGCCTGGAGCACAAAATGGTGGCCACCCATTGTCACTGCTACCAAATTGCAGTCTAACAAGCACAAGCTATGTTATTCAGGCATGTTGGTGCACTCACACCTGCCCTGGTGAAATCTATATCATATGGATCTAGATAGTTTTGGGGGGTGGAAATTGTGCAAGAACCTCGCTGTTTGTAAATTCGAAGTGACATTGATTTTGACATTAACATGTTGAATGCTTGACCATTAAATCAATGGCTGACCATCTGGGAGGGGGTGAGGTGGGGGAAGGGTTAATGTGCTACACATGGAGTGTGCAGCTAATGCTACTTTTACCAATGTAACAAAGGTTTTTCAAGACATCAACAAAGAGAAAATAACCATTGCTCAGCCAAAGTGATGCATATTATTGCCAAATGTTTTGATTTACTTGCTGCTCCAGCGAGATCTTGTGTTTATGCCTCTAAGGCACAGATTTTTATGGTTGGCAGAAAATATAAAAAAATATTTAAAACATGAGTTGGAAGTTGGTAAAGATTATGGCTTTTACCCATGCTAAGTATGGTTTTACCAAGGTCTTTTTGTAGTACTAAACATTGTGCGAGGATAAACTCATATGCCTGAACTGCAGCAAGTGAGTTACATTTATTTGCCAATATGAAGGATTTCTAGAAAAAACATGCATTTTTTTTTTATTGCGTTCTTCCCGATTTACGGTAATGAACATAGGATATTTGAGGGTTGATTGGTTGAAAGCAGTGCTTAATTAAAAAAATATAACACCTAAGTGCAGTGTCCCCAAATGTTTCTCATAAGCCTACTTCTGGCACTCCTTAATGCTGGGGTTGCTGGATACCAAGGCTGTCTAGTTTTGATTTTACCCCATGTCTTTTTCTTCCACTACCCTACTCTTCCTAACTCTTTCTCTCACTCGTATAGGTTCTTTTCCATCTTTACTTAATCTCTTTTTCAAAGTTTTCCTATGTTTATCTTCCTTCTTCTTTCTCCCTTTCCTGCCCTTTCTTTCAGTTGATCTGGGGCAAAGTCTGATGGTGAGAAATTATTCCTGGTTATCCAAAAATGAGTGTTAGTGGGGAAGTAAAAATTCCAATAATTTCACAAATGTTAGTTTTTAATTAAAATGTCTGAAGCTGTCTCCACAAAACGCTTTAGTTTGAATAGTCTTCAACCTTCTAGTCTATAAGAAAGAAAAACTGAAAACAATGTAGCTTAATGTGGTAGAGCATGGATCCTTGTAGCATGTTTCATACTGCACAATGGATTTCCTGTAGGTTGAAGATGAAATGGTGTCGAAAGAAAAGTGCAGGGAGCTTGCTTCCCTGAAGAAGACTTACTTGCTATTAGGCGGCTTTGGCAGTGGTGCTGAGAAAAAACAAACTCAGGTTAATGAGGTACTCTATGTTGAAGTGGCAAAGCGATTGATAAAAGAGTACAACAGTTTCGCTTGAGAGTTACTGGAAATGTAGGAATCTAAGCATCTCAGAATTATGCCACAGATCCCAATCTGTTCTTCCATGATTTTCGGGATGATTCATTGTTGGCCTTGTTAAATGTTGGAGGCAGGTCAAGGAGAGTGAGAAGGAAAGTTTCTGTATTTTCTTTGCCAATGTGCAATATTGCAGTGTTCCTACTGCCCCATGAACTAAATACTCGCCCCCTGTTGGCCCACGACCAGGAGTGTCACCAGGATGACCGCTCATGGCATGCATGGATGTTTGGCATGCAGGCTGGAAACTGTACCTGGGAGATTGCACGAGTCGTTATGTGCAGTGAGCACAGTGAGCCACTACCCGATTGGGCTTTGGTGCACATTGGGTCCAATGGTTGGGGTCAGCACATCTGTCCTGGTCAGCTGATGGATTACGTTGACGACATGTCAGATGTGGTGGACGACGATCGCTCATTGGAGTGTTGGCCTACGCAGCTGCACTTCCGTTCATGGACGAATGACAAGCTTCCTGCAGCCACGACTGGATGTGAGCCATTGCACTTGTCATGACACATGGTTGCATGTTGTGGATATGGTCACAAGTCCCGAGACAACAGTGGACATGGCTGCATTGGCCAGGACTCATGTTCCAGGCGTGGACAACCAACGCGGGTTGGCACTGACTTGTGTTGGTGAGGGACTCCCCCGAGGTGGACACGGGCGCTTTCCTACGTTCCTCATTCAGACATGCTGCTGCATTGGTCTGCATATCGTGGCACTTCTCTTGGCCGTACTGACTCGCACTTGTTGATAAAGTTTCCGCTCTTTCACTTGTCTCCAACTGTGTTGTGTCTTGATTTGTATGCCAATGTGTGTCACGGGCTCTCTGGCTCTCTGCCATCCATGCATTGCTACCCCATCAGGACTGGGTGTTTGTACTTGTGCATTATCATGTCCCTGTTTCGTGCTTTGCCAGATGCGTATGGCCTTTTACCGGCCACTGGCGGGTGCACTTGTGTCCTGTGTTTGGCTGTGCACAAGTTGGTGTTTGCACCACATTGTGTTGGATGTTGGGGTGCTCTGCTTCCTATGTTTGTGTGCTGCATTGTGTGTGAGATGTCCCTTCAGCTTTGATTTGGCTCACCCTTCTCCCTTTCAGGCAGTGTTGTGTTCACTTCTGTTCCTGTTCAGTGGTGTGACATTGCCGGGCTGTGTGACTTGTGCACTTGGTTGGTGTTGTTACTCTTGGGCATGGTTTGTCTGCAGTTGTGGTGCAGTTTCCGGTCCCGAGTCCTGCCGCCATTTCTAGACTGATGTGGTGGTGACCATTTCCTCCATGTCATCCAGCTCCTGGTGTGGCGCTGAACTCCCACCTCCGGTGTGCATTGCTGCCTTCTTGTTGTTGACGTGTTTCTGCTTGTTTGTACCTTTAGCATCATTGCTGGAGTTCTGGTTTCCTGCCATTGTCCTCCTCCGCTCTCATGCTGCAATCATCTTGTCCAAGTTGGCCTGCCATGTACAATGTTTTGTTGCCAATAGGTTTGGTGGGGTTGTCTGCTGGCTCGGGTTGCCTCCATTGTGGTTGGCTGTTGCTTTCTGTTTGGTCTGTCTTACTTTCTCAGGCTTTTGTTGTGCTTATTCCCACCTGCCGTGTGTTTCGTGGTCCTGGCGGTGTTTATCCCTGCTTTCCTCATCGCGGATGGGCTCATCGCAGGTTTTCTGGTGTTGTGGTTTGTGTTTTTATCTCCGTCGGGGTGGTTGTATCGCGGACATTGGCCGCGTTTTCAGCGGACTATCGCATGGTACCACCGTGTTGTGAATTCCACATTAACAAGGAGTTATTTTCTCGCGATGGGCTGCGATGTGTAAAGTTGCGTTAGCATTTTTTGGTGATGTTTAGCACACATTCTTGTGAATATACCCTTTAGTGTGTTTGATTTAATGTCTTAAGTGGCTAAGGATGTGCAAAGACATGGGTTGCTTGCTCACTGTACCACAGGATCCAAGCTATACCTCAAGAAGGAGGCCTAACAAGGCCACAACCTGTCTGAAGGGGCTTGTGTTCCCTTCTGGAAGGGACCTTGCCTAGCACTTTGGAATGAACTATCCCCAGGACGATCTGGATCAGTACTGGTTTGCATATGGTGGGCCTCAGTCTTCAATAGCACATTGCGCAAACACTGATGGGTTGGATTGCTACCCAGAGCAACTGCCAGTGGTTTAGATCTGTGCTTATTAACCTTTTGACTTCTGTGGATCCCAACTTAATCATTGGTGGAAGCCAGGGACCCCCACTGAATAGTTATTGGAATCCGGGGACCCTCACTGAAAAATTACAGGTAGCTGAGAATCCTGGCCTACGTATGATTTGAACTGCAAGAGAATGCGCAAAAAATACGGAAAAAATACTTATCAAATATAAACACAAATTAAGAAATATTCTAATTATTTCACACAAAAATCTAACTTTTAAGATGAAGGTTGGATCTTTTCTAAACTCAATTGAGGCCACCCACTGTCCGTTCTATGTTCTGTTTGATGCACTTGCATTTGTCCAACAAATAAATCTGAGAATACTAACCTAATTATTAGCCTTGAATTTCAAATTCTTTCACATTTACATAGCAATTTAAAATGTTCAACTGTATCCTGTGCTTCTTTATCTATGTACATTTTATTAATCTGTTAATATTATTTAATTTAGTAAGCAGTTGAAGATGCCCTCGGTGTGCTTTGTGGGGCCATCAGGGGTCCCCAGACCACAGGTTAAGAACCACTGGTGAGACTATTTGTAAGCATTTATCTGATCACCTGTGGTGTCCCACTTCAATTAGCATCAGCTTAATGTGACTATTTGGTCAACCTCTTTTCTTACCCCAAGAAATGTGCTGGTAAATGGTGCAAATAGGCATTCTTCTTTTGTTTTTGTTCTGTTCATACTTTATTTACCAGTTTACAATACTTTTATGATATGCACAGGATAGGATGATAGTACAGGAGACAGTTGTCTTTCTGTCAGGTGCAGAGTGTCTCATGACCTGGCTCAATATCACACAAAGGCCCTTATTATGTCGGGCGGACTCATGTCTGCCAGACACCGTTGTGGAATCGGGACCGACCGACCTCCGGACTGAGGTCCAGACCGCAGCATTATAATGCGATCGCACATGGTGTGGTTGCATACTCCCATTTGTCTATGGGAGCTAGTGCTGCGGTTGTAAACACTGCCATAGCAAAAGCTCCCATTGAGAAATGGAAGGATCTGCTCATGCCTGCACCGCGTGGCAGGCACCTCAGCGTGCCTGCCACACGGTGCAGGAATTAACAGGGGGGCACCATAGTTGCCCCCTCGGTTCCAACCAGAGGTCAAAGGGTGAAGGGGGCCCTGCTAGTCGCCCCCAGTGTCACTTTCCAACAGGCTTTTTATGTCAGAAAGCCAGACCTGGCAAGCCTGCTTGAGCCCGTAAGAATCCAGCCGGAATGACCAACTGCTTTCACTTTCGGCCGCCTGCATCATAATGCGGCAGTTGAAAGTGAAACCTGCGATGAGACCCAGAAAGCCTCCGACCTGTGGTCAAAGGCTTTTAGGGTCTCATAGTAATGAGGCCTAAAATGTTGAAGCTGTATTCCATGATACTATAGGGAATCTCTGAGTTCTAGCTCTCTCTTTTGATGCATTTGATCCTAACCATTGACTGAAATACAGCCCATGTTTGGAAAGAAGTTCACTTTTGAGCTGCAAGTAAACCCAATCACCAAGCACAAAATGTGAATATATATGATGCTCATATAACAGAGAACTCATACCAAAACTTTCAGCATACCCATGAAGAATAGTATCAAGAGCATATTTAACAGTAAAACCCTTTGTAACAGTGTCTGGTAGTGCATGAATACTTAGTATACAACTTGAAATGCAAAATCGTGCAATTAAATCAAATTTAGACAGCGAATAATCATTACATAAGATTTTAAGGAACGTGCAGAAGGGATTGGAGGGTATTATCCTAGCACATTGTCTGCAATCTGCTGCAAAATGACTAGTTTTATACCACATTGTACCACCAGCACAGGCAAAATCATGATAGTATATAAATATCCACTGTAAATTCAGCCATGACTGTATTTAGAATTTTCTCCAGCTAGAGAGGCATTGACATGACGTAAGTAATCTACGCTTTTCTACTCATCTCTGTCTCTCTTCTCTTTTTCCCTTCACTAGCTCTTCCTTCACCTTACTTCTCTTCATTTTCCATCTACATCCTCCATCGATATCCTTAAAAGCAGAACTTAAAATGACTTTGATATATGTACAAAAACTTTGACTACAGAGCAGCATTCTTCAGAATGGATATAAACATGACAAAAAAGAAAACCAGGAAAGTCAAAATCATGTAAAATTCTTCAGACTCCCTGTCACATCTGGATATCCCGATATCCTGAACATCACAGAGTACTGTGAGAAAGATAAGATAAAAAAGTAATCTCTCTCCCTCGCAAATTTAGTCACCACCTGAAGAACTCCAAACCTCCTAAAATGTGGTGCAGATCCACAAATCTCCCCTTCCTAGTAAACATGTTTGAAAAATGTATCAATCACTAAATAACTAATAATCCACATTGACCAGCTCTTCAATAATGTCCTCCACACACACGTCGAAATCCAGGTCAGCTACCGTTACGTTGGAGAGGCAGACATCCATGGACCACTCGAATATGCACCAGCGACAATGCAACACAGGCTGCACGCGTGGGACGTGCGCAAGGCAGAAGCCCACCTGGTAACTGATCAGCAGCACATCCAACGGCAGTGCCCCCAGTACATGCAGCAGACGTGCACGGTACAGCTCCACGTGACTGCAGTAGACCATGTGTCCGGGATGGTCTGCCATTGCGTCAGTGGCTCTGCTTGAAGCGGTATTGGCTTGCCCTGAGACAGTCCTGTGGATGAAATGGCACAGCTCAGTGCAATGAGCAGTGTCTGTGTGCAACGGGTGCAGGCCTTGGGTGGGGTGGGAGTACGTGTGAAGGCCATATCACGCACGCCAACTACGACCCAGGTTTACTGTGTGTGGGATGTGTACACGTTGGTCTCACGCCAGGCAGTGCGTAGTGTGGTAGTCGCAAGCAAATGCTATCGTACCTGTCAGGGGGTGCTGGGCACATGCAAGTTCCTGCTCAAAGCTGCAGATGTGCTACCACCTGATAGTACAGACAAAGGACCTTTCATTCCTACAGTAACTTCACCAGCTGCATGCATACAGGAGATGTACAGAGGCCGGTCATGGGTGTGGTGGGACGTCTGCAATCCTCGTAATCATGGATGATATGTCCAGCACGATGCACATGAGTGGATCCACTGTGTGTCACTTTGCCACACAGCTGCACTGCCCTGCCACGGGCACCCACACTTGTGTGCGCTGCATGGTTGCATCATGTGCAGTTCTACGGGACACCATTCAAATGCCTGTCCGCGCATGTCCAGCGCCATGCCAACAACACCGTGACGCTGGCCTTCGAAGGTGTGCGCCCACTTGTGTGTAGGCCAGTGGTCCGGACGGGGCGGACACAGGTGTCCAGCCCATGGCTGGCTGGGATCGTGCTGCCAATGAGGCCAGGCAACAGAGTCAAGCATCCGCAAGACTGATAAAATTCACACCTGGCATGCATGTGCCAAGACCCCGAGCGTCCTAGTGCTCCTACATGTCCCCATACCTGCGGGCTCGCCCTCCTGGTACATGCCACATTGCAACATCGTGTACTGTGACCCTGGTGGCGACAAAACCCCAAAACAGAGACACATTTACCCGACTTCCTGCACCGGGCCAGGTCAGGACCACGCCCTGCCCCCCTGCTGAACCAGCACACGTAGCCTGTGCATGCAGGGGGGCAGGTGCGGGGCTACATGTCCAGTGTCACTGCCAACGCTGAGGTGACATGGAAACGTCCGCAGAAGACAGCACACTGTGATGTTGCAGAGCCCGTGCCCATCAAGCTGACACAATGAACACACGGACACACTTGCTCAGATGGTGTGAATGGCTACGGGTATGTGCGCATGGCCACATTTATTATCAGGCACACTTACCGAGTGACACCTGTGTTGGATGTGTGCGGGGTGTGTGCACACCAGCCGGCAAGGGCTGCCTGGTGCAGTCAGAAATTGACAACAGTGTACATCGTAAAGGATACAACCATACAACCATAAAGGCCCCATGATTTGTGCTGCACAGAGTTAGTGGCCCGGATGCACATCATCCTGCGCGGGCCTGCCGCCACGGGCCGCTGACTTGCGGTGCACTGGGGCAGGGTCACGGGTGCAGAGCATGTTCATGGGATGACAAGGGGCCTTGTTGCGGAATGTCTCTATGGACAGCGGAAGGTGTACCCCGAGGGCAGGATGCAGAGGGCAGGCCCACGCTGATACAGTCACTATGGTGGAGATGAATGGAACAGACACATGTCGGAAACCAAGTCCAGTCCAGCCAGAAGAAGATGCAGAAAACCACCAGGCCATGGGCTCCGACGCCACCAGGGTCCAATCAGATGGTGCCCATGACTCATTGCGCACAGAGTTAGTGGCACCAGTGCAGTTAGGGGATGCCGCGTGCGATGAGGCGTGTCTAATGGTGTGGATTCCTCCACACCTTACCCAAAACACAGTTCCACATGTGTGACCTCATGGACCGCAGTGTAGGCCTGAGGCAGCGGTCAGCACGGGCCATTCACCAAGTGTTGCCGGCATAGTTTGGATGGCCCCACCGGCCTGCGTAGTTCAGGTTCAGTGGTACCATGGGACGCGGACTTGCGATGAACAGGGTTGATGGCACCAGGTCAGTTGTTGATAGTATTCGGTCACCTCCGTGACTGTGACCTGGCTTTCGTCCGGACTGAGCCGCATATTCCTCTTACTCCTCTCCGTGCGACCACAGGTGCTGGATGTGGGACCTACTTGTTCACAGGGTGATCCTGGTCCCTCATCCATGTGTCCCCGGCTGATGTTGAACAGGGTTAGTGGCA
Organism: Triturus cristatus; assembly: GCF_964204655.1. Classification (NCBI taxonomy): domain Eukaryota; kingdom Metazoa; phylum Chordata; class Amphibia; order Caudata; family Salamandridae; genus Triturus; species Triturus cristatus. The sequence goes on from NC_140581.1 coordinate 1,138,242,587, forward strand.
CCACATGTCACCAGCTGGCGATGAACAAGGTTAGTGGCACCACATGTCACCAGCTGGCATTGAACAGGGTTAGTGGCACCACGTGTCGCTGGCTGGGGTTGAACAGTGTTAGTGGCACCACGTATCGCCGGCTGGTGTTGATGAACAGGGTTAGTGGCACCACGTGTTGCAAGATGCCCATATGGAACTATGCCTCACTGATCGGGGGGTCTGGTGCTGTGGCCACTGCCCCAGCTTTGGGGTCACTGCTATTCAAGTCTCAGGACACAGTTTCACATATGAGACCTACTGGACCGAAGAGGGCGCCAGTGTAGTATGTGAATGTGGAAGGAGTAATGTGGGCCAGCGTCGGGGGGCCAACGATGGTCTGCGGAGGCTGCAGAGGTCACGGAACTGGTGCTTGAAGCTTGCACCGGCATGTGGTGGACCCTCCTTGACACACGCCGGTGTCGACAGGTGATCAGTGTGGCCTGGCTGCACAGGGGCGGGCCTGGCGGATTCGGGGTCCAGTAGGCCGGGATACGTCAGGTGCACAGGATCGCAGGCAACTCCACTCACAAGGACGACATCGGCCTCGTGGCCTGATGAGAGGTGCCGCCCTGGCAGACGTTGGGCTTTCCGGAAGTGGACCACGCCCGGGCTACGTGCTTTTTATTCACACCCCTACGCTGGCCTGGCATACGCCGGACTATCCCACTCCGCTCACGCTTACGGGGGGGACGTAACAGGCAACATTTGCGCACTGGCCGCGGTGACATGGTTGTGTCCCCTGTCCTCTACACTCCATGCACCAGAGGTGTATGTCACCATGGATATGGGTGTGCTCTGCATGCTGCGGTCTGTTCAGCACATCTCTGCCACTCTTGGCATTGTGTGCTTTCCCAGTCATGCTCCTCCTGCCTCCTTCACACATGCCTGGTTGCCACCTCTCCCCACATTGGGCTAGTGTCTGGCTGAGGTGCAATGACGTTGATGGCTCATGTTTACGGCTTGCCCAGGTTACCATTGTGAGTTGTTCTGTCGTGTCTGGTGGGTGGGCATGTTGTTTGGCATGTTGGTTTTGATTTTGTGACGTGTGCATTGCCAGAGTTGTGAGTTGCATGGTAGTGGAGTTGAGGTGAGTGGGGTGTTCACTTGGAACTTGCCAAGGGGCTGTGCATTTCCCTTGGTGCGATCCTGGGGACGCTGGTTGCTGATGGACTGTCGGAGGATGGAGGAATTGTGCACAGCGGCTGGGTATTTGGAGGCGAGATTGGTGGAGGTTCCATGCTGTTCGGTTGTTGCCTGCACATTGATGTGAGATTTGTGCTTTCTGTTGTGGTGATTGTGTGCTATGTCGGCAGGGGGCACAGGTATGACATGTGTGCTGTGTATTGCCCCCGACACATGCGTGCATCCAGGTATGGTGTATGGTCCTTGCTTAGTGTCCAGCGGATCCTGCGCATTGTGTTGGACGTATAGGGACTGGGATGACAGGCTGATGGTGTTGTCCAGGTAAGGTGGGAGGGACTTGGATGTGGCTGGCTGTGTGACTCCTACGACTGTGGTGGGTGTTGGTGGGGGGTACAAGGGGCCAACAGGTGCAGCACAGCCAGCAGCTTTGTTTGGGGTGTGATATTGGTTGTCCGCTGTGTTAGTGCCGTCGGCCTGTTGGGTGTTGTTGGCCAGGATGCATAGGATGGTTGTCCTTTTGAGCCTGCAGTGGGCAATGACATTGTCAGGTGTTGGGTCTGTGTGGCTGGTGCGTTTCCTGGGGGTCTGCTGTCTTTGTCTACGCTGCCTCTGTGGTGGTTCGGGGGGTGTTCCCGGTGGGTGTTGGGGTCCTGGGGTGGTGGCAGTGGTCATTGTGGCCCTCTTGGGTGTGCGCCCCGAATGACCGGTGGCTCCATGGCATCTGTTGCCCTTCCGATGTGGATGTGAACTGGCTACCCCTTTTGTGGTGCAGGCTGTGGTCCGACTTTGCACCAGGTCAGAGCAGGTGTTATTTTACTGATGCTAACGCGCCTTATTGCCTGTTTTGTGTTCTTATCGCAGTTCTGGCTGTTTGTTGTGAATGTTGTGGAGTGGTGTTGTCGCGGCTTTTGGCATGGGAACGCCTACTCTGCATCTCATTAGCGACAGTTGTGGCGGTCTTCTGTGGCGATGTTTTTTGCGGCTGCTATCGCGGGTAAACTGGTGCTGTGGGCTGTTAACACCAGCTTGTGAATGGGGCGATCGATTTATCGCAACTTTGGCTGCGAGGAAGTGCCGTTAACTTGGCGATATTTCCTTGTGAATATGGCCTAAAAAGTGATAGTAGGAATGCTAGCATATAGTCTAAAATACTGACAATCGCCCTGGGTAGCATTCCAACCCCTGTGCCACTCTAGACAGAGGCCCACCATGTGCAAATCTATACTTACACTGCTCCTCATGGAAATGGTCTAAAAATCCTGAGCAATGCCCCCTTTAGAAGGGAATGCAAGCAACCACAGACCAGTTTTAGCCTTGTGAGATGTTATCAGTGAGATATAGCTTTGATCCTACAGCTCAGCAAGCAAGGGCCCCTCGTCTGGGCACAGCCTTGGTCACCATGGGGCCTATTCGCACAGGTAAATTTACATGTGAGTAAATCTATACAAGTAAATTTACACTTACACTTTGGAGGAAATGTACTACATTTGGCGGTTCACCATTTCTGAATGCAAATTTAATCCAAAGTGTGGACTTACATTTCTCTATTCCTGAAACCAAAATAAGGTACCAAACTTCTGAGTGTAAAGATACTATTTGTAGTATTTGACATGTAAGCAGAGATCTTCGCCATATTGGTAGTGGTCTTGGCCACTATGAGGGAGATCTCCATCACAGTGGTGGAGATAATTGTATGGGAAAGAGTAGAGAAAATGATTAAAGTAAATTTTTTTAAATCGTTTTTTTACTATAATATATATGAATAAATTGAAATAATTATGTTTACCTTAGAACTAATAAATGAAATGTTGGAGCACATGGATTCTTAGAAATAAATGTTTATTAAATAATAAAACAATGTAATTATTTCAATTGTTGATAGAAATATTATTTTTTAAGCAAAATGAAATACGTACACTCTATCTACCAATTGTATTTTTCATTAAAATTCAGTACACTTAACTGAAAGTTGTGTTTAATTATTGTAAAGTACATTTATATTTTAAATAAAACTGTAAAATGTAAATTTTTTGAATAAGTAACATTAGAACTGTAGGTTCTTAATAGGAATGGTTTTATTCTTTTGAGGATGGGTGTTTATATTAGCGTACCCTTACTACGCTCCTCCTAAGCCCCTCCCATTTAGTAGTAGAAATTTCCCACTCTCCCACCCCTCCCTCTAGGCCCTCCCACATTTAGTACAAAGTAGCAAGTGTACATATGCAGAGATCTCCCATTAAATATAAGAAACATAGAGGTGGTGATTTCCACCCATAGGTTAGTGAATTGCATGTTGTAGTAAGTAAGCAGCACTATTTTATTACTACTTTATATACTAAAGAATGCAGTTTGTGAATTGAGCCAAAAGTGTGTCATATAAAACACATAAAATGTAATGGGTGGAAAGCTTGCTAATGGTCTAAACCCTTGGCAATCACTCTGACGCATTTCAACCCATCTCTTTTCTCCGTTTCTGCAACTCTCGACAGAGACCTTCCTGCATCATATTTCCATGAGGAGCATGACCCTGCTGCTCATGACAGCAGTCCATCCTGAGCTGCCAGACAAGACCCCCTCCAAATGGAAACATAAGAAACCCCAGCTTCGCAGCCAAAGTCACTGAGAAATTCGTCAACACACAACTGACCACCTTCATCAAATTGAACGCCATCCTTGACTCCTCCCAGCCCGAATTCCGCAGCAAGCACAGCACAGAGACCGCCCTCCTCGCCGTCACTATCGACATCCGCATGCTACTCGACCAGGGACACACCGCGGCACTCATCCTGCTAGACCTCTCCGCAGCCTTCAACACCGTCTCCCACCGCATTCTTGCAGCCAGACTCCAAGACGCTGGCATACGGGATCAGCCCTCGACTGGATCCGCTCCTTTCTCGTCAGCAGAATCCAAAAGATCAGACTCCCACCCTTCCTCTCCAAACCCACAGAGATCAACTGCGGAGTACCCCATGGATCGTCGCTCAGCCCCACGCTCTTCAACATCTACATGAGCTCCTTGCCACCATCGTCACACAGCATGGGCTCAGCATAGTATCCTACGTCGACTACACCCAACTCATCCTCTACCTCACGTAGAACCCCGAAAACACCAGACTCAGCTTCCAGGAAAGAATGAAATACGTCGCAGCCTGGATAAGCAATAGCTGCCTAAAACTGAACTCGGAGACGACAGATGTCCTCATCCTTGGACCCTCCCTCACTGCCTGGGATAGCTCCTGGTGGCCCTCTGCCCTCGGAAACCCACCCACCCCGACAGACCATGCTCGGAACCTCTGCATCATTCTTGACCCTTCCTTTACCATGACTTGCCAGATCAATGCCGTCGCCTCCACCAGTTTCAACTCCGTCCGTGTCCTCCACAAGACCTTCAAGTGGATCCCCGGAAACCAGAAAGACCATCACCCACACACTCATTACTAGCAGACTGGACTATGGAAACACCCTCTATGTAGGAATGACCAAATCCCTGCTACACAAACACCAGACCATCCAGAACTCTGCAGCCAGACTAGTTCTCGGCACCCCACAACATGAGCACATGACCCAACATCTGCAAGACCTCCAGTGACTCCCCGTTGAGGAGAGAGTAACTTTCAAACTACACACCCACACCTACAAATCCCTCCGCAACATCGGACCCAAATAACTCAACGGAAGAATCTCTTTCTACGCACACAAAAGAAACCTCCGCTCCTCCGACCTCACCCTGGCAGCCAGCCCGTGCATCCGCAGAACCAGAGCTGGTGGAAGAGCCTTCTCCTACATCGCAGCCAAAGAGTGGAACGAGCTCCCAGCCACCATCAGACACTCCCCTACCCTGCCCACCTTCAGGGAGACCTGGCTTTTCGACTGACCCAGAGCTGCAACCCCCCCCCAGCGCCTTGAGTCCCTCAGCGGTGAGTAGCATGCTTAAAAAATACCCTTATTGATTAATTGATTGATTGAGATTTGGTCCAGCTTTTTAAGGCCTCATAAGTGAGGTATAGCTTGTATCCATCAGAAACCATATCATGTATCACCCTCCTAGTGAGTATAAGGCCTTTATTGAACACTTCACAGATGACACAACCTCACAACTTGATGCTTTCTAACAAATGCAAGCACCTATGTTGGAGACTTCACCCCCACCCCATTTGGGGGGCCACTCTAGAGCAAATTATCGCAAAAGCTGAACCCATCTCAGTTAAAGACCCTACTATAGTGAATTGGCCTGATCATTATCACATGCTCTTCACCATGACCAGTTCTAGAACAATCACTGTGGGACAACCTAAGTGCCAGAAAATATTGATCACAAATGGAAAGGACTTGGACACTAGCGACTTTGCCTACAAGTTTGCTATGTATCTCATCTGGTTATCAGACGATCGTGTTGTGAACACTGTTGTGTCTGAAATTGTTAATGACACTGTTCTACTGAGAGAAAAAAAATCAAAAGCAAGAGGTCTGATTCCTGGTACACCAAATAAATGAATGATGATAAACAATGATTCAGAATGACTGAAAGATCCTCATGCCTTAACCTAAATCTAACCTGGGCCACTTACAAGCTGCAAGAATATCATACAAAAATATGTTTTCCAAGCCAAATCCTCATCAATCAAAGCTCATGTTAAATCAGTTGAAAAAGCTCTTCAAAATTGTGAAATCAAAACCACCTTTCCCCGGTTACTCTTATGGAGTGAAAAGTGATGTGAAAAATTCAGTCATATTTTTTTCTAAGGTCAAGTCCATCAAAGATTCTCTCGCTTTCCACCTTGAATTGCCTCTATGTGGTACTTGCTCAAAACTTTAAAAAAATGTTTTAATTAGGGATGGGAGGAACTCAAGGACATTTTCTTAGTGCAAAATTCTGTGGAGTTACATAAAAGCTCTACGAGAGTCTGTGCAGTTCTGCAAGTGGGCGGAATTTGCACTTCAAGCTCATTTTTCGTCCTGGAGCTTGTTTCCCGCTGCAAAATCAGGCCATACACCACCACACAGCATGCCAAGAGGGAGCTGCTTCTTTGCTGCCACTCGAGCATATTTTCTACTCTAGCGGCAGCTTGCTCACCCAGAATGGTCACGACTGACCACGATCACCCGCGTTGAGGAAATCTTATTGAGTGCCATCCTAGCTCCTGAAAATCATGTTAAGGGATGCCAATTCTTGCTCACGCTCGCCATCCTAATATTGGCGAGCCGTGTGTGAGATAAATCTCTGTTATACTGCTGTTGGCGGTGTTTTGCTGGAACTCCACATTACAAGCATTATGTGGAGTGGGCAAAACTCTGCGAACTCCGCCGGCGGAGAGGAATTTATCACCGACCTCTAGTTTTAATGACAACTCACAGACCGAACTAAACATACCTTTGTGAATTTGAAACCCTCTAATCATGTAGCTGACCCAATATTTTCCTACATTGACAAAAATATGCATTGCAGCCTTGTACCCAACTGATTGAGGAGTGTTTCATAATTGTTATAAGTGGGTCAAGTCACTTCTTTTCTAAAAAGGGCTTCTGCAGAGCCAGGAGGTCTCAACAATTTCTGCCCTGTTTCGAACCTTTCCTTTCTTGTCAAAATACTGGAAAGCTGTTTGAAAAAGTAACTGGAACAGTTTCTAAATGATAACAGTATCCTGGAGACATTCCAATCTGGTGTTAGAGCTGGATATATGACTGAAACCACCATTTTATAAATTATTGGTGACACGCTCTGACTTTTTATCAAAGGAGATTCTTGCCTACTGATTTCACCAGAACTCTATGCAGCCTTTAACAAAGTGAATCATGACATTCACACGTTAAAGAAACACATGGGTTTCAAAGACAAGTAGCTTGACTGATTTAAATCAAGATTTCCACATTGCTCCAAGTGACAAAATAGATAATACATTTTCCAGTTGTATGCCTTAATCTCAAGGTGTCCCTCAGGGGTGTGTGCTACCTCTGATGATTTGAATCCACTTTGAAACCATTGGGGGAGTCATCAGATGATGAGCTCAAATCACCAATATGCGAATAACATTTTGTTTTACTTGAAGATCAATTCTCTAATTAACTTGGCAGCCCTGACACTGGATGAGATTCAACCCAGCATGATTGCTCATCATCTTATATTTAATGTAAAGAAAGAAGGGCTACCTCTTATTTTTTCAAAACTCATCAATGCCAGGTTCAGGGCTGGCTTATCTCTTATCAACTTTCTAGGCTGGACTTTATCCATCATTGACAGTGTGATGATTAAATATTAGCATTATTAGGGATTCTTGTCTTACTCTTCTTAAACATATCAATGCATAGCTATGGTACAAATTACCAACTCTGATTGCTTTATGAAACAAACTAATTATTTTCTGACCTAAGTATCAGAACTAGCCAAACTTGATTATGACAATACCATTCTCACTGGCATTTTTACAATTCTTCTTATCTGCTAAAACCCTCGTTGGATGCTGCAGCTTGTATGATGGCAGGGATTGGCTGATCTGATCAAAGTACCCCTATACTGCACTCTCTATGCTATCTTCCTTTTGATGGAAGGACAATGTACAAACTTTCATGCTGTGTGCAAAAATGTTTACTTTCTGAGCAATCTCATTATTCCTCTGTATGTGCACCCAGGGCCTTATTCACAAAGGTAAACTTATACTTTTGGTGTGTTCTGGCACCACGCTGATTCCACCCAACACTGCAGGAGCGGAGATATTCCCAGTCCTCTCCACGTTCCCTGACAGCCACCACCCAATCATATACAAGGAGATGGCTCATGGAGACACAGGGAGAAGGTGGGGGCAAAAACAAGGAAACCAAAAGGGAACGTCACTCAGGCCAGGCTTTCCTCTCTACCGTCACTGTAGGGAACGGAGTCGTCTAACCTTTAAGACAAAGAAAAGGCAGAAAAGAGAGATTAGCAATAATCGCTAATTACTCAGATGCAGAAATACATGATCAGGCATACAGTATTGCAGGCATGAACTGGCTTACCTCGTTCTTGAGAGTAGGGGATGACTAGTTGTAATGGACTCAAAGTCCACGCAGTTGTATTCCAGAGGATATTGAAATCCTTTACAAACGTGTCCTCAAAAAGAACTAAGGATAGTTTATTCTTGTGTCCCCTACTACAATACCTTCAATATAAAAGGTACCCCAAGGGAAAAAGTCTGGCACAGACAAAAAACCATAAAAACAAGATAACAGTAAGAGGGGAAAACAGTCCGCATTCACAGTTAAAATGCACTCATGAATGCACCCAAATGTCCCATAATAACCTCGATAGGCTACTAAACTACTGGAAGTGAAGGGATAGGAAATACGGGAACGCAGCCGCGTAATCTCCCACAATCCTTTTTTCGAGGCCAATAAGCGTCTAAGATGTCTACCTGATACCAAATAGGGACAACGGGATACTTTCAACCAGAGTTCCGGTGCAGCAGAAATCCAAGGTCCAGAAGCTTGACTCCCGCGAAGACGGACGAACAGGACGACTCCACAAAGTTGGAAATCGCCAGGCGAAGTCCTTTCTGGATACCAGAACTGGAAGCGAAACCAAGCAAAGAGTTAATGCAGGCAGCGACTTAAATACTGCCTTCCTGCGTGCCAAATCACCCCCGCAAATATGCCCGATCATGCATGCAGCTTCGAAACAGGTAGGAAAAGAGAGAGAAAGGCCTCATCGGATCCTAACAGTACCTCCCCCCAAATGCCTCCCCACCGGGCGTGGCTTAGTAGGATGACGAACATGGAACAGCTGCACCAACCGGGGAGCATGCACATCACCAGCTAATTCCCAGGTGCGGTCTTCAGGAGTATAACCTTTCCAATCTATGGGATAGTATAATCTACCTCTCCTTCTCCTAGAATCCAGAATAGCATTCACCTCAAATTCCTTGTGATCGCCAACTACCACGGGTGGTGGAGGAGGCAACAACTGAGTAGTCCTGGTATAGGGTTTTAATAAGGACGTATGGAACACAGAATGCATGTGGTACTCATCAGGTAAGGCTAATTTCATGGCCACAGGGTTTACTACTTTGAGGATGCTAAAGGGTCCCACATACCTAGGCTGCAGTTTCCTAGAACCACCCAGTCTCAGGTTCTTCATAGCCAACCATACCATATCACCCACTGCATACGAGGGAGTAGGACCCCTATGCTTATCAGCTTGCCTCTTCATACTAAGCTTAGCATCCAATAACTGTTCCTGAGCCTTCTCCAAAATCGCTAACAAGGAGTGACTTAAGGTATCTAATGCAGGAACCCACCCATTAGGTTGAATAGGTATGGCCTTAGGATGGAACCCCATAGAACAAAAAAATTGGGTCATCCCTAAAGCAGAGTGCACACTGTTATTATATGCAAACTCAGCCAAGGGAAGCGCCATGACCCAATTACACGTTAGAAAGGTCAAAAGGCATCGAAGATACGGCTCCATTGTCTGATTGGTTCATTTCGTTTGGCTATCCGTCTGAGGATGGTAATCGGAGGACAAACGCAACTCCATCTTCATGGAAGAGCACAACTCTGTCCACGTACTGCGCCTCTCTATTAGAGACAATGGCAGTGGGTAAACTATGTAACCTTACAACATGGTTCATGAAAGCAACAGCCAGTTCACGAGCAGTAGGCACCTTCTGTAACGGAACAAAATGTGTCATCCTTGTGAACAAATCCACTACCACCAGTATGGCCCTATATCCAGCTTCCAAAGGAAGATCTGTAACAAAATCCATACTGATGATATGCCAAGGTGTAGGGGGCACAGGTAACAGGTGCAACAACCCAGATGGACGTGTGTGTGTGGCTTTACTAACAGCACAAGCAGGACAAGAAGCCACAAATACCTGAACATCATGCCCTAATGTCTCCCACCAAAACCATCGTAAACAAAACTCCTTGGTCTTGTTCATTCCAAGATGACCCACTAGGGATGAGGAATGACACCATGTAAGAAACTGCTTCCTCAACTCAGGCGGTATGAACATTCGTCCATCATGATATAACAATACCTCCTGTAAGGTAAACAATGGATTCGTCAACCATGGGGTCAGATCCTGAATTCCCACTTTGCTCCTTACAGACAACAGAAACTCATCTTCTGAGATACAACCTACTATCTTCTCTACAGGGATCATAGTTGTTATATCTGAACCTGGCAACTCCTCCACAGGACCTACATGTATGCGAGACAGCGCATCTGATTTCAATTGCTGGGCAGCAGGTCTGTATGTGATAACGAAATTGTATTCGGTAAAAAATAACACCCATCGCATCTGTCTCGGGGTCAAAGCTCTTGCTGAGCGGAAAAGCTCTAGGTTCCTATGATCAGTGTAGATCGCGATGGGATGTCGGGCCCCACATAAATGATGCCGCCATTCCTCAAAAGACAACTTGATAGCAAGCAGCTCTCTTTCTGCCATCGTGTAAGCGCTCAGCTGGCAACAGTACTTTAGAAAAGAATGCAATGGGGTGTATCAGACCTGTATCAACATCCCTTTGTGACAGAACCCCACCCACTGCACACAGGGAAGCATCAGCCTCCACAAAGAAAGGCAAAGTGGGATCAGGATGCACCAGAACAGGGGCAGAAGTGAGCTTGTCTACCAACAGCTCTAGAGCAGATTGGGCCGTGGGAGACCAAATGAAAGGCACGCATTTTCTCAATAGGGTAGTCATTGGTGTTACATTATCTTAGAAATAAACCGCCTATAAAAATTGGCGATCCCTAGGAGGACCTGAACATCCTTAACACAAGTAGGAGAGGGCCAGGTAACTATAGCCTCGATCTTACGTGGGTCCATCTTAATACCATCAGCAGAAAACAGAAATCTCAAAAACTCCACACATGACGTATTGAACTTACATTTTTCCAACTCCACAAACAGATGGTGATCCCGTGATTTCTGCAATACCTGGGACACATGGATTTCATGTTCCAGAGTTTTCTTGGAAAAAACCAAAATATCATCGGTGTAAACAATCACACTCACATCAAAATACTCCCGCAAAACCTCATTAATGAGAAACTGAAAAGCCACAGGGGCGTTACACAAACCAAAAGGCATAACACAATATTCAAACAACCCAAATTTACATAAGGAGATGGGATGTCACTAGGTTCTCCACAATCGCCCAGCGCACAAGTTAACGGCACGACCCAATCTGTCGCCACCTGATAACAACTTTGCAAACAGTGTACCGAATCTTAAAGTCACCGTTCGTCTTACCCAATCAATCCTCGGGTTGTGTATCTACAACCAGGGCACTCCGAGTATAACGCCAAAAGAGAGAGCATCTATAGGATCAAAACTAATAGTCTCAGAGTGCCCGTTGTCACAAAGTAACAGCAAAGGTTCCGTTTGATGAGTTATGGACCCAGAAGACAATTCAGTCCCATCAATTGCTCTCACTGGTTCCGGCTGTTCCTTATACACACACGGAATGTTGAGTCTTTCGCCGAGTTGAGTATCCATAAAATTCCCAGTGGCTCCGGAATCGAGCAATACTGACATAGTGGATCTGCTGCTGTTAGACAACACCAAACAGATGGAAACAGTGAAGTGCCGTGGGACCCTTTGGACCGCCCCTGGAACCGCATATGGATCGCTAAACACAACTTCATCCTGAGGATTCTTACCAGCCTTCTTTCCAACAAATACCACTGCCTTCCATGCAGGCATATTAGAGGGTTTCATGGGACATTTGCGGGCGTAATGTCCACTTTTGCCACAATACAGGCATAAGTTCTGAGCTCGCCGACTTCCCTTTTGCTCACTTGTCAGAGGACCCCTCACCCCACCTATTTCCATAGGTTCCGGCCCCGGCTTTGACTCAACAGGTCCCTTTGACTCACTTCTCCCAACCACTACACAAGATGCCTGAAAACGATTCCTCTCACCTCTTCTTTCAGACAACCGGTGGTTCAACTTAACCACCAAATCAATGAAGTCAGAACAGTCCTCTGGAGGATCCACCAGCTGTGATACTATATCTTTCAACTCCTCGCTCAACCCTTGATGGAACAAAGAAGTTCTTTTAGCTAGTGGCCAGTGTGATTCTGACACCAAACGGTTAAAAGAAGAGATGTAAGTCAACAAATCCTGTTTCCCCTTTCGTAGCTTAAGCAACTCAGCATCGCTAGCTTGCATAAAAGCATGCTTTGCGAATAAACGGCGCATCTTCTCCTTAAAAGCTGAATAGTTGTACAACACGGGGTCATCACTTACCACCAATGGAACAGCCCACCTAGCAGCTATACCCGCTAAATAGGAAACAACAAAAGCCACCTTAGCGGAATCAGCCAGGAAAGTTGTGGGACGACACATAAAGTGTAAGTGACACTGGTTTATAAACATCCATACTTATCACAATCACCAGTAAATCTCTCTGGTACAGCCGAAGGAACAGGAACAGGTGTAGTAACCGTGATTGCGACAGGGGTACTAACACTATCCCCTTGCCTTGTTGTCCTATCTAACTAAAATGTAGCAGGTTGTATTAGAGGTCCAGGACCCCTTGTGGATGAGCCCCTACCTGTCCCCCATGACTGATCTCTAGCCCTGCAGATGTTTAGTTCTTGATGTAACCCATGGTTCTCCTGTTTCAAATCCTGTACCTCGGCCTGAAGGGAAGTGATGGCAGTCATTAACTCCTGCATTGTGGGTGTCCCTTCCTCCCTTGCTCGAGACATGCCACCCTCGAGATCCATCTTCGCTCAGGCAATGGTGTATTTTGTGGGCTTGGTTTTCTGTTCTGGCACCACGCCGATTCCACCCAACACTGCAGGAGCGAAGATATTCCCAGTCCTCTCCCCGTTCCCTGACAGCCATCAACCAATCATATTCAAGGAGATGGCTCACGGAGACACAGGGAGAAGGTGGGGGGCAAAAACAAGGAAACCAAAAGGGAACATCACTCAGGCCAGGATTTCCTCTCTACCGCCACTGTAGGGAAGGGGGTTGTCTAACTTTTAAGACAAAGAGAAGGCAGAAAAGAGATATTAGCAATATGTAGTGTCCTTCAGTACTTGAACAAACAGGAACCAGACCGCATGTAGAAGCAAGTAGGTTTATTCGCACCTCATCCACCAACAGCTATATCCCAACTCCCTCTTTCAGAATCCCCACGTCAGCGCCCTTCTAATTCTTAGTTAGAATGAGCACATCATTCCGACCTCCTAGCATTGCAGGCCAGAATGATATACTGTATATTACCACACATCTTCCCCCTCAACAACAAAAATAGCAAAATTGCAAGCAATTACATAGCAAAAAGAAATAACATACAAGATCAAAACAGTAGAACATAACAGCATGGACTGCCATGCAACATATGACTAGGATGATCAAAACAGTAGAACATAACAGCATGGACTGCCATGCAACATATGACTAGGATGAACAGTAGAACATTACTGCAAGAACTACGATGCAACATATGATTAGAATGAACACACAACACCCTACCATAACTGACCTACGACCTAACATAATCCTTCATGTATACAGGAAGTCTGCGTACTCTTTGACTCCTTTCTCTAATACCACCCGAGACACCAGGCAGGTCAGAAACAGGAGACGAGCAATCAGAGGACCCAGAACCAGAGACTAGTCTGTTGCTACCCACTTGACCGAACGAAGCAATGGGATTCACAACTAGAATACGACTCTTGTTCCAAATCCTCCCTTCACTCGTTTTTACAGCATTATTGAATACCTTAGTCACAGGTCTTACATTGGTATATTTTGACCAAGGTTGGCACCCCACAGGAGCTCTTATCCTAACCAAATCTCCAACCTTCACCACTTGAAATTGGGCGCATTTCTTTCCATCAACATAAGATTTCCTCAAAGACTGTTTCTCTATCTCTCTGTCCCTCCACTTTCCTACATGATTATCAACAAAGCCCTTGTCCAATTGCATCCAACCGGGACATAATAAAGTATTGGGAAACCTCCCTTTAAAAAGTTCAAAGGGAGATCTCCCAGTGGTTGAATGGGGAGACACCCGGTAAGCCAAGATTCTGTCTTGAAGTGATTCCTTCCAATTCAAACCACTAGCTCTCGCTAGCTGAATACTTTCCTTAAGAATCTTGTTGACCCTTTCAATTGCCCCATTTGTTTCAGGATGGTAAATTGCACACTTTTTCTGATGTATACCACATTTGTCAAGAAAATTCTTAAACTCATTCGAGGTGTACTGTGGTCCATTGTCTGAAAGAATACTGTTAGGAAAACTCTCTCTCTTGAAGATGTCTTGTAAGAATCTAATAACACATACAGTGGACACATCTCTAATAGCACCTACTTCTATCCACCTGGAGTACAGATCCAAAACCACTATCAAATATGGAGTATCACATACACAATGTAACGGACCAACAATATCAATTGAAACCTCGTCCCAAGGACGATTAGGTAACTTCCTGCACACCATTGGGGTTTGTTTAGTCTTCAAAATCTTGTCACTAGCACAGCATTCAGGACACTCTCGAACTAACCTCTCTATCTCCATATCCATGCCAGGCCACCAAAACTGCAACCTCAACAGTTCCTTGGTCCTGACAATTCCAAGGTGACCAACATGGGCAAAATTGAGCAACCTCTTTCTTATACCCAACGGCGGAACCAACTTTGTGCCCCTAGTAAGCATGCCATCAACCACAGAAAGTTCATCAGAAACCAAGCTCCATGGTTTCTCCAAACGTTTACATTCTCCCAACATCTCAATTACTCTTGTAATTTCTTCATCCTTATTGATCTCCATATTCCAATCATCCAATCATCCTGAGTGACGGTACCATCCGTGATCTCACATACATTAACAACCTCACTATCAGACGCAACTTCATCCTCATTGCTCCCACTGAGATCAACCAACCTAGAAAGACAGTCTGCCGATCTATTGGCAACCCCTGGAATGTAATCAACTTCAAAATTAAATATCCTAGGTGAAATGGAGTCAAGACCTTTCTTAGAAAACACCTCCTTTAACGGCTTATGATCCGACAAAACATTGACCTTCATTCCCCACACCAAGTTCTTAAACTTCCTTAAAGCCCAAAATATGGCTAGAGACTCCTTCTCTATAACCGAGTAATTCCTTTCAGACCCTCTAAGGCACCTTGAGGCACAGGCAATCAAACAATCCACACCATTTTTCTTCTGAAGCAGCACAGCACCCAACCCTTTTTCACTAGCATCCGTCATGATAACAGTAGGATCACCAGGCACAAAAGCATGAAGAGCCGGCGCTTTACTTAGCTCCTCCATGATTGAGATGAACTCCTTCTCACACTCACCTGACCACAGAAACACCGCATTTTTTACAGTAAGCTTTCTCAAACTGTGAGTTTTACTAGCATAGTCTGGAATGAACTTACTGTAAAACTCTACCATGCCAAGAAAAGATAGACGTTCTTCTTTGTTAACCGGTACAGAAATGTTCATGATGGAATCCACCAATTCCTTCTTAGGGAAAACTCCATGCCCAGTTATGCAATGTCCTAGATAATCTACTTCTTGCAACCCAAATTTACATTTGTCTTTCCTAAGAGTAAGCCCCACCTCTCTTAGGCGTTGTAGTACAGCTAGAACACAAACATTATGCTCCTGAAAGGTGTTCCCAAAAATCAAAAGATCATCCTGATAACACTTTACCCCAATGAGACCTTTGAGAATATGCGACATTATGCGCTGAAACACCGAAGCCGCTGAAACAAGACCAAATGGCATTCTACAAAATTTAAAAGTACCCATGGGGGTTACAAAGGCAGTTAGGTCTTGAGAGGAGTCATCTAATACAACTTGGTGATAAGCTGAAGCCAAGTCAAGAGTAGAAAAGTACTTCGCACCACCCAATGTACTATCTCATCTATGTTTGGTAACGGAAACCTATCCACAATGACCTCTTTATTCAATGCCCGCAAGTCAATGCAAAGGCGAATTTCACCACTGGCCTTCTTAGCCACGACTATCGGAGCCAACCATTCCGTGGCTTCAACTGGTACAATTATACCTGCCTTTACCAATTTATCTATCTCTTTCTGTACCCCGGCCTGTTCATTCAACGGGATCCTTCTTACTTTAGCCACAACAGGTACCGCCCCTTCTCTTGTCTTGATGTGATGTTTATATCCCTTAAGACAACCCAAAGTGTCTTTAAATATGTCAGAAAACTGTTCTAAAAAAATGAGAGACGAGTCTTCAACCGTTTGTACCTGAACCTGTGGAGAGGCATTGGGGTTTAGACGCACCCCAAGTAAGCGTTGGTGAGGACAGCCCATAAGAGAATCACCCTGCTTAGCAACATAAACTTTCCCAGCAATCATTCTCCCACAGAGTTCAATGGTAGCCACAAAGTAACCAGACATTTTTATAGGCAACCCACCATAGCCCATGGGAGAGCGATCATTCTTAAAAAAATTAACTTTGTTGGCAAAGTGTTGCATGAAGACATCTTCCCCAATTATTGTCAAATGTGAACAGGAGTCAAACTTAAAATCCAGAGAAACCCCATCTATATCCACCATATGAGATGGATGATCACCCTTAATTGCATCAACCTGAAAAGTGACCACTTTTACCTCAGCCTGAAGTTTAGCGGACAGACTGTTATCCTTATTACCCTTACTTTTACAACATTTTGCAAAATGTCCTTTCCGACCACACATGTTGCAAGTGGCCCGCAGACCAGGACAATAAGGTGAATTTGCAAAATGCCCAAAACGACCACATCTAAAACAAACAGGTTTTCCCCCAGCAGGGGAGTTAGTTACATTGCTAGTCATAGGGATACATATATCTTTTCCCTTCACCTCTTTCTTTTGAACCTGGCACACCACCTCTTCTACCTTAGCTTCAGTCAAAGTACTTTTACTCTTTTTCCCATTCAATTCATCGACGCACTTCCTCATATGCTCAACTTGTTTAGCAATAGTTATAACTTCCTCTAACGGCGGTTCATCCTTCAACCAGAGTTCCTTCTTGATATCATCATGCGCACATTTCAAAACGAACTGATCTCTGATCCTCTCCTCCACAGCAGGACCAAATTTGCATGAAGATGCAAGTTTCCTCAGAGCTGAAACATATTCTTCTACAGACTCATCCTTTTTCTGTCCCCTCAAACCAAAATGATACCTTTCCATTATCGTGCTTAACCTCGGTAAATAATGTCGGTCTAATTGTTCGATACATATTTCATATTCATTCAGGTTCCTTTGTTCAGAAGCACTTAAATCAGGTAAATGTTCTAACACTTCTTGACCCTCACCCCCAAGGCAATGCAGCAATAATGAATGTTTGCGTTCAGCGCTCAGGTTTGTGCCACAAACCCTCGCATAATTCGTAAAAATCTTCTTCCATTTTTGCCACTTAACACTTGGTTCACCTGGACTTGTTAAAAAGAACGGAGGCTGCGTTACATTCTGCATATCGGAATAACCTGTTGAATAAAGAACTGTAAATACAAACTACCACCTATTCCAAACATAAAGGTAACCGACCTATTGAAGAAATAAAAATCACAAATTAGTTGTTGAATAGATTGAATGTAAACAGCTCTTTCAATTTCCACCCTTCACTCTAAAAAAATAAATAAAAACCAACAAAAAAAAAAATCAGTCTGTTATTCCGCCGGAATAGCAAAATAGCACTTTCACATCCCAATGGAATGAAGTCATATTGTACTTGTCACTTGCTGGTTCATAAACCCATGTACCTCGCAACTTCCTTTTTTTTTTTTATTGTATCTTCTCTATGAAGAATGGCACCTGTACACGTTCCACCAGACACCTCTCCAGAGATGCCAAAGAAAACTGCCTGAAATGCACACGTTAGTTTTTTCCCTTAGTTCTGCCCACCGTCATTTACAAACCACCGATGCTCAGACACGAACCGTTCCGTTCTCCACAACGCATTTTACCATTGTTGAGTGTGTATCTTCCCAACCACTCAAAATGGCCTCCAGTAATGACGTTACCGCTCCTCATTGGCTATATCCAAGCCTCGCTTTGAAATCTTCTTGCGCACGCTCAGAAGCCTCGCACTCTCCGTCTCGCGCAAGCAAGTCAGTTCTCGGAATCCTAGCGCGCACCAGATGTCTCGCGCTCACAATATTTCACCTTGATTATCCGAAAATCGCCAAACACCATCGAAATGTGCACAGCTTCACCCAGAGCGATTCGAGCCACGATGACGCCCAAAGCTGCCTCCGGCACTCCACACTGGATGAATCAACCGCTCCAGGACTGCCACAGAATTCCTCTGCAGGTCAGATCTCGATCGGTGTTGAGGTGCTCTTTCTCCCGATCGTCGCCAAATAAATGTAGTGTCCTTCAGTACTTGAACAAACAGGAACCAGACCGCATGTAGAAGCAAGTAGGTTTATTCGCACCTCATCCACCAACAGCTATATCCCAACTCCTTCTTTCAGAATCCCCACGTCAGCGCCCTTCTAATTCTTAGTTAGAACGAGCACATCATTCCGACCTCCTAGCATTGCAGGCCAGAATGATATACTGTATATTACCACACAATAATCGCTAATTACTCAGCTGCAGAGATACATGATCAGGCATACAGTATTGCAGGCATGAACTGGATTACCTCGTTCTTGAGAGTAGGGGATGACTAGTTGTAATGGACTCAAAGTCCACGCAGTTGTATTCCAGAGGGTATTAAACTCCTTTACAAATGTTTCATCAAAAAGAACTAAGGATAGTTTATCCTTGTGTCCCCTTCTAAAATACCTTCAATATAAAAGTACCGCAAGGGAAAAAGTCTGACACAGACAAAAAAACCATAAAAAACAAGATAACAAGAAAAAGGGAAAAGAGTCCGCATTCACAGTTAAAATCCACTTGTGAATGCACCCAAATGTCCCATAATAACCTCAATAGGCTACTAAACGACAGGAAGTGAAGGGATAGGAAATACGGGAAAGCAGCCGCGTAATCTCCCGCAATCCTTTTTTCGAGGCCAATAAGCATCTAAGATGTCTACCTGATAACAAATAGGGACAACGGGATACTTTCAACAAGAGTTCCGGTGCAGTAGAAATCCAGGGTCCAGAAGCGTGAATCCCACGAAGACGGACGAAGAACAGGACGACTCCACGAAGCTGGAAACCGCCAGACGAAGTCCTTCCCGATACCAGAACTGGAAGCGAAACCAAGCAAAGAGTTCATGCAGGCGGCGACTTAAATACTGCCTGCCTGCACACCAAATAACCCCCGCAAATATGCCCGAACATGAACGCAGCTTCGAAACAGGTAGGAAAAGAGAGAGAAAGGACTCATTGGATGCTAACATGGTGTAAATTTACTCATTTTTTGCTATTCACATACTACGAATGTAGTTTTCCGTTTAGTATTTTTAAGACAGCAGAAATCGTCCTATCCTTTAATGTGTAATCATGATTTTAAACAAAAAACACTTCTTTCAGAAGCATTACTTTATTAAAGTTCTGTGGACTTATGCAAGCACATACAGTTAACTGAAAAAAATGACTTAGTGGATGCAACAGATTGTCACTTGCAATACAAAATAAGCAATGCACTGTTAAAGTTCATATATACATTTAATAAATATAATCCAGACTGAGTACAACATTTGCCCTTCTGGAGAAAACAGCAAATAAAGAAAACACACTAAAAGCAAGGGCTACCCGCCTAATAAGATAATTTAGAGTGTTTAGGTAAAAGTAGCTGAGGCTGACAGTACTTTGTTCCTTACACGTCCCTGTATAAAGGTTATGACCACTTCTAATTTGAGGCAACATTTAAAAGAAAATTATACACAGGCTAACATTTTTTATTTGCTTTCATGTAACCTATTGCAATCCCAAGTCACAATTATTGCCTTCTTTGTAATGTTTTCAGACAGAAAAATTCTATACCATGTGTTAGACCTGTCAGCCCTTTGGGTGGTCCCTCCTCATCATTATTTATTTTGTCCCACTTTTGCCTCAAACCCTGTTAGTATTTTTTCCTTTTTGGGAACCACCAGACTTTTTAGTATTGATGCAGATTCAGGGAGCCATTTTATCTACCCCTGGAACTTCTGTCTGAGGGCCTGGAGCACAAAATGGTGGCCACCCATTGTCACCTGTGACATCACTGGAACCTACTAGAACCTTCTGCAACATTCTGGAACCCTGTGACAGTTGGAGGCGGTTTAGAATGTTGGGAAGCTAAGTCAGAGTTGACAGTTGGGGTTGGCAGTTGGCACCTGACTGGTGAAGAGAGAGGAGCAGAAACCTGAAGGAGGAAGCAGGGGTGGAAACTTGTGCCTGGAGTGGGGTCCATAAACCCACCCTTGATACTAGTCCCTACTGACTGAGCCCAGCCTGGAGCCCTGTGTGGGAGAAAGCAAGAGAAACCATCTAAGGACCTGGACAGCAGGAACAGGCCTTAAAAGTAAAGAACAGCAAGTTCCTGACCTGGTTACTGGTAACTTCTTGAAGTCCGACGTCGAGAAGCCTGGAGACCTGGAGCCCGAGGTGGAGAAGCGGCGCTGACTGGAAAGCAGACGTCGTACCCGGAGCCGCCAGAGGTCGAGAGAGGGCGCCGACGGAGGTCGTGGGGACACCAGAGGTCGAGGAGGAAGTCACCCGAGGTCGAGTGTGCGGCGTCGACGGGGGAGTGAAGTCCGCCCTCCGGAGTCGCCGGAGACCGAGGTGAAGCGTGCCGGAGGTCGGGAGTGGAGATTGCACTCCGGAGTCGCCGGAACCTGAAGAGAATCGTGCCGGAGGTCGGGCGGGAATGGAGGTCGCACTCCGGAGTCGCCGGAACCCGAGGAAAGGAGCACCGGAGGTCGGGAGTGGAGATCGCACTCCGGAGCCGTCGGAAGTCGACATTGAGCCAAGACTGCCCGACGTCATCGAACCGGAGGTCGACATCGAGCCGAGGCCGCCGACATCGAACCGGAGCCGCCCAAAGTTGACATCGAGCCAAGACTGCCCGACGTCATCGAACCGGAGCCGCCCGAAGTCGACATCGAGCCAAGACTGCCCGACGTCATCGAACCGAGGCCGCCGACATCGAACCGGAACCGCCTCCCGGCGTCGACAAGAACTGTCATTGAGCCGAGGCCGCCGACATCGAACCGGAACCGCCTCACGGCGTCGACACGACTCCAGCGGCGTCGGAACTTCATAAAAAGGGCAGTAAGTGGAATAGAGGGCGCCTAAGGCCCTGTGAAGCCCTAAGAGACCATCCTAGAGGCTAGAGAGGTGCTGGAACCAGCTTGATTGTGCCAGGGGTGAGCTGAGACTAATACAGAGGGGTTGTGTAGTGTGGGAGAGCCAGATCTCTAGATTCCCCCTTGATCTACCTCAGTTTAGGCCTCAGCCTTGTCCAAGCCAGGGAGTATACCCCTCAGGCCATCCAAATCTCTACAAGCTGGGATTGGGTCAAATCATCCCATAGTACCTCAGGAATGTGAACTGATTTTCAAGTGTCACTGTTGGCTTTTATTATTTATTGAGAGCACTGTATTTATTGTATTCATCCTATTTATTGCCTCACAGTATTTATTGCCTCACAGTATTTATTGTTTCACAGTATTTATTGTTGCACAGTATTTATTGCCTCGCAGTATTTATTGCCTCATAATATTTAATTGCCTGTTATGTAATGCACTTATATTTATGCCTTGATTATTTATGATCTGCCTTATTTATTGAATCGTTAAGATAGTATTTATTTGACGTACCCTTCAACAGGAAAAGCCTTGTGTACTGTGAGTGTATTATTATTTATTTAATCAGCAACTAAGAGAAAAGAAGATAAAGAGATATATTTTCAGTATAATTTTTAAGGTGTAGTGTCGTTTTTGGAACGGATGCACGCATGGTTATTGTGTGGGTATGACGTATGCTTAGCACGGTGCCTGATCCCTGACCACTCGAGCCAAGCTACCACAGTGTATGTCTGGGAGAGCACCACCACCCTTCCGGTGTGGGAGTGGTTTTCTAACATAATTGGTGTTCAGTGGTGGGATAGAGCTGTGCCTACGTATACTCGACAATAACTGTGGGTAGTCCATAGGCCTACACCGGGAGTTTTCTCCAAGCGGCCTTCCTAATTGTGAGTTTTTGTTTTTTCCAAATTTACTCTGGTGGTGGGAGGAGGTATTATAAAAGGTACCCCCCCTGCATAGCTTCTGCAAATAACTGTCCTCTGACCTGAGTGGGCAAGATGGAGTTTGTACTGGAGAATTTAGAAACGTACACTGTGGCCCAACTCAGGGAGTTTTGTCAGCGGGAGGGGGTGTATTGTCCCCCAGGAGCAAAGAAGGGTGCACTCCAAACCAGCTTAAGGGCTTGGGGGGAGGCACGACGAGAAAGCAAGGCTGAGGAGGAGGACAGGGATAGAGAGCCCGACAGTGAGGGAGCTGGTTTGTACCAACCTGAGGTGGGGAACCTGTTAGCGGGGCCCAGGACACTTTCTAGGAAGGGCAGCAGTGCCTCTAGCGGTGGCTTGTCTGAAGTGGAGTTAACAGACCGGAGGGAGAAAAGACAGCTCACATGGGACTTAGCAAGGCTGGAGAAAGAGAAGGAGGAACAGAGGATGGCTCATGAGCTGAGGTTAAGGGAGATAGATCTCCAGATCCCACGAGCCGGGGCACACCCTATTCCTAATGGTGGCAGCGAAGAAAGAGAGTTCACCAGGGAACCCAAACCCTATTTGCCGAAAGACATAGTGGCTAGCTATGGTGTGGGCGACGATATTGCCAAGTGGCTAGCGGCCTATGAGGTCTCATTAAGGGCCCATGGGGTTCCAGAGAAGTACTGGGGAGGGGGATTGTACAGGTACATGCCTCCAGCTGGTAGGGATGCATTATTGACCCTAGAGCAGGATGAGCAGACCCACTACCCCACCATGAAAGTGGGGCTCATACGAAAGTTTGGACTAACACCCGAGAAATACAGACAGAAGTTCCAGGGTAGCCACAAACTGGGCACACAGAATTGGGTGGACTTCCTGGATTATGCAAAGAAGGCATTAGAGGGTTGGATTCAGGGCAGTGAAGTAAGGAACTACGAGGGGTTGTTTGATTTAGTATTGAAGGAACACCTGCTCGAAAAATGTTTCCCTGAACTGCGTCAACACCTGGTGGATAGCAAGCTGACCAATCCCCGGAAGCTTGCTGAGGAGGCGGACATTTGGGCTAGTACCCGGGTGTCCACAAGGGGGACTGGAGGGGATACTCAAAAGGCCGGACAGGGCGCCCCCCAGAAGAAAGAGGGAGGGGAAAAGAAAAAGGAGTTCTCCAAAGGCCCCCAAAATAATTTCCAAGGTAAGGGAACAGGATTCACCCCTAGGGCTAACCCACCCAGAAACCCTAATCCTGGCCAGAGTCAGCAGCCAAGGGTTGTCCATTGCTTCGAGTGCGGTGGCGTTGGACACTATAAGGGAGATGCGAAGTGCCCAAAACGACCACCCCCTCCCATTGGAGGAAAGACCCCCGGAGTAGCTAGTGTAGTGCTCGGGGAGGAGATGCCTTTAATTAAGGGAAGGGAGTGGGGGGGTGTCACTTTAGTGTCCCTGGGAGAACGGGAGATGGTTCCTAAGATCCAGGTGCCCGCAAATACCGTAAAGTATGGGCAGTGGGTCACCATCAACGGCCAAAGGGGGGAGGCTCTGAGAGACACAGGAGCCAGTATGACTATGGTGCGTAGCCAACTGGTGTCTCCAGAGCAGGTAATTCCCGATGTACTCCACCCTGCCGCGATGGCTGACGGCAGAATGGGCCACTATCCGGTGGCCGAGGTTCCCTTTGAATGGGAAGGGGTTGCAGGTTCACTTCGAGTTGCCGTAAGCCCTGCCGTGCCAGTCGATTGTCTATTGGGGAATGACATGGAGCACAATGCTTGGAAAGAGGTGGAATACCGGACTCACACTGAGATGCTGGGTACACCTGACTGGGCCTGTGTGAGCACAAGGTCCGCGACTACCCGGAGAGGGAGTTCGTTTCGGCTGGAGCCTGGAACAAAGGCCCAGCCAGCTGCCAGTCAAGGGAAGAACCGAGGACAGGAGGAGCCTGCCTCGGCGTCCGCACCCCGTAGGACGGATAGGCCACCGGAGGTGGTGGACCAGGAGTCTGCGGTGGGGGATGTCACCGAACTGGAGGACCTACCCATCCCGGCCGAGTGGCACGTGGAGGGAGGCCCGTCCACGGAGGAATTCTGCCAGGGCCAGAAGGAGTGCCCTACCCTTGAGGGACTGAGGCGACAGGCTGAAGCCCAGGCAGCAGGGAACGTTGAAGGGAACTACAGTGTTTACTGGGAGGATGGCCTCCTCTACAGTGAACCCAAGGCACCCCTACATGGATCGTCACGAGCCTTGGTAGTCCCTCAACGTTATCGAGCCTTCCTTCTGGAGTTGGCTCACGAGATCCCATTGGCAGGACACCTGGGGCAAGACAAGACCTTCGCCCGTCTGGTCCCACACTTTTATTGGCCTCAAATGAAAGTGTCGTCCGATACCTACTGCCGGACATGTGTGTCTTGCCAAGCCAGTGGGAAAACAGGGGTGAAGCTGAAAGCTCCCCTGGAACCACTTCCTGTCGTTAGCACCCCCTTTGAAAGGGTGGACATCGACATTGTGGGTCCGTTAGATCCACCTACTACAGCTGGTCACAGGTTTATCCTGGTTCTGGTGGATCATGCCACACGGTACCCAGAGGCAATACCTCTGAGGACCATAACAGCACCTGTTGTGGCTAGGGCCCTGATGGGAATCTTTACCCGAGTGGGTTTTCCCAAGGAAGTTGTGTCCGACAGGGGGACCAACTTCATGTCAGCGTACATGCGGGCCATGTGGAAGGAGTGTGGAGTGACCTACCGGTTCACAACTCCTTACCACCCCCAGACCAATGGTCTGGTGGAGAGGTTTAACAAAACCTTGAAAGGCATGATCAGAAGTCTGCCTGAAAGCCTGCGGAGGAAATGGGACGTCCTCCTACCCTGTCTACTCTTTTCTTACAGGGAAGTGCCACAGAAGGGAGTGGGCTTCAGCCCCTTCAAGCTTTTGTATGGGCACCCTGTACGTGGACCTCTCAACCTGGTGAGGGACGGATGGGAAAGAACTCCCAGGAAGCTTCCCCAGGACGTGGTGAGCTACATGCTGGCCTTCCGGAGCCAAATGGCTAAGTTGTGGAAGCAAGCTTCTGACAACTTGGAAGCCAGCCAAGCAGTAATGAAGGCGTGGTATGACCACAACGCTCACCTGGTGGAGTTGGAGCCTGGCCAGAAGGTGTGGGTGATCGAACAGGGAGAGCTTAGCGCCCTCCAGGATCGTTGGTCAGGACCCTTTGAGGTGTTGGAGAAGAAGGGTAAGGCTACCTACTTGGTGGATCTTAAAACCCCTCGTCAGCCCCTACGGGTGCTGCACGCCAACCGCCTCAAACCCCACCACGAGAGGCCCGAAGTCATCTTGATGATGGTGACTGACGGAGGAGAGGACGTGGAAAGCGAGCCTCTCCCCGATTTATTTGCGTCTCAAGAGAAGCATGGGTCGGTGGAGGGAGTGATTCTCTCCCCCTCCCTAACTCCTGAACAGCAAGAGGACTGCCGCCAGGTCCTGGGACAGTACTCTTCGTTGTTCTCCCTTGTTCCGGGTAGGACTCACCTGTGCGTCCATGATGTGGACACAGGAGACAGCCCACCTGTGAAGTCCAAGATCTACCGGATGTCAGACAAGGTGAAGGCCAGCATTAACAGTGAAGTCACTAAGATGCTGGAGCTAGGAGTGATCGAACCTTCCAGCAGCCCCTGGTCCAGTCCGGTGGTGTTGGTACCAAAAGCCGCACCACCGGGTGCCCAACCGGAACTGAGGTTCTGTGTGGACTACCGGGGACTGAATTCAGTAACCAAAACTGATGCTCATCCGATCCCTAGGGCGGATGAATTGATTGACCGGCTGGGAGCTGCCCAATATCTAAGAACCTTTGACCTTACTTCTGGGTACTGGCAGATCTCTTTGACTGATGGAGCAAGGGAAAGGTCAGCCTTCTCCACGCCCAATGGCCCCTACCAGTTCTGTGTGATGCCCTTTGGGCTCAAGAACGCACCTGCCACGTTTCAGCGCCTGGTAAACCAGATCCTCACCGGAATGGAGAGTTTCTCTGCTGCTTATCTGGATGACATAGCCGTCTTCAGTAACAGCTGGGAGGATCACTTGCGTCACCTGCAAGCTGTTCTCCAGGCCCTGAGACAAGCAGGATTGACGATCAAGGCCAGCAAGTGCCAGATCGGGCAGGGGTCGGTAGTGTACCTTGGACACTTGGTGGGTAGGGGAGCGGTGCAACCCCTCCAGGCGAAGATCGAGGCCATCATGGCCTGGGAACCCCCCAAGACACAGACTGAGGTCCGAGCATTTTTGGGCCTCACCGGATACTACCGCCGCTTCGTGAAGGGGTACGGTACCATTGTGGCCCCCCTCACGGAGCTCACGTCCAAGAAACAACCTCGACGGGTAGTCTGGACGGAGGCTTGTCAGCAGGCCTTCGTCAAGCTGAAGAAAGCCATGTGCGAGGCCCCGGTCTTAAGGGCCCCCGACTTTTCCAAGAAGTTCATTGTCCAGACAGATGCATCAGAACATGGCATTGGGGCAGTGTTAGCGCAACTCAATGAAGAGGGTCTGGATCAACCCGTGGTCTTCCTATCCCGGAGACTACTTCCCAGGGAACAGAAGTGGAGTGCAATAGAGCGTGAAGCCTTTGCAGTGGTATGGGCTCTGAAGAAGCTGCGGCCATACCTGTTTGGCACGCACTTCCTAGTTCAGACCGACCACAGACCCCTTCGTTGGCTGATGCAGATGAAGGGGGAGAATCCCAAGTTGTTGAGGTGGTCTATCTCCCTACAGGGAATGGACTTTCAGGTGGAACATCGGCCTGGAGTGGACCACGCCAATGCAGACGGTCTCTCAAGGTATTTCCGCCTTAGTGATGAGAACTCCCAAGGGGTTGGGTAGCTCTCCCCACTTTCAGCTGGGGGGGACGCGTGTTAGACCTGTCAGCCCTTTGGGTGGTCCCTCCTCATCATTATTTATTTTGTCCCACTTTTGCCTCAAACCCTGTTAGTATTTTTTCCTTTTTGGGAACCACCAGACTTTTTAGTATTGATGCAGATTCAGGGAGCCATTTTATCTACCCCTGGAACTTCTGTCTGAGGGCCTGGAGCACAAAATGGTGGCCACCCATTGTCACCTGTGACATCACTGGAACCTACTAGAACCTTCTGCAACATTCTGGAACCCTGTGACAGTTGGAGGCGGTTTAGAATGTTGGGAAGCTAAGTCAGAGTTGACAGTTGGGGTTGGCAGTTGGCACCTGACTGGTGAAGAGAGAGGAGCAGAAACCTGAAGGAGGAAGGAGTGAGGCAGCAGGGGTGGAAACTTGTGCCTGGAGTGGGGTCCATAAACCCACCCTTGATACTAGTCCCTACTGACTGAGCCCAGCCTGGAGCCCTGTGTGGGAGAAAGCAAGAGAAACCATCTAAGGACCTGGACAGCAGGAACAGGCCTTAAAAGTAAAGAACAGCAAGTTCCTGACCTGGTTACTGGTAACTTCTTGAAGTCCGACGTCGAGAAGCCTGGAGACCTGGAGCCCGAGGTGGAGAAGCGGCGCTGACTGGAAAGCAGACGTCGTACCCGGAGCCGCCAGAGGTCGAGAGAGGGCGCCGACGGAGGTCGTGGGGACACCAGAGGTCGAGGAGGAAGTCACCCGAGGTCGAGTGTGCGGCGTCGACGGGGGAGTGAAGTCCGCCCTCCGGAGTCGCCGGAGACCGAGGTGAAGCGTGCCAGAGGTCGGGAGTGGAAATCGCACTCCGGAGTCGCCGGAACCTGAAGAGAATCGTGCCGGAGGTCGGGATTGGAGGTCGCACTCCGGAGTCGCCGGAACTCGAGGAAAGGAGCACCGGAGGTCGGGAGTGGAGATCTCACTCCGGAGCCGTCGGAAGTCGACATTGAGCCAAGACTGCCTGACGTCATCGAACCGGAGGTCGACATCGAGCCGAGGCCGCCGACATCGAACCGGAGCCGCCCGAAGTCGACATCGAGCCAAGACTGCCCGACGTCATCGAACCGGAGCCGCCCGAAGTCGACATCGAGCCAAGACTGCCCGACGTCATCGAACCGAGGCCGCCGACATCGAACCGGAACCACCTCCCGGCGTCGACAAGAACTGTCATTGAGCCGAGGCCGCCGACATCGAACCGGAACCGCCTCACGGCGTCGACACGACTCCAGCGGCGTCGGAACTTCATAAAAAGGGCAGTAAGTGGAATAGAGGGCGCCTAAGGCCCTGTGAAGCCCTAAGAGACCATCCTAGAGGCTAGAGAGGTGCTGGAACCAGCTTGCTTGTGCCAGGGGTGAGCTGAGACTAATACAGAGGGGTTGTGTAGTGTGGGAGAGCCAGATCTCTAGATTCCCCCTTGATCTACCTCAGTTTAGGCCTCAGCCTTGTCCAAGCCAGGGAGTATACCCCTCAGGCCATCCAAATCTCTACAAGCTGGGATTGGGTCAAATCATCCCATAGTACCTCAGGAATGTGAACTGATTTTCAAGTGTCACTGTTGGCTTTTATTATTTATTGAGAGCACTGTATTTATTGTATTCATCCTATTTATTGCCTCACAGTATTTATTGCCTCACAGTATTTATTGTTTCACAGTATTTATTGTTGCACAGTATTTATTGTCTCGCAGTATTTATTGCCTCATAATATTTAATTGCCTGTTATGTAATGCACTTATATTTATGCCTTGATTATTTATGATCTGCCTTATTTATTGAATCGTTAAGATAGTATTTATTTGACGTACCCTTCAACAGGAAAAGCCTTGTGTACTGTGATTGTATTATTATTTATTTAATCAGCAACTAAGAGAAAAGAAGATAAAGAGATATATTTTCAGTATAATTTTTAAGGTGTAGTGTCGTTTTTGGAACGGATGCACGCATGGTTATTGTGTGGGTATGACGTATGCTTAGCACGGTGCCTGATCCCTGACCACTCGAGCCAAGCTACCACAGTGTATGTCTGGGAGAGCACCACCACCCTTCCGGTGTGGGAGTGGTTTTCTAACACCATGCTACACCTTGATGCCTGTTCATTTGAATCATTAGTATAGAAGACAGACATGGTTCTGTAAAGTGATAAACTGGGGCTGAATTTGCATTAATTCTTTGTTATTCTTAAGAACACCCTTTCTTCAGTAACATTTCTGTGGGGCAGCATAAAGAGATGTTTGGCTACTTTTGAAAGAAGGAAGAACTTTCTCCTCTGAGTGCCAACAACAGTGAAGTCTGCCTCTAGGGAATGCCAAATTACATCCATCCTGTAAGACACATCCTTACCAGTATCACAGTTTATTTTGAAAGCAGGAGGTCCTTTTGTGTTTCTGGATATATCCTCGAAATCTGTGACTTGATATCGTGCAAATTCTTGTTACAAGCAAACTGGTTCATTGTCCATAAACTTGAGGTAGGTCGCAAACCATTCCACTAAGAACAGCACACTACCGAAAACATGTTTTTGCTTCTCAAAAGAGTTGAAGACTATCATATGCTTAATCACTTTGTCATGACCTGGAAAGAGTTTCAAAGCATGTTTTACTCCATTCTTGTGAAAGCTGCTCACTGCTTCGTAGAAAGCTTTCTGACTTCCTAGATCAATATCTTCCTTTACAAGCATGTTTCTCAACTTTCCACACACAATGATGCAAACATACACATATGAATCTGGGATCTGGCATTCTTCTGATGTAAGAGCAGGTAAAGTGGCATCTGGATTCCTCTTGAATGACTGTATGACATCGACGTGAAACACTCTACTGAAAAAGCACAAGAATAAGTTTAATCATGGCACCAAAGAGGAGGTGAATGACTGGGTCTTCCCTTTGCATCAAAGGCTAAAATTAACAAAAGCATGTAACACCACGTGAAAAAATAGACAGGATATCTCAGTCATAGGGTTCTCAAGGCCCTGAACTAGTCTCCTTAGTCTGGCCTTGCTACTTCTGTCATTTTCAGGTGTTGACAGGAAGTAGGCACGCTGAGCGTCAAACTCAAGAATCAGTCTATCCAAACATGTGGACATTCTTAGCCACCTCACAGAAATGAACTTCAGCATCCGGTGGTAATCAGAATCGACAAACTGACAGAAATTAGCATGCATGCTGTTACGTTTTAAAGAAAAGTCAAGCCAGAAGTAGACATCTAAAAGCAATGCTCTAATATCAAATTCTCTACAACTGGAGAGGAATGCAGAAGCAGCATAGGATGCTGCAATGTGTGCCATGTGGCACGGACAAGCCATGTAATAGACATTATGATTCACAGACAGTACTATTGTTTTGATGGAATTTTGCCTTCTAACATTCACTGAAGAACTATCTACATCAAAGCCAACACAATCTTCTCATGGATTGAAATGGAATGCTTTTCCATAACATTGGATACGGCAGTGAATATATCTTCAGTTGTACTTTCCTTGCTTAAACAAATGTCAAGAAATTTGCAGCATACCAAACCCTGCTTCAAATCAAAAATACATGCAGTTATGGGATGTATTTTTTCAGTGCCTTGATCATTGCTTCTATCAACACACAGACTAAAGGTTGAGACCGTCATATCAGTCACTAAGTCAGTCAACAACTCTGGTGCAACTGCTTCATTTCATGCACAGGTTGCTTTTGTTCTGGCACGATCATAATCCTGTGCAATTTTAGAGTCTGGGAAATGTCTGTATAAGGCTGCCCAAACGATTTGCAGCAGTAAAGGGCACATTGTGCTCAACTAAAAATCCTGTGAATTTTATTTTTGCATTTCTGACAAGAGACTCTTCACTGGAATATTTCTCTGTCGGTAGTCTGAGATGGACTTCATTTTAATCCACGTGCCCTGAAAAGCTGTAAGAACTTTACCAGTAATATGGCGTTTCTGATCGCAATCTCCTCGGTGTCCACAACTGACATTCTTCTCACAAATCAAGCAGCGGAAGGCATGTGGATCGGTCTTAGCATGAACAATGATCCCTAGAGTTAAAAAGAATTTCCCAAATAATGACTGTACTCTATGGATTTTAGGAAGATTGGTCATTCAAACACTAGTGCATACAGTATCTGCTGGCAAGAACCTGCTGAGCGCTCCTAATGGAGGCTGATTTAAACCAATGCATTTATTCTATGCTATGACATCTGTTGAGAACTGGACTAGACACTGCATTTATTAACAGACAGCATTGAATTGAGTATACTGGGGCCTGCATCCAACAGACTTAAAATAGATTCCAGTTTATTAAAGTATTTGGAAGCAGCACTCCCACATTTGGCTTAAAAGTAACCAAGAGCGGGTAACTCTGTTCCGCCAGCGGAGTTTACACAGTTTTACCTACTCCACGCTCCGTTGCGAATACGGAGCTTAGGCAAAACTCTGACTCCGTGGTGGAGCGGAGATAGCCGGCCCCTCCAACCTCCAAAATTAATTATTATTTTTTTAAAAAGGCACTTACGTGCTGTGGCTGCGCACACACAAGACGTACAACATAAGGGTTTCCAATAGACAAGGACGGCGAGGACGAGGAAGGAGAGCGGCCATGGCGAGGAGGGGGCAGCAAAGCAAGTAAGTGCCTGTTTTAAAAATTAGTAAGTGCCTTTTTTAAAACATTATCATTAAGTAGAGAGGGGGGAGGGAGCAGAGTTTCACTGAGTTTTTTTCCAACTCCGTGGAACTCCGCGTAGAGGCACTACGCCATTTCCGCCCGGGCTTAATTAAAAGTGAACTGCAAACAGGGAGAATCCAAAATGCCCACAAACACACAATATGGTCAGGGTTTGGGGTCCTTATTGAAATGATTGTCTCCTGAATCCCCAAAGTACATAGCAAAAACTATGCCACATCTCTGCTTATAAAGTGTGGGAAACAAACATCTATAAAAACTGTTTGCATTCTGAAATCATTTCTAAAACATAGCACTCAATTCAAAACTGATGGCATAAAATCTAGGTTATAAGTTTATACTATTGTCAACACACTTTAAAGCACATAACCTGATTGAACTACCTTTATATAGCTCTGCCTGAATCCACGACAGGCCGAATTTATTCAATAGTACTGAGCCCCCGGATTTCTTCTTGCTTGGGTTCCTTTGGCTAGGACCAGCCTTTCTCTTTTTGGAAATCATAGCTGAAGTACAGGGCTCAATGTCATTAGTATCAGACAATATTCTGCCAAAACAGGGAAGGTAAATAAACTAAAATATGCCAAATATTCTGCATGCATTTACAAAAGGGATAAAGCATGCTGAAGTCAATATACAATTCACCAGGTACTGCCTCATAACTGTTAGGGCCTAGTACTTATTCTTGTCAGTCTGTCTTAAGTGTGCCTAATGTCCCTATAATTTTTTTTTATTCAGAAAACAGTTTTTATTGCTTATTAAAAATAATCCTAATTTCTTTAAAGTCAGACTTATTTGCATTTTACACTACTGAACGGTTTTACCCTATCACAAATATAATTGTGCCCAGTTGCCAATATCAATCAATCTGTATCCGTGGTACACCACCATACCCCAAAATTAAAACGTTTAGGACTCACAGCGCATCTGGGAACTTGGTGAGTCTGCTCCGCTATGCAGTTTGCAATGACTGGCCCTGTTCCGTGTAGTCTTGAAATGCTTGAGTGGTCTACCTGCACTGCAAGGCGGAGGCTGATGATCCAAAAGAAACAAGAATTTGTAAAGCAATCGGTCTCGCCTGTGGGACCTTATATGTATTTAGCTATGCAGCACATTAGCCTGGGTGCTGTAACATCTACTGTTCTTTAACATGGAGGGAAATTAAGCACCAAACTGCGTGACACGCCAGGTATGGGAACACATGGAGAGAAATATTGCCTTTCAGCAGGGAAATGGTATAGTCCAAAGCTCTGTTTTTAACATAAAATCAGGGCCTTTGGTGGTCGTATCACTGAAAATAAAAGATTTGAAAAAAGTATTATTGTCTACGGGTGCTCGTGTAAGAGAATTTCTATGGACTGGACTCTAGAGAATGCTAAAGTGATTCTGCTATTTTACTGACCTCTGCTGGTAGTTTTCTATCAAGAAAGTTAAATAGAGGCAGTTGCCAGAAAAAAAAAAGAAATTCTCTCAGCAGAAAGCAATTCTGGTATTTTACTGACCTCTGCTGGTCATTTTCTATCAAAACAGTTAAATAGAGGCAGTTGAACAGAAAAAAAGTCCCTAAGCGGAAGCAGACAAGTCCTAGGGCTGATCTCCAGAGCCCACAAAGTACATACACATATAAGTATATAATGAGTATATACTAAAGTATATACAAGAGGTCTCGAATGTTCGACCTAACAAGCATTTACAATGCAATGGTCTCGGCATTGTTAAAGTTAGAGCTATTGGCATTGCTCATGACATTATTTTTGTTTATGTCTTTGTTTTTAAAAAAATTAAAGAAACGGCATTGTTATTTACAATGTCAATAGCTTAATCACTCTCAAATGCGAGACCTATTGCGTTTGCACCCACACACAGAGCCACACACACAAAGCCACCCACACACACAGAGTCACTCACACAGAGCCACTCACATAGAGCAACCCACACACAAATAGAGCCACCCACAGGGCCACCTACACACACACACACGCAGTAGCCCCACTGACCTATTTACATTATGTACACTTAATACAATACAATTAGTAGTTGATGTTAGGGCCGTTCCGGTGCGCAGTCACGGAGGTGAGAGAGAGGGAGTACAGCCACCGCTCTGTACCTTTGCAGACTCCTGTCTGCCGAGGATAAAAAAGTCTACTTATTCCCGGGGCCTCCTGAGCAAGTCACACCTGCCTGCAAGTGCCTACGGTCTTGGGAGGAATCTTACCCTGAATGCAAATATGTTATAATGCACACTTCGCCGAGGTATTTCACTGCGGGTGTTAAACAGAAGGGTAAACAAAACTCTCATGCGGGAGCGCAGAACGTCTTCACACAACTGCTGTGTCCTTCACATGTTACAGAACGGGCATGCGCTAAATGATTTAGAGCCCCTAAGCAAGTCAGCGTGATTGGTGCATTCTAGACTAATAACACCACTCGAAAACACGCCTAGAAGATAAGCTTCACGGCGCGATGTTAGTAAGTAGCTCCAGACACTGCACAATGGGAATCGTGGAAGTGCCCATCGGCGGTGAGTGCTCTGCAGTTCTCCAGCGGCGCTTTAAAACTTTGCTCACTCCACGCCTGTGTGACACAGTCATAACAGCGCGACCACCCTCTTACCTCCCACAACATTGGCATCTCACGCTTACCTCTTTACACGTGTCCGGACGGCGTCCACTTCCATTCCTTTAAACCCATACACATACGTCTGGAAATTGAAGTAAAATAAAAGCAGCGCGTGCCCCGTGCACTTCCGGCACTTCGTGCCCCCTCGGACTGGTTCAGCAGACCCCTAGGTGCAGCCGCGGCCTCCCTGCTCGGCCCTCCCCCTGCTGACACCAGCTGACATCACGGGCTGCACCCCTGCCCCTCCCCGCCCTCTTCAGGAGATAAGGCTCCTGGCACAGCAGGGCTCTTGCTCGGGATGTGTCACGAATTAAAGGGTGAGCTCGCGTGTGCTCCGAGCTCGCCTGAAGTGAAGCCACTTTCACGTCACTGAAGTGAGCTCTCGGCTGCTGGCAGCTCAGTCTCTGCTCCACCCTGCTAAGACATCTCAACAAATGAGGAGAAACCGGTTACACGGGAAGTGTAACCGTACACCGTTCGTGCCTCACCTTCAGCACACTGCACTGCGAGGGCGAGCAAGGCCTCTGTGCAGCGCCAATCCATAATTTACAAGTCACAGAGGAGTTAGCCTACAATGTTGGCATTGACACGTGCGCTGACAGGCAGTCTGTCACTTGACACGGTCACTTCAGAGATCCCCGTACTGGGGCAGGCAACGCCGGCAGTCAAGCGCGCCCACTAATAGGAGCTAGCATGGGGACACGTAAGGACGAAAATGCGTGCCGGGGTGCCGCGACACCTCAACAAGGGAAGCCCCACTTTACAGCCATAACAATTAGTATTTGACTTTGCACTGGTACATACATTACATATTTCAAGTCACTCAAAACGACTAGATACTACTCCGTTTACCAATATGGATAAACTACCCACTTTTGGATTCACAGACGAAGATTTTGCATCCCTAGTGGGGCAATCTACGTCTAATATGACCACTGCCACTACTTCATCTTGGCAAAGCAATACAGACACCCAAAAACTTTTAGCACTTATGAAAAAGACCAAAAGAATAGAACTCCATGGACGATTCATGTTGGAGTATTTGAAATCAGGGGTTATACCTCAAGGCCTTAGAGTGCGTAACATTCCAGGCCTGTTTGTACAGATACGCAAATTTCTTGAACGATGGTCTCTTATTTCTAACAGATGCTCAC
This sequence comes from Triturus cristatus, assembly GCF_964204655.1. Taxonomy (NCBI): domain Eukaryota; kingdom Metazoa; phylum Chordata; class Amphibia; order Caudata; family Salamandridae; genus Triturus; species Triturus cristatus. The sequence goes on from NC_140581.1 coordinate 1,138,278,222, forward strand.
GCGACTATATGATCTTAATCATTGAAACAGCTAAGGAATTAGTTCAAACACTCCTTACAGAAATTGCTGAACTGGAATCTAAACTTAAAGATAGTTACGCAGTAGAAGAAGCTAAGATCAAACTAACTGAAGTGGAAAAGGAAATGAATTCATATAATGATTATTTGCTCAAAAGAAAGACAGATAAACTCAATAGAGATATCAAATTCTTTAGTCAAGAAAAAGTATACCCCTATTTAGCGGAGCATTATTATCAACCAGAACCAAGTGGGGAAGCCTTTGATTCACATACCACCAATTGGTCCCACAAGAAAGTTGTTACTTTCTCGGACACCACTGATTCAGATAATGAGGCACCCAATCAACATCAATCAACGGGCCCCAATAGAGCTCAAAACATCAGAGAAACATACACCCCGCCTTTTTTATCCAGGCGCAGGAATTCTCAACCACGTTGGAGAACGTGATACCAACCCAGGTACAGGGGGAATTTTCAACAACCACAGAACCAACAATATCCCCCGCCACCGAACCAACAATACCCCCCGCCCCAGAATTACCAACAAGCTCCCACTACTTATACCAACCAGAACCAATATTTGGTGACCAGAAATGCACAGTATTGGCGCGACTAAAAGAAATCCCTATTTTCAATCTAAGCAGTCATCCCTTAGATCATACAACGGAAACACTTCTTTCTAAAGGTCTTTCTTTTGTTCCACATCATAACATCAATCAATTCGAGCTATTCAAAGACATGATGGTCTTCTTTCGTAAAATAAGACTTCAGAATTTCTTTGAAAATAATCAAGAAGACCCTTCAGTAGTAAACAAATCAGGCTTCTTCCTTTCTCCCATCTCTAGAACAGGTGGCACCTGAAATTTCAGTATTTGAACATGTAGTGTTTAACAAACTTTCTGCGGTTACCAAATACATTCTACCTCCACAATATAACATCACTTATGAAGAACATCTAGCGTTGGAATCATTAAAACTCAATAAACACCTCATCATTAAGAGTTGTGATAAAGGCGGAGGGATAGTCATTCTAGATAAATCCCAATACATCCAGAAAATGGATGAAATGCTGAATGACCAACGTCATTATTCTACGATTACCAAAGACCCCACTAAAAGGGTACAAAACACCATACTCCAACTTACCACACAAGCTCTTGAACTAGAACAGATTTGTCAAAAAGAATGGGAATTTCTTAACATCATAGAACCCAAAATGGCGGCCATTTATGGCATCCCTAAAATACATAAGGATAGCACGAATCCACCGTACAGACCAATAGTAACCACCATAGGATCTGTTACAGAACCACTATCCAAATATGTAGATACTATTCTAAGACCATTTGTATCACAGATTCCATCCTATATACGGGATACCAGTGATATTATTACTAAAATTGAAAATCTACCATTCAATGAAAATACCCAACTCATGGTCACCATGGATATTACAGCTCTATACTCCAATATCCCACAATCTGGAGCTTTAGAAGCAGTAGCCTGGTTCATGGAGACGTTCAACATCGATTGCCCAAGACCATTCATCTTGGATTGCCTAAAGTTGATACTCACTGAGAATACCTTTGAATTCAATGGCTCCCTATATAAACAAACAAAGGGAGTCAGTATGGGAGCATCATGTGCTCCCACAGTGGCTAATATTTATATGGCCTTATATGAATCACGATTCATATATAATGAAATTGCTCCCTTCAGTGAATCAATAACATCCTGGTCCAGGTATATAGACGATGTCTTTTTCATCTGGACAGCAGACCCTGAGGACCTATCACAATTTGTTTCCTGGCTGAATTTGTGTGATGACAACATCTTCTTTACAGCTAATTTCAACAATGTCAAAGTGGAATTTCTAGACATACAAATCCAAAACAATAGAGACCATCTTGAGGTAGATCTATACGTGAAACCTACAGCACGTGACACACTTCTTCACTTTGACAGTTTCCACCCCCTCACACAAAAAACGAGCATACCTTTCAGTCAGTTCCTGCGCCTCCGCCGAAACTGTACGAATTTGCGAGATTTTGATTTGAGATTCGAGGTAATGAAGCAGAAATTTCTAACTAGAGGCTACCCCAAACGCCTCATACGAGATTCGTACAAGAGAGCAAGATTTTTTGACAGGCAACATCTGTTAACACCTCGTCAAAAAACCTCTAATTCTAGATTGGTCTTCATATCAAGACATTCGACTATGAATGCGAAAGTGCGCCATGTTATCAATTTAAATTGGCATATTCTTAATGCCACTAAACCCAAAAATCAAGCCTTACCAAAACCCCTATATGCATATAGGAAAAATAAAAATCTTAAAGATCTGGTAGTAAGATCGAGCTTACCAAATAAATCTGCAGCCATCCAAACCCAGTTATGTAGTACTGGGCTCACTAAATTGACAGGCAATTTTAAATGCATGTCTTGCACAGCATGTGACTTTGCGATAGAAACGAAACAATTCACCTTTAACAACAGAAACATACCACTCACGAGTTTCACTAATTGTAAGACCACCAACGTTGTGTACTTACTACTATGTCCTTGTAATCAAGGCTATGTTGGAGAGACAGCTCGTATGCTGTCTACCAGACTGACAGAACATAGGTCAGCAATACGCACTCAGAAGACTCAAGCCCCTTTAGTTCGCCACTACATGGAAGCGAACCATACGCCAGACCAAATACGTTGGCTCATTTTAGAGAAACTCAGAAACAATTCCACCACCATGGGCACCAGTATACGTAAAAAAAGAGAAGTATTTTGGATTTTCCATCTCAATACATACCTGAAAGGTATGAACAGTGAAATACCTTGGGAACAAGTGATTAAACATAATAGTAATTAAGCTGTAGATCATAATTTGTTTTTTTGTAACTTCAGTATACGCATTTCTTTTTACTCCAATTGCGTAACTTTTCCCCTAACCATGTAGGCTGTCTTTAATGCACAGTACTTTGCATTGTTATATATCACAATAAATATTAGTTTCATTTCCAAATTTCATTCATACATACTTCTTGGCAATATCTAATATGCCTCTTGTTATCGTTTATTCTTCCCTTCTAAGATGGCCACTACATTTACCATTACGTAATACCCGTGTGAGCGGTTGTCCTTTTTCCATTTCTGTAGCATAGCACAATTACCCAATCACAGGACACAAGTATTAAATACGGGTCCTTAGGCCTACTATCTCTACTTTTCCGACCGTACTATACATATCTTTCTTTTTTCCAGACATAATATAGTCATATACATCTAAGGGAACCTAGAATCGCTGTGAAGCACGTTTAAGGCACGCAAGCCCGCTTCCCTTACTTCACATATCATTTGTGAGTCTTCATTGCTTTCTTGCAAATTGACCCCGTTTTAGTCTATTGTCATATCTTTCATTTTCTCTTTCTTTTGACTGCTCCTTAGTCTTATCTTTATACATTATAATTAATTGGGGATTCGACCAATAGTCACATTTGGTGATGGTTTTATATAAGGTGTAAAGCATTTTTTAGCTCACATTAAAGAGATGTCCAATAATGTATAGTTGACTAGTGATTTTAAATGTTAATTCTTAGAAAATGCTACAAAAAGATGTGAACCGTTGACATTTGATAGCAATTTTTCGTCTGTTTGTTTTTAACTTTATTATTCAGCACACTCTTGACAGTTGTTTATATTTCACCTAGGCACTGGTGAACATATTGTATGGCCCCCTGATGAAGGCACATGCCGAAACGCGCATAGGATTGTGGATACATCCTAAGGCCATAGTAACACTGAATCTCTTGCTCAGCAGTCCACAAATATTGCTATGTTGAATGTGTAATTTGTATACTGATGTTTACATTGTGGAGACTTCCCATGTTATTTGTGTCTTATAATTTACACATATATAATCAATTAAACAATTGCGATCAATCCTTATATGGATAGTAAATCTAAATATGAATTCTATATATATATATTTTGTTATAAAATCATAAAAAAAAGTGTTTAATAAAAAGAATTCAGGTTCTAAATAATTCTGGGTTCAAGAGTCCTGCTGATTATGTCTTTGAATCTGTTTCCTAAATCTATGTTTTTTCGCATTCTGTTCTTCTTTACCCTGATTTAGGAAAAATAATTAGGGGTATCCCTCTGTTCTTTACATACAAGCCCCACTTTACAGCCATAACAATTAGTATTTGATGTTAGGGCCCTTCCAGTGCGCAGTCACGGAGGTGAGAGTGAGAGAGAGAGAGGTGAGAGAGAGGGAGTACAGCCACCGCTCTGTACCTTTGCAGACTCCTGTCTGCCGAGGATAAAAAAAAAGCTCCGTTCCCAGTCCCGCCGCGCATGAAATGGCCGAACCTTCTGATGTAAAAAAATAAAAAACAAACACGCCCACCACGTGTGAAAGGGGCAGGGAGTACAAAAAAAAGAAATAATTGAAAAAACACGCCCCCGAATCCAAAAAGGACGGGGCTTGTTTGGAGAGACAAACCTCTTCCCCAATGGCTGACCAGTATTTCAGAGGCCAGCCAATGGAGAAGAGGAGAGAAGAGAGGCGCGTTCTAGCCCCTCTTCTCCAAGTCATTAAATCTCGCGAGCGAGACTGCGCAAGCGCAGCCTTCGCTAGCCGAGACCTAAAAAGCACACATATGCACATTTGGGTTTACTTATACTGAAAGGATTACGGTTTTAAACCTAATTGTAGCATGTATGACTATGCTCAACTCAGCATAAGTAAGAATGCACTCCATCAATGCAAATTAACATTTTAATGTGATGTCAGCAATGGAATTCAAGCAGGAGATTATAGGAGACATGCAAGACATAAAAAAAGCACTGGGAATAGAAAAGATGAAATACTGAGTTATATTGATAATCCTGTGCATGGTCCTCAACCACGGTTTCTACACTTCTCAGCTCCCATTGTGCCATGGCTGGGCAGTATTACTCAAAGGCAAATAGAGAAAGAGATTAGTTCGTTTGCTACACTGAGGGAAAGAAATCAACGATATAGGAATTTAGCAAGCCAGTCTGCTCTTGACTTTTGCAGACAATATGCTTAAAAAGTCCCTGCAGGATTTTGTGTGTTATTAAATTACTGAGCATTGCAAAGGCAGGTTCATCATCATGTGTGATGCCTTCGTTTAGTACAGCTTCTGTTTAGCCAACAGTACATTGCATTCTGGGACTTGTAGTTTTCTATAACTTCTTCACCGCGGCGCAAATTACGCCACGGGAGTTCTGAAGTGTGGGCGGGGCTGCGTCAGCCAACGGACGTGCGCAGCACTACCGAGGTAGTGCTCACAATGGCCGGTGGCTGACGCGCGCAGCGAAGGGGTTAACATATACAAACAAGTAATATTAAACATTAAGGAAACGCAACTGAGGTCTGGGGTGGCCGGCAGTACTCAAGCTTTGGAAACACCTCTATTACCACACAGAGCATCATTGTTACTGATGCAGACACTATTGACTCACAAGTTAACATTTTTAGAAACATTCTAATGTAATTTTATCCATCAAACACATGCCTAAAATATTTATTGTTTTAGCTCAAAAACAGAGCCTGGAGATCCTTAACAAGGAGGATTTGTAGGTTGCAGTTCATCAGTAGCTTGCAATAGTAACCATAGCTTTAGGACACAGTCACTGGGCAACAATGGCGATTTAGTTTGACTTGCTTGCAAGTCAAATAACCTGTAGATAGAGACTGTACCAATGACAAATGTTGTAGATGACACCTCGTTGTGTCACTTGCTGTAGTACGTTAAACACAGCCTAGGCTAGAGTAGCAACAACATATGCACAGTGCTCATAATGTCACCTGATAAGACTGCAGCTCGTTACCACAAGTTGACCACAATATTGTCAACTGTGCACTGGCGTAACTTGAAGTTCATGTTATCAGATCAGCTGCCTGGAATAGGGAGCTAATACCATGGCTGGGTTGTGGAACACACCAAGGGGTTGGCTAATAGGATGTTCAAGAAGGTAGTAAAAATAATAAGAACGCCTGTAAAACTCACAATATCCCCTTTTAAATTTAAAACATAAACACAAGAAGTCACTTCAAAAGTAGTTTAGAGAACTCCAAACTATAAATAATTATTTTAAAAAAAGAATTATTCATATTTATTTAACATTTCACTCAAGGAAAAGCTCCTGCCCGTCTAGAATCTCAAAATATTAGCAAATGGCCAGCAGTGTGCTTGCTTGACAAATGTGCCATCCTAAATGTCGAAACTGTCTTTGATGGGGCCACTAGAACCTTCTTGGTTATGACACATATTTATTCCTTTTGGGTGCGTCACCAGCCGAGTTCTGGTGTGCCTCCTGTTAATGGACACATTAAAAAGGTTTGCAATAGTTACAGTCTGATTGTGTATTGCTACAAATATACATTTTGAAAGCACTTGTTTTAAAATAAACACAGTCTCTGATCATACTTTGCGTAATACATTTTTAAAATGATGAATTACATATTCACAGTGCCTTGCTTGCTGCTACCCTGTACCACTATGAATTAAAATACTTACGTCACTTTTCCCCTTGAGCTAACCAGCGTTCAGTTCTTTTTCAGTTCTTTTCAGAGTTCAGTTCTTCTTCTCTCTATTTACACACACACAGACATCTGCCGTGATTGGATTAAATAGTAAGATTGAAAGTAGTGCAGTGAGGAATCAATCCACTATCTTCTTCAGGAATTAGTAGGTGCTGACATCATCACAAGTCCTATTTTCTCTTTTTAAATAGTGTAGGACATTGGTTAAGGGGGGTGTAACCCTACTCAAGCAAAAACCACAATTCCTGTCAGTGGGAAGTCACAAGCAAACAAAAATTCACCTGTGCTTAACTCTCCTGTAGCTTGGCACAACACAGCCATCCTTAGCTTAGAGGCAAAGTGTCAAGTATATGTACAACACTTAAAACAGTAATAAAGTAAAAACACAACACAAGAAAAGTCCCACACCAATTTCTAAACAGAGAGCAAAATGTAGTAAATCATTTGTGACCAAAATGACAATAATCCAATCAGGAGAACCGAAGATATGGAATCTTACAGATTTAAGTAAAATAGTGCCTAAAAGCACAAAGCACCAACTGTGTTTATCAGGTTGAGCCAGATACAGACAAAGTCACATGTTTAGGCCGACCGTGATGGAGCATGGGCTGTATGCAGGGACCACATCATGCCCGCTGAACAAAGTGCCTTAAATCTGGGTTGTGGAGCATTGTGAGATCCCATGTAGAGGCTGCGTTGTGCAGCGTTGGTTCTGAGGAGATGTGGGGCTGTGATAGAGGGCCGGGAATTGGAATGCTGGGCACACAGCAGAAGTTCAGTGGAGCTGCGGGGCTGCGATGTGAGGTCTGGCGTTGGTGTGCGTCATGCAGCGGAAATTCCTGTGGGCTGCAATGTGACGTCCTGCATTGAGGTGCACTAAGATGTATTGCGCAGAGGCGGTTCTGATGGGCTGTGAGGCCATGCGTTGTATCGCGTTGGGTCTGCTAGTAGCACAGCTGGGCTGGCAACGCACTTTCAGGGCAACTTCCAAGGGTCCAGGACATGGGTGGCACCAATTGGGGGGCAAGACTCACAGCAGGCTGAGCCCAGGTGCTGGGTGCAAGTTGGTTGTACAAGGTAGACGAGCAATCGAGTAAGGCAGTTTTTAACTGTTTTTAAACCTTCCTCTCTGTTAATATAGCTGAACTGCGAACTTTGGTTCTCTGAACTAGTTTTAAATACTGCTCTTGCACTTGCACTTTGTTTTCCCTACCTGGCACTCCTCTCAACCGGCAGCAACATACCCCTCTGCTCCCTGGTCCACCACAGGTTGTCCTGATTGCATTGAGGGAGTAGGCGGCATCGAAACACCTCACTTCCAGGCAGGAGGCGGGGAGGGTCATACGGTCAATAGTCTAGGTGCTGGACCTATTTAAACATATGCCGTCCATGATGCGCAGCGGACGCGCCACTGGCGCGCCAAAGGCACACCAAAGACAAGAACATCTGAGGCCGTCCACGCCCGGCCGGGGCCATAACCCCTGTCCGGTCCCCATCAACTGTAAGCTTCGACTCCCCGAACTCCTCCATTGCCTAAGGGGAGTGGTAAATGGTAATTGTCTACACTCTATGCCTCCATCTAAGGACAATATCAGCTGCTTCCACTGTTATTTCAAATTCTGTCCATCTCTCAACGCCTAGACACCCGCTAAGAACCAAGCTCCTTTAAGGATGCTGCTTTTTAAATTGTAGATCTTTTCCCAAACATGCCACTGAAATCTCTATTTTATTATCGGAGGAATGCCCCGATGCTCTGTTTCTGACGAAAACCTGGCTCAACAAGGAGTCCGATCACAGCTGACCCTCTACCGGACTGCGAGAATCCTTCCTTTTCTATATACTTCTCGCCTACCCTCACGATCTAAGGCCTAATAATATATCGTCCACCCGGAGCCTATGGACAATTTCTCAAAGTTCTTCCCGAAACCATTGCTAACCTAGCAGGTTCCCCTTCCAACTTTACTATATTAGGTGATCTTAACCTACATTTAGACGAACCCATGGACTCTATTGCTTCTGAGTTAGTTAGGAATCTCTCAGTACTCCAGTTCAAACAAAGAGTCTCTGGAGCCACCCACGTCAAGGGCATCTACTGGATCCCATTCTCATGACTAGTAAGGAACTTTCAGTGGGGGTCCCCACCCATCGGCCATGGTCAGACCACTTTCTGATCCCTCTGTCATGGGACATCACAGGTCCATTCTCCTCATTTAGTTTAGTTGGCAGTCAGGAACGAGCCTGGTCTAAGCTTCCCCAAGAACAATGGGTCTCAGTTCTTGAAGCCACTAGGCCCCTTGGTGATCTGAACCTCATCTCGGCCAATGATAAATTTAACAATTGGATCGAGTCCTCTCTAGACTATGTTCTTCCCAAAAAATCTACATATAAAAAAGTCAGGCCCAAGATCTCTCCATGGTACTCCCCTAAGCTCAGTGAACTTAAACAAATCTGCAAAAGATTAGAGAGAAAATGGAGAAGGGACTATGTGGAATTTTAAAGGACGAGGCCCTCTAATGCCCCGCGGGTACTTATGGCCACCTGCTATGCCTTCCAAAATGAAGAGTCGATCAGACAGTAGAGAATGAAAACTCACGTTATTTATTATATGTTCTCTGCAGAGGAGCCCTGTCAGACCTTCCCCCTGAGATGGATGCTGAGGGACTGGCTCCCCAACATCCGCTTATAGATGATAAACCCTTCAGGAGACTTTGGCCACACCTTTAATGGAAAAGTACCGGCCTGAGCCGGACACGAACAAAGGAGGCACACAGGGATGGGATAACATCTGCCAGATGGGCACACTATCATCAGCCCAAAGCCACTGTGCAGAGTCTCATCGTCTCTTAACGTGGGAGCAGAGTTACATGTATACAATGGAATGCAGAGCAGAATAATTATACTGTTAGCAAGTCGAGTTGCAGCCTTGAACATGATCAGAAAATATAACGAAATGCAATGTTCTGCTGAGGCAAACGATTCTGAACTCTAAGGCCTAACATAAGCACAACACAGGCATTCTTATAAGAATGACAAAATACAAAATGGAGTCACACTGACTAATGAGGCCTGCATACTACAAGGGATACCTGACGGGCTACTGGATGCAAGCATCAATACACGTAATTTAGCCATACCCTGCTAATCTAAAACAGCACGGCAAAGGCATCATAGGAAAGGGAATTTTAAATCTAACAGACCCTCCTTTTAGCAGTGTTGGCTAAAACCTTTATTGCTAGCCGGCAGGGTCTTTACAATTCTAAGGGGAGGAGATGGGACATAATAAATGCATTTGAACATGGTAAAATAAAGCAAAAGTGAGCAGCTATCATAATGTCATTCAAAATCGAAGAGAGCATCATCAATAAGCATAATTGACTGAATTTCTTGCATCATCATTTTGGAGACTCATTTATCATGTCCTGGAAAACTTGGGGTAGGCCTAGACACACAATAAGAACATCATACTGGGAGACAATGGATGCAGAGGCAACAAGTAAAAATGATACCTGTAATACCCATCAGGACCAGGAGAATCTTCCAACCCCATGACGTTAGTAGACCCCAGAGCCACCCTGTGAGGGACCGAGAACCATTATCTACAAGAGATCTCTGAAGCGAGCTTTTGTAATTTCTGAATTGCTAAATTGACAGTCGGGGCAGTGTCTGGTATGTAAACGCAGCAGCTGCTCCCGATGACACGACATGCTCCACCCCTATCAGCTAAGATAACATCTAGAACCATCCTATTTTGAAGCGAGACAAGTCTCTTAGCCCGAAGCGCAACTGTGATATTCGTGAGTATATCTGCTGTGGTGTTAATGACCCCCCTCTACTACTCTTGCCAAATACCTAATATTACAGCTATTGAATATTGGACTATAGAACGGTGTCAGACCCTTCATTATATCAATGAACTGCTGCAGAGAGGTGTCTGTCTGATCGATATCATCTGGATCGACAACTCTCTTGACTCGGGAAATTGTGGCATGCCTGCGTTGTAGTCGGTGTGTCTTGTGATAATCGGAAGGGGCCATATATACTAGGGGAAGGAGGTAAGAGAGGTAGCATCACCCTGACCACCCCTCAGGCAACCACACATAACCACGGTCCCCACAAATGAAATAAATATTAGGGGGGTGGGATCAATGGCGGGCTCTTAGGCATCATCAGTATAGAGATCGTGTTGCAGGTACTGTTCCCTACTTCTACAGTCCCTATTCCTTGGATGCAGAAGGAAGACAGTACATTTACAACCGCCAAGGGCATGAGCTTATCATTAGAGACATTATGTGTTTGAAAAGATTGATAATATTCGGTCACATTGCACTGCGAGAATCTGTCCCCATCCTCTTCCGTTTTATTTATTTTTCTTCCCCTATTAACTGCTCTAAGGCAAGAAGTCAGGAATATCTGATAAAAACGCCCATCTCCAGAGGAAGTACCATATGGTAATCTATGTTGAGGGTACACTTTCATTGTCATTGATGAACGGGGTCTAGTGCCCTTGTGTTCCAAGGAGTCTGGTTGAGAGAACGGGCGGACCAAACTAAGTAGTGTAAACCAACCCTGTTGCTAGGTAGGTTGCCCCCCTAACCATCGCTCGGTCCTCCCCGTGATTGCTGCTGTACTGTGCTGATTTGCTGTTGGGCTCCGTGCTTCGCCCACCCAGCCCGTCCCTCATCCCCTTCTTGCCTTCTGTGCCCAGCGCTCGGCTCTCCCAGTCCGCATTTTGGCTGAACCTGTTACTGTATCTTGTATTTTTGTCACTGCATTCTTTGTACTTGTGCCTCTTCCTTCCGTGTATAATTCCTCCCTTGTATCTGCATTTTCTGCTTATTCTGTGCCTTCCGTAGTTATTTTCCCGCGCCCCCCTTTTGCCTTCTGTGCCCTCCCGCCTCGCCCTCCGCTTCCCGCCGCTGCTCCCTGCGGCCCCGCCCCCCCGCCACTCCCATTCGCCACCCCGCTCCCGCCTCCCAGCTGCCCCTCCCTCCCTCAGCCCCTCATAATGTAGGCCGCGCAGCGGCCGTGCGCAGCGGGCGCGCCGCTGGCGCGCCGAAGGCACGCCTAAGGCAAGTTCATCTGCGCCCGTCCGCACATGGACCGCGCCCAGCGCAAGGACCCCTGGCCCCCGACGATGCCAGCCCATACGACGGACATACGATGCCGCCACCCTCCACGCACTCAAACCTGGCCGGAACCCCGCCCGCTACCAAGCCACCCCGAAACGCACCCACGGACCCTTCACCTGCCAAGCCTGCAAGTTCACCTGCCTCCGGACCTGCGCCACACCTGAAAGGCCAGGCACCAGCAACAACCACCTCAAGTGCATCCTACTCAACACCCGCTCCGTCCACAGACACGCCGTCGAACTCTGGAACCTGCTCGACACAACATCTCCAGACGTCGCCTTCCTCACGGAAACCTGGAGGAACGCCTCCTCAGCCCCCGACATCGCCATAGCCATCTCGGACGGATACAAGATCACCCGGAGGGATCGCTTCAACCAGACTGGAGGAGGTATCGCCATCATCCACAGGAACACCATCCGCATCACGACCAACTCCGACGACACCCTCACCGCCGCCGAGCACCTTCACTTCCAGATACACACCGACCACCCTCAAAGGCACTCTCATCTACAGACCCCCGGGTCCATGCACACAATTCAGTGAAGCCATCGCAGACTTCATCAGCCCGCACGCCCTCACCTCCTCTGAATACATCCTCCTAGGGGACCTCAACTTCCACTTGGAGAACAACAATGACAGCAACACCGCCACCCTGCTGGACAATCTCGCCAACCTCGGACTCAAGCAACTGGTAAACACCCCCACCCACTACGCCGGCCACACGCTTGACCCCGTCTTCTCCTCCAGCAAGCACATCTCCTTCAGCCACTCCACCGGACTTCATTGGACTGATCACAGCTGCCTCCACTTCAACTTCAGGAGAACCACGACCCACCACCACCCGAAACAGGCTCCCCGCAGGAACTGGAACAAGATCACCGCCGACCAGCTCACCACCTCCCTCAGCCAGAACCCTCCCGCCAACGCAACGGACCCCAATGAAGCAGCCAGCAACTTCACACAGTGGCTCACCAACTGTGCCGACGACCTCGCACCTCTAAAGAACCCACCCAGCAGACCCGGCAGCAAGAAAGCCTCGTGGTTCACCAACGAACTCAAAACATCCAAGAAAAACTGCCGCACCCTCGAAAAAGCCTGGCGCCACGACCAGACCACAGAAAACATGACAGCCCTCAAGAATGCCACCCGCATACACCACCAGCTGATCCGCACCACCAAAAGAACAACATTCAAAGAACGACTGGACAACAACACCCACAACAGCAAGGAACTCTTCAGCATCATCAAAGAGCTCTCCAACCCAAGCGCCGGAAACAATGACATCACACCCTCGCATGACCTCTGCGACTCACTCGCCTCATTCTTCCACCGAAAGGTCGCTGTCATACACAGACCACGCACCCAACCACCGAACCAACGCCCCCCACCACCACCCTCTGCAATTAGACCCCGGTCAGCACCGAAGACACCACTCGCACGATGAACACCATCCACTCCGGATCCCCTACCGACCCCTGCCCCCACCACGTCTTCAACAAGGCCGACTCCATCATCGCACCCCAACTCCGGGACATCATCAACATCTCCTACACCACTGCCACCTTCCCGGAGAGCTGGAAGCATGCCGAGCTCAGCGCCCTCCTGAAGAAACCGACAGCGGACCCCACCGACCTCAAGAACTTTCACCCCATCTCGCTCCTCCCTTTTCCTGCCAAAGTCATCGAGAAGACCGTCAACAAACAGCTCGCCGCCTTCCTCGAGACGAACGAATCCCTTGACCCCTCACAGTCCAGTTTCCGAGCCAACCACAGCACCGAGACCACCCTCATCGTAGTCACCGACGACATCAGATCCCTGTTCGACAACGGGGAAACAGCTGCCCTCATCCTCCTGGACCTCTCTGCAGCATTCGACACAGTTTGCCACCGCACACACTAATACAGCGCCTCAGCAACACCGGAATCCAAGAGAAGGCACTGGAGTGGATCATCTCGCTCCTCGCGGAAGAACACAGAGAGTCCGCCTCCCCCCGTTCCGATCCGCAGCCACCGAAGTCATCTGCGGCATACTTCAAGGATCCGCGCTCAGCCCCACCCTCTTCAACATCTACATGAGCCCCCTCGCGGCCATCGCACGCCAACACAACCTTAACATCATTTCCTATGCCGACGACACCCAGCTGATCCTCTCCCTCACCAACGACCCCGCCACCGCCAGAGCCAGCCTACACGAAGGAATGAAAGACGTCGCAGAGTGGATGAAGAACAGCCGTCTGAAACTGAACTCAGACAAGACGGAAGTCCTCATCCTGGGATCATCCCCCTCCGCCTGGGACGACTCCTGGTGGCCCCCGGCCCTGGGCACCACCACCAAGACAACGGACCACGCACGTAACCTGGACTTCATCCTGGACTCCTCTCTCTCGATGACCAAACAAGTCAACGCCGTCTCGTCATCCTGTTTCAACACCCTGCGCATGCTCCGAAAGATCTTTCGATGGATCCCCACCGAAACCAGGAAGATGGTCACCCAGGCACTCGTCACCAGCCGTCTGGACTACGGGAACACCCTCTATGCGGGAACCACAGCCAAACTACAGAAAATACTCCAGCTCATACAGAACGCCTCCGCACGACTCGTCCTGGACATCCCCCACCACAACCACATATCCGCCCAACTGAGAGATCTGCACTGGCTCCCCGTCAGCAAGAGGATCACGTTCAGACTCCTCACCCACCCACACAAGGCACTCCACGACCTGGGCCCCAAGTACCTCAACAACCGCCTCACTTTCTACACGCCCACCCACCAGCTGCGTTCGACCAGCCTTGCCCTAGCCACCGTACCACGCATTCGCAGAGCCACCGCCGGAGGAAGATCCTTCTCCCACCTGGCGGCCAAGACATGGAACTCCCTCCCCATCCACCTACGGCTGACCCAGGACCTTCTCTCCTTCAGGAAGCAGCTCAAGACCTGGCTTATCGAGCAGTAACAGTCCCCTCCCCCCCAGCGCCTTGAGACCCTAGCGGGTGAGTAGCGCGCTATATAAATTGTTTGATTGATTGATTGACCTTCACAATTATTAACATAGGATAAAGGCATGAGCAGCAGTTTTTCACTCTTGTGTGTGGCTGAAGGCAGCAACCCACACACCCAACAGTTTGTCGTATTATAAACAGCATTTGTTTGATGCAGCGTCTGAATAAAAACATTATCCTTGTAAGTCTTACGGTGTTCTTCTTTGTGGGAGGCTAAAGTATCAACAATATGTTCAGGGGGTATGGGGGTAGTACTTATCCAAGCATTCCCAGGATATTTTTCTTCCAGGAAGAACAGTATTCCAAATACAAAGATCAGAGAAAGCAAAATTATCACCACAAATACAATTTTAGTCTTACGGAACAAGGTGGACCAAACAGGACCATGAGGATATGAGAGGGGAGCTGCAAAGGGCTGCTCCTCATCAGGGATGGAGCCACCAAAGGGATACATTGCTGAAAAGTACGTGGGGAATCAGAGCCACTGTACAATCAGCCAGAGGGGTATTCTTCTTCCCTGTGTCCGTCCAGAGCCTCACAGGCAGGCTCCTATCATTCATCAAACGTTGTTTTCCCACGGTGGAGCTGCACAATTGCAACCCAGCAAAACAGTTGCGGCCCTTGTTGAAAACAATCCTTCTTTCAGGATAGGGCAACCTCCATCCTGGGCAAATACCCTCAACTATCCTGTCTAATGTCTTAGGCAGTGCACCAAAATTCTTCACTCTAATCTGAACAGGCATCGGAAACACAGCGCCTGCACCCTAAGCTCAAGTCCTTCCCTAACTCCTGTATTGCCCTGTTGGTGCACTGTCCTTCCGTCGGGGCCGCAGATTGTACCTAGAGTGCCCAGGCACTTCTTCATCGCAAACAGAGGTGAGGACTTAGAATCAGTTGAGGATCGGACTCAGGACTTCGTGCTGTAGGAGCTGGAGTATCCGAGGCGGCGCTTATCTCAGGGGGAATTGCTTTGAACAAAACCTCATCACTCTCCTTCTTGGTCTGAGCCCCTCTCAGCCGGGCATCAGAAAAGGGAACAAAGCGCGCAACCAGCTCCCCGTCCTGGTCAGCAATCCCATTCTTCACCCAGGAATCATATGGGAGTGGGAGAGGCACCTTTTTTTATATGGGAGGCATGCACCCAGTGCTTCCGGCCGTCCACCTTCACAGCCGTCCGAGTGGCCAGCAGCACTTGGGTAGGGCCTCTCCACCGCGGCTCCAAACAGGACTTGTGTTGAAACTGGCGAACAAGGACGAAGACCCCAGGCTGGATCCAATGTCCGGGGCCCTCTGGCAATGGTTAATGGATGGCAGATATCTGTTGGTGGACAGAACGCAGATCTTTAGACAAGACATACAAATAATCAATCAAAAGAGGGTATTCTATCTCTGAAAAGTGTTCAGGTCTCGGGTCGGCCAAAACATTAGCAGGGCGCCCCTGAAAATCACCTTGTAAGGTTACAATCCTGTCCTAGAATGTGTCATCACCCTTGCTGACAGTAATGCTAGGGGCAATGCCTCTGACCATTTCAATCCTGTGCTCGCATGAATCTTGGCTAGATTCAATTTGAGGATGCCATTGTACTTCTCAACAAGGCCAACTGATTGAGGATGGTTGGCCGCATGGAATTTCTGTGTGATTTGTAGGTCCTTGCACACCAGCTCAATAACTCTAGCATTGAAGTTGCTCCCATTGTCACTCCAGATCACGCGTGGCAATCCGTAGCGTGGAAAGTACTTCTTTAGAAGTGCCTTTGCTGTCCTTATGGCCGTATTCTCCTTAGTTGGGTAGGCTTCCACCCACTTACTAAATGCACAAACTACCACTAGTACATACTTCATGTTGTTTATTTGCTCCATTTCGATGAAATCCATTTGGATGACTACGATAGGGAAGGAAGGTGGGGCAAAGATACCAGCAGGTGTAGGGGTGCCTTTTCCAGTATTGTGCTTCAAACAAATGATACAGTGTCTCACAAACTGCTTTGCAACCTTATGGATATTCTCATTCTGCCATACTGGATCTAGCAATTTGCAAATGCCTTTTGCACTAATGTGTGCTGGGCCATGGGCCATAGTGACTACAGGTAAGACATAAGCATTGGGCAGCAACCATCTCCGCTTGTCTGACAAATCAGTCCAACACCCGTCCCCATCTAAGTGTCCTGTTCTCTCCTCCCACATTGCCAATTTGTCTACAGTCGCTTCTTGTTGTATCTCTCTCACACTTTCCACAGTGTCCTCGAACATTGCATTGTCTGGAACCCATCTAGTATGTCCTGCTACAAACATCCCATAAATCTTTGTTCTGGCTATCTCCTTGGCTGTTTTGGTCTGCAAAGGCATTACCCCTCCCCACATCATCTACCACTGCTTTAAGGGCACTGCATTTGATTATGGCTAACTTGTCAGGAAGAGTCAGTGCTGATAATAATCTGAGTATCAATGGACCGTGCCCCACGAAAATCACCTGTGGAGTCCCACAAGGTTCATCCCTGACCCCACTCTCTTCAACATCTACATGGCCCCTCTCACAGCCATCGTCCGACAACACAGCCTCAACATCCTATCCTACGCTGACGACACCCAGCTCATCCTCTCGCTCACTGAAGACCCCACCACTGCCAAATTCAACTTCCAGAAAGGAATGAAAGACGTCGCAGTCTGGATGACCAACAGCTGCCTGAAGCTCATCCCCGAGAAGACAGAAGTCCTCGTCCTCGGTACCACTCCTTCTGCATGGGGCAGCACCTGGTGGCCGACCGCCCTCAGAAGCCCATCTACCCCCTCAGACCATGCCAAGAACCTCGGCATCGTACTCATCACTCACCATGAACCAACAGGTCAATGCCGTCACCTCTAGCTGCTTCAACACCCTCCGCAAGACCTTCAAGTGGATCTTCCCTGAGTCAAAGAAGAGTCACCCACGCACTCATCACCAGCAGACAGGACTATGGAAACGCACTCTAAGCTGGCATCAACAAGTCCCTTCTCCGCAAACTCCAGACAATACAGAACACCGCCGCCAGACTCGTCCTCGGCATCCCCCGACACGAACATATCAGCCAACACCTAGAAGTCTCCACTGGCTCCCCGTAAAGAAAAGAGTCACTTTCAAAATCCTCACCCACGCCTACAAATGCCTACACAACAACGGACCCAAATAACTCAACAACAGAATCAACTTCCACGTACCCAAAAGAAACCTCCGATCTTCCAACCTCACACTGGACGAAACCCTACGCATCTACAGAGCCAGAGCAGGCGGAAGATCCTTCTCTCACATTGCGACCAAGACCTGGAACGAGCTACCGGCAGACATCAGACGAGCCCCCTCCCTGAACACCATCAGGAAGACCCTCAAGACCTGGCTCTTTGGCTAAACAGATCTGCGGACCACCCCCTCAGCGCCTTGAGACCCTCACGGGTGAGTAGCGCTCTTACAATTACCCGATTGATTGATTGATTGACCGTGCTGTATCTTCTTACCATGCGACATCAGAAACCCTCTCTCCGCCCAGAGGCGCCCAAAATTATGTGCTACCCCAAAGGCATACTGACTGTCAGTGTAGACATTAACAGTCAGGCCTTCACTCAGTTTGCAAGCTCTTTGGAGGGCAACTAACTTGGCAGCTAGGGCAGACTGATATGGGATACGTGATGTCTCAACTACAGTATGTAATGTAGTTATTGCATAGGCTGCAGAAGTAGTGCCGTTCGGCAGTTTGAAACAAGAGCCATCGACATATAGTTCCCTTGGGGGTCAGATAAGGGAACATCTGTCAGGTCTACCCGTCCCTTCGTTTCCTCTTCCATACGAAACAAGCAATCATGGATATCGCTGTCCTTTTCTTCCAAAAGCGAGGGGTAGTAACGTGGCTGGATTGAGAGTAGTACATCGTTTAATGGTAATGTGCGGAGCAAATAGAGTCAGTTCATATCCAGTAAAACGTGCACTGGTGAGGTGCTGTGTCTTTGTCTTGTTCAAAAGTGCGTCCACAGCATGTGAGATCATAACTGTGAGGTCAGTGTTAAGGACGAGCCCTGCCAATTGTCTAATAGAAACTGCCATCACCCCTGCAGTTCTTAGACAGCTCTGAAGCGCTCTGGCGACAGTGTCAAGGATGGCAGAGAAGTAAGGGCAGGGTCTCTGCTTACCACCAAAACCTTGTGTCAAAACAGAAAGCGCACAACCTTCTGCCTCATGTACATAGAGCACAAAAGGTTTCTGGTAGTCAGGAGTGCCAAGCACAGGAGCAGAGCAAAGCGCAGTTTTTAATTGTTCAAAAGCTTGCTGACATGCAGGTGTCTAAGGCAGGGGCTCATGCACATCTTTGGTGGTCAAAGTGAAGAAGGGGCTTTGTTAGTAGAGAGATCCACTGGCGAAAGTTCGACGTTATACCCAGGAACGCGCGTACCTCACGTTGGGTCTTAGGAACAGGTATGTTAACTATAGCTGCTATGCGTTCGGGTGTTAGTCTGCGACCCTCCTTCGCCAGTAGGTGACCTAGGTAGGTGACCTCCTGTCGACAATATTAGAATTTTGATAAGGACTCTTTGTGTCCAAGACATGCCAGATGAAGCAGCAATTTAACTGTGGCCTCTTTACAGCCCTGTTCAGTACCTGAAGCTATCAGCAGGTCATCAACATACTACAGCAGCACATTACCAGTGGGAAGCTCCAGTGAATCCATTTGTGTCTTCAAAGCCTGGCTGTAAATACTAGGACTCTATGTATAGCCTTGTGGAGCCTGACAAAATCTAAAACTCGGGCCAGCAATTGTAAATCCAAAAATGTGACAGCTGTCAGGGTGTATTGGTATGCTAAAGAAAGCATTCTTTAAGTCAATCACTGAGAAGAACTGGGCTGTAGGGGGAATCATTGTCAGTATTGTTGTAATGTCAGGGACCACGGGGTATTGGGCAAATACAATTTTATTGACCTCTCTCAGGTCAATTACAAAGCGGTAAACATCAGGGTGGTGGTCAGGGCAATCCGAAAGTGCTTCCTTAGGGATAGGAAGAATAGGACTGTTACACACATTCGCTGCTGTCTCTTCAACTTCACCAGACTTAATCAAATCTTGTATTATTTGCAATAAGGCTTTTTCTCCTGCCTGGGATATCTTGTACTGTGGAACTCGAGGCAACCTGGCATTATTCTTTATCTGGATGGAGACAGGTGGGATCTGAAGCAGCCCTACATATGTGTCATCCGCCGCCCATAATGTATGCAGCACCTCATGAAACTCAGGAGGGAGAGGGTCATCTTTAGCGAAGCATTGTTTGGCATCGGCGACTCGTGGACCAATATAACAATATATTGCCGCATGTAATCTTTTCAGCAAATCCAGTCCCAGCAAATTTTCTCCACAATTTGACGTCAGCAAAAATGGGGAGCTGACTGTAAAGGGACCAATAGTCAAAGCAAGGGGTTTGGAAATGGGGCTAACAACCGGCTCGCCTGAGAAACCCACCGAAATACTATTTTGGCTAGACAGAGCTGCCCCCAGGATCAGTGAATGGGAAACAGAGCCTTTCATTGCCCCTGTATCAACTAGGAATGTTTCAGAGGAGCCTTGCAAATCCGCAGTGACATAGGGTCCGCACTGATCTACAGGCACCGGAACTGGTCCCTTGCCCTGCCCTCGGCTGTCCTAGCTGTGAGACAATCCCCTAACTTCGTCCATATCATAGTCGTCATGATAGTACTGCCTTCCTGAGGGTCGTCAAAATAGTTCCCGCTCTGTCTATTGTCTGCCGTGTTGTCTGACTGTGTCACCCCTCGGCCTCCTCCTCCACGTCCTCTAGCTCCAAAAACGCTGCCTCTTGGAGACCCACCTCTCTGCAACAATTCCGGACACTCGTTCCACAAATGTCCCTCCTTGTTACAATACACACATTGGTTAGGTTCCACGGGCGCACCCAAAGCACCACCCCTATTCGATCTGGGGACCCACGGACCCGAACCCGAACCACGTCCTCTACCCCCTCCTTTAGCAACCTGCTGCATCAACACCCTCGTCTTCAAATCCTTCGACTTCTTCTCCACCCTTTCTTTGTCTTTATTCTCCCTATGCTCGTAATACTGAGCCATGCTCAATATAACTTATGGTTAAGACGTTGTCCAAGTACTCTCCGAGGCCTGCAATCGAGCATCAATCTCAGGGAGCATATTAGTAACAAACCTATTCACAAATAATCGAACACCGCCCTCCTGTGACAAATCCTGGCCATTGAAATCTAAGAACACCCCTTCAAATCTGGTAAAGAAGTCAGACACAGTCTCATCTTTCTTCTGGCGACACGCAGTCAACTTATCCCAGTCCACTCTCTTCAGTGGTATAGGGGAGTGCATGTAGGTGATGACGCACCCTAGCAAAGCTAACAACACTGCTTTCGGCTTCTCACCGGGCTTGCACTCCTTATCCCATGCTCTAATCTCCTCCCATGTGCCACCCAATTTCGTTGCATGGTCTTGTGTATGGACTTGGCTCCACACATCCAACGGTACTAACAAACCAAAGAATAACTCTATGTCAGCCAGCCTCATAACTGTGGAGGAGGCCGCTTCTGTCAATTCTTTATAATATGCAGTGGTTTTCTTTCTTGGGACCGGTAACTGACTCTTTAGGGAAAGGACCTCACTCCTTTCCCAAGGGGTATAGATCCATTGTTCCTGAAACCGAGCATCGAGTCGCTGTCTGATTGTAGTATCTGTAGAGTCGCACAATTCTGGTATTTCAGGTTGGTAAATGGGATGAACCTCCCTCATGGGGCGCTATGTCCCTAATAGTGGAACCTTCTGGAGTAATCGGCCACGGTACCCCACCATTGTAGTCACATTACTAAAAACTTAATTTGGGGCCATGTCTGTAATATATACTCTGTCTCGTAAGTCATAAATAATCTGCGGCGCGGTGCCCTGAAAGCACTGCTCCCACAACTGTATCAGAGTAGCCGATGTGTTTAAGGGCATGCTGTAGTATGAAGAGCTCATAGTCTTTCAACACACTCCAGATATCCTCCACACTATAGGTCAGGTGTTGAACCCACTGGGCTGCCTTATTCGCTACCATCTGTTTCTCCTCAAGTCCCACAGCTGAGCGCACTAACACTTTCTTCATGCGATCCTGTGCTGCGGCCCAATTGGTGTCAGGGAGTCCACGTGTAGGTGTCTCAGTGTGCAACAGTGTTTGAAGTGTGGCACCCATGGAAGAAAGAGCAGAGGCAGAACCAGGCACCATCATATAAAGGGTCGGTGTTGGGGGTATAAGGGAAAGTGTAGCGACTGAGGTGGAACCCAAAGATGGGTAGGAGAAGGAAGGGACAGTGCGAGGGAAGGGACGGCGTCTGTACTTGCCTCCGGCGGGAGAATAAGTGAAGCAAGTGGGGCTGGGGCTGATGCAACAGTGCCGGGAGTACCAGAGTGGGCAGTCCCAGAAGTCGGGGCTGAGGAAGTAGGGAACGTAGGGTATATCCGCTGTGTGGGGACAGGGCAGCGGGGGGCAACAATCCAGAAGCTCCTCAACTAGCTTGTCTCCTTTCTCCCTAACCACATAACTTTTATCAGCCTGTAGCCGGAACCTTCTGTCTTTGCACTCTATGCCTTTCTCTTTCTTATCCCTATTGCAGGCTACTGTCTTCTGTGTAATCATTTGTGTCTCTTTCCTTCTAGCCACCTTCTCCTCCCTCATGCGCCGTTGCTTCGCTTCCTTCTGCCACACCCTCAAAGAATCAAACATGGACTGTCTATTCCGTTTAGCAAACAATATATCCTGCAAGAAATTGATTTTCTGTTCATCAAAAGAACCAGTAAGTGGCCATTGCAGCTCAGTATTGTCCTTCGTATAGTTATTCCACAATGTGCTAAACATAATAGGGCCAATACCGTGTTTTGACATACATGTCAAAGTTTGGGGTACCCTCCAGAGGGGTGGACTGGCTCTCTTCCAACTGCGCACTCTTAGAACAGCATCGGCATCTGAAACATCCAAACTTACTGAAGCAAGGCATCTTAACATAAGACACACACCCTGTCCCTAACGGACAAACAACACCCACAAATGTAATACAAATGAACAAAGGAACAAAATTCATTCGTGAACCAGGACCACTGTCTGGAAAGCACACTATTCACTCAAACAAGCATTTCACCAGCACCAATGCCGACGTCGGTCCACACACCTCATAGCACCCAAACTCCACAATCAAACCACAAGTCAACCTAGAGCAACACAGTCCAAAAACTGCACCAAAACAAATTGACAGCCCAAGGGCTGTACTGAGTTCAAGAAGACTGGCTCTAGCCCCAGACCTTTTCAAGCATAGACCAAATTACCAATCTGCAAACATCCCCTGACGTGTCTTTTCCAAGGGTCTGCAAACCCACCAAATTCAAGACCAAAACAGTCCAGAGACTGAACCAAGACACAGCCCGTCAGCTAATGCTGTTCAAGCAAGGCAGTTTAAAAACTGCAAACAAGACATGCAGGAGCCTGCATCAGGACACAGGTCAAAAGCTCGTGCCCTCCAAGTAATGGCGCCATTTTCCAAGAATCACCAATAATCAGATTACTCACCTGGTGCCTACAGGTCAAGCAATTTATTCTCCACTGCTGAGTCTTCGGACCAAATGGTCAGCTCCAAGGTTTCGCTTTGTCAGGACCCCCAGCCAAGGGCCACTGGCCGGGGATCCATCTGATCGGGAGGGTGGGGCAGCTGCAAGAATCAAGCTCGGTCTTGTTCGTACCGGGCCCCTATCCGCCCGACCGGCTAGACACCACCCCGGCCCCTACAAACCCATTTACGGGTGAGGGGGCCCTTTCATGGGGTCCCTGTTTGGGTGCCAACTGATGGACGAGGCTCTCTAGGGCCACGTGGGTGCTTACAAACACCTGCAGTGCCTTCCCAAAATGAAGAGTCGATCAGACAGTAGAGAATGAAAACTCACGTTATTATTATATGTTCTCTGCAGAGGAGCCCTGTCAGACCTTCACCCTGAGATGGATGCCTAGGCACTGGCTCCCCCAACATTCGCTAATAGATGATAAACCCTTCAGGAGACTTCAGCCACACCTCTAATGGAAAAGTACCGGCCGGAGCAAAGAAGGCACAGAGGGATGGGATAACACCTGCCAGATGGGCAGACTATCAGAAGCCCAAGGCCTCTGTACCGAGTCTCATCGTCTCTTAACGTGGGAGCAGAGTTACATGTATACAATGGAATGCAGAGCAAAATAATTATACTGTTAGCAAGTCGAGTTGCAGCCTTGAACATCATGAACAGAAAATATAATAAAATGCAATCTTCTGCTGAGGCAAGCGATTCTGAACTCTAAGGCCTAACATGAGCACGACACAGACATTCTTATAAGAATTACGAAATACAAAATTGAGTCACGCTGGCTAATGAGGCCTGCATACTACAAGGGATACCTGACGGGCTACTGGATGCAAGCATCAGTACACGTAATTTAGCTATACACTGCTAATCTAAAAGAGCACGGCAAAGACATCATAGGAAAGGGAATTTTAAATCTAAATGAATCTAGCAAACTAAAGTATGGGGAGGCTATTAAAATCTATCAAGCTGGAATCAAATCCTCACAAGCTGCTTACTTTGAGGAAAAAAATCAGCCTTGCATTGAATTCCCCGTGGGAAATCTTTAGCATCGCCAAAACTCTCCTTAAAATGCCCCCTCCAAAAGCCATCACTGATGGCGCCCTTGCCCGTTGCAATGATTTGGCAGAGTTTTTTCATGAGAAAATCCAAAACATATATATAACCTTCCCCCTCACAGACGGCCATAAAGACCTGGTTCCCATTGATTGTCTCACCTCATTGTACCCAAGCGCTGTTGGAACAAATCATTCTGTTCGACCTTAAAACGTTAGAATCCATCTTGGCTCTTGTTAAATCAGGTTCTCCTAGGGATCTCGCCCTTCTGCATGCTTTGACCTCAGTCACTGGAACAATTCTGGCAGTGATTCTTGAATTGATCGATTCCTCCATCTCCTCTAGAGTGGTACCCCGCCATGGAAAAGTGCAATGGTGAAAGCTCTACTTAAAAAACCCAATCTCGACCACGATCATTTAGGGAACTATCGTCCTATTTCCCTCCTCCCGGTGCTCAGTAAAATCCTTGAGAGGCACCTTAATTCCGTCCTATCCAGGTTTTTAGAATCCAACAATCTCCTTCACCCCTTCCATCCCATGTTGGGGTTCCGACCCCAACATGGGTAGGAAACAGCTCTTTTAGCAGTGGTACGACGGCTATTATCCTCCTGGACCTTAGCGCTGCATTCGACACCGTCAACTATAACATCTTAAATCTTAGACTGAGGAGTCTTGGAGTGACAAGGGGGTCATCACCTGGTTGCATTCCTTCTTAGAAGACAGGTCCTTTCAGGTCTTCGAATGAGATATAATTTCTAAGCGCATGTCTCTTAGCTGCGGTGTGCCTCAGGGATCCTCTCGGAGTCCTAGACTGTTTACTGTCTACATGAGTCCACTGGCATAGATAGTCCATCCTTTTGGCATAAACCTATTTACCTATGCAGATGAAACACAGCTCGTGGTGGCCTTAAACCACCTGGAAAAGTAATCCGGCGGCCTAGGCCGCTGCCTGGAGAAGGTAGTCAAATGGATGGAGCTCTTGTGCCTGAAAATAAATGGAGATAAGACGGAGCTTATGCTCCTGAGCAACCTTCCAATCTTTAATTCAGGGCTACTATGACCTAACTGTCTTAGCCCCACTCCGGAACCAAAGAACCGAGATCAAAAGCTTGGGAATGTGGCTGCATCGCTCCTTGAATTTTGAAAACCAGGCGGCAAAACTATTGTCCACGTGCTATGGCATTCTGAGAATGCTTCGTAAAATACTTCCTCTCCTCCTGTTCCAGGCTAGAAGGATAATGGTCCATGCTCTTATTCTACCATGCCTGGACCTTGGGAATGCCCTTTACTTAGGCGCCACCCCAAGCTACATCCTCCAAGCTACAGATCGTTCAAAAATGCGCAGCTCGTATGCTCCTCCAGATCCCCTACCGGCAATTGGCCAAGCTGTCACTGATGACTCTTCATTGGCTGCCTATAATGGAGTGAATTAAATTCAAGGCTTTATGTATCACACATAAGTCCTTCTGGGTGAATGAACCGACAATCAGTCGATCTATGATCACCCCCCACTGCCCTAACAGAAGCCTCCAATCGGCTAACCTCTTACTCGTCGTACTTCCAAAAATAAAAATAGCTCTTACTATGCTGCTAAGCTATGGAACGCTCTCCCTCCCCACATACGTCGGGAGCCCAACCTGATGCCCTCCGGAAACTCCTCAAAACTTGGCTTTTCCAAAATTCCACCTAACAAGCTGTCCTCTCTGTCCACGTCCGCTGATAGTGCTGGGATACCTTAGGGTAGCTACGCGCTTTATAATTATTTTTTTCATTCATTTCATTTAATTTAGTTGTGTTAGGGGTATGGATGCAGCCTGCCTGGTATGTCGCCTGTCAGGCAGTCAGTTATGAGCCATGTATTCCCCGTATTACTCTCCAGCCATCATAGGGATCCGCTGATACCCGCTTTTGTGTTCATGCCCATAGAGTAGTCCCTCTCTTATGGTATTCAGGCCTCACATATTATCAGGTGTTGTTTATAACAGTATATCTTTGTAAGCACTACAGCTGTTTATAGCCTTAATATTTTGGTAGCACTATTTTATGACTTGTGTTGTGGTGTTATTGTTTTCAAACATGTGCTATCCCACGTGCACCACTTCGTACACATGCTATCCCATGTGTTAACCACACCAGAAGTAGCCGCGTGAGGATGAAAAGCCTAACGGAGCACAAGTGAGTATAAAACAATGCCCATACTACCACCTGTTGCTTGACTTCGTTCCCTGTGAATTCTGGAACTGTTTCTCCCCAGAGCTTTCAGCCTCTTTGAGCAGTCATCTTGAATCCTGCCTTATTGTCACCGGAGTTGTGTCGGCTGAGTTGCTCTTTGAATTCCGCTTGGCCGACGCCAACCAGGTTTCTGGTTTCCTATAAGGGTCACAGATAAGTAACACTGCACGGCTGTGCACCGCTTCTAGGCATAACTTGAAAAGCACGTACTATGGCGATTGCACAGATGTGCACCACAATACTCACCATACTCACCTAAAAAATACTAACATAGCATTCTTCCCTTTGCATGGTAGCGCACTACTTCTTAACTAAGTACCCATCCATTTTTGGACACCTGCTTGGACTCCTGTACTGTTGTCACAAAAGGCTAGTATCAGACCCTTTGTGAGTGTGCTGAGGTAGAGGTTTTGCGATGTGCAAGTGTGGTAAGGAGCAGCTTTGTCCCCTTATGAACTCAGAGATGGCCCATTCTGCCAACACCTATTACTGCTTTGTCTAACTGTCTGGGAGCAATACACAAGGACCAACTGACAGCTACACCTAGTCATGTTACCCAGAATATAGCCCACATGCACTAAGTGGGATTTTCAGAATTGTGACTTGAAATCAAACTTTACCATTAAAGGGGGTTTTAAGTTACAATTCGTTAGACACCAGACTCAATATTTCTACTTGCTCCCAATTGAATGGTAGCTATTATTAAATGTAATAAGGTAGCCCAATGTTATCCTATGGAAGAGGTAATCTTTGATGTGGTAAAAATAGGTTTAAAAGTTGTTCACTACCAGGACATGCACATGTCTATCATTTTTAATATACCACACCCTGCACTCTAGGCTGCTTCGGGCCTACCCTGGGGTAACATATATGTATTAAAAAGGAAGGTTTAGGCCTGGGAAGCGGTTTAGTTTGCCAGGTCAAAATGGCAGTTTAAAACTGCCCACACAGGCTGCAATGGCAAGCCTGAGACACGTTTTAAAATGCTACTTATATAAGAGGCAGAATAAGGGCTCCACTAGCAGTATTGAATCTACAGGCCCTAGGTACACGTAGTACCACTTTACGGGGGACTTACAAGTAAATTAAATGTGCCAATTGGGTGTAAGTCAATGTTACCATGTTTAAAGGAGAGAGAATGAGCACTTTAGCACTGGTTAGCAGTGGTAAAATGCGCAGAGTACTATGGTCAGCAAAAAGAAAGTCAGCAAAAACAGAAGGGTTAAAGGCAAAAAGTTGGGGACATTCAAACCAAGGATGTGAGATCCAGCAATTAGGTACAATTTGCATGCTGATATTTGTATGCCCATACCCTGAGATAAAAAGAGAAAAACACTAGTCCCAGCATGCTAAGTGTTTAGATCAGGAGACTTGGGTGTTACAAACCACATAAAGTGCAGACCAGGCAGCAGCTGGCTATGGCCCACATCACATTCTTTGGTGCCATCTGTGACACTAAGAGCCTCAACACCCTCTGGTCTGCCAAAAAAAGTTCAACTCATCAGTAACTTAAGGCCTTCTTCCCACTACAATGATAACAAGGTCCAGGGCGGCTGGACTGCAACACTACATTGAATGGGCTAGCCTAAATTGCTGCTCTGCATAATAACTGATCCTTCCCACCACACTTTTAATAGATATACCATGCCTGGACTGGCCAGCAACTGGACTACCACTAGCCAAATACTGTAGCGGTGTTGCTCAGTCTGTACATGTCAGACTTGTCACTCTGGCCCCCACAATATTCCAGTTACAAAAATCTCAGTGACAACAGGGTTAGGCTGGCCACTCTTGGATAATTATAGCCACTCACACATCCTGGACTGGTCATTGGCCACTTGCCACTGCTCTGCTCAGCCACTGCCAGGTCTGCCAGATTTACCCTTGCTACTGGTGTTGCACTGCTGGAAGTAGGCAAGCCCATGCATATTCTCTCTGAGGGTCTTACGCCTGCTGCACAGAGTAAGTGATCAGGGATCCGATTGGTGTCCTGGCGGGGACTGCTGGCATAACTCCCTTTTGCCCTTTCTGCCTTGCCTGGCACTCTAAAATTGTGGCCTGATGCTGGTGCTGTGGTGTGCTGGTGGCTTTGGTCGCTGACTATGATGGCTGACAGTCAGAGTCTCTCTCTAAGGCTCAATGCTGCTCCGTGCTGCAATGCTGTGACTTGGAGCCTGTTGCAATGTCTTGCCCCAGATTATGTGCCTAGTTTGAGAAGTGCCCATCTACTGGTCAGCACAGCTTTCTTTTTAAATACAGAGTGGCCGCTGGATGGGACACAACAAAGTGTGCATGATGACTCCCTGGCTGCAGCACACACACATGGAGGCCAGAGAGGTCAGGGTCAAAGTTGTTTCCTCTGGCCATGGGGTGGTTCCGTTAAGGCATTGGGTTTCACAGCCACACAGGTCAGGACACTTAAAACCTCCTGATTTGCAGTGAATGCAAACTGCTCCATGTCACACAGAAAGACTGGACCTAACATTAAAGGTGCCATCCATGATCAGTCTCACTGCAGGGGGGTGTTGGCGGGCCTGCACGCGTCAGTGAAGCAAAGCTGCCATCCCTGATCGCACTGTGAGTCAGCCCTAAAGCCAATCTCCACTTGCATTCACAGACTGGGGACAGATGTCTAGAGCTGCCGGGAAATAACAAAGGTATGAGGCAGCTCCATAGAGCCACATGGAAACATACTACCGGCTGACAGCGGTGGCAGCTGCATTGCAGGAAAATACACAGGCAAGGCGGCTGACCCTGGATACACAAGGATACTCACTGCCAGGGCATTGTTGTTTATGCGAAACAGACACACAGATCCAATTGGTAGCAGAGCCCAGCTGGTCACTGGCTGAGCTCAGGTCTTTGATTCATTCATGATTGTGCCGGCCGTGATAATAAATTGAAAAAATATACATACCTTCCTGGTTGGATAAAAAGCGAACACAGCTGGAAGTTCAGAAATAGGGGGTTGGAGGCTGTGGACAAAGCAAGGTTTAGTTTTTATTTTGCTGTGAAGCTGAGCAGAACAAACCTTCCCCTGAACATGCAGTTCCTCTCAGACGAGTCATTTACAGCAACAGATACCCCTCACTGACCCAGAATATGCAGTACTGCACACTAGGCAGCGGTTAAATACACTGCAAATGAACACGCATGGAGAGGGGCGGATGATCATAAATGTCAGCGATCACTTGCAACCTACCTGAGTTTTGGGGCATGAACCCTGTGGCCCTGACGCATGCTATCACTAGTGGCATGCCAGAACAGTGCTATGTGTCCTCCAAAGAAGCACGGGAAAGTGCAGCTATTGTGCTTTAAGATGCATGATATTCATTTTAATGAGGTGATGCGTACATTAGTCTGATGCATGGTACTTGGCAGAGCTGCTTTATAATGCATGCCAGGCACGCAACGCCCATAGGGCTCAAAGGGCTTCAGCCCCTTCCTCTGTCGTGTGTGTCAGCCTGGGCTGAGGCAGCTTCCCTGGCACACACACAGACAGTTTTTGAGCTGCCGTAGGATGGCTGGTCTGGCGTACGTCTTATTGCAGCTGCACCGAGTACTTCACAGGTCTTTTAAATACCATTTACATGTTAACGAGTCTTTGTTGTTTTGTTTTTCCAACACTTCTTAGAGCCCCTGCATCTCCACTATTGCTGGAAGAATTATTCCCCCCCCCCGAAATGTTTATTAGCCCCCCCCCTGAAATTTGGTTCTAGTCGCGCCTCTGATGCATGCTCACCGCTAAGGGGCACTCCACCAGACCACTATACTTCTCTTCAGACACACAGTAACTGATTTGCAACCTCAAATGGCCTGCCTGCAAATAGCGACTACTCACTTTTTCCTTAACATCTCACTTTTTATACCTCTTCTATTTTTATATTTTTAGTGCACCTTATAGTCTGTTCTAATAACCACATACATGTACACGTTTGAGACATACAATGTTTCCATTTTCTAACTTTACATTTTGTTATATTTTGTTCTTCTCTCTGTTGATTATCATGCAATTCTTTTTCTATTTGAAACTGAAGTCCTCTTTTTATTGCTATAGCTAATAAGTGTGGC
Source organism: Triturus cristatus (assembly GCF_964204655.1). Lineage (NCBI taxonomy): Eukaryota > Metazoa > Chordata > Amphibia > Caudata > Salamandridae > Triturus > Triturus cristatus. The sequence goes on from NC_140581.1 coordinate 1,138,308,922, forward strand.
CCATGCATAAAGACATTTATAACAAGATGGTGCCCAAAAGCCTATGTAGCAAGCATTTACAGAGTGGGCTGCCATGCAAGGTGAGTCTTCCCTAACTCAATATCTTCTATCTTTTATTTACTCTTCAACTTTTCCTTCATGTCGCATGTTATACTCAGATCAACCTTCATATATTTTTCCTCCCCCTCTGTTGATACTCGGGTATAATCATACCATCATCAACTTTAAATACAACCATTTCTAAAATAGTCTCCCCCTACCGCACTGTAGGATCACCTGTTACCCCCCCACGACACACTGCCTCCATCTGGTAGGCTTGTCTAAAGTTCTCTCATACAGAAATACTATGTCTCCCCTTCCTCTAAAATCACAGATTGTAGCACACTAGCTCTCCTCTCCTTTAGTCAGATGCAGCGGTTTTATTTTCAACTTACTACATAGGTGGATACTCCTTCATTTGCTATTGATCACCAATTGCAACTTTCAAATACAGGATCACTTCATCAATTATGGATGTTATGTTGTATAGTGTTAATTTGTATAGCACAGTAATCACCTGAGAGGGTATCTAGGTGCTGGGGCAAGGTTGTAGGCGTGCTTATATGAAGAGCCAGGTCTTCTGCTCCTTGCAGAACTCAAGAAGTAAGGAGGATGCTCTGATGTGTCGAGGGAGGTTGTTCCAAGTCTTGGGTACAATGTAGGAGAATGAGTGACCTTCAGAATTGCTTTTGTGGATGCAGGGATTGTCTGTGAGTGAGGCGGAGCTTTGGAGTTTGGTGGGTTGGTTAAAATGTATGCAGCTGTTTAGATGTTCCGGTCCTGAGTTGTATGGGGCTTTATATGTGTGTGTGAGAAGTTTGAATTGGCTGCACTTGTGAATGGTGAGGCAGTGAAGCTTCCTGAGGTGTGGTGTGATGGGGATGTGTTGTGGAAGGTCGAGTATGAGTCTTTTAGTTGTGTTCTGGATGGACTGGAGTCTGTGTAAGAGTTCTGGCATAGAGAGCATTGCCGTAGTCCAGCCTGCTAGTGATGAGTACTTTTGTGACAGTCCGTCTCGTGTTCTGAGGAAACCATCTGAAGATATTTTACAGCCAGCATAGGCTGCGGAAGCAGGAGTTGCACACTGAGTTGGCTAGAGCAGTCATGTTGCGCTTGTCATCTAGGATGATCCCTGGATTTTTTGCATGGTCTGTGGGTCTGGGTGTTTTTCCTAGCTCCGACAGCTACCCGGTAGAATCCCATGGGGAGGTCTTGTTGCCGAAGACCAATACTTCCATCCTGCCGGAGTTGAGCTTCAGGCAGTTGATTCGCATCCAGTCTGCTACCAAGGTCATGCAGTTGGTGAAGTTGGTTCTGATGGTGTTTGTCCTGTCCATCAGGGAGAGGATGAGTTGGGTGTCATTGGCATAGGAGATGACAGCGATGTCTTGTGATCAGATGATGTTGGCAGGCTGTGTCATGTATATGTTGAAAACAATATGCCTCTTTTTTCCCCAGCCCATCACCCTGCATGTTGTTACAATGCGGTCGTTACCACAACAGCGTTGTAACAACGCATACCATTACCCCGCAAGTCGTAACAATGACTTGCGGAGGGGGTCACTGAATGTTGGAATAGTATAATTTTCTATTCCAACTTCAGTCTGTGTGGACGGTAGGGAAGGTGTTGGATTTTGAATCCAACACCTTCTTCCCCCTCCGCAAGTTGTTGTTACGACTTGCGGGGTAATGGTATGCGTTGTTACAAGGAGGTCGTTGTAACGACCGCGTTGTAACAACATGTGGGGTGATAGTTTTGTGGTCAGGGTAGTTTACCTGTTGAAAAGAGTGGGGCTGGGGGACGATCCCAGTGGGACACTGCAGATCAGTTTCTTGGTCTCTGATGTGAATGGTGGCAGTCTGACCCTTTGGGTTCTTCCAGTGAGTAAGAAGCAGATCCATTTGACAGCAGATTCTCGAATACCAATCTCGTGGAGTCTTCTGATGAGGGTGCTATGGGAGACAAAGTTGAAGGCAGCGGAGAGGTCGAACAAGATGAGGGTAACTGTTTCTCCTCAGTCCAGGAAGTTTCAAATGTTGTTGTTGGCTGCAATGAGTGTTGTTTCGGTGCTGTGGATTTCAGAATCCTGATTGTGTGCAGTCTAGAAGATGATGAAGTTCTAATCTAAAGATCTAAGTTCTGTGATACTGACACATACAAAGATCTCTACTAGTTGTGCTTTATGCGAAGACTTCATGTATTTTCCCAACAGCATTACCTGTATGACTGGATTACATCCCTACACACTATTTTTTTAAATGTTCTCTTCAATTCCTACCCCAACTACACTACCAATTGCTAGGTTTAATTTCTTAAGTTCACTTTCTATGCAGTGATTTCTATTTTCCCATCAGCCCGCTGAATTGCAACTCAGTGGTTCTTTGCTCTTTGTATCAGTATTGGATTAATATGCATTGAGTGATTATTATTTTCATGCCCACTTGGTGTAAATGGTAAGGGTTTTTATAGAGATGTAATGAATGTAATGAATGTGGACTGTATTGCTAATTTTTTTAATTATTTTTGTAGTTTTGATTAAGTCAAATGTGGCCAAACACACATTGGCAGCTCTATGATTAATTGGCCTCCAGAATTACTCTTTATAGGATAAGGATTAACATATTGTTAGTATACTTATATTCAAATCCAAGAAGTTTAATTTTTCATTTTGCTTCTTTTTTGCATATTTTTTTATAGTTATGCCATGCGATGCCTTCTGTTCATCTATTAAAAGATCCAAGTCCTTAGGTACACACCTCTTCTGGTGAATGTCCTGCTCTAATGGCTGCTGATATGTTGGGAAGTTCTTTCACTTCCTGGAATCACCTTGGTAAGGGGATTTCATTTCTCACCTCAGAATCAAGCATAAAGTGAGGATTTAGAGCTGGTCCCTACATCACACATATGGTGTTTTGCTTGGAGTCTCTACTTATTACAATGAGAAATGTTAATAGGAGTATATGGCCACTACCACCAAAGCGCCTCTTCTGGGAAGTGTGTGAAGTAGCATAATTGTTCCATCCTTTCTGGGTTCAATAGGCCACATATATATGTATGTACCATTGACCTTATATACTTGTGTGATATAATAGCATGATACCTACGTGTGTGTGTATATTAGTTTTTTCATTTTAGGGACAACTAGATTGCTGAAAATACTCTCCTATAGGTTTAGATTGTAATGTGTTGCACTAAAATTCATTTTAATGGAATGCATTCACCAGGGACTAGAAAACAATGAACCAATGTGTGTTAGTATTGGGCTTAAAGAATGATCAGTAGTCGTTTCAGCTTAATAAAGTGCATTCAAAGATACAAGTATAGTATAAAATGAATAACTCTCTTTATTATTGATTTATTTACAGGATTAAATGTGTGTTGCAGAATTAAAAATGCCTTTAGGGTAAATTGCTAAATTAGAGTGACTCTGGGCCTTAAGCTTACAGTTAAGACATTTAATACTGAATGTGGAAGTCGTTTTTGAGATGTTTTTCTTCTTTGCAGGTGTAGATCAAATCATCCTTAGCTAGCGAAAGGCAGAATGCATTTTTGAGATAGTGAGGTGAGGAAGATCGGCCAAGGTCAATTAAATTTAATTAAGAACAAAGGGACTACAACCAGTTTGCGATTTCTGTCGAAGGGAGGAATCCAAGGATGCTTTATAAGCGGAGACTGGAAGATGAGAGTACCATACCAGGTGCTGAGACACTTGATGGAAAATTGGAATAACAAGTTGAATGATGTGAGATCATGCTTCTCAAATTTTTTGTGTATTATTTATTAGTGGACTCACCTCAAGGTAAGCTAGATGCTCCTTAGACTTGGATGGGTACAGATCTATCTAGATGCTTCTGATTGTGTGGCTTCATGCAAGACATGTCATGCATACCATTACCCCGCAAGTCGTAACAATGACTTGCGGAGGGGGTCACTGAATGTTGGAATAGTATAATTTTCTATTCCAACTTCAGTCTGTGTGGACGGTAGGGAAGGTGTTGGATTTTGAATCCAACACCTTCTTCCCCCTCCGCAAGTTGTTGTTACGACTTGCGGGGTAATGGTATGCGTTGTTACAAGGAGGTCGTTGTAACGACCGCGTTGTAACAACATGTGGGGTGATAGTTTTGTGGTCAGGGTAGTTTACCTGTTGAAAAGAGTGGGGCTGGGGGACGATCCCAGTGGGACACTGCAGATCAGTTTCTTGGTCTCTGATGTGAATGGTGGCAGTCTGACCCTTTGGGTTCTTCCAGTGAGTAAGAAGCAGATCCATTTGACAGCAGATTCTCGAATACCAATCTCGTGGAGTCTTCTGATGAGGGTGCTATGGGAGACAAAGTTGAAGGCAGCGGAGAGGTCGAACAAGATGAGGGTAACTGTTTCTCCTCAGTCCAGGAAGTTTCAAATGTTGTTGTTGGCTGCAATGAGTGTTGTTTCGGTGCTGTGGATTTCAGAATCCTGATTGTGTGCAGTCTAGAAGATGATGAAGTTCTAATCTAAAGATCTAAGTTCTGTGATACTGACACATACAAAGATCTCTACTAGTTGTGCTTTATGCGAAGACTTCATGTATTTTCCCAACAGCATTACCTGTATGACTGGATTACATCCCTACACACTATTTTTTTAAATGTTCTCTTCAATTCCTACCCCAACTACACTACCAATTGCTAGGTTTAATTTCTTAAGTTCACTTTCTATGCAGTGATTTCTATTTTCCCATCAGCCCGCTGAATTGCAACTCAGTGGTTCTTTGCTCTTTGTATCAGTATTGGATTAATATGCATTGAGTGATTATTATTTTCATGCCCACTTGGTGTAAATGGTAAGGGTTTTTATAGAGATGTAATGAATGTAATGAATGTGGACTGTATTGCTAATTTTTTTAATTATTTTTGTAGTTTTGATTAAGTCAAATGTGGCCAAACACACATTGGCAGCTCTATGATTAATTGGCCTCCAGAATTACTCTTTATAGGATAAGGATTAACATATTGTTAGTATACTTATATTCAAATCCAAGAAGTTTAATTTTTCATTTTGCTTCTTTTTTGCATATTTTTTTATAGTTATGCCATGCGATGCCTTCTGTTCATCTATTAAAAGATCCAAGTCCTTAGGTACACACCTCTTCTGGTGAATGTCCTGCTCTAATGGCTGCTGATATGTTGGGAAGTTCTTTCACTTCCTGGAATCACCTTGGTAAGGGGATTTCATTTCTCACCTCAGAATCAAGCATAAAGTGAGGATTTAGAGCTGGTCCCTACATCACACATATGGTGTTTTGCTTGGAGTCTCTACTTATTACAATGAGAAATGTTAATAGGAGTATATGGCCACTACCACCAAAGCGCCTCTTCTGGGAAGTGTGTGAAGTAGCATAATTGTTCCATCCTTTCTGGGTTCAATAGGCCACATATATATGTATGTACCATTGACCTTATATACTTGTGTGATATAATAGCATGATACCTACGTGTGTGTGTATATTAGTTTTTTCATTTTAGGGACAACTAGATTGCTGAAAATACTCTCCTATAGGTTTAGATTGTAATGTGTTGCACTAAAATTCATTTTAATGGAATGCATTCACCAGGGACTAGAAAACAATGAACCAATGTGTGTTAGTATTGTGCTTAAAGAATGATCAGTAGTCGTTTCAGCTTAATAAAGTGCATTCAAAGATACAAGTATAGTATAAAATGAATAACTCTCTTTATTATTGATTTATTTACAGGATTAAATGTGTGTTGCAGAATTAAAAATGCCTTTAGGGTAAATTGCTAAATTAGAGTGACTCTGGGCCTTAAGCTTACAGTTAAGACATTTAATACTGAATGTGGAAGTCGTTTTTGAGATGTTTTTCTTCTTTGCAGGTGTAGATCAAATCATCCTTAGCTAGCGAAAGGCAGAATGCATTTTTGAGATAGTGAGGTGAGGAAGATCGGCCAAGGTCAATTAAATTTAATTAAGAACAAAGGGACTACAACCAGTTTGCGATTTCTGTCGAAGGGAGGAATCCAAGGATGCTTTATAAGCGGAGACTGGAAGATGAGAGTACCATACCAGGTGCTGAGACACTTGATGGAAAATTGGAATAACAAGTTGAATGATGTGAGATCATGCTTCTCAAATTTTTTGTGTATTATTTATTAGTGGACTCACCTCAAGGTAAGCTAGATGCTCCTTAGACTTGGATAGGTACAGATCTATCTAGATGCTTCTGATTGTGTGGCTTCATGCAAGACATAATCTTTGCCTATGGAACTTCTACAGAGGTTCTGATGCTGACACCTTTCTTGTCTCTCTGATTTAATAGGGGTTTCCCTATTCTTAGATTAGTATAGGGTTTTGTGGATTTTGTGAATCTCGTCCATGTATGGGGAGAAGGATTGAGACTATTCATCCACTCATCAAATGTTATTTCTAATTTTCTGTATCACGGCTACAGAAATCCTTGCATGTTCTTTGTTATTGAGGACCAATATTGTACGATGGTTTGGTCTTCCTAAGATAATACTATTTGTTTATAGTATGTTTTTGCAATTGATTTGCATTAGCTTGGCCTTGACTTTGTAATACGTTTTTTTCAAATTCAAGATACAGGTTCTGACTATTAATATGTGGTCCAATCGATCACACATGTCTAAGAGATTTAAGAGTTGACATTACCCTCTTTCCTCTCATGCTACAAAAAAGGTCTATTGATCTGAGTAAATAGGAAGGATTGGCCCAGAACATTCTCAGATGGTAGCAGACCGTGGATGGTTTGTACCTGAAGTAGAGGGGTTAGAATAGTGTTACTTTAGAATAGTTTAGACTTATTCTTAGTCCCAGATGGCCATGTTTCGATTCGAAGAATCAGGGATGTTCCAGTGGTTCGAGAACGAGTTATAATTGTGGAATAGTGAGTATCAATATGGCTGTGTGTAAACGCTTTATGTTAAGCTTGTGGTGTTTGTGGGAATTATGTCGTATTTGGCGGAGATCGCGTGTAATGTTTGGTTGATAGAGTGAATGTAGTGTTTATTGTGGAAAGGTTGTTATGGGGTCCAATGTGGCTAAACATCCCGGGATGATATGAAAGTGTTGAGGACACTGTATTGTATTTGTCTGCTAAGGTGTTGTGGCGTTTGTTGTGAGATGTCGTCGACCAGCCAAATTGAGATAGGGATGTTTCTTGGTGTAAATGTGAAGTTCAGTTGGTGTGGCAGACCTTTGCAAAGACGAACGCTGCACTAATCAGGGTGATACCTGGTAGGTCCAGGTTTAATTAGTATGTGTGTTGGTACAGACTGGGAAGTGTTGTTCCAGTCCCTCTTGTGTGATAGTATTCTGCTAATTTTTTTAGTGGAGCGGACAATTGTGATTTGTTGATGAAAAAGCATGTTTGTGAAATTGTAAAGGAGGGGGAACTGCTTCAAGGAGCAAAAACTAATTTCATAGTGTTCCGCGCTGCGATAGGTCAGTTGGTGTATTATTGGCTGTTTACATCACAGGGTGCCACGCTGTTATTGATTGATGATTTTCAGTGAGATCCTTGATTGAAACACTGATTGTGGGTTGTAACAAGCATATGTACTATAAATGAAAACTGAAATTTTTAAACTGGTACAAGATGCTTTTTACAGGAGAAGTTAAGATATTTCTCGGGGGGAGAGGCCTCACCTGAGGCTAATGCATGCCATTATATGGCGATGAATGTGGGGCAGCACATATGTATTTGGCTTGAACAATGGCACAAGATCACTGATAAAGAAGTGCACTGGCATTTCTGAGTTATGGTGCATTTAATCTGAGAATTATTGAAAATGTGAGGAGAGTAGTATATGAAATGAAACCACAGCCTAGACCCAGACAGTTTGAGGTGCTTAACGCTTGGGAGCGTGCAGCTAATGCAAGGGAAAAGGAAAGATATCAGGGTCGGGTGAGAAAGGTATGGCACACTTATGAGGATGTTAGGTGGGAAGTAGAGCAGAAACGGTGGAGAACAGACATGATAGAGGGGGCGAATTTGTATCCATAATTTGAAAATAGAGAAGGGACCAAAGGGGAGAAAAATGACAAATCAAAGTAAATTGTAGAAAGAACTGAGGATGGTGATAGTGATACTAGTGATAGTGTTTTAGATGCATTGATTTCAGAGAAACTACCTCCGTACAATGAGATTCGAACAAAAGCAGGTGGAAACGATGTTGTCAGAGAAAATACTAAATTGTCTACTGTACCAGGAAGTACGAGTCCAGAAATTATAGGGGTTTCTCCTGTGCTGAAGGATCAGAGTGTGCAGAGAACTATTATAGTAAATCAAACAATGATGGGAGGACACTCAGGGACGTGTGTTCTGGGAACCTCTCCTACTTGTACAATCCCAGATTCGCCTACGGTACCTGTTACCATTGGGCCAGTGGTTTCTATATATATAAACCTGGTTTAGGGGCGAGATTCAGTTATTTCTGCTCAACAGCAAGTATCAGAGGTTGCGCCCATGAGTCAGAGAGTTGGGGACTTTGTTCCTTTAAGCCCAATCGATGCAAGCTCTCCTTGTGCAGCTAGTGAAGATCCATCTGTGCTTTGAAGTAATTCCCAGAGTTACCGGACTTGAGTTTACTTACTTGGGAACCGCCTGAGAAAAAAACCTGTGGAGTGGTACTAGCATGTTGAGCGATTTCTGAAGATATTGAAAGTTTTGCGGACTGATCTGAATACTTTGTTTGATATTGTGGTACCAAGTGATTTGTGTACAGCATGAAAATAGCCATTGAGGGCCTGTGAAAGAGCCAACAAGAGATCCTGTGATTAATGGTCTATCAGTTATAGTGGTGAGAGAATATGATCAGGTAACAACATGGTTGAAGTCCAAAATGCCACCTCAAGATATTGATTGGGTCAAGATTGATCGAACGACCCAGGAACCAAAAGAGGCGATTCATGCATGTTATGAAAGATTGTTACAGGCTTTTAAGCAGTATAGTGGAATGGAAACATTGGAGCCTAAACATATAGGATATTTTTTGTCCAGGCTTGTGACAGGATTGAGGCCTGAGATTAGCATGGTGATTCAACAACATTTGATTTGTTGGCAAATAACTCAGTGGATGAAATTTTATGACATGCTAAATAGTGCAATGATGAGACTAAGATGAGGCAGAAAAAGTTAAAGGAGAAGCTGATGGTGGCACAAATGAAGGCTGCACAGAGTGGAATCCAAACCGTAATGTTTACAGGAAATTTCCCTCCAATTAAGGGAGTGTACCAGCAGGGAGCACCAGTAATGCAGGGTGGAGGTGGATTTCAGCCACAAGGTAGAGGCCGAGGAGTTCCGATAGACCTGAGTACTGGAATAGATGTAGCTACATTGAAGAACTTTAATCCCTGTCATTATTGTAATAGAGTGGGGCATTGGAAGTGAGAATGTCTCCTTAATCCTGGAAGTCCTTCAGATCAGGATCAGAATATATTATTTGGCTCACCTCAGAATACTAGTCCCATGCCACAATAAAATGTGCGGAAACCACGGTCTCAGAACTTTAATGGGCCACAACCCCCAGTGATGCAGGTTGCACAACCCCCAATGCCACAGCAAGCTGCTAGTGGTCCTAGATTTTCTGCAAACCAGTTCCCGAATTTGAATCAGAGTATGTTACCGAATACTTATTCGTACCAACAGCATCCTTAGTTTGAGATGGATGAAACTGGAAGCATCGATCAGTCCTTCTGATGGTGTCTGAGGGGCGAGGAAGAGTCTGCACTTGGCGCAGTCTTGTAGGTAAACTAAAGTAGCCCGTATGTAGATGCTGAGGTGAATGGATATGATGTCATGTTTTTAGTTGACACTGGTGCTACCTGATCCACTGTAAGAACAGTAGAAGTTCCAAACCTACCCATCTCTGGAAGAACTATCCAAGTTGTAGGTGTTGCTAATCAACAGTTGTAAAACCCAATTACTGAAGATGTCCCTGTAAAGATTGGGAGCTTTGAGGATAATCATCAGTTTGGAGTCTGTGACTTGGGTCCTGTGAGTTTGTTAGGACATGATTTGTTGTGCAAATTGAATTGCACCATTTATTGTTTACTGAAAGGGATAGAGTTACAAACTTTTCCAAGAGAACAGTGCTTTCAAGTTGGAAACCCAGGGTCTATCTCTTGGAATATATCCAATGATAACCACAGAAGATCTACCTTTGGGTCTCAGAGATCCCGTGAAAACCGAAGTTTGGGAATTTACTGGAAAGGACATTGGACTTAATAAAGGGGTTAAGCCTGTTCGGATTCAAATAAAACAGAATGCAGAATACCTAAGAACTCCACAATATAATCTGACTCCTGAAATGATTGTTGGAATCACCCCAGTAATTGAGACAATAATCCAGCAGGGTACATAGAAAGAAATAATGGGAAGTCAGTGTAACTCATCAATTATGGGCCTGCGGAAGCCTAGCGATAAATACTGCATAGTGCAAAGGATTTGAAATATCAATATTGTTGTGATTCCGTGTTGTCCCGTGGCACCAAATCCTGCTGTAATATTATTTGAGATTCTATGTGAGGCAGGGTGGTTTTGTGTCATTGATTTATGTCAGGCGTTCTTCTCCATACAACTGTATGGAGCCAGTCAGTTCCTTTTTGAGTTCTGGTTTGGCAGCCATGTTTTGTGCTGAGTCCCACAAGAATATATATGGAGAGTCTGTCTATCTTCAAACATATCCTTCAAAAGAATCTGGAATCTTTGCTCATGCCCCAAAATTCAGTGTTGATGCAATATATTGATGAATTGTTGATTGCATCAGATACTCAGGAAGCCTGAAAGGTTGACACTATTGCCCTTTTAAAACACTTGGCTGAGAATAGACATAAAATGTCCCCAAATAAGTTACAGTACTGTCTTGAAGAGTTTGTGTATCTTGTCATCAAATTGAGGAAAGGTGCAAGAAGGGTGTAACAATAGCGAATTTTGGGGATCATGAATCCATCCACAATGCAGAAAGAGGTCAGGATGTTTCTGAGAATAATGGGCTACTGTCATCAGTGTATACCTAACTTTTCCCTAGTGTCCAAACCTTTACAGAGGCTGACACACAAAGATTTGCTGGATCCGGTGAACTGGGACAGTGAATGCTTGGTTGCATTCCTAGAATTGAGGGAACGCCTCTGTAATGTCCTGCGGTTAGGAATGCCTGATTACAATAAAGAGTTTTCACTGTTCTGAAGTGAACAAGAAGGTTGTGCTCTTTCAGTGTTAACACAGCATCATGGAGGTGCTCGAAGACTAGTAGCTTACTTTTGGGCCATGTTAGATACAGTGGCCACAGAGCTGATTAGTTGCCTTAAAATGGTGGCAGAAACAGGTGTCAGCATCGAACGATGTGAAAGTATAGTGATAGGTCAATCCTTAACTGTATATGTCACACATTCTATTGAACTTTTCTTAACCAGAACGAGGACACAGCACCTCACAAATAGCCATCTGACCGACCTGGTATAAGCAGATTATATTGGTGGCAGATAATGTAACTCTGAAAAGGTGTTCTATGTTAAATTCTGCCACTTTGTTGCCTCTTCCTGACAATGACAGTGATGATGGTGAAGTGGAGCATGACTGTTTTGATGCCACTGAACTATGCACCAAGCTGAGACTAGACATACAGTGTGAGCCACTACCTGAATCCAATTACATAATTTTTTCACAATGGGTTGAATTATATTCTACACAAAGGTGTGATAGTCTTACAGTAGCTAAATTGTTGCTGAGGGTGTTAAAACCTTGGTTCGGCTTCCCAAATTCTTTGGAATCTAACTGGGTTGCACACTTCAATAACAAAGTGCTGAAGATGCTTTATGCTGGTCTGCAATTTGAACTGAGATTGCATTTTAGTTACTGACCTGAGGCTTCAGGTTTGGTGGAACAAGTGAATGGAACGTTGAAATCAAGACTTGCCAAAGTGTGGGCTTCTACGTCATTGAAATGGCCAGATGCTTTGCAGCTTGTGTTGATGAGTATGTGTAGCACACCTGATCATAGAACAGAATTGTCTCCTCATGAAATCATTATGGGAAGGGCAATTAGATTGCCAACTGTACCTGCAAACGCACACGTCAATATTACAGATGATGTGATACTGGACTCGCTGACGTGATGCGTTCTTTGTCTCACCAGGTTGAAGCTGCTTCAGCCTCGTCACTTAAGGAGCAGTGCCATGACCTTAGTCCTGGAGACTGGGTCTTGGTGAAGAAGCACATACAGAAGTCGTGCTTGGAGGCTCTGTGGCATGGACCTTATCAGGTAATGCTTGTGACTAAATCTGCTGTGAAGTGCGGAGTTCTCCCTAGTTGGATTCATGCTGCCCACACTCGGAGGGTTCCATGTCCTGGTTATATAACAGCACCTCTCCCAGAATAGCAGTGGTGGTCATGAGGCCATCGGAGCAGGTTATACAAGCTGTAGGGGAATGGTTAGAGACCGAAGTAGCACTTATTCAGCCTGAGGAGGGTCTTAGAGAGCTGGATGGAGACACTGGTAAAAGAGAAATAAATCTGATAGTTGTCACTGACGCAGATTCACACCCTGATGAAGGGCCAAGTGTTAAGGAACACCGAGGGGCAGTAGAAGAACCTTGCCCGTGAAGGGGAGAGGATGTGGCCTAATGGCTAGAGCAGTCGACCGCAGCACTGGGGAACCAGGTTTGAGTCTCGACAGGAACGCGCAACATCCTGTGATTCTGGGCAAATCACTTAATCTCCCCATGCCTAACAAAAAACTGAATGTGTCTTTCTGTAACACAACTGGTGCACATGTAAAGCTCTCTGATGTCTTGGGGTCTAGTTCACACTAAATAAAACTCCCCCAAAAAAGGCAGGAAAGAGGTAGACTGGTTCTGCAACGAGAAAGGGATTTTCCAGGTATCCCAGAAGAAACAGATCTGAGGGCAGGATGAGAAGAATTAGCACTCAGAAGGTCTAAGAGAGGAAAAGAACCTAGTCAAATATATGCATCTCCTTAATGGACATATTTCCTTGCAAATGACCCAAGGGTCATACGTACTGGCTGTGTCACGCCCAGTGGTCCAAGCGAATAACACATCTCAATTCTTTCAGATACTACCAGTGTTAAGAAACCTATCGCACTAAGAAAACTCTTTTAGACTAAAACATTAAGATTGAGATGCTGGCTCTATATAACACCTAGAGGCTATGTGTACTGTTTGTGTCACGCACAGTGGTCCAAGTAGTGAGGCCCAACCCCTGTATCACACCCAGCGATAAGCATTCCCTCTCTGTCATGCCCAGCTCTCCAAGAGACTAAACACCCACACCTTTCCTTGCATGCTGACTATCAAAGAAAGGTCACCTCCGCGAGATCGCCTCCGAGGCCACCTTGCAACTACTCAACTTGGACACATAAAATAGGCAATATGTCAGATTAATGCTAGTGGCAGGGCGCTCAGGCTAGATTTTTACACTTCTTCCTAGTTTGCCATATGCCAAATATTGAGACTCAGGATCAGATGCAGTCTCTTACCCTCTGACAGCTGCTTCAGGTTGGACCGCCACCTGTGGATTCAGCAGAACTCCCAATTAATTGCAGCATCTGCTCACCATTTTTGCTGCGCTGTTGTGAATCCGTATGGGTGGAGTCCTGAGTTCTGTTCCTTCAGTTGCAGTTGGACTCGAAGAACCAATCTCTCCTATCTGGCTCACCAAGTTGTTGCTCGAATGTGAATTTACTTTAAAAAAATAAAAGACAAGAGGCATTTGGCAAAACAGGAACAGTTGGTTTAATTAAATGCAGCAGCCGGGAGAACAGGCATCTAAAGACTGTCTCAAAGTACATTGCTTTTGCCCGTCATATTATACATTTCACAAACTGTCATATAGCAATTTGAACATTCTTTTAGAATACGAATCTGGTCCTAGTTACAGGACCATAAATCTGGTCATTTGATAAGAAGGGCAGGTGGGTCTCCACCTTGCGTGGACACACTGTGGGGACAGTGGGAATGTCTTGAGAGGTCCGAGATGGGGAGTGTGTGATCACTGTGTGTATTGTGTATATGAGGTTCCGATTGGCTAAGTGCTGCGAAGTTACTGTGGAATCTGACATTATGGATTTTCAGGAGCTTGCACCCCTCCAGCCAAACATGTTTTATTGCGGACAATCTCCTAAAACCATTGTGGTGTCGCTGCTTATCGATTTGGGTTTTTCTGTATGCCTGTTTGTCTAAGAGTTTTCCTGTATACATGTTTGTCTACATTTCACCCCACCTGTGATCTGTCATCAGTTGCGTCAGGCCAGGGTCACAGAGACTGCCTGACCACACATTTTTTATGCTGGGTTGATGGGGAGGTCATTTCGGGTGGATTCAACAACAGCAATGCAAGTTCATTGTTATACGTCTATATATCATGGCGTACATCAACATCACATTTTCAATATTAACAGAGGATTGGACCCATTGCAAAGACCCGCATCTCCGCCGCAGCCCGCAACGCCTTCAGAACCACAACTGCACAATGCGTCCTTGGTGCAGGCCCTTGCATCTCTTGTTAACAGCAGCTTCGATGATGACACCAGACTCTGCATTACAGCTTTCATCTCTTCGGAACCGATGCATCGCCCCGCTGTGCGTTGCATCCTTGGTGGCGGGATACTCGTTGACGATGCAGGTTCTCGCACCGCAGTCTCGCCTCATCTCAGAACTGACATATTTCTTTGGCTGTGTGATGCATCTGTGACACCGATGAATGAAATGTTCCACATGCCAGGATTCAAGGTGCTTTTGTCCATCTGGTCTAATTGGGTCCCTGTAGCCAGCCTACACTTCGCCAGGCCCTTTGGATCCAGCGGAACCGACACATCTCCCCAAGCAGAACCAGCGCATCTCCCCTGCTGTGAGGATTGGACCCGTCACAGAGGCCCGAATCACTGCTGCAGCCTGCAATTCCTTTAGAACCACCTGTGCACGATGGATCCTCAGGGCAGGCTCCTGCATCATTCATCAACATGAGCCTCAATGATGGACTACACTTTGAAGCCTTGCAGCTCTTCAGAACCAATGGAATGCCCACACTACCTGCCACATTCTGAATGCCGGACTTCGCATCACAAACCCCATCAACAGGATCTTCGAAGACTACACAGGCTCTCATACCGCAGCCTCACCACATCTAAGAACAAATTCATCATTTCAGCTCAACAATGCATATTTGACAAGGAACCTGCAAGGCTCCACAAACCAGGAGTCAAGGTACTGTGTCCAGCTAGCCAACCTGGTCTCTATAGCCAGCTTGTGCTCCATCACAGTCAGTCAGAACTTGTGACTCGGTCCCGGTCTGGCACGAGCAGATATCCAGCTTTGTGCTTCTTGGTGGTATTTTTACTAAAATTTTTAAATGTATACCTCAGGTTCTACTATTTGTTTTGTTGTTGTTTTGGTCTTATAGTTATTAAAATAAGTTCTACTTTACTACCTTGGTTTGGAATCCTTTTTGTGTGGTGTTTTAGCTTTATTTCTGTTTGAAGTGTTGCACAAATACTTTACACATTGCCTTTATTCACACATTGCCTTTAATTTAAGCCTGACTGCTCTGTGCCAAGCTACCAGAGGATTGAGCATAGGTTAATTTAGGGTTTGCTGACAAGGATTGTGGTTACTGCTTGACCAGGGCTCACTCCCAAGTCAACCAACAACCCATTTCTTACAATAGGCAGCAGCAATAGTGCTATGAAGTATTACCATTACAGTGAGCATTACTTAGGTAAACACTGGCAAGCATCTCACAACAAAAGGCAATAGGCTCCATTCTGGCATGCTCAGAAATATAACTAATAGAGTAGAGATTGCATTATGGATAGCCTTGAGAGTTGATGAGCTGACCGATGTGATGGAAAAGATTATAAGGTCTGTGATTGATGTCAGGGTGTGGTTGTAGTGAAAAGATTAAGTTTGATTAGCGAGTAGTAACCTTGTCTTTAAAAAAAAATAGTAGTGAAAGTCTGGATGGTCTGTTTATAATCCTCAAGTTTATCTAGGGCACTACAATGTTTCCATTTATGGAGGAGTGAGCCCATATGGAATTTCAGGAAGAGGATGCAAAGTGATATCCTAGGCTGAATGAGATGTGTCACAGGGTGGAATGATTTGAGTGGGAATTACTCATGAAGGGCTGACTGCAGTGAGCTATTATCATCAAAGGAGTTATTCACAGGCGGGTTGGATAGGTTGTTGAGAGCTATGTAAAGCAGGCTACGAAAATATCAAGGTGTATTTTGTAACGTGGATAGATGGAAATGTGCTAGAAAGATGAGGTGGGTGAGATCATATAGGGCAGAGCATGACAGGAAGGGATAGAAGGAGGGTAGGTTTGGAGTGACTGATGCAGTCGAATGCCAAACTGATGTAACTGATGTGTGAGTGTTAGTGAGTACGTGACCAGAATGAAACTGGGAGCACAACGTATGATTGTTTAAATTAAAGTTCAAGTCTTTGAGAATATTGAGTGGAGCAGCTTTTTCTAGTTGACTTTAACAGCAGAATGGTGTAAAGGCCACCAAAGAAATATTCAGTGAGTCCAGAAGTGTGGTAAATAACAAGATAACAATGATAGGTGCATAGAACAGGGCAATAACTTTGCTAATAAAGTGCTCCAGAGATGGTGAGACAGTGTCACGACCTTTGGTGATGCTGTATTCTCTTGATTGAGGCGCCCCCCCCCCCCATCCCCCTTCAGGAATGAGTGTTGTCAGTGTGAAGGACAGAAGACATGTCGGAGTCTTTAGAGCCAACACACTGTTATCTGCGATAATTTTAAAATGGAGTGTGAAAGCCAAAGTAGTCCGGGTTAAGGATGTTTTGTTGCCCAGGCAGTCAAAGGGGATTAGAAACGCGCGGACATAGCGGGAGTGCCATGAAGGGAGCATTTGACAAATGCCAATAATAAATACAGACGAGCTGCACTAGAAGAAATAGGCATTTTCATTTTAGTTTTAAACACTCCTTTTCATTTCGGAAAATGGAAACACGCATCTCCACTAAGCACGTGAAGAGCAGGCAAGGGACAGCATTTCAAGAACTAAAGTAAAGAACACAACTCATAATGATTTTGAGATGGTAACCGAAAAGAGCGCTAATAAAAAATCAAAGCCTCAAGCCCTTTCTTTGCCTAACAGAGAAAATGAGTCATTTGCACCAAGTGATGTTGGCCAAGATGTTAGAACCGCCTTTGTATATTTTAGGATTGAAAAGATGACATGAACCGCACAGCACTCCCTTTCACCCGCCCTGCTTGTAAAAATATACAGTGAGGCACTTCAACCAGATCTTTTTTTCTCTTTTATCCTGGATTAAGTTGTTTTCCCTTTGCTGAACTTTTGTTCAAAGGAAACCATGTTTAATTTAAATAGGAATTATTGCTGTTTTTAAATAGCAAAACCCAATTATTTAAGATATGATGTGGCTTTGGTAGTTGTGCAGCCTGTCAATGGTCTGAAATCATTTAAACATTATAGTGACAACGCTAATGATTTGTGTGCTGGAAAAGCTTAACTCCGAAGTTGAATGTGTCTTTTAACGCATTTTACACTTCGTTTGACTTTAAACATTGTAGTTTATATCTGAGAACATGGTTCAGCTTTTCTTTTAATTTGTCTCATTTTGGTGATAATGAAGTGTGTGCTGATAGACTTTACTAGATATCAGCCAGGTATTTAATCATGTTGCGCCTCTAAAGTGCTGCAATCAATAACCTCTAGGCGAACAGAACACCATGTGAAATATTCAGCAGAAGGACGTTATGCACAGAAAGGTCCATGTATATAGAATTTACGTTGAATTTCTAGCAATGCTAAATGAAGCAAAGTAAAAACTGAACCCGCAGTGGCAGAAAACATTTATTCACTGGGGCTGGTTGAACCATTGATGTAAACTGCAAACTGTCACCCAGTTACACTAACACTTCCATTCATTATGAGACCCGAAGTAATTGCGCTGCGGTAAGAAAGCACCTGGTATTACAAAACTAAGGGCCATATTCACAAGGATCTATCGCCGAGTCAAAGGCACTTTATCGCAGCCAAAGTTGCGATAAACTTATCGGCCCAATCACAAGCTGGTGTCAACAGCCCACAGCACCAGTTTACCCGTGATAGCAGCCGCAAAAAACATTGCCGTGGATAACCCCCGCAACTATCGCTAATGAGATGCAGAGTAGGCGTTCCAGTGCCAAAAGCCGTGACAACACCACTCCACAACATTCACAACGAAGAGCCAGAACTGCGATAAGAACACAAAACAGGCGATAAGGCGCGTTACCACCAGGAAAATAACACCTGCTCCGACCTGGTGTTAAGTCGGATCACAGCCTGGACCACAAAAGGGAGACCAGCCCAGAGCCACACCTGAAGAACAACAGATGAGCCCGGGCAACTGAACATGCAGCCCGGAGGGCTGAAAGGGAAACAACACCCGCCACTACCACCCCCAGGACCCTCCCTCCTCAACACCACCCCCGACCAAAGACATGCCACATCAGCTACACCCAATCACATACAAAATTATCCGCATGATGTCGTAGAATCATAACTGGTGACATGCATGTGTCATCACAAAAATGAGCATCACACTACATTTCCGAAGCAACAAATCAAACTTTATTAAAATGAACACTGAAATGAAATGAAGACACATTGTGGCTCCCCTCGGGCCAATCCGTAGGTCACAGCCTGCAAGACAAAAATCATGATGAGAAGGTGTGTCCTGCGCACATCAAAGGACAGAGAGAGAGCGAAGAGGAGAGAGAGGAAGAGAGGAAGAGAGAGAGAGAAGAAGAGAGGGGGAGAGAGAGAGAAGAAGAGAAGGGGAGAGAGACAGAGAGAAGAAGAGAGGGGGAGAGAGAGAGAGAGAGCGCCGACCCTGTGCACCCAGGTCACACTGCTCACCTGCTGCCACCAGTGTGTCTTCAACCACTTGCCGGCATGTAGTGCAGTTCATTAGGTCACACATCTGAGACGGACCCATCACCTGAAACAAAGTCCAGATACATGATTGGCACAGTACACACAATTGTATAAGACAACATCACCTGCCCGCCCATGCACACCCAGGCCGCACTGCTAACCTTCCGCCACCGGCGTGCAGACAGGAGGTCCCACCACGTGCCGCTGCGAGCCACAAGCCCGGGCCCGTGGACATGGCAAAATCCACACCATGCCGTCCCGCTCCGCAGGCCACCAGGTTCCACGTTTGGTGCTGGGTCTTGATTACTCCATGGCAAAGGACATACCAGTGCACCCAGCCTCATAGCAGGCTGCACACCCGCTCAGCCCAATAGGTGCCACCAACTCTGTGATCCCAGAAGCGACGCCACGTGGCAGTAGGCCCGCGCTGCCCGCTGGCTCTGGCCTACACTGCGGTCAAGCAGGGCACACAAAACCTGAGCTGTCCGGACCGTCGTGACGGTGCATCATCGCAGGCTGCACACCCGCTCAGCAGCTCAAGGTGCCCCTAACTCAGTGCACCCAAAGTCACCATCCCGTGGCGGGGTGCCTGTGCTGGCCGCAATGCTCCAGGTGCCACTAACCCTGTGCAACCCCAGTCAGCACCACATGGTGGTAGGCCCATGATGGCCACAAGGCCTTGGGTGCCACTATCCCTGTGCAACCCCAGTCAGCGCCACATGGTGGCAGGCCCGTGACGGCCACAAGGCCTCAGGTGCCACTCACCCTGTGCGCAACAATTCTTGGGCCCTCCATCATCCAGTCACCACCGGCAGAGGGGAATGTGACGTCGTCAGCCCCTTATGTTGGCGGAGTCACATGGCCTGTGACACCTGTGCCGAATGGGTGTGGTGTGACATACTGACAACTAGACCAATGACCTGCACACCACCAGCGAGTATGCCTGTGATGGGTAGCAATGAGGGCCCCCCCCTCGGAGCGTAAGAGGAGTGGTCTGGCCTGTCATACGCCGGACCAGCACAGGGCTTGCAACAATCACTCGTGGGATCTGGGCGTGGTTCAGTCCATGTCCGGACATGGAAGTGACTGATGCGTGTGTCCTTGTTGTAGTGTTCACGAGACCCGGAACACAATATGCAATGTAGCACCCTCTGACTGGCATCATTGACGCAAGGGACATCACTGTCCCTACATTCACCCACACATTCATACATGAATGATGAAAGATATAACACAGCAGTGCGTCACTGGATGTTTATTGCACATCCAGTGCAGTCCTGCAGCTGGAGCGGTACAGGGCAATGCCGAGCACACTACACAATATGGGCCCGTGGAGGGCCTGCCAGAGTCCATCCGGGGATGATAAGTACTGCGGAAGAGGTAGGGTACAGTCCGCAGTCTGGTTGCCGTGTCATTGGTCATCAAACAGGATATGGCAGTCCATGTCGCTGTCCAAGGTGAGTTCATCGGAGTGTATCGGGAGTCAGTGTAAGGTCATGGGGCCATGTGCGGCACCAAGCAGGAACAGGCCAGGTGGCAGAAACGAAAGCTAGTGCCTCCTGATCACAAACCCATCCACGTCCTCATCCCCGAATGTGTGCTCTGCCCCACCTGTGTGCATTGCAGTACCGTCTGGGGCACTGTGTGCCACTGACACATCAGGGGCCAGAGGAGGGTTCTCAGCCGCGCTGTGTGGCAGTGACACATCAGGTGCCAGAGTGGATACGCCTGCCGCACTGTGGGGCACTGACCCACCAGGGGGCGGAGATGTGGATGGTGTGGGGCAGCAGCATTCATCATCGCCACGCCTTGTGGCAGCAATGCCATGATAATGATCTGCTGGGCATGGTAGATCCCAGCTACATTTTGCTGGTTTGCAGCGGTGGCTGCCATCCTTTCCGCCCCCATACGCACCATGTCCTCCATGAGGCTCCGCATGTGTGCCAGCTCACGGCTGCTATCGCTGGAGCCCCTCTAAGCAGACAGGTGTTCTTCTCTCCGCATCAGGACTCCAGCGATGTCAGTCAGGGCTTGTTGGAGGCCATGGAGCGGGTCTAGACACCCATTGATGGCGTCCAGTTTGGTAGCCATGAGGTCGAACCCCACCCGCACCTGCTCAGCCGTCTCCCTCTGGGCCTCCAGCACACAGCGTTGGAAGGCCATTTGTTCTTCCTGGGGGTCCTGGGAGACTGGCGGGGCCGTGGGTGCCTCCTGCGGAAAGGTTTTGGTGGTGGGTGGGGTGTCCTTGATGCAGCTGGTCAGCCCTGATCCTGGAGGTGAGTCGCGGATGATGTCAATGATGTCTAGGAGGGCTTGGGTGTTGATACTGGGGTTGTCCTCCTTGTCACCAGTGAAGAGTGGCTGGGACTGCTCTGCAGGGGGTGTTGACGTTGGCCCTGAAATGTGAAGAGGTTATGGTGTATTGCAATGTGTCCACATGTATGTAGCCGCATGGGACATGTTGACATTCAGAAAGCATGGCATTGTACATTGTGACAGTCTATGGATCTGGGTGATGACCCAGAGTCATTCAGGGTGTGCACTGTGCTGTACTTGATTGTGCATGTGTGCAATCATGGCCATCTCCACCCATCCACCCAGTACTTGGTGGTCACTCACTCTGTTGCGGTTGTGTTGTGTCCTGTTGAGCAGTGTCCGGTCCACCGACTCCGGCCACAGTATCCACACTGATGACTGTCGACACCAGCTCCTCCATGTCATCCAGCTCGAGCTGTGGCGCTGGGCCCCCACCTCCAGTCTGCATTGCTGCCTTCTGGTTGGCTGCAAGTTTCTCCTTGGTCTTCCGCTTGATGTCATTCCATCGCTGCTTGACCTCGTCCATTGTCCTCTTGTGCTCTCCGACGGCATTCACCTTGTCCACGATGTTCCGCCATATTCCAGTTTTGGTGCCCAATGACACGTTGGAGGTGGCGAACAGTTGTTGATGGTGTTCCATCACCTCCGTGACTATGATCCTGTTCGCCTGCGGACTGAACTTCATCTTCTTCTTGTCCCTGTCCTTCCCCGATGTCCCGGGCTGGTCGTCAGGGGTGCTTGTGGGGTTGCGCTCACCCTCTGCACCTGCTCCGGCTGCATCCATGGTGCTTGGGTGTTGGTCAGTTTGTGTTTGCGTGTTTTTTCTACTTTTATGGTGATTTTTCCCGCCGGCCAGGTGTGTGTTGCAGGCCTGGCGCTGCTTATCGCTGATTTCCTCATTGCGCTTTGGCCCATTGCAGGTTTTTTGGTGTTGTGTTTTGTGTTTTTATCTCCTTCAAGGTGGTGTTATCGCGGACATTGTCTGCGGTTTCGGCAGACTATCGCATGGTACCGCCTTGTGTTAATTCCACGTTGACACAGGGTTATTTTCCCGTGATAGGCTGCGATGTGTAAAGTTGTGTTAACATTTTTTGGTGATGTTTAGCACACGTTCTTGTGAATATACCCCTAAAAGTATTGCCAATTTTGGTATACGGGTTGACTGGAGATTACAAGCTATCCTCTATAGGCGCTATATGGAAACAAAATCAGAAAATTGGTTTCACAGCACCTATTTCCGTGTTTTATTCTGTAATTGCTTTATTTTTCCTCTTAGAGATTCCTTCGGTTTAATCCAAGGGATCTGACCCTGCTAATACAACTCGCAGTAATACAATGTGCTGTATTTATTACAGCATGCTTCATAATATCGATTTGAGGCAAAATTCCTCTTTCCACCTAAATCTTTATTAAGAGGAACCCCATAACTGAGGGCCTAAATCTGGAAGATTCTGATTCAGGGAATCTTGTGAATAAGTTGCACATTGATGTGCTATGTAGTTCAAAATGTAATGCGACCGTAATAACCAATGTAGGAAGACATACATAAATGTGTTAAGCACTGACAAGGCCACATCACAAACCCTTTTAGACAAGAACTAACATATTTTGTTGGTGGTAAGTACAGATGTGTTTGGTGCCAACACCATTCACCACTGGATTATGAAAGCAAATTTGTGGAGTTGGTAATTTATGGCCAAAATACTTGTATATAACTGCTGTGTTGCATTTTGCTGCACTGGTGATGTGTTGTCTTGTTTTTTGTACGATTGTGTTTTTGTGCTTTATTATTTCATTGTACTGTTGCTGTGTTGTGCTGTATTATTTTGTCTGTTTTGTTGTGTAGAACTTCATACCGTCGTAGCCCGGAAATGCACATTAACATAAAACGATAAGAATAAAATAATAAAGCATGCTTACACTCTAAAACATTTATCGTTATTACAAAGACATTTTCTCAATATAAAAACAGCATCAAGAGGAGCCCAATTTGCTTGAAAGCATGTCAGTGTCATTTTAATTAAAAATATGGTACATTAAATATAAGGGAGAAATAAAAGGGGGGAAGTTGGTGGAATTTGCCAATAGCAGTCCAATAAAGGATGAATTCTAGAACATTTATTTCTCTAGAGGCAGGAAAAAATATCGTCTTAGCGCAATATCATGGCATCTCATGCCTGAAGACCTATCTAGATGATCGAAGACCCTTTACTTTAAAAGTTTATTCTTAATTCGGGAATCTGTGCATAAATCTATATATCTACTTCTCGCAGTAACTCCTACAAATTCTCATGTGAGCAACGGAATCTTTAGGTTGTAAGTAACTAAAATTCAGTGGTGGCGGGTGAACTTTGAAAGCGGTGAGGCATAAACCCATGCCCCAGTTTGCACCATGCAAGAAAGCCCATATCCTGTGTTTAGGGGAACTGGATTGAGAGAACACTGGGTCCTCCCTGAGATTTTTTAGTAACAGAGAAAATGTTGCG
The DNA here is from genome assembly GCF_964204655.1 of Triturus cristatus. Taxonomy (NCBI): domain Eukaryota; kingdom Metazoa; phylum Chordata; class Amphibia; order Caudata; family Salamandridae; genus Triturus; species Triturus cristatus. The sequence continues at coordinate 1,138,332,713 of NC_140581.1, forward strand.
TTTGTCAGCACAATTTCTCTCTGTCTCTTACCTTTTAAGAGCCCATGCCAGGCCATCAATATATTTGGAATCTAAATCGTGCAGCAAGCAACATTTAACATTAGAATGCCTTTAAAATCCATAAAAGTGTGTTTCTTTAACATGGGGAAATGTTTCACTGTAGTACACCAGATTATATTACTGCATTTGGAGGTTCTTATTCAAATAATACTTTTTAAACAAGAGCCTAAAAATATTCATGCCCTCGGTTGCCCCTGTGACAATGCCGTTAGTGTTGCTGGAGTAGGAGCCCTAATGTAAAATTAACTCCAGAAAGGGCATTCATTGAATTATTTGTCTGGGCTCTCTTTCATGTAGATGAAGAGGCAGCAGACATTCCTGTACTGTCTTCCCACCTGAAACCTGCATTTGTAAGATCAAGTTTGTCCATGCAGCAGTGTACACCGGCCCAATTGAAACAAGCATTTGCAATGCAATTGGTATCGCCTTTGGGACCTCATATGTATTTAGCTATGCAGCACATTAGCCTGGGTGCTGTAACATCTACTGTTCTTTAATATGGAGGGAAAGTAAGCACCATACTGCGTGACACACCAGGTATGGGAACACATGGAGAGAAATATTGCCTTTCAGCGGGCAATGGTATAGTTCAAAGCTCTGTTTTTAGTATAAAATCAGGGCCTTCGGTGGTCATATCCCTGAAAATGCAAGATTTGAAAAAAAATATTATTGTCTAACGGTGCTTGTGGAAAACAATTTCTATGGACTGGAATCTAGAGAATGCTAAAGTGATTCTATGTCAGGACCAGAGGCTCAGATTATGCTTTTCTTTCTCCGCCTTTAATAACATACAAATTTCACGGCAGCCAGAAAAGCATCAACATTCTTTTCCCCAAACATTACAGGAAAAATTGATCCAATCCAAGGATAAAATAAACAAAAAACAGAAGCCTGAACAAAGACTACAATTCCCATAACTCCAAGTGAGGTTCCATAGTAAGTCCTTTCACAATGTCCATGAACTGCACATAATCCCTCCATTTTGGCTGGCCCTCCTCTTTCTTCGCTGCTTCGCAGCCAGTTAAGTCGTCTATTTCTTTGTTTCTTGCTAATATTCATATTTGGTCATTTGAATCGTTTGTTTGCCTTCCCTGTGGCGTTTGGCTGCCTAAGGACTGTGCCCAGGGTCTGTATCTGACTTTGGTATTGTTAAGCTGATTTATTGCTTTTCACAGATTCCCTGCCGGCCGCGGGAGCATTTGCGCCCGTTACGCGGCCGACGCCATTTTACTTGCGGTGCTTGCAAGGCCCACTAGGGGGTCTCACCCATCTCGTTGCTCCTGCGGCGCTATCTCCTCAGAAGAGGAGCCATGCTGCGTGAGTCGGACTGTAGCAAGCCTTGTCCCCTGCTGTCTCACCGTTACGCCCTGAAGGGATCTGTATTTCCCGGCATTGTGTTTTTAAAGATGCCCCGGCAGGGGTCTGTAGTGCGGCTTGGTTCAGCGGTAACGCCTCCGGGCAAGTTTCTTTCTGTGCACGTCTATTTCATGTTGACGCGCTGGGAGACAGCTTGGCCCTGTCAGTTTCATTGAGGGCTGGTGCGCATCAGAGGCAGGTGCAGCCTTAATTGCGGTCCTTGGGGCTGCGTGTGAACAACTTTGCAGTCCTCCGGTCTGCCTACATTGGTTCTGGGGTCCACAGGTCAGAAAGTAGGGTTGTCTACTCTGTTACAGTGGTTTATTTCCTTGGCTTTTTATCCAAGACCTGTTAACCTTTTATCACCTTGAGCTTTATGTTGAGATGGACCACAATGATGTGTATGAATAGGAGGAGTACCTCCCATATGATGATGACTTTTTTGAGGCAGTTGACACCTCCATATATAGGGTTGTAAACGAGGTGGTTGGGCCCATTGAACAGGGCCTCTCTGACAGAATAGTACAGGAGTGCGCAAAACTGGCGCAGGCCCGCATGGAGTCTCCGGCTCCTGCCGTCAATCCCACGCCTGGGGAGGGCCCTCCATCCCCCCAAGAAGAGTTGCCCTGAAGAGGCGCAGGGGTTGGATAAGGGTGAGTTTGAGCACCTCAAGAGCGCCTTCCTGGCTAAGGTAGTTCCCCCCTACCCTATCTCTCTCCTGTTACGGATCCCCCTTGGGTCTCCAGATCCGGCTTCTTCCATTCCTGATGGGGATCCGCAGGGAGATTCAGATGACGAAGCGGGGTCTTCACGGCCTTGGCGCCTGGTTGTGTCTTCCGCCTAATTGCCGCAGGATGACTCGGGCATGTTCGACCCGGATGAAATAATTCATCCCCAGTTGGCAGCTTGGGCTCCTGGTGACAAGGTGGCCAAGTTTGTGGCTGGCCGCCTCCGCAAGTCCCTAGAGAAGGATGCTCGAGGGTGCTTGAGGGTGGAGTGTCCGAGGGCCACTTTGGAGGGGAAAGTAGCCTTCACCCCAGAGTTAGACTCCAAGATGCCACTTTTTTGGTGAAATATATGAAGGATCCCCGGAAGGGTATTGATCGCTCTTGGCGTTCTTTCCAGGACAAGCTTTTAGACACCATAGGTCCTATGACAAAGATATTAGATATGGCGGAAGAGGCTAAGGTGTCCGGCTCCACTATATCCCCTGATGTACTCTCCAATTGGACTCAGCAGGCTATATTTTTCATGGGCAACGCAAATTGTGCCCTGTCAACTGAGCATCGCCACTCTCTGTTAATCAAGTTGGACCCCAAGGCTGGGGATTTGGCCTCCTCGGAGGTGGGAGCAGTTGCGCAGGGGAGCATCTTTGAGGTGCCTTTTGGGAAAGAATTAGGTAAATTAGTGGCTACGTGCAATTTTCGAGTCTGTTCCGGACCTGGTCATAGAGTCCGACGCCAGCAGGTCGGTTTGGGGCACCCACTGCGGAGAGTTCTCCACCGGAGGCGCTTGGTCATTAGAAGAGCAAACATTGCACATCAATTGCCTTGAACTCCTGTCTGGGTCTTTCGCAGTTCGGTGCTGGACCAGGGACAGAGTGCGATTGTGTGTCCTATTAAAGAAGGACAATGTCTCCGCGGTCCGATATATCAACCATCTGGGGGGGGCCTCGCTTCGGCGAATCTGGCAAAGGATTTTTGGGATTTCTGCCTGGAAAACTAGGTTACCTAATTATGCTTAACAAGCGAGAACTTCAGTTTGGGAACAGATAAAGAAATCGTTCTTTCATTAAATGATTTGTAATTTAAGATCCTCTTTAATGGTAAAGTAGGATTTTAGATTACTATTAAAAAAAATTCTTCTTTTAGAAAGTTGGCATATTACTGCCCTGAACCAAAAGTGACTGTCTGCCATTGTCCAGCGTCTCATGACTGTGATTGGCTCTACTGTGATGTTTTGTGTATTTCTTCCAGACATGAGGACAGAAGAGGTCTGGGTGTGGAGGGAGAGGGTCTTACTGAAGATGGATGGGGAGGAGCTGTGTCCTGCCCTACGTACACTCCACATGCTCCTGCCTGTAGCACATTCAAAGGAACCTAACACAAGCCAGTCCTTGCCTTGGTCCCCCTAAACAGTTTGGAGTCAAACCCAGAAAAGGGGAAGAGCTGACTAGAACCAGTTTGGGGGTATGCTAGGGAATTCCCCCACACATAAGCTAGCACCAGAAATAAATATGTCACCTTCAGAACACATCAGTAGAACATTCCTGGATCTGTGGAAGATTTAGAAAAAGGACTACCCTGTTGTCTGAAGAAGGAAGATTGGAATTGCTTGTCTTAAACCCAGGCTCCATAGATGTGACTTCAAGGGTCAGTTGGCTGACCCGTTTGAGCTACAGGGAAACAGCAAGCTTCCAGAGACCTCACCTGCAACTGCCTCAGAAAACGAGTGCCAACTGGACCTGTCTTTGCCCTGCTACTGGCCTCGGTTGGAGTGAGTCCTGATCCCCAAGAGAAGCCCTTTCATGTATGTCCTGGACCCTTACTTGACATCAGAGAGCACTCCTTCTGCCTCCAAACCACAAGTCCTGAACTCCAGGTGAAGATCCAGAAGTTTATGGGCCCTTTGTGACTGCCAACAGAATCCTCGTGCTGCCCGACGACCATCCACAACGCTTGCCCAAATGAATCTCCAGTGACAACCTGCTCTTCATGTCCGCTCTGAGAACCAGTGGCAATGGCAGCAGTCCATCTTGACGGCCAATGCAAAGCTCCAGCAATGATCAACTCTTTGCCCCAAACTTTGACCATACTCGATGCCTGACCTGCGCTTTGTGCTGACAACAGTCTTCTTGCATCTTCCACTGATGCAAAGCTCCACTGCAGCTCCCACTTGTCTTGGACTCAGAGAAGGTAAAATCTTCAGCGGGACAAACCTGCTACATGTATCTGATCCACACTCAATTGCGGTGGGCCTGAACTTGTCACTTTGACCTAGTCCAGTGCGACCAGATAGCAACAATTGATCCTTTGTGATTTTTGATGCTACTTTCCCTAAAACTTAAAAAAATAATAACTCGGGCCTACTGATTGGATTTGTGTTATTCTGGTGTAATTTTATTATTTAACATTTACTCTAGTTTCCTAAATTTGTTTGGACTGTTCTTGTGTTGTGTTTTTGCTCTATTACTGTTGAGTGCTGCATAAGTACGTTACACATTCCTCTAAGTTAAGCCTGATTGCTGCTAAGACAAGCTAGCAGATGAGTAAACACATATTTATTGAGTGACTTTTGGGATCATCCTGACAAGGATTGTGTTTATTATTTGAAAGGGACTTCTCCCACTTTCAAATAATAACCCCAATTCTTACATTGGTATTCAGTGGAATAATCCAGTACCTGTATTTCTTTAGTGCCACAAAATGATTTGTACAAAACCAAATATCCCTTATAACAATCTTACATCAGAATTAATTATTTAAAAACCTCCTTGATTGATGATATGGCCATTTTGTTCCTCTTTCCAAATTACATTTATGTGTCACTATTGTACTACTGTGATTACTTGCTCCCACAAATGGAGTTTTAGCTCAGCAGCATTGATAACCTCTTGGTGGAAGAGTTGACATTAAGGTACTGGAAGATTGCTTTAACCAAGGGAGCCTAGGAGTGGTCCACATTTTCCATGAATGCCCCTGCCACCTTCCAGAGGTAGGTCAACTGGGTCCTTAATGGCTTAGAAGACTTCAGTGCTGTCTGCTTAGATGACATTGCGGTCTTCAGATATAGCAGAGATGACAACTTGCACCACCTCCCAGAAGTGCTTCAGGCTCCTCAGAGGGCAGACCTGATTATCAAGTCCAAAACATGTCAGATAGGACAAGGATCTGTTGTGTACTTGGGCCTCCAAGTCAGTGGTTCAAAGTGAAACCCCCTTAAGCACAAGATACAAAAAATCCTGGCCTGGGAGCCCCACTAGACCCAGAGTAAGGTAACAACCTTATTAGATCTCACTGATTACTACAAAAGTTTCAGAAATGGGTATGACATCATTACTGCCCTCTGAACTAAAATGACTTCCAAGAAGCAGCCAAGAAGATGATCTGGCAAGAGGCATACCAGCAAGCATTTCATACCCTGAAAGAAGCCAAGTGCACAGCATCCATTCTCAAGGAACCTAACCTCTTCAAGGAATTCACAGTGCAAACAGAAGCTTCGGAGAATGGTATTGCAGCCGTTCTCTCAGAGCTAAACGATGGCAGCTAGGACCAACCTGTAGCCTTCATCAGCAGGAGGCTACTTTACAGGGAACAGAGATGAATTGCAATCAAAAGGGTAGCCTTTGCAGTGATCTGTTCACCGAAAAGATGAGACCCTTCTTCTTTTGGGGCTCACTGTAAGTTTAAGACAGACTATAGACCTCGCAGATGACTTATGAAGATAAGGGGTGAAAATCCCAAACTGTTGAGGTGGTCTATCTCCGTACAGCAGAGGTATTCAAACTGGGGGGGCATGGATGGGTTCCCAGGGGGGGCGCAGATGCCTCTGCAAGTATATGTAAATTAAGATTGCCTGGAAGTGCGGTGATGTTTATTTGCTGTTCCAGGCTATCTTCATTTATTCCAAGCCCGTGATTCGAGTGCCGTGGGGGCGGGGGTCAGTGAGTGTGGCTGGCAGGGTCATAGAGATTACTAACAAGCATTTGCAATGCAATAGGTCTTGCATTTGCAGGAATTTAAGCTACTGGCATTGTAAATAACAATGCCTTTTATTTATGTTTTAAAAACCAAAACATAAATAAAAGGCTGCCATTTACAATACCAATAGTTCAGACTCGCATAAATGCGAGACCTATTGCATTGCAACTGCTCGTTCTTTCTTCACGTTGAGATGTCATCTATTTTTCACATCACTAATTTCAATTAAGGTTTACTTAAATATGCAGTTACTTGGTTGGGGGAGTACAGGGGGAGGGTGGGCCTATTATTTATGCTGCAAAGGAAGCCAGGAAACCTAGGCGTCGCACCGCTTACTGTTCACAATTAGCCTTTACAGACCGTTCGTAAATAGACTTTGAAACTCCCTTGAAATAATGCATATGTTTTATTAAACAGACATAGCATACATTTCTTAAATTGGAATAGCTTTGTATTAAGCACAACACAAGGGAAACCCAACAGGGCCTGGGGCACGGAACATTTTCACTGGTGCAGAAACTTGTCAAATCCACCTTCACCATTGCTCATCTTTCTGCTCACATAATGCTGCATAGAAGAAGAGGCATTGAAACATGTATTTTCTCTATGTTTCAATAAGTAAAGGCTGCACAAATACTTATTGTGAAATCAGTTCGTGGTGTGTTTGTCCTGGTGAAAACTATATTTGTTTGAGAGTTTGTTTGAATGTGCGTTTTAACTGTGCAGTAATAAATACAACTTTTGTACTTTGCATTTTCCCTTGTTTATTTTTTGATGCTTTTGGTTTCTGTTTCACGAGGATGTCTTGCTGGTCAGTGTCTTGGTTTTGAGCATGAGAAGGGATTGCTGCTTTCACTTGTCTCGGTTCATGGTTGTCATATTATATTATGGAAAGAAGAGTTAATAATTTCTTGTTTCACAAACGCTATTAACATTTAAAATGCGCACATCAAAGAGTGAGTAGTTCTAACATACGGTAGGAATGTCATAGGTGCATGAGAGCTACCGGGGCTAGTTCCAGACTTGGCGAGTGCCTGTACCTCACACGGACCTAGAATGCTTAGCTTGAGGCCCAGGGTATAAGCAAGGCCACTGGAATTATGCGACCAAATTATGAGACAGAGTTGAGTAAATGATGGGGCAAGAATAGGCAAATTATGCGGCACTATTTTTAATAGTATTGCTTCATTATGTTTTCATTTTAAAACTTGGTAACACTGTCTGGGCATTGATTGCACCTCATAAGGACCAGTTTAATACCGAAATATAACTATAAGCAACAGAAAGAAGACCAGACCAGCTTTGCAAAGTGCCTCCCACCCCAAGGCACCATGTGTCATTGCATTTTTACTACTTTTGAACTTTTTGAGCTAGAACCATATTTTTGTTGTTGTTAATATCAGCCGATGATGCGGCAGATGGTGGATTTGTTTTTGCAGAGTTTTATATAGCGCGAACTTGACCTGAATCCAATCAGGTATCAGAGCGCTTTCCATAGCACCAGTTACGTTACATGAGGACACACATTCATTTATTTGTTAGGCACGGGGAGATTAAGTGATTTGCCCAGAATCACAGGATGTTCAGCATCATTACCGAGACTCAAACCCAGTTCCCCAGGTCCGAGGTTGAGCACCCTAGCCGTTAGGCCAACTCCTCTACCCATTATGTGTCAAATCTATAAAACACCCAAATACAGCAGTAAGCAACTACAAGATTACCAGTCAATCGTTGCAAATGGCCTTCCACTGCTCTGGATCACTTTGCCAAGTTTTAAGTAAATTGTGTTCCGTGTGAGCTAGAATCAAGTTTCTTTTGTTGGAATCTGCAGATTATGGATTATATAGCAAATGCGGTAAACTCATAAATATGTAGAAAACACTGCTGCTGCAGAAACTCATAATTCCAGTGACCTTGGCTTTAAGTGACTCAATCAATTAACGGCTGGTAAGAAGGTTGGTTTCTTTTTTAACTTTCTGCACTACCTCCACACCCTTCGCTTTCAGGCAGAGGCACCTCAAAGTCAACATTAACCATTCAGGGGCAGTTTTTTTTGTTTGAATCCTGGGGTGGCAGGTAGGCCAGTAGGATTGCATTCAGATGCAGAGCCCTAATCCTCTTGACCCCTGGGGCCTCACAGTAATGGTCTAGGAGACAGAGGAAAGGAGTGAGATTCATAGATATTGTCAAAGAAGATGATCTGGCAAGAGGCATACCAGCAAGCATTTCATACCCTGAAGGAAGCCAAGTGCACAGCATCCATTCTCAAGGAACCTGACCTCTTCAAGGAATTCATAGTGCAAACAGAAGCTTCAGAGAATGGCATTGCAGCCGTTCTCTCAGAGCTAAATTATGACAGCTAGAACCAACCTGTAGCCTTCATCAGCAGGAGGCTACTTTACAGGGAACAGAGGTGAATTGCAATCAAAAGGGTAGCCTTTGCAGTGATCTGTTCACTGAAAAAGATGAGACCCTTCTTCTTTTGGGGCTCACTGTAAGTTTAAGACAGACTATAGACCTCGCAGATGACTAATGAAGATAAGGGGTGAGAATCCCAAACTGTTGAGGTGGTCTATCTCCCTACAGGGAATGGATTTTATGATGCAATATCACCCTGGATCTGATCATGCCAATGCTGATTGTCTATCCGGGTTTTTCCACTTCAGCAATCAGAACTCCCATGAGGGTGATTAGTTCTCCCTGCTTTCTGCTGGAGGGACACACATTCAATTTGACATCCTTAGTGTGATTTTCTCCCAGACTTTTTGCCTTCACATCCTATTTTTTGCTGAATTCATTTTTATTGCCATAAGGGCTCTGTGCACTTTACCCCTGCCAAACAGTGATAACGTACTTGTGGTCTTTCTTTGATACATGCCCTGCTTACCCTTCAAAGGACCGTGCCAGCGGCACATACAAATTAACGTGACTCCAGGCTGTCTTTGCCTTTGTCCACCTAGAGAGTTTGGAGCTAACCCCAGGAAAAAGGGGAAGGCCTGATCTGCACCAGTTTTGAGGGTAGGCTAGTGAATTCCCCTACAGAAAGGCTAGCACCAAGTATATATTTGGAATCTTCAGAACCCCTCATCAGACCACTTCTGACCTCATTGAAGATTCAGAAGAAGGACTGCCCTGTTGTCTGAATAAGAAAGATTGTATTTGCTTCCCTTGAAACCAGGCTTTCCAGAAGTAGACCAGCCTGAGCCCTGCTGCTGGCCTCTCTTGGAGTGACATCTGATCCCAAGAGATGTCCCTCAAGGTCCTCCTGCTTTGGCTGGCATCAGTGAGCATTCCTTCTTCCTCAAAATCACATGTCCTGAACACCAGGTGAAGATCCAGACATTTGTGTGTTGTTTGCGACACAAATGGACTTCTTCCATCGCCCGACGACCATCCATGACTCCGTCGATGCAAATCTTCAACGGCGACCTGCTGGTTCCATCTGCTCTGAGAACGAGCGTCAATGACAGCAGTCCATGTCGACCACCAATGCAAAGCTCCAATGATAATTGACTTGTCTCAGAGAGCACCCGCTGTATGCAATGCCCAGTCTGCTCCTCACACCGACAACGGTCTCCTCACATCGACCACCTAATTAATGCTCCGCTGCAGCTCTCATATGGACTTGGACTCGGAGAAGGTAAGATCCTTAGCAGGACGAACACTGTCCCTGTATCCAACCCGCGCTCCATCATTGTCTGCCTGAACTTGTCAGATTGACCTGGTCAATCCCGACCAGATAAGCACAAATGGTACTTTGTGCTTTTTGCGGCTACTTTTCCTAAACAAATTCATAACTTTAGTTCTACTGATTGAACTTGTGCAATTTAGGTGTCATTTTATTTATTAGAACGTACCCTCTGTTTTTAATTTGGTTTGGGATTTTTCTTGTGTTGTGCCATATAGTGCAGGGATATGTAAGATGTGTATATTTTTTACTACAATGTGGGCTGAAGCCCGCAGCACATGCCGCAATACAAAGAATACACATTATGACCGCCGTGAAGGCGGTCGCATTGTAATGCGGGCAGCGGGACCGCGACTACTAGTCAGGCGGTCCTGCTTCTTCCACGGTGCATGTTGGACGTAAGTCCGACTGGCATCGTAATCAGGCCCTAGGTTACCAAACCTCCAAATGATCCCTCCAAATGATCTATCAACTATGCTCAAATTTTAAAAACTCCAAGCACCCCTCTATAAGAAATTAAACCATCATTTCTAGGGGCCTGGCTTCCGCTAGTATTGGGTATCATGTCAAACCACGAGTTGAACGGTGATAACAACTCTCAAGTAGTAAAATTAAAGTTATTCATATATTGTCAGCCGAAATCCAACGTTCTCCCTCAAGTGATAACCTCCTATAACTTGAAAAGGCTGGTTTGGCATTCATCGGACAGTCTGAAATAATGAGTTGTGCATAAAAACAAATCAAAGATGTTTGCTCCGAGGTACAAAATGAAGCATCTATGGTAGAGATTTGGAATCAAGTATGTGAATTTTTAATAGTAAACGTTTCAGCTAAAAATAAATGAAAGGGTAATCCTAATGTAATTACCGACAAAAGGTGGTATTCGTACAAGCTCTACCAACAAAAGAAGGCCTTACATAGAGTTACAAGAGCAATCTTCCAGCAAACCCATTTGTCAATAACTTCTTCTCAAAAACAAACACTGAAATCCCTGAGAAAGTTATATAAGCATGAAAAATGGAAGTCAAAAAGGACTTATCATGAGGTGTTATTAACTAAATTGCACCATGCCAGTGGAACACACAATATCAAGGAGTTCTGGGAAATTATCAATGACCTGGAGAATGGTATCAGCAAGGCTAATAGTGCTAATATTAGTGTCTGGGAGGACTTCATCTCTGACCTGTATGGTGTGAGACTTGAATGTTATGTTATGTTAATGGCACTTATATAGCACACAAAGGTCTTTAGGCGCTTGCCCAAGGGTTATGACAACATGTTACTCCCAATATTGATGAGATAAAAAGTATTAATCTCTCCAAAAAGCTTGTTTAAATAGGAATGTTTTCACTCTCTTCCAAAAGGGAGAGCAGTTTCTTTCCTCAAGCCTTTCAGAAGTTCATAACAGAAAATGCCCGACCGCCTGAAGTAGTTTTCTTGAACCGTGGGCAGGTCAGCAAAAACGCTTCAGAGGAGCATAGACAGCATCCAAGCTAATTTTGCCTTAGGCGTTCCTGAATAAAAGATGGAAGGGCCATGCAACATCTTATGTGCAGTGCACAGGCCTTTGAACATGGCCCTCTATTTGACTGGCAGTCAATTCTGTTGTTCCAACAGTAGCGTAGCATGCGCCAGTCTTGGTAGCTTGAACAGTAGTCTTGCTGCATCATTCATAACCACCTGAAGCTTACCGAACAGCTTATTGGGGATGCCAATCTACAGAGAATCACTATAATCTATCCATGAATTAAATGACAAACAGAAAAAGGATGTTGACATAATCCAGTCTACTCTAATGAGCTTGAGCTTTCACACAGAAATAAAACCGCCAACTGAGCCATTAAACAAGGATATGGTATCAACTCTTCTTAATGGGATAAGATCAATCAGAACGCCAGGTCCAAACAGTCGCCCTAATGCCATTTTCAGAGCCACCCCAGACCTGTGGTCAGAGACCCAGACCCCTGTATTGAATGAGATCTCATTGATGTGGTCAGTCCCAGAATCATGGCAAGGGAGCATATTGCAGCCCGTTTATATGAGCGGTCCCTCTGATAATCCAGCGAACTATTTGCATATAGCTCTAACAGATGTTGAGGGGAAGATTTTTGCATCACGTCCACTTGAAGAACTCAAAGAGGGGACAGAATTGCATCATATAATCCCTATTTACCAATCAGGATTTCAAAAAGGGCAGTCAAAAACTACTAATTTACTGTCTCTTCCTGTAATGGCTGAGAGAGCAATTCACAAAGGCTGTACATCTGCTTTGTTGATCTAAAGGCAGCCTTTAACTCATTACCCATGAGCTGCTATGGTCAAAGCTAGTGGTATGGGGTGTGCTGTGTAAACTTCTTGATTTTATTATCCTTCTACATACCATCACATTGGTCCAGGTGAAGGTGGGGGATGGTACCAGCTTGACCTAGCAATTTAGCACCTGCAGAGGCCTAAAGCAAAGCTGCACCATGTTTATTCAACCTCTACATGGGTGATCTGCCTCAGCATCTGGATAATTTCAATGCTCCTAAATTTGCAAGTTGTAATGTAAAATACCTATAATACGCTGACGATACAATATTACTGAACCACATTCCAATAGGCCTACAGCGATTAATCGAGTCCTTCGACAAATATGTAACAGTAAATCTTCTGCAGCTGAATATTAAGAAAGCTAAAATAATGTCAATAGGGCGATACGTCTTGGTTTCCACATCGGACAGGTGAGGGGGAAGCCCATTGGCTCAGTCAGGGCTTATAAATATCCAAGCATTTTATTTGATGATAGAGTCTCATTTAAAGTTCATTTTAACCTTTGAAGGGCTAAAACCGCTTCCCCAATCTTTGCTTTTAAGATATTGCGAGACAAGTTAACGTGCCCCAGTTATGAACATTTAGTAAAAATCATGGAGGGAAAATTGGTCCCTGCACTTGCCTATGGCTCTTTCAAGGACCGGCTGCAAATTAAGGCCTTTAAATCTGCCTTCATGATATTGAAGAACATAGGTCATGTGGAAATTTGTTTGGAGTTTGGTCTACAACGGCAGATCCTAGTGAGGCAGACCGCCTTTTTAAAAAGTGTTCATGCCTTATTTTTATCCTATGTAAATATCAAAGGGGAGGGAATGAGAAGCAGTGATCCATTCAGCTTCCAATGGTAATACAAAAAATCAGGTTCTCGGAGAATGGATCACTTGTCCTGTGGTATCAGGGTCTTAGTTATTAGGATACTGTATAAGAAAACCCTCATATGAGTACACAGGTCGGGGGCGGTGTATCTTGATTCTCCGCCTTCGTGTACTGTCACAGCATCTTTATTGGGCTTCTTTTGTTAGTATGCTGTCCTCCACCTGGAGGTAGACCAACTGATATTACAGTAGCGTCCAGATATCAAAAAAGAGAGGGATGTGAAAAGTGCTCATTAGTGGTGAAGTTAAAATTCCCTACTAAACTCAAAAAGCTACAATTTTTTTTATTGAGAATACGAGTGAAGTGGGAGATTAAAACAAAGATGATGTCATTATAGACAGGGTTACTAGTCTATTGCATCAGTGGAAAAGGTCTGTGAATAAGGTCAACATGTTTCAGCCTTCTCGTTCATTCCTAAGGCTTTCGTCAGGACCGAAATGTGAAAAGAGGGCCCGTTCTGCCACCTTTTGTCGAATGATCAGTTGATCATATCTACGTTCATTCCTTTGAAGAGTTATTGTCTCTGTAATACAAATTAAATTATTTGCATTTCTTATAATCATTCTACCCTCTTTTCAGCATATGTGATATAGTGACCATTTGTCCTATATAGCCAATGGGGCTGTGACAATGATAACGTGGTTCAATAATCATCGTGCTTGCAATTTGAGCAATTCAAAAGGGGAAGTTGGCACGTTAAAAACAATTGAGCAATCATGGAGAGACTGGCTTGTGGGCTATTCAGTACGGAAGTCGTAAATGTGGTTGAAAGGCTTAATAGCGGTTAAAAAGGCTTAATTGGAGTAGCACTTGTGTGGGCATGTTGGATATCTAATCTCAAACAGCACATATACATCATTAGTTAGCTTTTATAAAGATGTGCGTGTCAATAATCCTATGTTAATTATCTTAGTAAATACGCATTTGTTAGAGAAGCGTAGTGGAACTGTGCCGTTCGGGATAATGCTATTGGTTAGGATGTAGTATCAAGAGTGAAAGCACTCGTTGGGGCATATCTGATTGAGTTAGTAACACGGCATTCTCCCACTCATTCTAATACTATGCGTATTGTGAACTCGCGTTTAGCCAGTTCATGTTATTCAAGACAGGATAGACAATATATGTTTACTGTGAGTTTGGCCAGAAAAACAAACAAACAAATACGTAGAATGTTCACTATGTCGTATAGGCTCATCATTATCAGTTCGTTATAAATAACGTATTATAGTTTCCATTACCTTTTTCAATGTCTCATTATTGCTTCCTCAGGACATCAGAGATCAATGGAACCTATTGCTGTGAGATTAAAAGGTTATTTAGTCGTCTGCTCTTACCGCATTAGTCTTCTGCCTCGTGGTTGTGAGGAACAAGGGCTTACCGGTTCATTCAAGACGCATAACTTGTGCTGACTCTGATCGCGGTGTCCCGGTGAGCGCGGGGCCGCGTTCTAATCGTATTTACATACTCGTTTCGGTTTAGAAACTGAGAAGAGACTCTCGTTCCTTGATTATGGTTGGCATAATGGTTGGCAAGGATACTCATTTTTAAGAGGAAAGACTCTCATCACGGTTTAAGTTGACTAATAGTAATAATAATAGTTTTAGTTGACTAATAGTAAGTCTCCTAATTGTATAGAGCAAAACAGTTGAAGAGAGCAAAGTTGAGGAGAACAAAGCAATTATTTTAGTGATGCGACCTGGAAAATTATGACAGTGTGGTCGCTGTCATTATGAACACCGGGGTAATATTTACAAATGGTCAATTCTCAGTGGTTATATTTTAGAAGGCTGTGTCTTTTACAGATAATATTGATGTTGAGTGTATTTCGCTAGAGCTTGGCAGGTACATCTAGGGAAGACTGGTTTCTGTTGTCGTCTCTGGGAATGGCGTATTCAATAAAGATGAAAATGTCTTGTCAAATTTCACGCCAGTGTATGCCACGGAATAAAATCGTTCAGCCCTTCTGTATCTGTCTTAAGACGATGTATCCAACGTTGTTCTTTCTCGAACAGTACGCGTTCAGCATTATTTGTTGTTACTTGCAAAGTTTCCAAAACCACCCATTTGAGATCTTCTGAGCTGTGGTTTTGCTCTATGTAATGTTTGCTCATTTTTGTCGTTGCTTTTTTGCAATTCACATTGCTCTTGTGTTCTCCTATGCGGAGTTTGACTTTGCGGCATGTCATACCTATGTACCTCCTTTTACATGGGCAGGTGATCATATATATCACGTGACTGGTGTTACAGTTCGTGTGATGTCGGAGGGTCCACGTGAAGTTGGGTAACAATTCAAGTTTTTTTGTGGCTGTTGTGAGCTTGCATACGACACATGACCCACATGGGTAATGGCCCATGATGTGGCTCATGTTCCAAATTGCTGTTATACTCTCTTTATTTTTAGTCACAGTTGGTCTGGTATGTACCAGTTGATCTTTCAGGTTACGTGTCCTTTTGTTTGCGAACCTGGGTTTCGGCCATTGTAGGGTGTTAGTAGATCTGCAGGTGGTGTCTTGGGTGTTATTTCAAGAAGACTCTCCCTTGCTTGGTTGCATGCTCTCTTTTGGCACTTCTTGATGATTTTGTTAGGATAATCTCGTAGGTGTAATTTCATTTCCAGGTTTTTAGCTTGATCCTTATAGTCTTCAATAGTACTGCAATTACGCCTCAGGCGTAAAAATTGGCTGTAAGGTAAATTCTCCCTCAGGGGTCGGGGATGGAAGCTATTGTACGAGAGTATGCTGTTCCGTGACGTTGGTTTGTAATATGTTTTCGTCTGTAGAGTATTGTTCTCTGTGTATATGGTTATGTCAAGGAAATCCAGTTTGTTCCGGTTTGACGTGCAGGTAAAATTCAAGCAATCATCCCTACTGTTCATCCATGTTAGGAAAGTATTTAGGGTCTCCTGTGAGTCTTCCCATATCATGATTATGTCGTCGATGTAACGACGCCAGAATCGTATGTGTGATCGAAAAGGGTTGCTCTCATTCTGAATGAACTGTTGCTCGAAGGTGCTTACGTACAGCCCGGCCACACTAGGGGCGAAGGTACTACCCATAGATGTACCATGGCACTGGCCGAACAGCGTCCCTTCGTATGCAAAATAGTTCTCGGTGAGTGCCAAACGGCAGCATTCCAGTACGAAATGCCTGGGTGTATGGTGATCCCATGTGCCTGAGAACAGGATGTTTTCAAGAGTGTCTAAGGTCTTTTTCTGCGGTAGACTGGTATAAAGACTCTCTACGTCGAGTCCCACTAGGTACATAGTTGTTTCATCATATACCTGGCCTTCAAGTTGGTTGAGAAGGTCTCGTGTGTCCTTGAGGTATGTAGCAGTGCTTTGTACCAGTGGTTTGAGGAAGTGGTCGGCGAATTGTGATAATGGTTCCAACACTGACCCAATTCCTGAAACGATGGGTCATCCCGGTGGAGGTACTCTCTCTTTGTGCGTTTTTGGTAAAGAGTAAAAGTAGGGTACTATTGGACTGTCAGTTCTTAAAAAATCAGCTTCATTTTTGGAAATCCAATTGTTTATCTCTGCCTCTTCTACCATTAGGTCTATGGTTCTCTTCAATCTTGCAGTTGGATCAATAGTGAGTTTCTTATAGAATCTCTGATCAGCAAGTAGTTCTAGGCATTGTTTGTTGTACCCTTCTTTACTTAATAGAACTATTGCTCCTCCTTTGTCTGCTGGTTTTATTACCAAGTCAGTATTTTTCCGTAGATCTTCGAGGGCTCTTTGTTCTTTCTTAGTCATATTCACAAAAGATTTTTTGTCTTTAGTTTTGATATTTTCTACCTCCTTCATTACTGCCTGTTCAAATGCTTGTATTTCGACTGGAACCATGTGTGTTGGAGGACAGAATGTGGATTTAGGTCTCAGGTTGGTATCATACTCAGAAGTTTGTTCTTCTTTATTCATAAAGAATGCTTTCAATTTTATCTTTCTACAGAATTCTGCTATTTCGCAGCGTGTCTTGAAAATGTCCAGAGGTGGTGTAGGAACAAAACCTAAGCCTTTGTTGAGAACTTTTAGTTCTTCGGTCGTCAGTGTGAGATCTGTAAGATTTATTACCAGTGACTCGCTGAGCTCGGCCCGGGTTGTTCCTTCGTCATGCTGCGGGTATGCACCTGTCTTTCTTGGTCGTCCCATGTGACTCCCCTTCTTCTTCCCCTTCTTGAATTCGGGCGCCTCCCTAAAAAAGGAGGAGGGGGAGTTGGTATATTCATCATAGGTCCCATTGTTGGAGGACCTGCATAGTATGGGTTCATCCAACCATTGAAATTAGGCATGTAGGGTTGGAAGTTAGGTTGTGGTGGTTCATAGTATCTGGGGGTCTGCCATCTGCTTCCACGTTGACGTTGATTCTGTTTGTAACTGGATCTACCTCGTCTTTGGTAGTTGCCGTCATCGCTACTCCAATCTGAGTTGTTGCTTGATGAATCCCCCATATAGTCTTCTTCATTTTGTTCAGGCGCGGTGTAGTCTTCCTTCGTATAAGGGTGCATTCTTTCTATTGAGAAGCGTTTGAGATCTTTACCTAATTTCTGGATCTCAATTTGTGTTATGTAATCTTTTGTCTCGTTCATTTCTCTGTTTATTTCTTCTAGTCTTTTCTTATAGACTGAGATCTGGACTGTTGTCTTTAGTTTTGCCTCAATTACTTGTATTTTTATTGTCAAGGCTTCAACTAGTCTTGTCGCAGTCTTGATAATCAGTACTAAGTAATCTCTGGTACATTTCCAGGAGATTAGAGACCAGTCTTTCCGAAAGGCGATGTCTTTGAGAAATATGCGAGGTGCATTCTGTACCCAGAGCCCTTTTGGGGCTGCATTGCCTCTTAGATATTCCTTCATGATGATGCCATGAATAGCAGTTCTAACTTGGTCTTTCTTTAATTCAGTGAGTTCATCCCATTCATTAGTTTGAGTCAAGGTTTGTGCCAGGTCTTTGTCTTGTAATAACGATGATTCTGCAAGTATTGCGTTTACTTCCTCTTCAGTATAGCTTAATCCAGGGTTCTCCGCCATTGTTGCCCAAAATGTAAGAAGTACTCTTCTTCCCGTATGAATTCTTGTTGACCACAATTCGTGGTTTGTCTTACTATAGTGAGTGGACAGATTCCTCCAATTATCACTAATGGAAAGACATTTGGAAAGAAAAATTCCCACAGCTGTGCGCTGCTTAATACGTAAATATCAAAGGGGAGGGAATGAGAAGCAGTGATCCATTCAGCTTCCAATGGTAATACAAAAAATCAGGTTCTCGGAGAATGGATCACTTGTCCTGTGGTATCAGGGTCTTAGTTATTAGGATACTGTATAAGAAAACCCTCATATGAGTACACAGGTCGGGGCGGTGTATCTTGATTCTCCGCCTTCGTGTACTGTCACAGCATCTTCATTGGGCTTCTTTTGTTAGTATGCTGTCCTCCACCTGGAGGTAGACCAACTGATATTACAGTAGCGTCCAGATATCAAAAAAGAGAGGGATGTGAAAAGTGCTCATTAGTGGTGAAGTTAAAATTCCCTACTAAACTCAAAAAGCTACAAATTTTTTTATTGAGAATACGAGTGAAGTGGGAGATTAAAACAAACATGATGTCATGACAGACAGGGTTACTAGTCTATTGCATCAGTGGAAAAGGTCTGTGAATAAGGTCAACATGTTTCAGCCTTCTCGTTCATTCCTAAGGCTTTCGTCAGGACCGAAATGTGAAAAGGGGGCCCGTTCTGCCACCTTTTGTCGAATGATCAG
The DNA here is from genome assembly GCF_964204655.1 of Triturus cristatus. Classification (NCBI taxonomy): domain Eukaryota; kingdom Metazoa; phylum Chordata; class Amphibia; order Caudata; family Salamandridae; genus Triturus; species Triturus cristatus. The sequence continues at coordinate 1,138,351,461 of NC_140581.1, forward strand.
TTGATCATATCTACGTTCATTCCTTTGAAGAGTTATTGTCTCTGTAATACAAATTAAATTATTTGCATTTCTTATAATCATTCTACCCTCTTTTCAGCATATGTGATATAGTGACCATTTGTCCTATATAGCCAATGGGGCTGTGACAATGATAACGTGGTTCAATAATCATCGTGCTTGCAATTTGAGCAATTCAAAAGGGGAAGTTGGCACGTTAAAAACAATTGAGCAATCATGGAGAGACTGGCTTGTGGGCTATTCAGGACGGAAGTCGTAAATGTGGTTGAAAGGCTTAATAGCGGTTAAAAAGGCTTAATTGGAGTAGCACTTGTGTGGGCATGTTGGATATCTAATCTCAAACAGCACATATACATCATTAGTTAGCTTTTATAAAGATGTGCGTGTCAATAATCCTATGTTAATTATCTTAGTAAATACGCATTTGTTAGAGAAGCGTAGTGGAACTGTGCCGTTCGGGATAATGCTATTGGTTAGGATGTAGTATCAAGAGTGAAAGCACTCGTTGGGGCATATCTGATTGAGTTAGTAACACGGCATTCTCCCACTCATTCTAATACTATGCGTATTGTGAACTTGCGTTTAGCCAGTTCATGTTATTCAAGACAGGATAGACAATATATGTTTACTGTGAGTTTGGCCAGAAAAACAAACAAACAAATACGTAGAATGTTCACTATGTCGTATAGGCCCATCATTATCAGTTTGTTATAAATAACGTATTATAGTTTCCATTACCTTTTTCAATGTCTCGTTATGGCTTCCTCAGGACATCAGAGATCAATGGAACCTATTGCTGTGAGATTAAAAGGTTATTTAGTCGTCTGCTCTTACCGTATTAGTCTTCTGCCTCGTGGTTGTGAGGAACAAGGGCTTACCGGTTCATTCAAGATGCGTAACTTGTGCTGACTCTGATCGCGGTGTCCCGGTGAGCGCGGGGCCGCGTTCTAATCGTATTTACATACTCGTTTCGGTTTAGAAACTGAGAAGAGACTCTCGTTCCTTGATTATGGTTGGCATAATGGTTGGCAAGGATACTCATTTTTAAGAGGAAAGACTCTCATCACGGTTTAAGTTGACTAATAGTAATAATAATAGTTTTAGTTGACTAATAGTAAGTCTCCTAATTGTATAGAGCAAAACAGTTGAAGAGAGCAAAGTTGAGGAGAACAAAGCAATTATTTTAGTGATGCGACCTGGAAAATTATGACAGTGTGGTCGCTGTCATTATGAACACCGGGGTAATATTTACAAATGGTCAATTCTCAGTGGTTATATTTTAGAATGCTGTGTCTTTTACAGATAATATTGATGTTGAGTGTATTTCGCTAGAGCTTGGCAGGTACATCTAGGGAAGACTGGTTTCTGTTGTCGTCTCTGGGAATGGCGTATTCAATAAAGATGAAAATGTCTTGTCAAATTTCACGCCAGTGTATGCCACGGAATGAAATCGTTCAGCCCTTCTGTATCTATCTTAAGACGATGTATCCAACGTTGTTCTTTCTCGAACAGTACGCGTTCAGCATTATTTGTTGTTACTTGCAAAGTTTCCAAAACCACCCATTTGAGATCTTCTGAGCTGTGGTTTTGCTCTATGTAATGTTTGCTCATTTTTGTCGTTGCTTTTTTGCAATTCACATTGCTCTTGTGTTCTCCTATGCGGAGTTTGACTTTGCGGCATGTCATACCTATGTACCTCCTTTTACATGGGCAGGTGATCATATATATCACGTGACTGGTGTTACAGTTCGTGTGATGTCGGAGGGTCCACGTGAAGTTGGGTAACAATTCAAGTTTTTTTGTGGCTGTTGTGAGCTTGCATACGACACATGACCCACATGGGTAATGGCCCATGATGGGGCTCATGTTCCAAATTGCTGTTATACTCTCTTTATTTTTAGTCACAGTTGGTCTGGTATGTACCAGTTGATCTTTCAGGTTACGTGTCCTTTTGTTTGCGAACCTGGGTTTCGGCCATTGTAGGGTGTTCGAGGTTAAAATTCTCCAGTTGCGATTTATTATTTTCTTCACAGTATTGGTGAGAGAAATATTTACCGGACCTGCTTAATAGATGTATCTACTAGTTGCAATGCCTAGAATGATTTTATAAATTCTAAGCACTTTAGTATTATATTTTACTGTCTGTAGAACATGATTTGCATTGGTTTTTGGAGATTATTTATGGGTTATTTTATAATGTTTTGACAGCACTGATAACTTAAGTATTTTAGCGTCAACTTGCACTCATTCTTGAACTCTTAAGCTTGCAGGTTATGTTGTCTATATTGTGTTGACTCTAGGCTCTTTGCATTCACTGTTGATTACGATTGATACAGTTTTTAGAAGCAAATGTCTGCAAATATTGAAGCAACTTACCATTACCTTGCACTAAACTTTAAAAATGACTGACAATGTTTCAGAAGCCAATCTTTATAGACGATGAATTTAAACTTCTCTTTTTTATACGGGATATGGTTGCAGCCAAGCACTCAATTTTATCATGGTTTGATTCTGCCTGTGAATGATGCATTGTTGTGAGAAGTGCAGTAATTTTCTTATTTACATGTATGATAATAATTTTTATTAACTAGATCATAAAATCTACTAACTCTTTGGGGCATTTGCAGTAGGTAAATTGAATGAGACACAGCAATCGGTCTACCGTGGAATGTGGAAGTGAAAACAGGAGACAGAACAAGACCAGGACAAGAAGGATCAGGAGGGTCCAGACGATGTGAAACAGGGGGATCAGGTCCCAGAAAACAAGGATCCAAAGGAACAAGAGGAGTAGAAGGCTGTGGACCATAATGACCACTGTTGGCTTAGTGGACAAATGCATCCATTGTAGGGGCTTGTCTTTGTCCTCATGGTCACAGGTTCAAATCCCGACAGGTCCACTCAGCCTTTCATCCTTCTGAGGTCGATAAAATAAGTACCATTGAGTTGGGTAACAATAAACATCTGTTATTCACAGCCTGGGGAAACGTGCACTTTACAAATAAACGTGCTATGTTTCTGTTATGTTAAGAGGGCTTGGGCGCATCGACCGGGATCAGAGGGACTAAGACGACCAGGGTCAGGTGTAGTGGATTCAGGTAGAAAGACTAATGAGGAGCAGTACCAGGAAATCATAAGAAAAAAGTACCAGAGACAAGAGGACCAAGAACACAGAGAGCAGATTGAAGGGGACTATGGGACCAGAAGCAAATAGACCTGGGTCAGGAAGACCATGACCATAAAGGACCAACACTAGTAGGACAAGCAGACACTAGATCAGCTGGACTAGGAGGAAAATAAAGGATGAGGAAGTCCAGGCTTAGTGGGACTTAGGGCAGAAGGTTAGACTCAGGAGAACCCTAAAGTAGGTTGTCAAGGATTACATCGTCTAGAGTGATGCACAACATGGGAACTAGAAGGACCAGTTCCATAGGGATGAGAAAGACTGGATTCAGGAGGAGCATGTTAGAGGAGACTAGGGCCAGACAGGCAAAAACAGGATGGAACAGGCAAACATTAGAGACCAGGAGGACAAGTAGGACTATAATTGGGTAGGAGGTCCAGTGGACTAGGAGGGCTAGGAAACCAAGGTCAGTGGAACAAGTACCAGAAGGTCCTATTCATGAGAACCAGACAAATGAGTACCAGAACTAACAGCGGAGCTACATGGACCGAGGGACCAGGAGCAGAAGGATTAGGAGCAGGCAAACAAGAGGGCTAGATAAACTAAGGTAACAGGACCAGGAGGACTTATGGGTGAGAATTAGGGGGTTATGCTGAAAAGGATCAGGACTGGAAGCCTGTGAAACAGGAGAACCAGGATCCAAATGACTAGGGACAGGAGTACATGGGAATGATGACCAGATACACCAGGAAGTTTTATGGTTCGCATGAACTAGAGGTAAAGAAGCATTAGAACCAGAAAAGGCTTTGATGGTCTGTGGTGGGCCAAGACAAGCTATTTCATGAGAACAAGAAGCAGGAGGACAAGAACAAAGAGGATAAGGGCCAGATTGAAAAGGACTAGCCAAGTTACCCCTCCCGGGGTGATTTGTGCGTGTTATAAATTAACGATCAGGATCAAGAGGGAAATGGTCAGTAGGACCAGGATAAGCAGGTCAGGATATAGGAAGACCAGTAGGGCCAGTACAAGGAAGACTAGGTGAACTAAAAGGATCATCAGCAACAGAACTGGAAATAGGACTCAGAGGGCCATGAAAATCAAAACCTAGGGGACAAGGACTTGGATTGCCAAGTGAGGCCCAGCATTAATCACAGGTAGCAGGACCAGGGAGAGTGGTATCAGATGAAAGAAGGCACGACACTGATGGCCAAGAGTACCCAAACCAAAATGGCCAGGATCAGGATGACCCAAACAAGGAGAACCTGGAACAAGAATGCCAGGATCAATGGGTGAATTACCAATAGGACTAAGAGGACAATGAACAGTTCTTGGGGATCAGGGCAATCCAAAGCAGGAAGACAAAACATAAAAGGGCCAGGAGAAGCCAGATGGACTAAGACTTCAGTACCAGGACTTGAAGGTGCAGGGTGAGGAGAACCTGGACAACCAGGACAAGATGACCAGGGTCAAAAGGACTAGAAAGGAAGACTGGGAAGGCTAGGAGGATGAGAATTATGACCATAAGCAGAAAGCTTTGAGGGCGTGCAACAAGGATACCAGTAGGACCAAGACCAAGAGGAACTGGACCAGAGTAGGGATTGTTAGAAGGATCCAGATCAAGAGGATCAGGGGTGGGCCTAGGAGTGCCAGGAGGACAGTGACCATAGGAGCAGGTTCATGAGTGCAAAGTGGAGCAGAAAGGACCTGGGGTTAGTAGTACTATAGTGAGGAAGATCAAAAGAAGCAAAATAGCCAGAGACAAGAAGACCAAGGGGCCTGGACCTGGATTGTCAGAAGGACCAAGACAAAAATGGCGAGTCTAAGAAGATCCCAAACAAAAAGAACCAGGACCAAGAGGGCCCAGACCATTGGGCGCCAGAAGGACCATGAGGACAAGCACAGGGCCAGGAAGCCCAGTATGATCCAAACCAGGAGGAAAAAGGCTAAGCGGTTGAGTTCTAAGAGGATCAGGATACATGAGGCCAGGAAGACTCTGGGAACCAGCAGGACCAGAAACTGATGAACTAGGAATCATATGAGCAGGGTGAGCAGGGTCAGAAGGACCAGGTCAAAGTGACGGGGGTCAAGAGGACTATAAACAAACAGGAAGAGCAATGAGAAGTGGGCCAGGAATTACCAGGATGTCCATGAAGAACAGAACTAAGAAGATTAGATATACAAAGACCAAAACAAGAAGGACCAAAAACAAAAGGATCAAGTCTAGTGGTCCCAAAAAAAGGAAGAGAACACAAACAGTGAGGGCTAGGAGTAGGAATACCAGGGCTTGGCAAACCATACTGATAGTGAGACAGACTACAATAACAGGACCTATAAAATAAGGAGGAGATGGCTTGGCAGCCTGAGCCAGTAGGATATGAGTAAATAGGACCTGGGCAAGAAGGCTCTGTGAGAACACAAACAAGGGAAAAAATTGAGATCATGTCAAAGAGGTCCAGGAGTATTAGGAACTAGCATAACAGGACAACGAGGATCAGGGTGAGGAAGAAAAGGAGAAACAGGACAAGGAGGGCCAGGATACTAGGAGCCAGAATGACCGAGCCTGGGGGCTAAGGATGATTTGAACAAAAAAGATGAGAACTAAGTGGGTGAGTTAGTGCAGAACAAGGATGGCAAGGAGCAGGAGGGCCAGGGCCAAGAGTATCATAAAAAGTTGGAGGAGGACCAAGAGAACTAGTCAGATTGGGAGCCGATAGAGGACCATGGACCAGATGGGGAGGATTAGGGGGACTGGATGGATCAGGATAAGCAGAACCAGAAACAGATCTAAGAGAGCCAAAATAACAGAACTAATGTGACCTGGATCTGAAGTATCAATTACCTGAACTTTGGTTCGTCTAACATAGTGCAAATTCTATGGGAAATACATGAAGTTTTCAGAACACTGTTGGATTCTGACGTTATACTCGCTTCCTGCACAACTTATGAAGAAGCAGGGTCGGCCATTTTTACGAGTAATAAATCTATTTTAGAAAGCCTTGAGGAAGTCACTGCATGTGACAAAACACGTGTCGGCTGTTCTTGTGCACACTGAACAAGACTGTGTAGTATTGAGATTCTTGTACAAAATCTTCCTATTTTGTATTGGCCTAGAAATAGGGGCATACACAGTCTTGACCAAAATTGTTATGTCTTAAAAATACCTGCGCACATTTTGTAAAAACTCATCTCTGTTGTTTGCCTGTGATCCATTGGATATTCATTTTTGTGAAAGCAACTTATTAAGGTTCCATATTTGGAGTAATATAACATTTAGAGTGCCGGGGTATAATGACGTTCTTATTTATACTTCATGTGCTGTCAACCCATAGAAGCTCCCACATTTTTCAGCCCAGGAATAGAACTGGTAAGTATTTGCTGAAAAATCAGAGCATGCAAAATGAATACAAATTCAGGACTGTTACACTGTGACCTCTGAGTGACAGCTGATGCTGTCTGATGCTGGCACAGTAGTCTGAGGGTGAATCAGAGGGCAGAGGGACTGAAACCTGTCAGAGAGATCTAAAGGTGGATGGGTAAAATGGAGCGTGGTCTGTGAAGGATAGTAAAAAGGGTTTGAGAAACAGATAACTAAAGTCAGCACAAATGGTTAATGACTAACAAAGGGGAGCTTAGGATCATAAAAAGGCTCACATGAACAGAAGAGGGGGTGGGAGAGGCTCCATATAGATCTCCGTAGGTGGCTCAAAGAGGGATTCTGAGTCTCAAAGTTATCTGATTGCCTGCTGTGATAGCAGTGTGAAAAATGCCAGCAGTGATAGTTGCAGAACCAGATGGGTGGTCTGCAATTTTCTGAGAACTAGATGAAGGACGATGGAGATATATATGTAACTGAAGTGAGTGGAAGGCTAGCAAAGAGGCACAAAGTGCCAAGACTAGTAGAAAAGTTTGTTTGTCTCCCAGACCTTTACGGTGTCATTCCATGTGCATGTGTGTGTGGTGGATATTAAGTAAGTCTGAAGTAATAAGACTCCGCGGGTCCTGAAAGTCTAAGTAAATGGACCAGTGGGATGCATTTTGCATCACGTGATGATAGTAGATGCAGCTTTCCTAGACAGTGAAAGCTTACTGTGGCTGTAGGCAAGAGACCTAGAATGGAAGTTAAGCAGGATAGAAAAAAGGCTACCCCAGAAATTCAGCTTGTTCCTTGTTAACAAAGAGCTGATAACAAGTTCTTCCTGAGTGATGACATAAAGTAGATAGTAGGAGTGATGGGTAGGTCAAAGATTTCTCATGTTAAAGATGACAAAGTTTCAAAGCAGGGCCTGCCCTTTCGTCTGTGTCTGATAGCTGCTTAGGAAGGCTGATGACAGCGTGGTGCTGAGATTGATGGAGCGGGTAAAATAAAAAAATTTAGTATACCCAATCCATTTATATATGTTTATATTAAAACGACTAAAGAACTAATTCTAATGAATAATAAAGTGTTGTGATTGAATTAATCAACCTTATTAACCAGGAGAATACACGTGGGAATGCATTTGCATGGCTAAAATAATAAGTGAACTAAGTTTGTATGCATATTAAATTTATATGTTTAGCTTAAGCAGTGTTAATGTGATTTGCGCTTAAATAAACCAGCATTAACGGCTTTAAATGTTGCATATGGCTAGATAAATGCATACACATAAGGGTATTAGTAAGGGAATAACACTGTTTTAGTCATTTCTATGTATTAATTGCGATTTGTGTTTCCTTTATTTAAGTTGACTATTTCGGCCTACTAAAAGATGGCTGCCGACTGAATCCTCACTAAAGTACATGACTTCATGCATTGAGCAATGGAGGAAGGCGTCTGCACTGACTTTGTCGTGGCTTTACCATGAACTATAGAACCGGGTCTATGAAGACTACTCTGGGCGAGATGCCAATGTCCCTGAACATGGAGCAAATATTGCCATCTGAGAACCAAAAGCCACCTATTCACAATAGACTGATACTTTCCTGACCAGGGAACAGCTTTCCCATGCGCCTAGTTTATTCATCATCCGTATGGGAAATTTTGAAAATGTTTCTTGAAGTATTGGGATGGGGCTGAATTCAGACAATCAGGGACCTGGAAATAAAGAAAATGATACTGTCATATGTTAATTTTGGTATAAATATTAGTAGTCTAGAGAGGGAAAGAGTCTCCACACCTTGTGCTTGAGACGCACCCTGATCGATGCTACTCTATGCGACACCCCATGCTGACAGAAGAGGACGGGACGTTAGAATACTGATGATCTTTCTGAGGACTGGTGCTGACTTAGAAAACGACAAATAGCCAGAATAGGTAAATATGACAAAAGATAATATGGCATTGTTAGGATTTAACTTGCAAATTAATTAGATAAAGAAAATCATTATTTGAAGAACTGTGACGGGTGATTATTTCTTGTGATATTTTATTGATTAATATGAGGGTTAAAGTGTTTTCCATCAAATTCCAAACCAACTAAATGATCTGTTCGACCTCCGGATGGAGGGACTGTTAGAGTAAGTCAATAGATGTGTTTTCCTCTATCGAAAGTGAATAGCTGTAGTTCGGAATCAGGATATCTCTCCTCTGAAAAGGCACGGATAGTTTGATGTCAATGAATGTTGGTGTTATGGGTCCCACCAGCGTGTGATGTGTGTGTGTGCGCGTGTGACTGAGGAATCATTCCGTCCGTGGAAGCAGGAGGAGTTTTGTGTTCTGAACTGCACCAGTATTTCTGGTAGCTAGAGATGGTTTTTATTGTTTTGGTTTGATGATTTTGGCATGTATATAGCTTATCGATTATTGATTGGCATTGATATATGTACTAACACTATATGTTGAAGTTGTATTGAGTTTTATGTTGTTTGTACGGCTTCTGGGAGGTAGGAAGTCGGAAATTGATGACAGTTCCGTAGTAGAGCAGAGTTAAGTGCTGCTCTCGGGAAAGACGGGATTGTAGTTGCCCGTAGGTACACGGGAGAAACGTGTGACAATTGAAGTTGCGCGTCGCATTTTCTGGGTTCGATTCAGTGACATCGCTGTGTGTTGCCCTCAGAAACAATTTCTGTGTGAGAGAAGTACGTATGATAGCAAAGGGTTACCTGTGAAATTTTGGTCTTCGGTACCAGGAAACCAATTGGCATACCGATAACGCTTATCACTGAAAAGGTAGCAGGTGTTCTCTGAGCTTGTTAGAAGGACAAAGTAGAGGTAAGCGCTGCTTTGTTAACGTATGTTATAATTCTGTAGTAGGACAGACTGTTCGCTGTTCTCGGAAAAGGCAGGATTCTGTGTGAATGAACTATATTTTCTTGTGTAAAAGTGCGTGAATGAAATAGCATTCGGATTGATTGCGGAACTCTGGTTTTATCTCTCAGGAGCATTGCGTCTCCACCTATGTGTTTTAATTCCGGAGAAGACAGTTAATTGAGGCTTGAAAGTGGGGTGAAGTAGAGGGATGCGCTACTTTGCCAACGGACGTAATTATTCTGTAGTAGGGCAGAGGTAAGCGCTGCTCTCGGGAAGACAGAATTCTTGTGGGAAAGGTCTTTTGCTATTCTGTGGTTAGCGGAGCAGACAATGGAGATGTTTATATGTTGTAAATAACAAGTATTGTAAAATCGAAACAAAGTCTACTGAGTAGTCTTGTAAAGGAGGGGTAGACTGTAGACAGGAGACAGGAGCAGGAGCTGCTGCAGCGACTGTTGACGTCAGGTGGACCGCGCTGGCATTGGACAGTTAGTCAGTGACGTAGACGCTCCAGGATTGGTGCGTTAGTGTGAGCCGTGCTAGGATTGGAGGTTGTGACAGTGACGTAGACGCTCCAGTATTGGTGCGTTAGTGTGAGTCGCGCAAGGATTGGAAGTTGTGACAGTGACGAAGACGCGCCGGGATTGGTGCAGGAGTAAGAGTCGTGTTGTTATTGGACTAAAGATCATACATTTGTAGAAAAGACTAAAGGGTTCACGAAAGAAAGAAAAATGTATTATCATTCACCCGAAAAGAAGAAGAAATCTTTATTTAGTAAAATGCGGAATTGGTTTGTAAAAGACAATGAGATTGTAACTAGGGAAGGACAGTTACTCCCCCCAGCAAAGACCCCCGCATCCTTCATGGTTGCGAAATATGGGTACCATACTTGCATCTGGTTAGACAATTGGGCAAAGTATACAAAGGAAGACGGAGTTCTAGCGTTTCCAGAGGATGGGTCCTTTAATTTGGTAATATTGAGGAATTTACGGGAGAGGATGATGAGCTTAGATCCGCGACCTAGGCCTACACAGTTTGAGGCATTAACAGAGTGGGAAGATGAGATGCACGAGCGAGAGAAACAGAGAAATGGCAGTAGGTATCGGTATATGTTTGGACGGCCAAACGATCGTGAAATTCATTGTGACCGAATGAGAAGGTGGCGAGATGCTAGTATGACTGAAGGATTGTTTCCTGTTAGAACAGAAGGGGAAAGTGGAGGAAGGAAATGCCTAGAAAAGAGAAATCATGTAGAAACCCGGAGGTATGGGGCTAACGAAACGGACGACGATGTCCTAGATGATATGTTTTACAAAAGTCCACCTCCATACAGGCAGGAACCAGAAACGCCAACCGCAGGTACACCAGTGAGGGAAACTCTGAGAATCATTAAAACAGAAGTTGTGACCCCAGAAGTAAGAAGAAGAAATTCTCTTAAGGAAAAAGGAAAGGAAGATAGGGTAGAAAGTGAAAATTCTAGGGAACTAGCAAAAACCACATTAGAACTGACAGAGAAAATAAGGGAATTGACGAAAAATCTAGAAGCAGTTACAGGTCCTGTGACCATAGGTCCTGTTATGCCTATTTTTGAGAAGCAGAAAGACAGTGAGCACGGACTAACGGTCCCGTATGTGAACAATAGACAGGAAGAACAGCCCCTGATGAGAGCAAAAGAGAATTCCTGGGGACATACTATGGGTAAAGGTGAATTGCATGTGTCAAAGAACCCATTTTACTGTTCTGATACTGCCGAGTGAAGCAGAATGGTAGGAGGATCAATATTAGAACCACAGAGATTGACAGAACCAGGGAATGTAGAGAAATCAGTGAGCATAACTACTGAAGAATTGATTGAATGGCTGAAAGGCTTGCAGGATAAAGAAAAATAATCTCATACCGTTGATGTGGCAAAATTACGGATGGTATTGGAAGAATTGATTGTAGGGACCATCCCCACAGAAAAGCTGAAAAATTACCAAGATGAGGAACTGCTGTTCCTCTGTAAAAGTGTCACTTGGAGAGCAAAGAATTTGCATGACAGACTAGCAGAAATAGCGAGTGAAATGGGAATTGACATGGACAAGGTAAAGGCTTTACAAAAGCCATCCCGAGTGGATTTCACAGAAAAAGATATAGAGAATCTGAATGCTGCAGGGCGGATAGGGCAGATTAGGGACATAATCGCGGTATTGAGGAAATGGGGAGATGTGGACAAATGGAAGAGCAGGTGGTATAGGAAGTGGGATGACACCTCAGACAGAACATTTCCAGCGTTTCCTGTGAGAGAAAAGGAGAAGGTGGTGATGGAGTTCCCTATGAGAGAGATTCCAGGAGGGGGATATGTGCATGTCCCATGGACCAGACAGGACATTTTGTCATTTACCAATGACTTCCCTTGATTACGGGAAAAGCCGGTCGAGTGGTACAGACAGGTAGACAGATTTGTAAAATTGTCAAAGGTGTTGTTGATTGATTTGAATAGTCTGTTTGATATAATAGTGCAAGCAGACTTGTGGGCAGAATGTAAGATAGTTATAGATTGGCCCACCAAAGAATACCCGAGAGATCCCAAAACAGGAGCCCCAGACCCAGAGGTTATGAAGAAATATGAACAGGTCATGACATTCTTGAAAAACAAAGTGCCTCCAAAGGAAACAGACTGGGTTAAAATAGATCGAACACATCAGGAAGCAAAAGAGTCAGTCCACGCATACTATGAGAGGCTAATTTTGGCTTTCAAACAGTTTAGTGGGGATGACAGTCTGGGAGAAAAGGACCTGAGTCATTTTGTGTACAGATTTGTGTATGGTCTGCGTCCCGAGATTGGGGACATGATCAAACAGCACACCGTGGACTGGCAGAGCAAGAAAATAGATGAGATCCTGAGGCATGCTAAATACTTTAGTGATGAGATTGAGGCAAAGCAGCGAAAACTAAAAGAAAAGGCAATGTGGGCTCAAGTGAAGGTGGCGGAGAGACAGGAGGCTTAGCTGATAGAACAAGCTAATAATCCAGGCATTAAATCAAAATTTGGTCCAGGTAAGGGAAAGGGTAATATAGAAGAAGCCAAGAAAAAGTTCCCCTGTCACAATTGCGGAAGATTTGGGCACTGGAAATCCGAGTGTAAATACCCACCAGGTACTAATGATGAAAATCCGTCATTGAATCCACAGGTGCAGTGTGAGGGGAGTGGCCCACCGCCGCAACAGCAGAAGGCTGTTAATCAACAGAATCAGGTGCCAAAACCGCCCTTACCACAGAGCCGGAGCACACAGAAGTATAGCAAAGAGACGGGATTCTACAATGAAGAACAGGTAAACAAACCGCAACGCGCGAGCGCTGTGTCACAGTATTGGCTGCAAAATGACGAAAGTGAGCCAGAAGAAATTTATTGACGGTGCCGAAAAGAGGAAGCAGGGTGCGTACTTGGCGCATCTCTAGAAATAGATCAGACAGGACCATTTGTGGACGGGAAAGTTAATGATGAAAACATTACTTTTCTAGTAGACACTGGAGCTACCCGATCCACTGTCAGATCAGCGGATGTTAAAAATCTTCCTCTTTCGGATGAAACAATCCAAGTAGTTGGTGTATCTAACACCCAGATTAAAACGTACCTTACTGATCCTGTGAAGGTCAGAATAGGGAAATTTTCAGACATGCATCGATTTGTGGTGTGTGACACCAGTCCTGTGAATTTACTAGGAAGGGACTTGTTGTGCAAGATGAATTGCACCATATTCTGTATACCAGACGGAATAGCCTTTGAAACACCAGATGAAGATGTTTTATATAAAATGACCATAGCTAACCGAGAGTGTGAGGTTGCTGGAACCTATGCAGTATTCAATCCAGATGAATTGCCCCCAGAATTGAAACAGACAGTGAAACCAGCAGTCTGGGATTTTACAGGGGAAGATGTAGGCCTGATGAGAAATGTAGACCCAGTGAGAATTGCTGTAAAGGAAGGAGCCGTTTACCCAAACATTCCACAGTACAGACTGACACCTGAAATAATAGCAGGAGTAACCCCTTTGATTGAGAAAATGATCCAGCAAGGGGTGCTGAGGGAGATAATGAGCAGTCCATGTAACTCGCCTATCATGGGACTGAAAAAGCCAAGTGGGAAATTCAGGATTGTGCAAGATTTGAGAAAGATTAACAAGATTGTCGTCTCATGTTGTCCAATTGTTCCAAATTCCTCAGTAATTTTGTATCAGATCCCACATGATGCAGAATGGTACACAGTAATTGATTTGTGTCATGCTTTCTTTTCCATTCCGTTGCATCATGACAGCCAGCCGCTTTTTGCATTTCGGTTTGGAAACCGTATTTTGGCATTGTGCCGAATCCCACAGGGGTACACAGAAAGCCCCTCCATTTTCAATCAGTTGTTAAAGAAATCCCTGGAAAGTCTTACTATGCCTGAGAATTCAGTTTTAGTCCAGTACATTGACGACCTATTGGTGGTGTCAAAGACACGTGAGGCCTGTGAAACAGACACTATAGCTTTGTTAAATCATTTGGCAGATGGAGGACTGAAGGTATCTCCAACAAAATTGCAATACTGTAAGAAGGAAGTAATATACTTGGGTCATAATACAGAAAAAGGCCTGAGAAAAGTAACCATAGACAGGATCAGAATCATTAGAGGAATGAGAGCTCCAATGACCCAAAGAGAGGTGAGAATGTTCCTAGGAATGGTTGGTTACTGTCGTCAGTGGATAAGTAATTTTTCCCTGATTGCCAAACCATTGGTGAAATTGACAAAAAGTGAGGTAAAAGAACCCCTTGAACTGAACAAAGAAGAATTGGCAGCATTTGAACAGTTGAAGAACAGTCTTTGTGAAGCCCCTGCGCTGGGTATGCCAGACTATGAAAAGGAGTTCGAGCTATACAGTAGTGAGCGAAATGGATGCGCACTTTCAGTGTTAGTACAGAAACATGGAAGGCAAAGGAGACCAGTGGCCTATTTCTCGTCAATGTTAGATCCAGTGGCGATAGGTCTGCCAGGATGTTTGAAAGCAGTAGCGGCCACATGCCGAAGCCTAGAGCAGAGTGAGGGAATCGTGATGGGGTATCCAGTAAGAGTGTTTGTACCCCATAGTGTGGCGATCCTTTTAACAAGGAGTCGAACACAGTTCATGTCACATAGTCGGCTGACTAAGTATGAAAAGGTCATTCTAGGTGCAAACAATGTGAGTCTGGAAAGATGTGTGAATGTGAATCCAGCTACACTTTTGCCTGATGCAGAGAGAGTGGAGATAAGAGAAGAGGTTGATCATGATTGTCTGGATGTGCTTGACTACTGCACAAAACCTCGACCTGATATAAGAGATTTACCACTGCCAGAAAGTGATTATGTGTTTTTTGTGGTTGGATCCTGTTTGAGAACGGATGAAGGAGTGTTGAGCGCAGCCTATGCAGTATGCACAGTTTCAGCAGTTATAGAAGCATCACCCTTGAAAGGAGTTAAATCCGCTCAAGTAGCAGAAATAGTGGCATTAACCAAGGCATGCAAAATTGGGAGAAATGCGAGAGTGACTGCAATGACTGATAGCCAGTATGGCTTTGGAGTTGTCCACGACTTCGGCCAATTATGGCTGCAAAGAGGTTTCCTGACCTCAAGTGGAACTCCTATAAGGAATGCAGAAGTGGTTGGAAAATTGCTTGAGGCAATACAAATGCCCAAAGAATTGGCTGTGGTAAAATGTGCTGCTCATAGGCAAGGTAGTGATTACATCACTACCGGAAACCGTTTCGCAAACGACATGGCTCAGTATTGTGCCCGAAATAAATACTCAATTAATCGGTCAAAAGAAAAGGAAATGTCTTCTTGCTCCATAATGTTTACTAACGTTGTGGGAACGTGGGATGAAGTGAGACAGTTGCAGGATGAGGCAGTGGATGAAGAAATGAGGCAGTGGGTAAAAGCAGGATGTGCACCCAGGGAAAAGGATCATGTGTGGGTCTATCGGGATGGAAGACCAGTAATGCCTGATAGCATGATGTCAACCATGGCACGGATGTATCATGGCCAAGGACATCTGGGAATGGATGCCATGATAAGGGCTTTTAAGCAGACCTGGTACAATCCAAAATTCAGGTTGATAGCATAAAGTCTCTGTCAGAGATGCCTGACATGTCAGCAGTACAACCCTGGAAGGAAGACGGTGGTGAGTCTAGGCACCATAGGCCGGGAGGGAGGACCTTTCACCAGAATGCAAGTAGATTTCATTGAAATGCCCCCTTATAACAAACTGAGGTATGTTTTAGTGGTAGTTTGTCTGTTCTCTAGCTAGGTGGAGGCATACCCAACCAGAAGAAATGATGGAATCACAGTGGCCAAGCTATTTTTGAGGGAATTCATCCCAAGGTACGGGTTCCCAATAACCATAGAATCAGACAGAGGAGGACATTTCTACAATGAGATCATGAAATTGATTTGTGAAGCATTGGGTGTACAACAAAAGCTGCATTGTGCCTACCGACCAGAGGCTTCTGGTGTGGTCAAGCAAATGAATGGTACTATCAAAAACAGAATAGGGAAAATGTGTTCAGCCACAGGTTTGAAATGGCCTGATGTCTTGCCTCTGGTTTTGATGACCATTAGGTCTACTCCAGACAGAACTACAGGTTTAAGTCCACACGAGATCATCATGGGACGCGCCATGAGACACGTGTTTGTACCAGTCAACAAGCTGATGACTATAGCTGATGACATGATTTTGGATTACTGTAAAGGCCTAGCTGACACAGTTCATTCTGTGTTTCACCAGGTTGGAGCGGATGCCACCACACTTGAAAAGAAACCAGCCCATGATTTGAGTCCAGGGGACTGGGTGAGGATAAAAGTCCACAGAAGAAGAAATTGCCTGGTTCCAAGGTGGGGAAGGCCAAGACAGGTCATCTTGACCACGACAACTGCTGTGAAGTGTGCAGGACTGAAAAACTGGATACATGCAAGTCACACACTGAGAGTTCCAAATCCAGCAGACGGCATTGGAAAAGAATACTTTGACGAATCAGAATCAAGTGATGAGTCAAGCAATGAGAATATAAAGGCAAAAGAAAATCCTGAAAGGGAGGAAAATGAGCCAAGACTAGTTCAGACCCCCAGAGAGGAAATTCTGAGGAAAAGATTGTAGATTTCAGATAGTTCAGATTCTGGAGATGAGCAAAACGCCAATGGTGAACACAGAAAGAAGAAAAGAAAAGAAAAGAATGTCCAATCAGAAGTAACATTTACACCAAATGAGAGAGTAGAAGAAATTCCACCTGAGAAAATTGTGGAAGAAGAAGAAGGGACAGTCACAGAAAGAGAGGGACAGATTGCGGAAAAACCCCGAGGAGGTGTAGGGAACTGCAACACCCAGCTAGGTGAAGGGACAAGTAGTCAGCAGGGAGATTGCGTGCCGGAGACCCGAGGAGGGACAGAAGTAGGGCCAACACAAGAGGTGGAAAAATAAATTAATGAAAAGGAAAAGTCAAACGAAACAGAATCTGAGGACAGTGAAACTGAAATACCAGAGGGTCGGGTTCTGAGAAAGAGAACTTGGATTGAGGAAAGAAACGGCAAACCAAGAAGAAATGCTAAGGGTGATCTGTGGCCAAACAAAATTAAGAAGCTGAGATATCGACTGACACGAGCTAAACCCTCAGAGGCTGAACAAGTGAATGAAGTAACCAGTCAGCATCCAGAGAAAGAGGGATAAACAGAAGTGTCAGAAGCAAACAAACGATCAAGAAAACCAAATCAGAAGTATAAGTCACCTGAATGGATGTACGTGGCACTGCCTGAACAAAGGGAAGAGGCAGATAGTCAAGGAAATCCAGAGGAGACTTTGCTGAGATTGATAAAAGAAGAAGAAACAGGGGAAATCCTGAGAGTTATCTTATCCGATATCGGCGAAGAAGCGGAAGATCAGGAAATCCTGCATGTGGATGACGAGAAGGAAGTGAAAAACTACGAAAGGCCGAGCTGAGTAATTTAAATTAGTCCTTGTAGGAATACACAGGATTGAATAAGAAATTGAAGTATTTGGATCACCTGATAAGGTCTTAGCTCTTGTAGGAAAACTACAAGAGGCGGAGTAGAAGAGGCTAAGTCAAAAGACACGGTTAATTCTAACAAAATGGCTAACATAGATGATAACAAGAGTAGATGTACCTTCATGAGAAGATGGTGCAAGACATGTTGCTGTTGTACAGGACTACTAATGCTTCTTTGGAGCGTACTCGCTCTTTTGATCTCTTTCAAAGTAACTTTAGATACACTAGCAGGACATACTGAGAATATGACTAATATAGCGAAAAGCTCACAAAAAGTAATACCAGTTAGAACAAGCACAGAGCATGTGCATCAAGATAGGTCAATAACTGATTTTTCTAGTAATGTGTTTTCAAAATTATTGTATGAATATGTAAAAACCATGGAAGTAAGGGATTGCTACGTATGTATGCAATTACCTGCATCTGTTTCAGAAGGGGTGACTTATCATCACCTCCCAGCAACTTATGGAATAACATGTAGCGTCTTAACTAGTATATTTTATCAAGTAGGGAAATTAGAATATAATTTGTCTAATATAGATAATATTCTTGGACGATTGCCCATGAATAAA
This sequence comes from Triturus cristatus, assembly GCF_964204655.1. Classification (NCBI taxonomy): domain Eukaryota; kingdom Metazoa; phylum Chordata; class Amphibia; order Caudata; family Salamandridae; genus Triturus; species Triturus cristatus. Next base: position 1,138,369,453 of record NC_140581.1, read on the forward strand.
GAATTAAATCCAGCTAAAGATGCTAATGTATTAGGAGACATTTTTATAGAAACTAAAGGACTAACTCTAGAATACATTTTTAAGAACAATTTAACTTGCAGTCTGAAAACGGAGGAGAAAACATTTTTGGATATGGTTGAAGAAAGAAGATTGAAAATACACAAGAATGCAGAGGGACATAAGGAAGGGGAAAACATTTGGGAAATAGATGGAAAAAAGGAGACACCGGGTGGAGTTAAACCGACAATAGCTATAGACTCACCCCAGAAAGGCAGATTATGCATCATAAGGGAAAGGTCCCAATATGATTATATTTATATAGGGACAAGTGAGTGTCATGATACTTATTTCATTGCATCCGGGTGGGGATTTAGAGGTGGAGAAGATCCAGTTTTCCCTGGACTGTACTATATTTGTGGGAACAAGGCTTACTACAGGTTGCCTGACCATTGGTATGGCACATGTTATGTTGGCCTGGTCTTTCCAAAGATTTTTCACATGGATAGAGTAGAAAATAGTGGACCAAATAACCTACTAATGCGTAGCAGAAGAGAAACTTGGTTAGAAATTGTAGGTGATATTTTTGGCGCCTTGATACCAGCAGTGGGAATATCTTTGAATGCAAATAATATTCGGAAGTTGTCCACCATAGTGGATCGCCTATCAACAAGCACCGCTGGAGGATTTCTCTTGGTAAACACTGAGCTGGTTGCCATGCGTGCTATGATTATGCAAAATCGACTTGCCCTTGATATTTTATTGGCAAAAGAGGGTGGAGTCTGTGGAATGCTGAAAGTTCAACATTGTTGCACTTACATTCCTGATGAAAGCAAAGATCTAAGAGTCTATATAAAGAATATTACAGAATTGCATGATGAAATAAAACCACTGGAGGTTGAAAGTATCTGGACTAGAATTAGTAATAAAATGGCTGCTATTAAAGCTTTCTTAGGTAAATTAGGTAGTACTATAATAGGGAAAATATTATTTCCATTAACCTGTGTGATTTTCGTATTATTGATACTTAGATTAGGATGTATGTGTTGTAGATATAGAAGAAATAAAAAGAAGGTTAAACGAGAAATTTACAAAAAGAGGAAAAAGAAACCAGAAAAAGATCTCAATGAAATAGAAATGGAAGAGTGGAAGGAGAGTATGTATGACAAAACAAAGAGAGAAGACGAAAGAGAAACACAATTTTAATTAAGCAAAAAGACATTTCAAATTTCTGCAAAAGGGGAAATAATTTGAAATTTTGTGGGTTTGTGGTGATAAAATCACCAAAGGGGGGATTGATGGAGCGGGTAAAATAAAATATTTTAGTATACCCAATCCATTTATATATGTTTATATTAAAACAACTAAAAAACTAATTCTAATGAATAATAAAGTGTTGTGATTGAATTAAACAACCTTATTAACCAAGAGAATACACGTGGGAATGCATTTGCATGGCTAAAATAATAAGTGAACTAAGTTTGTATGCATATTAAATTTATATGTTTAGCTTAAGCAGTGTTAACGTGATTTGCGCTTAAATAAACCAGCATTAACGGCTTTAAATGTTGCATATGGCTAGATAAATGCATACACATAAGGATATTAGTAAGGGAATAACACTGTTTTAGTCACTTCTATGTATTAATTGCGATTTGTGTTTCCTTTACTTAAGTTGACTATTTCGGCCTACTAAAAGATGGCTGCCGACTGAATCCTCACTAAAGTACATGACTTCATACATTGGGCAATGGAGGAAGGCGCCTGCACTGACTTTGTCGTGGCTTTACCATGAACTATTGAACCGGGTCTATGAAGACTACTCTGGGCGAGATGCCAATGTCCCTGAACATGGAGCAAATGTTGCCATCTGGGAACCAAAAGCCACCTATTCACAATAGACTGATACTTTCCTGACCTGGGAACAGCTTTCCCATGCGCCTAGTTTATTCATCATCCGTATGTGAAATTTTGAAAATGTTTCTTAAAGTATTGGGACGGGGCTGAATTCAGCCAATCAGGGACCTGGAAATAAAGAAAATGATACTGTCATATGTTAATTTTGGTATAAATATTAGTAGTCTAGAGAGGGAAAGAGTCTCCACACCTTGTGCTTGAGACGCACCCTGATCGATGCTACTCTATGCGACACCCCATGCTGACAGAAGAGGACGGGACGTTAGAATACTGATGATCTTTCCGAGGACTGGTGCTGACTTAGAAAACGACAAATAGCCAGAATAGGTAAATATGACAAAAGATAATATGGCATTGTTAGGATTTAACTTGCAAATTAATTAGATAAAGAAAATCATTATTTGAAGAACTGTGTCGGGTGATTATTTCTTGTGATATTTTATTGATTAATATAAGGGTTAAAGTGTTTTCCATCATCAAATTCCAAACCAACTAAATGATCTGTTCGACCTCCGGATGGAGGGACTGTTAGATTAAGTCAATAGATGTGTTTTCCTCTATCGAAAGTGAATAGCTGTAGTTCGGAATCAGGATATCTCTCCTCTGAAAAGGCACGGATAGTTTGATGTCAATGAATGTTGGTGTTATGGGCCCCACCAGCTTGTGATGTGTGTGTGTTCATGTGACTGAGGAATCATTCCGTCCGTGGAAGCAGGAGGAGATTTTGTGTTCTGAACTGCACCAAGATCTCACCCTTCATTGTGTCATCGTTTGGAAACTCTAGCTTGGAGCCAGGACTATTGCTGCTGCTATGAGAGCCATTTTCTAGCACAAAGGCTGTGGCTGAGCTACAGTCAGAAAACAACACTTGAAAGAGAATCACCCCAAATCAGTACTGAAACCTCAACAGTGTATCCACTTCCTCTGTTTGGAAAATGAGTAATAAAGTGGAACTGTGAAATGATCGATCAGCAGGTCACAAGCTTGGAGGTAAGAAAACTTCTCTATTCATTCAGTGTCTTATCTCTAACATCATTTGTAATAAAGTTAATGAATAAAATATCTCTGTCAGTTTCTTTTGTTCTGTGTCTTTGATTCCTATATGTCTTACTCTGATTTACTGGGAACATTTATTCATATTCCAATTCCATTCAGGTCAATTAATTATAGTTCATTCCTTTGTTCGTCAACAGAATACTTCCTCCGATGGCCCAAAGGAGTAGGGGCCATCAGAGGAAGAACTACAAATATAATGACCCCACACCCTGGGAGAATGTTGTGGTGGGGCCATTTATTTTTGTTTTTTGGAAACAAACTCACGCTTTGGAAGTTTATTTTGGAAAACAAAAAACTTTTGAAAAATTTGCCGGCTGACCATCAGGTCTATCAGTATTGTCTGTCAAACTGTTCCTATATTGAGAGGGACCACCATGACAGCAGTTTCTGTCAATGTAGAGAGTCATCTATAGGGCCAGTGGGCAACTCGAAATTTGGTGAGCAGAGGTCCCTTTGAATGGTGGAGGTATTGTCCTCCACCATTCCATTGGCGTTAATTCTGTCCCAAAAATTCTAAATCAAACCCATAGTTTTTCTTCCTTCTATCATGAGTTTGGCATGGAGCCTCCTAATTATACGGCAGTGGTGACTTCACAAAGGCCATGTGGAATTGTTTCTATTTTGAAACAATCATCCTAAATATCAGATGTTGCATGTCACTGGGATTCAAGATTTCAAGTACTGAACTTTGCTTTTACAAATCATTGTTTTTTGGTGTTTCAGTTTGATTTGTTTAATTTAACTGAACCAAGAATTAATAATTCCAGAAGGCACTGATTTCAGAAAAAGAGGCGCAATAATCACATGGAGACTTTTGTTAATCCTATATCTGGCCCTGGTACATTCCCTTAGCTTCGTGAGTAAGAGTAAGTCCATAGCTGTAGAAGAGAAAACAGCTTCACCTGGTCTTGCAAAGGTTCTATTCATCTTTATTATTACTCACCTCTGCAGGTAAATTTAAAGGAGTAGGAGCATTTATGTATTACAAGACAGTTCCATAAAAGTCAATTTGTCTTGGTCCATGGTGTAATGGAGTGGCATTCTATGCCATGTCTGTCAAAACAACTTGGAGACCTTCCAACATTTGTGGCCTTTAGACCTAAAACTATCTAAGCCATGTTTAGCACTATGGGTCTCATGTTGAAAAATCACAGGGCTTATGTCAACAAAAGTGCTTAGCATTAAGTACGCAATTCTGTTTACAAGTTGGAGAATGCTTTCAATGAATAAAAGGACTTTTGTGATTGTTTCCATATTGCAAATAGAAGTGGTCATGAAAGGGGTTCCCCCCTTCCATTTCCAATTTGAAAAGGAATTTATAGGTAGCTTGAAACTGCAATTTCATTTGGAAACTATTGATAAGCTACCAACCCCAGAGTTGGGTTGGTAACTAATTTGTAAAGGGAATGGGATGCCTTTTGAAACTCTTTCCCTTTGTGAATCATGTTGGCAGCCTCAGGGGGGTGGGAAGTTTCCAAAACAAAAAATCTTTTTTTTAAAGCTGCCCTTGTTTCTTTCAGGAACACGGGCTGCTCTAAAAATGTTTTACAATTTGCATGCAGTAGTAGGGAGAGCAATGCGTTGTCCCTTCCACGCCACAATTCTGGTGATTAAAGCCAATCACAGAGGTATGCAAATTGGCACCTGTCTAATGAATATTAATTAGACAGGTCAATCTTCAACCCCCCTGCGATTCAGTGTTATGTGAATAGACCTAATAGTAAATAGGTTGTTTGCAAATTAATATTCCATTCACAAAAATATGTGCGCACTTTGCTACCACTTTTTGCCAATGAAATAATACTACATCAGGACCCTAACTTGCATAAGGAGATGGATGCCAATTGTGTATATTCTTTGTTTGTAGGTCTACCTGGTGATATATGCCTGTTGAGATCTACATAAGGCATAAAAACAAAATGTAAGCTGTTTAGACAGCAGCCAGGTAAAAAGCGAAGTTCTTCACTTTATCCAGCAGCCAGCTAAATAGTAAAATGTCTCTACTGTTTGCTGGGCCACTAGTAAAATTGTACATAATTTCAACTATTTAACCAGTAGCCAGAAAAATAATGAATTTTATTTGCTATATGCACAGCTGCTGGTCACATTGTACATAGCAGCTGATGATTGTCAGGCAGCCAAATAATGAGTGAGGTTTCTTTGCTGTTTGCTTGACTGCTGGTCAAACTGTATGTAATATCTGCTCATTTTCTTTTAGTGGAGTTTTATGTAGCGCAAACTCCGCTTAAGGGGATTGAATCACTTTACATGTGTACCAGTTACATTACACTAGATTAGATTTTTTCTTATTGTTTAGGCACAGAGTACTTGAGTGATTTCCTCAGAATCACAGGGTTTTACGCCAATGCCAGGAATCAAACCTGGTTCCCTAGTACCAAAGTCAACAGTTCTAGTACTAATGCCACATTCTCACTCCCACCACTCCCTATATAAACACATATCAGGTAAATTGGAATATGTCTTTGCTATTTCCATGACCGCTAACTAAATAGTGCATAACCTCTGCTATTAAGCTAGCGGCCGGGTAAATAGTGAGGTTTTTTTGCTGTTTTCAAAGCCATGAAAAGCAGTGCTAGCGGTCTTATGGGGCTTGCCAAGGGCCCCAGCTGCGAACACTAGACACTCCTAAATGACATCCATGAACCCTGTAACAAAGGAAACCACTGAATTTATCCCAATCTGCAGTTGTAAGTCTGTACAAAGCACTAATAGGAGCAGTAATTGGTAAGTGCTGCACTATAAAAATAACAAGTAGCATAACATTATATAACATAACATAAAATCAGTTTTAAAAAAAAATGCTCAGACACACTTTCTACATATATTTCTTGGCAAAAAACAGAAAGAATCTTTAACAGTTGTTTTTCACTTATTTTGTTGAAAATGGTGGAAATTATTTTTTATTCTGAATCGAATATTGGTGCTGAGCTTTCCATGGAGTTCTTCGGCTTTTTTGGCAAAGGAAATCCTGGCTATCCTACTTCAAATTTCAATGGAAGGTGTCTTACTCTATTAATGCTTTACACCGGACTTGATTGTCTTATCCTTCCCTGTTGTCCTATAGTAGTGATATGGCTTTTGTTTGCTGTAGATTTTTTTGTGTATCAAAAGGATCTTGCTGAAGCATTCCAATATTGCTGAATCCTTCTTTATTGTCTACTAATGTGGAAGTGTATTCTTGTTGAATGAAGTCCTCTCCTCAAATGTTTATTTAATGTTTTTGGGCATAACTCACTTATTATTTCTTTTTTCCCCACTAGATTAATGCACAATGTACCTTAAAAAACTCTGCCTTATCAACCAATATTAGATGTTGTGGTGAAGCAATTGTTAGACCTGACATCCATTCAACATATACACTCTGTTATAAGGCTGACAATTATATCTAATTCTGCATTTTGAAATATCTGGTTATAAAGCATCACAACAGACTCCACACGGAATGTTGTTACCTTTCTACAGGGGAACTGTGACAGCCACCCCTACCTGCTAGAGAGACATCCCAAGACAGATGGACACATGGGGTGCATCAGAACAAACTGCTAGATATGCTGGTCCTTCAACAAACACCATGCATGCAGCAGAAGGAAACCCGTACTTCTAAGGAATTAACAAATATAGGGAATCTCAAAGCAGGTGGGTCTAACCTGTTTTATACCAGCTTAAACTTTATTTCAAGCCAGGAATATCAATTACCTCAGAGCTCAGTCCAGGGGCATGTGATCTTCTGTCTTTGTCCCACTCTTTCTTTTCCATTATAGATACTCCTACTGAGGATAATCTATGCCATCCAAACAACATGCCTTTCCTAGCAGCCTCATCTTACCCAGAGGCCAACAACTGCACTGAACCCTCCAGTTGACAGTTTGCACTTACACATCTTTCTAGTCTCCTTCTACATAATCAAAGCAAGCCCTCCAAGGTATGCCAAAGAGATTACAGACTGGAAGCATCTCAACAGAGGGCAGGAGAAGAAATTAACGAGAACTCAGCTATGATAAGATACAATAACTCTGCTTATCTTAGATGCATAGGCAACCTACTATGACACTGCTACCACAAAACAACTTCACAAAATAAAATGATGGACGGAGTGTTGAAACTTTTTAATCGCTCACCCCAGTCACAGATCTGGGTTTAATACATCATTATTTTGCTGGCCCCATCACCCAAGTTTGGACCTAGCCATTTTCAAATCAGTCTTGACCCTGCACCCCATGGGAACAGTCCAGTCTGAATTGCCAAGCCAGGTTCTCCCTAGACCGGAAGCAAGCATCCTGGGACCACATTCGGGGTATCACCTCTCATCAGCCAGGCTAGCTTGAATCCAGTGGTGCAGCAAGCAAGTGACTCACGTTGGGGCATACCCTTAGTCACAAATAGAAGATCACTATTCAAAGTCATTAAGCACAGGGAAAGCCCAACACTTGAACTACCTCTTAATAATTCCATCAAGAAGTGCACCTTTCTGTGGCGAATACTGACAAACATCAGCATATTAATGACACTACCTTACCATGTCAAACGGTACTAAACCAAAATTGTCTGACTTTAGAAAAATCTCCATTGATCACCTTTTATGACTTCTCATTTGCTAAAAGCTATGTCTTGGGTGAGTGACTTCATTCCAGTATCATTCATGAAAACAACGCTCGTGGTGGTTTCAGACCTTTCATGAACATAATTAACACATTACTCGAATCAAACCACATTTACTTTATTCAAATTCATAAGAACCATAAAAATACATACATGTAAAGAAATCATTAAAAGCAGTCAATCACAAAACTCCTAGCAACCATTAAAATATACTAGTTTAAAAACCAGACAACCTTTCCACAGATTCCTAAGATATACATAATTGATTTTACAAAACAGGTAACATTAAAAGTAACAAAATCAACAGGAGAGGAAGGGATCAACACGGCTAGTCCCCTCAGTAGAATATCAAAAAACAACAAAGCCAGTGTACAATAATATGAAACAGGGGGCACTCTAGTCAATGCAATACATTGATCCAACGAGCAAAGAGCCTCAGATTCCCTGTGAACCGTTATGTTCATAGGAAGCAAGTTTGGCCACTATGGAACAATACCCAGTGGGTATGAAAAAGCCCTCACTCACCAACCTGGTTGGTGACATGCTTCATCATTGGGCTTCCACTGGGACGACCGAATGTCATCCCAGTGTGCTGCGACGCCAGGTTACTGCGGAGCTGGGTTGGTTGTGTGGGGAAAGTGAATTTAAAATGTCCAATCAAGTCAAAAAGAAACTTTATTAATTTTGCTTAAATGGAAAGGAGTAAAAAGGAGTGAGGGTCAAAAAAATAAAAGACCTGGTTCACTCCGTGGCGGTCAACATGTTTCTGCCTCATGGAGTGTTAATCGGGCATTCGTCAGGACCAGAGGGGGATGTGCGCAGCCCCGGTGGTGTGAACTCGCTAAGGTCCACCCAACCGTGGGCTGATGTGTGAAAAAACAAAAAGACACTGAATAGTGTGAACTCCGCCAAGTAAAGTAATTAATTATGGGGAGAGGAACGAGTTTACTCTGATGGTACAAGGAGACAAACAAACAGAAAGACAAAACATAAAGAGAGGTATCAATGTTTGTCACAAAAATCGTGCTCTACAGATCAGGAATTAGGAACTGATGTGCTCGAAGGACAAATGAGTGCCTCTAGGTCTACCACAGGTGCAAAAATTGTGAGAAGCTGTGCACCTAGGTATAGTCAAATATCGGTGTAAGGATAACGAGACGTTATCCTCTCAAAGGTGACTAGTAGTCAAATCTCGGAACGCATGTGAAACGTAGCAGTGACACTCATATGCGGAGAAATCGGGCTAGGGACTAATACAACTGCACGCGATGCTCAGTGTGCAGAAAAAAGGAACGGATCTTACAGAGAGGCCAGTCCGTTAGAAGCCTCATGGATCCCGGGAGGGGGGTGGGAGCAAAATGGCACACCCTGCATCAGGAAAAGATAGAAAGAAAACGGAGTTCGTGTAAATATCACGAACGGGGGAGAAAGCGAAGGCTCGCTTACCTTGTTGGACGAGGAGCGGATGAGGTTACTTACGCCCTTGCTGCTCTCCACCCGCGATATGCCTAAACAGCCTCTTGCTGCCGGGTCCGGATAGTAGTGAACCGGAGCCGGAGGTATGTATATAAAGGCCCCACGGCGTGTCCCTGGTCAGGCTCTCAAACAGAGCTTCTCCCTGATTGGGTAGAAAGCTCTAATTCCAACGGTGATTGGCCCAGTGGGAGCCAATCGGTGCGAAGATAAAGACAGACGGAGTTGTTCGTTGCGCTAGGCAACGCAAAACAACGAAGGGAAAAAAAGGGAGTTATGTGAAACTTTAATGGCACGGAGCCATACGAGCATAAACGAACCCGCACAAAGCCCACGGGAGTGTGCAACAGGGCCTGGGGAAAAGCCGTGGTACTGCTGGAGGGGGCTATAGGGCAGGCTCGCGCACAGGGTCACGGAGACCTAGCTTGTACGTGAAGGGCATGAATAGACCAAGGTAATCAGAATTGGTACAGGAACAAACCGGACTGGTTGTCTGGAATTCCTAATATACTAAATAGTAATCTTCAAAACAGGGAAAATGAAATGAACCCATCGACTAATTAGGGTCAAAAAACAGTGGTATCAGGGGAGTAATTGTAAATGATGATATTCATATAGGTGGAGAGTATTTAGAGGATATTGACCCAGGGGACATTGTCATTCAACCCATGTAGGTTAGTCCCCAGGCGGTACACCCACCTCTGTTCCCTTTCAAAAAGTACTTTAGGGATGTTTCTACCACTTGAGATCTCTTCTATCACTGTCCACCTTAGGTCGTTGGTAGTGTGGTTGATAGAAAGAAAGTGTTCACTCATTTTAGTAGTTGTGCGTTTGCACCTAATGTTGCTCCGGTGTTCGCATATCCGGAGTCTCACCTTCCTCGTCGTCATCCCCACGTATCGTAGGCCGCAGGGGCAGGTAATGAGGTAGACCACATTCGTAGTATTACAATTAGTGTGGCCTCTTTGGGTCCAGGTCTTGTTTGGTTCAAGGTCGAGGGTTTTGGTATGTGTGGTCAGATGGCATACACTGCAGTCAGAACAGGGAAAGTGCCCAGTGATCTTGGGGAGGCCCCAAGCTTCCGTTATAGATCTCTGTGGGGTCTCTCGTGGCATCAGTGGTCGTGTGTGTACCAGATTGTTGCGGAGGCTTTGTGCGCGTTTGAATGAAAAGAGGGGTTTTTCCCAGTTGCGATTGGCGCTGTTGATTATACCCCAATGTTTATTGATAGTCTTTTTGAGTTGGTTAGAAAGGGTACAGTAGGTGGTGACACAGGTAAGTGGGATAGACGTAGTATCCTTTGGGTAGTCCGTTAAGAGTACATCCCTTGGTTGATTCCTCGCACGTTTGTAACTCCTGGAGAGGAGGGGGGAAGGGTACCCTCTCATACTCAGTTTAGTTGTTAAATCCTGAGATTGGCTCTTGAAATCGCTCAAGGTGGTGCAATTTCGTCGTAGGCGGAGGTATTGTCCGTAGGGTAAATTTTCCCTCAGGGGACGTGGGTGAAAACTAGTGAACTCGAGGAGATTGTTCCTCGAGGTTGGCTTGTAATAGGTCCTAGTTTGAAAGGACCCTCATACCTTAGTTATCACCACATCAAGAAATACAACCTCAGAGTCGTCATATGTGTGTGTGAACTTCAGGTGCGGGTTCAAAGTATTAATCCATGTGAGAAAAGACTGGAGGGTGTTGTTACTACCTTGCCAGATCAGGAGCACATCATCTATATATCGCTTCCATAAGGCTATGGAAGAGCGGTAGGGGTTTGAAGTCGGGAGGATGAACTTCTGTTCGAAAGCATAGACGTATAGTCCAGCTACACTGGGAGCAAAGGTACTCCCCATGGAAGTACCTGTGGTTTGGAGAAACAATTGCCCCTCGAACTCAAAGAAGTTTCTCTTCAAGGCCAAGGTGGCACATTGTATCACGAACTCTTTGGTGGTTCTGTATTCCCAGGGAGTGGAGTCAAGTGATTCTTCCAGGACCCTGATGGTTTCGTCCTGGGGAATGCTCGTATACAAGCTTTCTATATCCAATGTTGCCAGTATCGTTTGTGGTCTACCTCATTACCTGCCCCTGCGGCCTACGATACGTGGGGATGACGACGAGGAAGGTGAGACTCCGGATATGCGAACACCGGAGCAACATTAGGTGCAAACGCACAACTACTAAAATGAGTGAACACTTTCTTTCTATCAACCACACTACCAACGACCTAAGGTGGACAGTGATAGAAGAGATCTCAAGTGGTAGAAACATCCCTAAAGTACTTTTTGAAAGGGAACAGAGGTGGGTGTACTGCCTGGGGACTAACCTACATGGGTTGAATGACAATGTCCCCTGGGTCAATATCCTCTAAATACTCTCCACCTATATGAATATCATCATTTACAATTACTCCCCTGATACCACTGTTTTTTGACCCTAACTAGTCGATGGGTTCATTTCATTTTCCCTGTTTTGAAGATTACTATTTAGTATATTAGGAATTCCAGACAACCAGTCCGGTTTGTTCCTGTACCAATTCTGATTACCTTGGTCTATTCATGCCCTTCACGTACAAGCTAGGTCTCCGTGACCCTGTGCGCGAGCCTGCCCTATAGCCCCCTCCAGCAGTACCACGGCTTTTCCCCAGGCCCTGTTGCACACTCCCGTGGGCTTTGTGCGGGTTCGTTTATGCTCGTATGGCTCCGTGCCATTAAAGTTTCACATAACTCCCTTTTTTTCCCTTCGTTGTTTTGCGTTGCCTAGCGCAACGAACAACTCCGCCTGTCTTTATCTTCGCACCGATTGGCTCCCACTGGGCCAATCACCGTTGGAATTAGAGCTTTCTACCCAATCAGGGAGAAGCTCTGTTTGAGAGCCTGACCAGGGACACGCCGTGGGGCCTTTATATACATACCTCCGGCTCCGGTTCACTACTATCCGGACCCGGCAGCAAGAGGCTGTTTAGGCATATCGCGGGTGGAGAGCAGCAAGGGCGTAAGTAACCTCATCCGCTCCTCGTCCAACAAGGTAAGCGAGCCTTCGCTTTCTCCCCCGTTCGTGATATTTACACGAACTCCGTTTTCTTTCTATCTTTTCCTGATGCAGGGTGTGCCATTTTGCTCCCACCCCCCTCCCGGGATCCATGAGGCTTCTAACGGACTGGCCTCTCTGTAAGATCCGTTCCTTTTTTCTGCACACTGAGCATCGCGTGCAGTTGTATTAGTCCCTAGCCCGATTTCTCCGCATATGAGTGTCACTGCTACGTTTCACATGCGTTCCGAGATTTGACTACTAGTCACCTTTGAGAGGATAACGTCTCGTTATCCTTACACCGATATTTGACTATACCTAGGTGCACAGCTTCTCACAATTTTTGCACCTGTGGTAGACCTAGAGGCACTCATTTGTCCTTCGAGCACATCAGTTCCTAATTCCTGATCTGTAGAGCACGATTTTTGTGACAAACATTGATACCTCTCTTTATGTTTTGTCTTTCTGTTTGTTTGTCTCCTTGTACCATCAGAGTAAACTCGTTCCTCTCCCCATAATTAATTACTTTACTTGGCGGAGTTCACACTATTCAGTGTCTTTTTGTTTTTTCACACATCAGCCCACGGTTGGGTGGACCTTAGCGAGTTCACACCACCGGGGCTGCGCACATCCCCCTCTGGTCCTGACGAATGCCCGATTAACACTCCATGAGGCAGAAACATGTTGACCGCCACGGAGTGAACCAGGTCTTTTATTTTTTTGACCCTCACTCCTTTTTACTCCTTTCCATTTAAGCAAAATTAATAAAGTTTCTTTTTGACTTGATTGGACATTTTAAATTCACTTTCCCCACACAACCAACCCAGCTCCGCAGTAACCTGGCGTCGCAGCACACTGGGATGACATTCGGTCGTCCCAGTGGAAGCCCAATGATGAAGCATGTCACCAACCAGGTTGGTGAGTGAGGGCTTTTTCATACCCACTGGGTATTGTTCCATAGTGGCCAAACTTGCTTCCTATGAACATAACGGTTCACAGGGAATCTGAGGCTCTTTGCTCGTTGGATCAATGTATTGCATTGACTAGAGTGCCCCCTGTTTCATATTATTGTACACTGGCTTTGTTGTTTTTTAACATTAAAAGTAACACATTTATTGTTAAGCATCTGTAGAAAGACTGGGGCAGGACGAACTTGAGAGAAACCCTTACCCTTCAAAAAAGGAATAATAACAGTTCTTCTTGAGGCATTAAAATATTAACAAAACATTACAAATGAACAGTGTCCTGTGGAGACATACTGCTGCAGCCACAGGCAACCATAGACCCTGGATCATAATATCCTATGGGGAAGTCTAACAATAAATGCTACAGATTAAATCTAAACCTAGTAAGCAAACAGCGGTCTCTGTTATTTTAATCAAAAACAAGATAGGACTCCGTCATCTGTGTTCTTGTCAGCAACACATACCCCAAAACCGTGAGTTTTTGAAGGTCTAAATCCTCTCTTGTCAGAGCTCTACTTTCTAAGAAATTGATTCTCGTCTAATACGTATCTGTTATACAGTTACCCTAAAGGTTAGAATAAAGCTCCCCCTCCCCAGTTGCATAAAAAGCCATTAATGTATTTCATCCAAGGGGTTCTTAAAGCCCCATCAAGCAAACAGCAGTCTTTTGATATCCACGTAATTCAGGAAAAGGGCTAGTTTAGACCATAGTCTAATCCAAGCCAGCAAAGGACGCAAAGCTAAGATGTCTTTCGGATTTAGGTGGATGATCAAGCATTTAAAATCTGGGTTAAAGTTGAACCCCAAACTGCCACTTCACTAAAAAACAGATCTGGAGGTATGCCATCAGGGCCTGGTGCCTTATTCCTTGTTAAACCTTGAATTCCGTAGATAACATCCTGTAAATTAAAGGTGAACTGTGACCTACAATGTGGAGGCAGCACTGGAATGACTGCATGAACTAGGGGCTCATTGGTAATTATTTATACCTTTAAAATGATCTTCCAATTGGATTGAATTAATATGTTGGCACATCACAACATCATTTCCCTGAGTAAAGCATGGTTGATATACTATGCACCAAAAAGTTAAACTATTGTTCCATGTACTTGCTTGAGCTAAATCACCCCATGCTTGAGCTCTAAGTCGATCTTCATGTCTCTTTGACTCAAGCTGATCATTTTATGAGAGATGGAAACTAATTCTCTGTTTCTAGGGTTAGATTTTAGTGTTATTTTTAAAGTCCTCAGGCTCTTAGAGCAACCTAAATCGAACCATCTAGGGTCAGGAGGAATAGACGTAGTGACCGGGCAAGATAATAGTACAGCTGTGTTTTTAGAGATACGCCCAAAAGCCTCTAATATTGATGAATCAGTAGCAGTGGGATCTAAACAGGTAGTGAAGTCCTGAGCACAGCAGTGAAACAAAGAACGCTTTAACCTTTCAGACTCAAATATTGCCCACCTAATGCGCCTTCCCTGATCAGAGACGGAGTGAGCACCAAGAGGCCTCTTGACGTGAGATAAAATTGTCTGCCACCAGTAATAGAAATCCGGTTGTGGTCACTAAAGATACTATGTGAAATATTAAAGCAGAGGAACTATTCTGGGGGTACGTGATAATAAAGGAGCCGTATGTTTTAAGCTGAAGAAAAAGAAAATAACTTTTCTTTTTCATGAAGCCCTCACCCACCAACCTAGTTAGTGGCATGCTTCATCATCGGGCCCACCTGGTGACACCGAGTGTGTACCTGGTGTGCTTCTACGCCTGGTTTACAGTGGAGCAGGTATTCTTACTGAGTGTGCAGTGTGGTGGTGTGATAGTGATGTTAAAAGCTGTACAGTGGTCCCCTTACCAACAAGGTTTTATTTAATGTTTGGGCCACTGGCAGTAATAAAAGCAAGGCACTGGATGTCGGTGGAGTGGTAGTTAAGGGCTCCTACATCCAAAAGGCGGTCTACATGTTTCGGCCAGGCCTTGGGTATATTCTGGCTTCCTCAGGACCTTATAGTGTATGTGAAGTGTGAAATCTAATCCGTATTTGAATGTTTAGATCAAAAATGTGTTGCACGCTCTAAGGTGCTGTTGGACCCGGCATCGTAGAATGGCCCTCCGTGCCCCCGCACCACCGAAACCTGGTACCTACAGCCCAAGCCCCCGGCCCAGCCGAACCTCCCCACCAGGACACACGCACCGACCCGGACATCCCCGTCCCTGGCCTCTCCCCTTTCGGCCACCCCGGGCCCGCGTGCCCACTTCATGCACCAAGATGGCCGCCCGGCCCCAGCGCGACCCGGGCCTAGAGGCGCCACTCCGGCTGGAGGACATCACGCTTCCCGGGGATGAGAGAGGGAGGAGCAGTTTCTATCGCACCTCTGAACTCCCCTGGGACGATGGGTTTCGATCGGCCCTCCGGCCTCCCTGAGGGCTGGCTCCACGCCTGCGGGGTGTCTGGGACTCCTCCCGACCCGGCCCTGAAAGGATCAAAAGACTATAGCAGGAAATCCCGACAAGCGACCCCCAGGTGACAAGACCCCTGCCTGCACAGGCTCCGGACATCAAAGAGGGGTCGGACTATAACAAGGGGTGCTCTGGGGCTGTCCGGTAGATTCGACGCTGGAACAACGAGAGCCTGCTGACGTGGTCGCGGCTCCTGGAACTGGAACTCCCCTGAGCCCTGCTGAGTGACTCGCGGCTCCCTGAAGATCGTAAGACCTCCGAACTTGTACCTGAGCCCTGCTGAGTGACTCGCGGCTCCCTGAAGATCGTAAGACCTCCGAACTTGTACCTGAGCTCTGCTGAGTGACTCGCGGCTCCCTGAAGATCGTAAGACCTCCGAACTTGTACCTGAGCCCTGCTGAGTGACTCGCGGCTCCCTGAAGATCGTAAGACCTCCGAACTTGTACCTGAGCCCTGCTGAGTGACTCGCGGCTCCCCCAGACTCTCACGGTCCCGCCGGACCCCAACTCCGACCACGTATCCCCCAGCTCGAGGATTGTGAGCTGTGCGCCGGGTACGTCCCTGCTTTGAACCGTTACCAGAGACAGTCCCGCTACCCCCTACCTTTCCGAGACTCGTGAGCCCGTGCTCACCTTGTACATATTTGCAGTGATACCTGTTTGATAAAGCTTGTTCTGAGAATACCCAGTGTGGTCCCTCTGTGTCGTGTGGTACCAGAAGTACGATCCTGGTTGCGAGAGTCCTCCCCCTGGGGAATCTCCCGCCAGTGCCCGGCTACGATACTTTGAGGGTGGGTCTCAGGGTAGTCAGGACCCCTTTCCGGGCTCCTCTGAGGTCGCCGTCTAACAGGTGCATTATGTGTAAGAGGGGAGTTCCCTCTCAGGGTATTCCTGTGAAGGGAAACCATAGCAAACAAAACAAAAAATACAGACAAACATACAAATATGATTGCAATGTTAGGCAGGATTGCTATAAATCACGTACACGTGGTGACCAGCAAGGACGCGGTAAAAACGGCGGTGTAATTGCCGAAGTGGAGGCAAAACATGGCACTACCGAGTTATGCGCTATCGTGTAAGACTGGGTGCATAATGGTGAAAGGATATGCCGTACTTCTTACACTAACGATTAGCAGGAAACGCCTCATGAGATTCCGGCAGGGGTTCAGCTGTTGGATAAAATCTGGGAAAAGAAAAGGAGAGGGAGGCGGCATGATGGCCGTAGTGAAGCTCTGAAAATGAAAGGCTGACCCCCGTCATAGGAAAAGAGCGGTTCAACTTACTACATCGCAGCTCTGGACCCGTGTGGAGACCTATTTGTCTGCTTCGGATCTCTGTGGATGAAGGCCTCGATCTGTGAGGCACTTAAGTATCCCCGTGATGGGTAGTGAGAGCAGGTGTGCTCAATTCTCATTGCGGTCTGTTAGCGAGAGTAAACGGACATAGACAACAGACTACGGAGGCCCTAGGGGTGGCCTTGTTGGATGACGTGCCGTGCGTGCGTAGGTCGTCATGACTACCGGCTAAACTATCCGGAACGTGGTTGTGGTTACTAGGCAGTGACGCGGGAAGGATTGTGCCCGGTCACAGGAATTAGCTATGTATGTTCTCATTAAAAAAGGATGACTGAAAACAGCGTTGACTTTTCAGGCGCAGGACCGGTCAAGGCGCTAGCTAAGCGTGTTTTCTGTATTGAGGATGACTAAAAGCAGCGGTAACCTTGAGACGCCGGAAACACGTAGTGTTCGGTGCGGGTGTCTGTCATGTGTTTATGGTGAGTACCTATCGACAGAGTGTCATGGTGAGTATGAGGGTGGCCATATATTAGCGGCGCGGGAAAGAGTCGCCCGTTCAGGGCGGGTTAAAAAAAAAAGGAGAATAAAGAAAAAGAGAATAGTGAAGCCTTTAGTTTAGGGGATGACTTGGTGAAAGTCCATGATCGGGACATGTGCACAAGGCACATCAGGTGCATGTGAGATTTTCAACCATCTGTGGGGAACATATCTTAGGACTCATGTGTTCAGTGTATGGAGGTTAACCAAGAGAGGTGTTGACTCCGGTATGCCGTACATAACAATTGGGTGGTTTCTGGTTAGTAGTTGAGGCTGTGCCATGGAATCGAATAATTTAATCCATGGAGATGGGTGGATAGGCAGTAAATCCACCGTTGTTCTTTGTTGATTAGAAATTTTTCATTGTTAATGTTGTTGTGATCAAAGTGTTCGATCACTGTCCAGGACATGTCATTCGTGGTGTGCCCTAGTTGAAGGTAATGGTCTGTCAGGCGACTGATGTTTTTCTTTCCCCGGATTGTGCTGCGGTGTTCAACTATTCTGGTCCGGATTTTGCGTGTCGTCATGCCTACATAACGTAGGCCACATGGGCATTCAATGAGGCAAACCAGGCTCGTGGAATTGCAGTTAGTGTGCTGTAACTGTTTCCAGATGGTCCCAGGTTCAAGATCAAGTACTTTGGACGGGCGCTTGAGGTGACACGCTGCAATTGCTGCATGAGTAGTGACCTGTGATGTTGGGAAGGCCCCATGTATTCAGTACAGTGTTCATGGTAGGTTTTTGGGTTGACCTAGGCCGCATGGATGCTAGTCGATCTTTAAGGTTACTGGCATGTAATACACTTTATACCCCTCAAGAAAAAAACCAATTTGAAATCTCCCATGTTTCTTGTAAGCAAATAACATTCCATCTTCCGATAAAAGCATACCAATTTGGATCACTGAATTTTGAAGCAAGTCCATCAATATTCCAGCTTACTAAGTTCACAGCAGAACAAGCCCCAAAAGAATGGGGGAGCTACTACCAAATGGAATGTCCAAGTTCCACTGGGGTAGCTATGCTCATGATCAGTCTTGTTTGGGGTCTCCAATCAGGCCTCTTTGTTTTGGTCTAGTTTGCCAAAAATAAGAGAGAGAATATCCCTCAGATCTTTTTTTTTTTTTTTAAACCGTTTTTATTGGAGAACAATATGATAATCAGCTTACATACATAATGCTCCTGCTCCGCAAATGCCAGTGCCGTGTCCTTACGTGGCCATGCGGCGTCCGTACACAGCTTGTGAGCCCACATCCCAGAGGCCGGGCAGCGGTAACATGTAGGTCATTGTACAGAACCATATTTCAACCTGTACATTTGTTTATAGCATTATGGGATGCCTGCGTTCCGCTTTAAAGTTTTCTCCCCCGTCTTCCCCACCCTGTCACTCCCCCTCCCCAGTCCCTATCCCCCTCCCCCTCCCCCTCCACCCTCCAGTGCCCTCGCCTGCGACTGTTCTCGGCCTTAATATGTAGTCTGGGGTACGTATCAGAAGTAAATTACTATCTACTGTGTGTGTGTGATTGGGGCGTTCCGGGGAGCAGCATCAGGCTCAGAGGGCTCCTCTTCCTCCTCCACCACGCTGTTGCGCAGGGCCTGCACCAACACTTCCCACTCTGTGGCCGCCTCTAGTGCCCTATCATCAGCCCTACGACTCGCTAGTTGGTATCTGAGTGTACTTTCACCCGCCGCCCATTTCTGCAGTTCCTTAATCCACCTCCCATGTGTGGGACCCACCTTCGACTTCCAGAGTCTCGTCACTTCCCTCTTTACCAAGAGGAGGCCCATATCGATAAATGTACTTGTGGTCTTGTTCTTGGGCGTATGGGGAAACCAGTGCAGGACACAGACCGCTTTGGTATATTGCAATTCCCTGTCCGTTACCTCAGTCAGTGTCCCGCCCACTTCCCTCCAGTATTCGCGCAGGTGAGGACAGTCCCATAGGATATGCCCTAGCTCTGCTCCTATTGCGCCGCATCTAGGGTACGCCGCATCCTCCACTCCAAAATATTTTCCAATTTTACCTGGTGTGAGGTAGGCCCTGTGGAGGATATAGAAGTGTATCAACTGGAAGCGTGCATTCCTAGTGCTCTTCCTGGCCCTCCTCACTATACCCGCCCATGTGGTGTCAGAGATCTCTGTTTGTATATCCAGCTCCCATTTCGCCTTCAGCGCCACCATTGGTTGTAAGGTTTCGCGCATCATTCTGGAGTACAGGCAAGCCACTGCTTTGTATGTGCCAGCATACATCATGGTGTATTGGCAAGCCGCAGATGTAGTAGGCTCCAGGAACCCCTCTCCCCAGTGCACCTGCATCGCTCCCGTCACTGCCGCGTGCAGCAGATAATCTCCCCTCGGAAGATCAAACCGCTCCTGCAGAGTTTGATAAGGGATCAGCGTCCCCTCCTCGTACAAGTCGCCCAACATTTGGAGACCCGCCTCCTCCCACACCTGCAATCCCGACCAATCTCCTCCGTGCGGGAGCGCCGTCACCATTCCCAGCGGTATCTCCGGCGCATATGGGCGTCGCACTCCCGCTCGACGCTCCGATTGGTTCCAGCATTGCCGGAACGTCTGTTCCTCCATGGACAAGTCTCCGACAACCAGCCTCTGCTGCAGCGTGATATACGCCAGCACATGGCGAGGGGTGCCTCCCTCCCTGTCTTGTTCCAGCCCCCGGTATACTCTCGCCACCTCCTGTGTAAAGATCTGTAGCTGCGCCGCCAGATAGTAAAACTCAAAGTCTGGGACCGCTAGGCCCCCCTCGTCCTTTGGCCGGGTCAGAGTCGCCATCGCAATTCTGCGCCGACCCGTGCCCCAGAGGAACAAGACTAATAACGATCGCAGCTGCCGGAAAATAGAGCCCGGTATCCACACCGGGAGCGTGCGGAAGTAGTATAGGAGACGTGGCAACGCTATCATTTTCAGTAATGAGATTCGTCCCGTTACTGAGAGTGGGAGTGTGGCCCAGAAGGACATGCTACCCTTCAGTGCTCGTATACAGCGCCCAACGTTGCCCTCCAGCGTATCTATGGCAGAATGATATATATGTACTCCGAGGTATTTAAGGCAACTAGGCTCCCAGTTTAGCAGTGGTCGGATTGCAGGTCGCGGTTCGCCCTGGCGCAGCGGGAACAAACAGGTCTTGGACCAGTTCACTTGCAGCCCAGAGATTCTGCCAAATCCCGCAAGAAGCCGCTCCATGCCGTTCAGCGCGTCTGTGGCGTCTTCCAAGAACAGAAGCAGATCATCTGCATAAAGTGAGATAAGTTGCGGGGTCCCTCTGTAGTCCAACCCCCTGTAATAACAGCCTGTTCTGGCCTCCGCCGCGAGGGGCTCTATTGCCAGCGCAAACAACAGCGGGGAAAGTGAGCACCCCTGTCTGGTGCCCCGGCACACTTGGTACTGACTCGATATGAGGGATCCTACCCGCACCCTTGCCACTGCTGAGGCATAGGACCTTTGTCCAACCGATGTATCCTTCCCCGAGGCCAAAACGCTTCATGGCTCTGTACAGATAATCCCATTCCAGGCTATCGAATGCCTTCTCTATGTCGATTGATAAGACGAGTGGCACTCGTGCACCCTCCATCGGGTCCCCCAGCAAGCGGATGAGTCGGCGGATGTTAGCGGTGGTGTTCCTCGCAGGAATGAACCACCGACTGGTCACCATGAACCAGTCTTGGCATGTGCCGCAGCAGTCTGGTCGCCAATACGGTGCTCAGGATTTTATAGTCCGTCGTCAGCATTGATAGCGGCCTATAAGAAGCGGGGTCCGTTCCCTCCCTTCCCGGCTTCAGCAGTGGGATCATCAGTGCCTCGCACATGCATTGTGGCAGTCTACCCCTAGTCTTGGCCTCCCTATACACCTCCTGGAGCCTCTGGGCCAGTTGATCCAGGTATCTACCATAAAATTCTATGGGCAAGCCGTCCAGGCCCGGGGTTTTGTTCCGAGCCATTCGTTTCACTGCCCCTTTGATTTCCGCTAGGTCTATGTCTTTGCCTAAGGCCTCCGCGTCTTCCTGGTCGAGTCGTGGCAGCTGCAGCCCCTCCAGAAAGACGTCAATGTCCCCCTCCAGCCCCTTCAGCGCGCTTTTGTAAAGCGTCCCATAGTACGAGCAGAAACTATCCAGTATATCCATCTGGGCCGTGACCATGCCGCCTCCCCCCCTCTCTATGGCCAAGATCGGTTGGTTACGTTTAGTGGGGTTGGCCAGCCAAGCCAGCAGTGTTCCCGCTTTGTCCCCCTCTGCGTGTGCTCTCACCATATAATTCTTGTAGTCGAAGCTGCGGAGCCTCTCCACTTCAATCGCTACCGCCTCTCTAGCCTCGCAAACTGCCTCCTGGAGCTCGGGGCGACCAGGCCGCACCACCTCAATCGCCCATAACTTCCCCTCCGCCTTGTCCAAGTCCCCCAACAGAGTATTACGCACTCCGGCATATTTCCCTATACAATGTCCCCGAACAACTATATTGAAAGCGTCCCACTCCATCGCTCTGGTCGCCGTGGACCCGCTATTCTCGTTAAAGTATTGAGTAATCCTCTCTCCGAGTGCCTCCCGGTATGGTGGGTCATCGAGTGTATCAGGCCTTAGCTGCCACGTTGGGACCCTCGAGATCTCGGTCATCCAGTCTAGCGTCAGTAGTAAAGGGTTGTGGTCGGATAACGTTCGGTTTAAATACTCTGTGTGCGCCACCGTTTGGAGCACGGCCGGGGAGCACAAGAAAGCATCCAGCCTAACATGGAGGTCATGCATTGTTGAGTAATATGAGTAGTCCCTCGTTGTTGGGTGTTGTGCCCTCCAAGCATCCTCCAGACCCCACCTCCCCTGCCATTCGAGCCTACGCTTCGCTAGCCGGTGTACCGGGGATGTCTCTAAAGGCGGATGGGACCTATCAAGTGCGGGGTCTACTATTGAGTTAAAGTCCCCTCCCAGCAGGATAGGACCCATCAGGTAACCGGCCAGCACTCCGGAAAGTTTTGTGAAGTACGGCCCTTGGTCCATATTAGGTGCATATACACTACATAGCACAATGTCCCGGCCCCTGAGTTTGCCCTCAACAGCCACATACCTACCCTCCGGGTCAATTGTGTGCCTAACTACTTGGAAGGGGGTCCCTGCTCGTATCCAAATCAAAGTTCCCCTCGCAAAGGCGGAGTACGTGGTGTTAAATAATTGCCCTCTCCACCTATGCAGCAGCGCAATGCCCTCTTGCTTCGTTAAGTGCGTCTCCTGTAAGAGCGCGATCTGAACACCCCTGCGCACCAGATAAGTGTGAATCTTATGCCTCCTTGCCAAGGTGTGGAGTCCCCGTACATTCCATGTCACACATTTCACCATTCCAGCATTAGCCATAATCCCATGTCAGAGGCCAGGTTGTAACACCTCTCCATGTCCAGTTGCGTTCAGTGACACTGTCCCACCCCTCCCCTGAAGAAACTGTTTCCCCCCCTCCAACTTCCCCGCCTCGAGTCCCCCCAACTACTCTCGGCCCCGTCCCCCCAGAACAGGACCTAACTCCGAAAAAGCAACTCCCATTCCAAACTAAGGAAGAGCAAACGTGCTCAACCGCCCACCTAAGCCGCAGTCTACACTGCGGTGGCCTTACGGGCCTCTAGGGTGTAACCCGGCACCAAAGGCGGCAACCACAATCCCGTCCCCCCACTCCCCAATCCCCCATTGTCACTCACGAAAATCCGAACAGTTCTGCTGCATGCGTCATCCTCGGAGAGAGCCGGCTCACCGGCCCCCTCGCACGGGCTGCCCTGCAGGGCTTCTCCATCAGCCGTCAATAATTTCTCCCGAGGTCTGCGGGGTCACCACCGGGCCGTTGGCCCCATTAAGTTCTGACTGGTCCGTTTCCGAGCTCGTGACGTGGCTTTCCGAGCCCGACCCACGGGTTGACTGGGTCGCTACAGTTCCTGACAGTTCCACCACCGCTTGCAGAGCCGCTCTCCTCTCCTCTTCTGTTTGCGATGCTGTGGGTTTTCCAGCTCTCTGCCTCCGCTGCCGGAGCCTCCGCGACTTCTGCACTGGCTGCAATGTTTGCACCTCCGCAGCTCGAAATCTCGCCCCATCTGTCCCTGCCTTGTAAACGTCCCACCACGCCCAGGCGTCCGCCGATGTGGGGAAGAAGAGCGTCTTGTTGTCTACAACGACTCGCAGCTTGGCCGGGAAGAGGAGCGAGTACTGTATACCCTCAGTTCTCAGTTCACGTTTGAGCGGTAAGAAGGAGGCACGCAATTTCTGGGTTTCAAATGTGTAATCCGGGAACATTGTGACTTTACTGTTATCCACTTGAAATGGGCCCACATCCCTGGCTCGCTGCAGCAGCCAGTCCCTGTCCTTGTAGTGCAGCAGCTTCATCACCACTGGGCACGGTGGTTGTCCTGGCTTGGGGGGTCTTGCCGGCACACGGTGCGCCCGCTCCAGTGTAAAGAAGGGCGAGAGTCCCTCTGGAGCCACTTCTGATCGCAGCCAAGCGTCCAGGTACCTCACCATATTGTCCCCTTCTTTTTTTTCCGGCAGACCCACTAAGCGAACATTGTTACGCCTACTGCGGTTTTCAGCATCCTCCGCCCGTCGCTCCAGGGCCTGTATTCGGTCTAACGCATTGACCAACCGCCCCTCCAGGGATTTGTGTGCCGGCAGCAATTCCTGCAACGTGTCTTCTGTAGTTTTAACTCTGTCCTTTAGTTTCCCATGGTCCGCTCGCAGGATCCCCAAGCCAGACGCCACTTTTGCTATGTCCTGCTGCAATGCATCTTTCGTGGCCGCTATGGCCTCCAGGATACAGTCTCGCATCTGCTGCAAGTCTGCGGGGCCCTGGGTGGCTCCATCCTGCGGCTCCGATCCGGGTGCCACTTCCCCTCCTTTAGCCCTGGGCTTGCCCATCATGCAGGTGAGCCAGTTGGTCACGGTCGTCCCGCAGCCCGGGTATCCTCCTCCAAGCAGGGCTCCTCCAGAGTCCACAGGGGTGCGCTAGGGCGCCGACCGCCAAACCCCAGTCCCGTTGCGGCGCTGGCCTCTCCTGTCTCAGGGGCTCTACCGACTCGTAGGCTGCTCCGCGTCCCCGCGAAGCGTGCCCTCCAAGCGCGCGGGCAATCGCAGCCCAGCCCCAGCAGCGCACCCCCTCAGGGCCCGCTCCCCAGCGGGTGCTTCCTCTCGCACACCCGATGCTGGCCTCGTAGCCACAACCAACCGACCTTTCAAGGGCTGTAGGTCGCAGATCCCAGCGGTTCCATGATGGAATATCGTTAACATAAATATCGTCAGAAATAAATATCGTCACTAAAATATCGCTTACATTAATATCGTCATCCTATACTTAAACAAGAATTCACACAAATATCGATTTTTTTTTATCGACAACCCTAATATCGTTCACACTAATATCTACAACATAAATATCGACTACTACATTATCGACTTTATTTTAAATATCATTACCTTAGACATTTATATCGACTACACTAACATCGACGACCTATCTGCTTATAGAAATATACAAAAAATATCGTCTTTTTATTACCAACTCGATATGCACGATTCTTTTATTTTACTCACTTGTTTTTACTATTTTACTTTACAAAACTATTCACACATATAATTATTTAGTTTTCCTAATACTTATTGATATAAAAATATATAATATATGTTAAAAAAAATTACATTTACTGATACTATCATACACTCCGATGGCCTAAATGTGAAACACATTTCATTATTTTCTACATATAAACTATTTACATATAAAACAAAAAAGCACATATAAAACTTTTTACAATGTACTTTAACAAACAAATAGTGATGCAACAAACTCTTACGAAAATAACGGTTTTCTAATTCGAAATTACGTTCTCGACCAATGATTTTGAAATTTCACTAATTGAATCAATCAAAAGCTACCATTAATTAACTCACTAATATAAAAACAATTATACACTTAGGTGGCGATCACGATCCGGTAAAAAATTCCCCCGTACGACTCGTATCCGGTCTTTTTACCGTACGAATCGTACAAGTGCCGTACGAACTGGCAATCACGATTCGCATGGTAAAAAGTCCATACGAACCGCATTGGGAATATTTCCCCACACGTCCTCGGGTCGGAAAATGTGTCCGACGCGTCCTCGGACGATTTACCGTACAGACGTGAAAAGTCAAGTCCGACCGAGGAATCACGATCCATCCCGTGTGTCCGAGGTTACAACCGTATGGAAAAAACACCGTCCGCACCGAACTCCTACAGCAACCATGGAGACATGTGCCCGCATACGCGCCCAACACTCCCCCCAGCCCCCGTACGTCCGACACGTACCCCCCGTGTATGTACACCCCCACCCGTCTAGGTACACCCCAGTACGTCCGAGTCCTACCCCCACACCTGTACGTGTCATACCCCCGTGTACCCACACCCCAGTACGTGTCGTACCACCGTCTATGTACACCCCAGTACGTTCCAGTCGTACCCCCACCCCAGTACGTGTCGTACCACCGTCTATGTACACCCCAGTACGTTCCAGTCCTACCCCCACCCCAGTACGTGTCGTACCACCGTCTATGTACACCCCAGTACGTTCCAGTCCTACCCCCACCCCAGTACGTGTCGTACCACCGTCTATGTACACCCCAGTACGTTCCAGTCCTACCCCCACCCCAGTACGTGTCGTACCACCATCTATGTACACCCCAGTATGTTCCAGTCGTACCCCCACCCCAGTACGTGTCGTACCACCGTCTATGTACACCCCAGTACGTTCCAGTCCTACCCCCACCCCAGTACGTGTCGTACCCCCGTGTACCCACACCCCAGTACGTGTCGTGCCACTGTCTATGTACACCCCAGTACGTTCCAGTCCTACCCCCACCCCAGTACGTGTCGTACCACCGTCTATGTACACCCCAGTACGTTCCAGTCCTACCCCCACCCCAGTACGTGTCGTACCACCGTCTATGTACACCCCAGTACGTTCCAGTCATACCCCCACCCCAGTACGTGTCGTACCCCCGTGTACCCACACCCCAGTACGTGTCATGCCACCGTCTATGTACACCCCAGTACGTTCCAGTCCTACCCCCAACACAACCTCCTAAGTACGGAGCGCACCCCAGGCCCCAAATCACCACCGCATGTACGAGTCGTACCAACCCACACACAAGGACAGCACCGTACAACCAAACGGCCCATGTACACACCGTACACACGCTCAAAACGCACGTACACAACCAGGACAAAACAAAACAA
The DNA here is from genome assembly GCF_964204655.1 of Triturus cristatus. NCBI lineage: Eukaryota > Metazoa > Chordata > Amphibia > Caudata > Salamandridae > Triturus > Triturus cristatus. The sequence continues at coordinate 1,138,396,036 of NC_140581.1, forward strand.
CACAAGAATACACCATTCGAATGGCACAAAGCCACTAAACATGTCCAACAAACACTAAAACAACACATTCACTGACCTGCAACTGCCAAAAACAAACAGAGGCCAAATACACCACCACTCCTTATAACCAACCCACCCAAGATTCAAACACAGCCACACCCACCAATGGACCAATAAAAAGGGCCCACACACACAAACCATGAGCCTTTGCAACAGACTCACTGCTGCCAGACATCACAGAACCACACTACAAGCTACACCACACCTTACACTTGCACACCTTCACACAACCACCCTCACAAACACCCCCTCATCACATTCACACACACACACACACAACCATCCACACACCCCCCAACATCCACACACCCCCCCCACCATCCCCACCCACACCCCTCACCATGCCCACCACCAAGAATCCAAAGTTCAGTAACCGAGAATTGGAGGTCCTTGTTGATCAAATCCTCAGAGTCGAGCCACAGATCTTTGGAACATTGGTCAGAAGCACCAGCCTGGCAGCAAAAACTGCCATGTGGCAGACCATCGTCGATGCTGTGAATGCTGTTGCGGACACCAGACGGACCAAGCAGGAATGCCAGAACAGGTGGTACGATCTGCGGAGGAGGGTCCGAGCCAAGAGGCAGGATGAACACGACCAGGTCAACGCCACCGGAGGAGGGCCCTCCCGCAGACCCGTACAGTACCATCCCTGGGAGGAGAGGGTGATGGCCATACTGCCGGTGGAGGCAGTCGAAGGATTAGAAGGACTCCGAGACCCGGGTGAGTACACAAACAACGCACCTCACAAGGGGGGAACGGCATCCACAACCAAAATCACCAACAGGCACGCAACCACCACAAGCCATCGCATGACTCAACCACACTCCATGAGCACGCACATGCCACTGCTGCCACCATGCCCCATGCACCCAGCTGGACAATGTCAAGTCACAGGCCACAGAAGACAACAACACATGACACGGTAACCCGGATGGCGGGAGGCTGGGCCCAAAAAAGCACATAGTGCAACTCAGAAGCAGACAACAATTCACTCTACCCATATGGCCTAGGTCACAGCCAGACAAACAGTGTGTCCCAACACAGGAATGACTTGCCAGCAAATGGCGGACGCCTTGCATCAACACATGGGGGTGAAGGCACTGTTTTGCACATGACAGCAGCTAATGAACAGCCAACATTGTGAAAGAGTGGCAGCACACACCACCACAGCAGCAGCGCACAGACACAGACACTACACCCAATGGGTGCCTGGAGATCAGAAACAAACTCACATCAACAATCCAAGGGCCACTCAAAGATCTGCTAACAGTGTGTGCCCAGGAAGCTGGGCCGAGGTGACAGAGGGTGACACACGGAGGGAGGGAGAGGGGGACAGAGAGGGAGGGAGACGGACAGAGGGAGGAGGCTGACACACGGAGGGAGGGAGAGCGGGACTGAGAGGGAGGGAGAGGGGGACAGAGATGGAGGGAGAGGGGGACAGAGATGGAGGGAGAGGGGGACAGAGATGGAGGGAGAGGGGGACAGAGAGGGAGGGAGAGGGGGACAGAGATGGAGGGAGAGGGGGACAGAGATGGAGGGAGAGGGGGACACAGAGGGAGGGAGAGGGGGACACAGAGGGAGGGAGAGGGGGACACAGAGGGAGGGAGAGGGGGACAGAGATGGAGGGAGAGGGGGACAGAGAGGGAGGGAGAGGGGGACAGAGATGGAGGGAGAGGGGGACAGAGATGGAGGGAGAGGGGGACACAGAGGGAGGGAGAGGGGGACACAGAGGGAGCGAGACACAGGGAGAGCCAATCAGCCGTGTTGCGTGTGTGAATGTCTGCTCGTCAGCAGGTAGACTGCGTGCATGTAGACAAGGGTGGCCAGTGCCAGAAGCCCCCCTCTTCACCATGGCAAAACACATGGCCATGTCACAACCTGTTCACGAGCACAAGGACAGCTACCTGGATCATATAAGTGTGTGGATCCACTCCATGTGCACATGTACAGTGCATGGCTCGCCACACCTGCCCACTCCACTGCTGACTGAAGTCACACTTGACGCAGCAAGTAAGACTGTGCCACACATAGTTAAAGGGGCCAAAGTGGTGCCCAAGAGACACACCCATGCACAAGTGCACTGTGAGTGGAATGCAAGACCAATCCTAATTCCAAGAGGAAATGTGCCAACTTTGAAAATGATGAAACATGGATGTTGCATGGACCAAAATTAACATTGTCTCTCTCACACACAGGTCAACGTCGTGGTGCACCCCCCAACACTGGGGGGGAACACTCACAGGACCTGGATCTGCAGGAGCCCGATCCCACCGGCAGCGACCACTCTCACCACTCTGCGGATGACCCCGACCAACCTGGCCCCTCTGGTGTCCAACCACCTGCAGCACCTGCGTCAGGTACAACTGTGCCAACCACCACCCCCACTCCTGCCACATCCCAGGAGACACCAGGCACCAGGCTCGCCAGGAGGGACACGGTGTCCCGGGCACCCAGGAGGAGGGAGGCGACAACGCCAATGCCACCCCTCAGGGGTCCCGGAGACCCCATGTGCCCACAAGTGCAGGCCAGGTGCAAGTGGGCAGGGGTGGTGGGAGTGGAGGACGGCGGAGGCGCGAGCCTGACCAGTTGGCTGGGGATCCGGTATTTTCCCATGTCCGTAACATCCTGGACTCATACCGGCAGGACACCACGGGCATGGCCCAGGTTGTGTCCGTCCTCGAGGGGATCAAGGCCCAGCAGGCCCAGCAACATGCGGAGCTAATTGCCTGTCTACTGGTACACCAACGGAGGATGGAGGACAGACAGGCTGAGCAAGTGACGGCATTCCAGGGGATTCACGCTACACTCCGTCGGATGGCCGACACCATGGCCGACCCTCCCTGTGCCAGAAGGCGGAGAACATCACCACCCACAGGGAGGGATCAGGAGGAGGAGGAGGAAACATCCGACGGAGCATCCCAGACGTCGTCACGGCCTGCTGCTGAGGTTCCCCGCAGGAGGCCGGGTCGTCCACGGAAAGGACCGTGAGGGTGGCTGCTACATCACCATCTCCCAGGACACCTGGCCTGGCACCTGGCCCACTGGAGCAACAGCATCACAGCATCAAGAGACATTCTCTGCCACATGGCCCTGCTGGTCACTGGCTGACCAATGTTGACAAAGACTGTGGCATGGACTCTGAGGATTTCCAATGGCAAGGACACCAACTCCCCTACTGAACTTTGGATTCCATAATCCCGGAAAGCCCCTCACTTTGTCCCCCCCCCAATAATAAATCACACTATGAAGAGTAGATGCCTGCTGGTAGCATTATTACCTAACATGTGTCTTGTAAAGTCTAAACATGCCTGAGTCATCTTTTCTCTTCAACCATCCACACCCTGGGGCCTGAGTCTGGCACAGGACACATGGGTCACAGTGTATTAGGCAAGACAGACATGGAGCACCATACACACCCGTGATGGGCACAACCAGCTGAGGGGGTGGCCGAACAACCGTGCTGACACACACATTGAGTACACCAACAGTCATGCGCAGAGGTCAGGGATCCAGTCCAGTGTCCTGGGGGGCACCCAGGTATGTGTAGACAGGTGGCAGAACCATGTCCTGCAAGCTTGAGTCCGGTGGATGCAGAGAATGGGGGCCTGGCCAACGTTGGATGCATGGGGATGGCACATGTCACAATACCCACGCAGTCATGGACATCATGCCCAATACACAGTCTCAGCCCACACACACAGCTTGCATCTTGCCACTCGACACATTGACACATAGCCACAATCAGGGAATACCATGCCAGACATGCAGGATGCACCGTGCCAACACACCAGCATTGACTGAGAATAGGCACCTTGGAGGCATAGGGACACCTTTATTAGTCATGTATTCGGGATTGCAGAGGCAACTCGAAGTACACATGAACACATCATGTGGAGTGACATGTGGGTCCAACACTGGCACCCCCCTTCTGCAGCACAAATGCGTGATAGCCATGGAACTGGCACACAAGCGTCGGCTAACAGCTAAATACCCACAGCTGCACACGGAGAGCCTGCCATACACCATAGATCCGCTGATGTGGAAGTCCCACACCATGTCAAGCCAATGCTAACCGTATGTGTCCGAGGGCAGTGTCACACACATTGATGCCATCATCACAATCCACTATCCCATCACTGATGACTGTCAACCAGGCAGACCATCTATTCAGGTGTACACAGCTGCATGTCGTGTCCCATGGGGATGCGACATGGCTGCAGAGGAACAACACATCGACAGGGGCAGTGTGCATACATCGTGAACAACTGCCACAACCAATACACCCCAGATGCATCCCTTACCCCATGGAGACTTCCAAACGTGTCCGTGCCTGTAACGCTGAGTCAGCCCACGATGTCATGTCCATGAGGAATAGCAGTGGCACAACAATGCAACCAGCAAACGGCATGCGCAGGTACCTGGGGAAGAGAGACACACAAGAAGTCAGCCACAAATAACACAGCCACTTGCATGTGCATTTACTCGACACATGTATGGATGACAACATGCTAGGTCATCATTGTGACTGGGGAAATACTACCATCACTGCCACCATCACTCCAGTGACACACCCACACACACCTCTGACTCACGTGCCATACATGCAGGTGGAGACACACATCACAACGCATGCCACACGGGGACCAATGCGTGCACACTCAGACACTGGTACTCACCACTAAGCAAAGAAGTCGCGTATGAGCCGAGTCCGGATGTCCTCTTGCGGCTCCACATCCTCCACATCACTAGCCCCATTGCCAAGCCCTTCGTCCTCCACGGGTGGATGGTCCTCGTCATGTTGATTCAGGATGAGTGGCACAGCTCTTTCAACTGCCATGTTGTGCAGCATGCAGCAGACCATGAAGATCTTGCAGACCTTCGCCGGGGCATAAGGGAGTGCACCGCCGGTCTTGTGGAGGCACCGGAATCGGCTCTTCAGCATGCCAAACGTCCTCTCTATCACTCGCCTTGTCCGGCCATGGGCGGTGTTGTAGCGGAGCTGGGCCGGCGTGATGGGGTTGCGGAGAGGTGTCAGCAGCCAAGGCATGTTGGGATAGCCAGCGTCCCCTACATGGGAAGCACATGGTCATCGTTAGAAGTGGTGAAGCGGTCGTGCTGGTAGGCTATACAGAATACAGGACAGACAGACTGTACCCACCAACAACACATGCCCGTTCGTTGCGCAGCTGCATCATCATATCAGGCATCCCGCTACGCCTCATGATGTAGGCATCGTGTGCTGATCCTGGAAAACGAGCACAGACATGTGAAATCACCATGTTGGACAGACACACCACAAGGGCATTGATGGAGTGGTAGTGCTTCCGATTGCGGTACGCCACCTCCCATGCGTGTGGTGGTACCAAAGCTACATGTGTCCCATCTATGGACCCAATGACATGGGGCATCCCTCCCAGGGCATAGAATCCACGCTTGACCTCAGTCATCTGTTCAGGGGTTGGGAACTTGATGAAGTCATCCAGGTGAATCAACATGGCCTCCAAGAAATCATGCAGCACACCGCTGAACATGCTCTGGGACATGCCACCAACATGAGCTATGGTATTTTGGAAGGTACCCGTGGCAAGAAAATGTAGGGCAGCCATTACCTTCAGCTGGGGTGTCAGTGCCGTAGGATACCTGTGCTGCGGTTGCAGGTGTGGTGCCAGTCTCGCCGTCAGCTCCAGAATCAACGGTTGGGTGAAGCGGTAGAGCCGGATCCTGTCATTCTCCTGCATGGCAGCCAAGTCTGGAATTCTTCGGGCAAGAGGCGGCGCTCTGCAGTAATTTGGAAGTGACAAGGAAGAGTGAGTGCACTACGACAACAACTCATGTCTACTGAGCACATGTAAATCTGGCAATACACACATGCTACATAGGGAGTCAGGTATGTGCTACATGGGCAGGACACGTATGGATGCAAGGTGACACTCCTTCCAAGACCCAGCTACACACGGAGATTGAGAACCTCCCCATGCCACGCCATGGGAATAGCTGTGTCCCAGTGCAAGTGAACAGCCAGACGCAAGACAGGAGTGACATACACCCACACATCAGCAGAAGTAGGATGCCGATTGCAGAGACTGGTAGCGGAACACCGGAGCCACAGGTCACATGACATTACACTAGGCCTGCCCACACACCTTGCCATGAAGGTGCACATGTCATGACTCACCACACATTCCTTGTGAGGATGCTGACATGGCCTTGTCACGCTACTCCGTGTCCCATGCATACATGTGCACCTCACATCCGATAAAACATGTGGCATGGTGTGCGGAACAGTGTGCAATGACAATCTACACACAGACACATGTTGGTTGCTGCAACGGCTGCAGCTTTTGAGGGTGCTACAACATCAACCTGATGGAAATCCCGCACACATAAATGACATAGTCACATTGTGCACTGTGGGTAGTGACAAGTCATGTGTCATAACCCCTGTACCGGGCATCATGGGACACTTCCGTGTGTTGGTGTCCGTGCCATGCCAGTGACGCTCACCCCAAGTGCGCAGTACGACATGCACACATGTCAAAGGAGTCAAGGGCATGCCTGGCACACATTGCACCGTCACACAGTACACCTATACACATCTCATCATACATCTGGTGCCTTCTCCACTCAGGAGTCATGTTCCACATCACAGCCTGTCACACCTGTGCCCCACACATGTAGTAATGCACAGACGATGCCTTGATGTCCATTCCTGGACAAGTATGTCCATCCATGGACAAGTATGTCCATCCATGGACAAGTATGTCCGCCCTATTCCTACCTGTGTGTCGCCTATCACCACTGTGATGTGTAAAAACCGCCGTACTGCTGCTAAGAGGGCCTGTGTATGTTCCCAAATCACTGTGGGAGTGCTGCCGTATGTGTACCCATCGTGATGACGAGCGTACAGGCATTTGTACGGTCCGTACCACTACGAGTACGCATACGCGTGCAGACCCATAGTGATAGTGAGCGTAGATGCGTGTGTACGGCCCGTACCACTACGAGTACGCATACGCGTGCAGACCCATACTGATGGTGAGCGTAGATGCGTGTGTACGGTCCGTACCACTACGAGTACGCATACGCGTGCAGACCCATAGTGATAGTGAGCGTAGATGCGTGTGTACGGTCCGTACCACTACGAGTACGCATACGCGAGAACACCCATAGTGATAGGGCCGTACACACGCATCTACGCTCACTATCACTATGGGTCTGCACGCGTATGCGTACTCGTAGTGGTACGGGCCGTACACACGCATCTACGCTCACTATCACTATGGGTCTGCACGCGTATGCGTACTCGTAGTGGTACGGGCCGTACACACGCATCTATGCTCATTATCACTATGGGTCTGCACGCGTATGCTTACTCGTAGTGGTACGGGCCGTACACACGCATCTACGCTCACTATCACTATGGGTCTGCACGCGTATGCGTACTCGTAGTTGTACGGGCCGTACACACGCATCTACGCTCACTATCACTATGGGTCTGCACGCGTAGGCGTACTCGTAGTGGTACTGGCCGTACACACGCATCTACGCTCACTATCACTATGGGTCTGCACGCGTATGCGTACTCGTAGTGATAGTGAGCGTACATGCGAGTGTACGGCCCGTACCACTACGAGTACGCATACGCGAGGACACCCATAGTGATAGTGAACGTAGGCATGCATGTACGGGCCGTTGCAATACATTTGGGGTGCCCTAGGGCCCCGAAACGCACCGTACCTGAGTGTGATGCTCCAAATTACATAGGGGACAAGTATTAAGGCCTACATGCATGCTGGTTGTCATGGAGACCAAGTTCAAATTTCGAATTTGTTCTGGAAGGTGCACAGCAGAAGTCAGTTGGAATTCTTCTACTTTGTTGCAATGTGTTTGTGGGGCTGACATCATGCAGGAGAATGAAACCGATAGAGAACCCACAGACTGCTAGGTTTGAAGGGATTGGTGGAAACATAGGATGCAAATGTGAGTGACCAATCACTCTGTACTCCTGTGCATGAGACTGGGCAGAAGGGCACATATAAGGCAGCCAGGTCCCATGAGGGAGTACTTGCCTGCACATCTTTGCATTCGTCGACCCAGCTGCTGCTACTGATTCCCTGGAACCATGTCAAGGGCTGTGGAGAGGACACAGCCATTCACCCTGGAGGAGAACATGGCTCTGCTGGATGTGATCCTCCCACAGTACTCCATGCTGTATGGGCGACCAGGGTATCAGGTGAGTGCATAGGCCACTGGCACAGACTGTCCCTATGTTGTGACTGTGACTTCAGGCATTGTGTCCTGGTGTGACACACATGCCATGTACTGTAGGGGGGGTCCCAGGGGGGGGTGCCTGATGTCTCCCAGCAGTGCCCTGAGACAGGAGGGGTGTGTGCCTATCACTAACAGCAGTGCCCTGAGACAGGAGGGTGGATGCAGAGTCCTCCCAGCAGTGCCCTGAGACAGGAGGGGTGGGGGCCTATCACTAACAGCAGTGCCCTGAGACAGGAGGGGTGGATGCAGAGTCCTCCCAGCAGTGCCCTGAGACAGGAGGGGTGGGGGCCTATCACTAACAGCAGTGCCCTGAGACAGGAGGGGTGGATGCAGAGTCCTCCCAGCAGTGCCCTGAGACAGGAGGGGTGGGGGCCTATCACTAACAGCAGTGCCCTGAGACAGGAGGGGTGGGTGTGGAGTCCTCACAGCAGTGCCCTGAGACAGGAGGGGTGGGTGTGATGCACAGTGTGAGCCTTGATCATTGATTGTGACATTGCCATCATTCCACCTGTGTACCCACTATGGCACGTACTGCTTTTTCCCTCACCAGGGGATGATGTCCCTATGACAAAGGTGCAATGCGTTGACTGCATGACATGCCTTGTTGTAACCAGCTAATTTGTACTCATATGTCTCTCTGTGACATGTGGCTGGTGTATTGATGTGGTGTCACTTGTTCTTCCTCACAGGTAGGCGCCACTGCCAAGGAGCAGATCTGGCTGACCGCCGTCAGTGCCGTGAGGGGTGTGGATGGTCGGAGGCGGAGCCTGCCCCAGGTGAGGAAACGCTGGCAGGATATCCGGTGCTGGACGCGGAGGATTGCACGGCTCCTGCTGGGGGACTCACCTGAGAGCCACAAGAACCGCGGCCGCCGCCGTCTGAGCCACCTCCACAGGCGTGTGCTGCCGGTGGTCTTTCCAGACCTGGAGAGGCGCTTACAGGCGATGCAGCAGCCGGAAGGGGGTAGGTACATGTGTGTTTGTTGTGTGTCACCGGCATTTGTAAGGGCACAGTAGCATGAATTGACTGGCAGGGTTTAAAGGTGCTGTGCAGATCCTGTTTGCCCCAGTATAGCGCTGCGCCCCTGCCACCCTTCCCCTCCTTGCAATGTGTTCCCTGGTCTGTGTGTAGTCACTCCTTCACAAGGTAATGTAGGCTGGCGCTTTGTCCACGAAAACAATGACTGTAGCATCATGTGTGGGGGTGGTGTGTAACAGGTTGTGGGACCTTGCCTGTGCACTGTCAAGTTCACTGCATGTGGGTTCCATGTCAGTTGGCACTGATGCTGACTCCAGACATGGGAGTTGGTCTCTCATGTGTCATGCCTTACAGCGCGCATGTCCTATGTAGTGGCCTGTGACATGATGTGCATGAGTGTGCGATACGCATAGTGCAGGGATGGTGACGTGTGTTGCAGTCATTACCATTCAGTAGCATGTAGTTGCGTGCCCACTACTGTCCCCTGGGGCACCTTTTCCTTAGTGGTGTATGTGTCATCATAAACGTGGACACTCTCAGTGTCTACAGCGTAGGTTGTGCTCTGTGCCATTGTCCCCTGTCACCATGTATATAGACGTGCTATTTTGTACAGGTGTCCACTGTGCAGCCTGACCTGATTGTCCTTCTTCATACTCACAGTTGCCAGTGCCTGTGTGTCTTGTTATACTCATCTGAGGATGGGCACTGGTACCTCATTATTTGTACAGGCGCACCTTGGCTGTTTGGCGTCCAATCTTGCATTTTGCCTGCCCCTGTGTTTATCACCCAGACTATGAGATGTTGGTGCCACCTGTGTCTCAACAATTTGCCTCGTGTAGGGGTTTGTTGGGGCGGGCAATGCCTATGTGTCAAATCCTGATTTCTACTTGCTGGGTCTGGGCAGTGTGTGATGTTTGTCTGGACACACACGCAAGGTGCAGTGACCGAGTCATGTTGGGCATGTTTTCAGCATTACCTATGCAGCATGTGTCTCAAGTTCATGGATATGGTCCCTGGTCATCGGTATTTTCACCGACGCTGTGTGGTGCAGATGCAGTGCTGGATTGTCCCCAGGGCCTTGGTGCTATGTCAGACTACGTTTCCTGTCTTTAGCTATTGTCTCATGCTCTCCATGGTGTTTCAGTGGCATGGTGGCTCAACCAACTGTGTGTTTCATGCCCTACATCGGTACCTTGTTTAGTAGATGTTAGGGATCTTCCTTTTCAGGCTATGCAGCGTTACCTATGTAGATTGGACTCATGTGACTGATGTGTACAGCTGTCTGATTAATTTCTGTCTCTCCACCCTGCCCACAGCATCGTCGGGGGACACAGAGGGAGACATGGACACAGGCAAGGCGGAGGGACCGAGCACCAGTGCCAGCCGTGACATCGGGCTGGCACATCGAGTGGGACAGAGGTGGAGGATAGTGCGGCCGAGGACCTGTCGACTGGCACGTCAGAATACGAAGCTGACTGGTCCGAGGAGGATGTCTCCGAGTGGGCGGTGGCTGCACCAGCAGCTGACAGCGGAACAACACCTCGCACCGCCCCCTCAGTTCCCATCAGCCGCCTCCCACTTGCTTGTGTCCCTTCCCAGCATGCCCGGTCACCGCATGTCTCCTTCCGGCCAGGCACCGCACCCCCTGCCCCTGTCTCCACTGCTGCCGCCAATGCTGAGTCTGTGGACATCCAGCGGCAACTGCAGGTTGGTCAGGCTGCGATCCTTAATGTCCTCCATGCCCACGGCAAAACCCTCACCAACATCGAGGCATTCTTGGAGGGCATTCATTCATCGCAGGCTGACCAACGCAACTTGCTGAGGTCCATAGACTCCGCACTGACTGCAGCAGTGGGTCTCCTGCAGCGCGACCTCCCCCACCTACCCCTGCCCCATCCACACTTCCCACTCCCATGCCTGTCCCACGTACACCCAGACGTCGGCATGCACCCACATCAACAGACACAGGCACCACACCAGCAGGGAAGGTCCACCGCACTCCTCCTGACACGCACACACAGGGTGAGGTAGGCACACCCACTGGGTCGGGGGGCAAACGTGTGACACGCAGCCATAGTGGGAGTCCGCATTCCACCCAGTCCACTCCCTCCAAATCCCCTCCCCTCAGCTCTCCTGGCCACATCTCCCCCAAGGACTCCTTCATGGCCGCTCTGTCCCTGAGCCCCACAGTTATACCACCACGCAAGCGGTCAAGGAAGTCCTCGGTCAGGGTGGTTGAGTCTCCCCCCCTGTCTCCACCCTCCCCCGGTGGCGCTGCGACCCATCCCTCTGACCCCCCCCCCTCCTTGGGGCCTGAGGTCCCTTCGGGTGCAGGGGACTCCCTGGAGGACCTTGCAAAGGTGTGTAGTGCCATCCTGGCCTCCGCCTTTGGCACTGACCCACCCCCTGTGGTGGAGTCCTCCATCCCTGCACCCACAACGCCGCCCCTTTGCCCTGATGTCCCTGCGGTGCCTGGTGCTTCCCCCCCCCTGATGCCCTCACCAGTGTGGAAGACGATGCCATTTGACTGTGCAGGCAAGGTAGGGGACACGCATCCCACTGTGTCCCCCATCCAGCTGGGAATCATTGACTGCCCTATGGGCTTTGTGAATATTGAACTGCCTGCGATCCACGGACATTGTGCTCATGCTGAATAAAGCTTATTTTTGTTTTCATTATCACACTACTGCTATGCTGGTATTGGTGTTGGTGGGGCTGCTACATGGTTTTGGGTGGTGTTTAAGGGTTTGGGTGTGTGGGATATGTAGTAGTGTGCTGCTCATTGGGGGGACCCTGGGATCTGTGTGCCATCACAAGGTGTTGGCTAACTTTCTTTGTTCATGTAAGCAGTTACTGCATGGTGCACTTGTCCCAGGGTGTATTCCTTCCTCTGTGTACCCAGCTTTCTTCCCTGCAGGGTGTTCCCAATGTTTAGCGCAGAGCTGTGTCTACATGAGCTGTGTGTGTGACGGAGCCCTTCTACTTTGGCCATGCATGCAGGGCCATGTCTCCACCTGCAACAATCGTGGCATCCTTGGTGATCACTGTACTTGTGTGTGGAGTCTGTTGACATGAGTTCATGGGGACATGTTCCCTTGTAGGCAGTATGCATGTGGATAATTCTGGCCTCACACACATGTGTTACACCCCTCCTGTCTCAGGGCACTGCTGGGAGGACTCCACACCCACCCCTCCTGTCTCAGGGCACTGCTGTTAGTGATAGGCACCCACCCCTCCTGTCTCAGGGCACTGCTGGGAGGACTCCACACCCACCCCTCCTGGCTCAGGGCACTGCTGGGAGTGATAGGCACACACCCCTCCTGTCTCAGGGCACTGCTGGGAGTGATAGGCACACACCCCTCCTGTCTCAGGGCACTGCTGGGAGTGATAGGCACACACCCCTCCTGTCTCAGGGCACTGCTGGGAGGACTCCACACCCACCCCTCCTGGCTCAGGGCACTGCTGTTATTGATAGGCACCCACCCCTCCTGTCTCAGAGCACTGCTGGGAGGACTCCACACCCACCCCTCCTGTCTCAGGGCACTGCTGGGTGGACTCTGCACACACACCTCCTATTTCAGGATATGTACGCTTGGAACATACACGGTGGGGGTACGCTCCATGCATTGGAGGTGAGGGTTCGAGTCGTACTTACACTGTTGGGGTGTGGGGTACGCTCCTTGCATACGCGGGTGAGGGTACGGGTCGTACTTACACTGTTGGGGTGGGGGGTACGCTCCTTGCATACGCGGGTGAGGGTACGGATCGTACTTACACTGTTGGGGTGGGGGTACGCTCCATGCATACGCGGGTGGGGGTACGGGTCGTACCTACACTGTTGGCATGGGGGGTACGCTCCATGCATACGCGGGTGGGGGTACGGGTCGTACTTACACTGTTGGGGTGGGGGTACGCTCCTTGCATACGCGGGTGAGGGTACGGGTCGTACTTACACTGTTGGGGTGGGGGGTACGCTCCTTGCATACGCGGGTGGGGGTACGGGTCGTACTTACACTGTTGGGGTGGGGGGTACGCTCCTTGCATACGCGGGTGAGGGTACGGGTCGTACTTACACTGTTGGGGTGGGGGTACGCTCCATGCATACGCGGGTGGGGGTACGGGTCGTACTTACACTGTCGGGGTGGGGGGTACGCTCCTTGCATACGCGGGTGAGGGTACGGGTCGTACTTACACTGTTGGGGTGGGGGGTACGCTCCTTGCATACGCGGGTGGGGGTACGGGTCGTACTTACACTGTTGGGGTGGGGGGTACGCTCCTTGCATACGCGGGTGAGGGTACGGGTCGTACTTACACTGTTGGGGTGGGGGTACGCTCCATGCATACGCGGGTGGGGGTACGGGTCGTACTTACACTGTTGGGGTGGGGGGTACGCTCCTTGCATACGCGGGTGAGGGTACGGGTCGTACTTACACTGTTGGGGTGGGGGGTACGCTCCATGCATACGCGGGTGGGGGTACGGGTCGTACTTACACTGTTGGGGTGGGGGGTACGCTCCTTGCATACGCGGGTGAGGGTACGGGTCGTACTTACACTGTTGGGGTGGGGGGTACGCTCCTTGCATACGCGGGTGGGGGTACGGGTCGTACTTACACTGTTGGGGTGGGGGGTACGCTCCTTGCATACGCGGGTGAGGGTACGGGTCGTACTTACCCTGTTGGGGTGGGGGTACGCTCCATGCATACGCGGGTGGGGGTACGGGTCGTACTTTCACTGTTGGGGTGGGGGGTACGCTCCTTGCATACGGGGTGGGGGTAGGGTCCGTACATATCCGTCCCCACGCTATGTGATGCTTGTGCGGGCCGTACCCAGGCCTTTGCCACGTGGGTACGATCCGTCCCGCCATTGTTGGGGTGACGTGTGTGTGGGCGTGGTACGACTCGTACCCACGCTCTTGAGGCGTGGGTACGGGACGTACCTGTCTGGTTGTGTTGCCGGTTCGCGTGGTGACGGACTTCCGTTGTGGCGGTCGCTGGCTTATCAGGACACGCCCCCACCACCTCGTGGTGACCAGGGCATGGGAGTCAGGTATGTCCAGGCCATGTGTGGTGTGTGACTTATGTGGTTGTTTTGTGGCCTGCCCTGGTCCTGCCACCCCCACCCCACCCCACTTTCCCCCCTCCCTTAGTTATTCTGACCTTCTGCGGCGTCTGCGTCGTAACCTGTAGAGGAGGTGGACTGCTATGAGGGCAGGGATGACTCGTAGGTTCGGGTCCATGTCTGTCCGTCGCGTACTGGTACTCCTTGATCGCGTCATCCTGTCGCGTACGGGTCCTCCTTGATCGCGTCGTCCTGTCGCGTACGGGTCCTCCTTGGTCGCGTCGTCCTGTGTGTCCGTCGCGTACTGGTCCTCCTTGTTCGCGTCGTCCTGTCTGTCCGTCGCGTACTGGTGGTCCTTGTTCGCGTCGTCCTGATTTCCCGGCAGTTTTTGGGTGCCGGAAAATATTCACCGTGCGGGATGACGTCGGTGCGAATCGTAATTCCTGGGTCGTGAATGGCTGGCTGCGAGCGTCCCGACGTCAGGTCGGCGCTTTCCGGGATTGCATTGGTAGGGTTTTTTTGTTCGGTCGAGCTTTTTTACGAATCGTACGGTGATGGTGTACCCGTGCGAATCGTAATTCCTTGTTTGTATAAATTGACGACCGGGTACGCGTCGGATGGAGATTATGCTCCGTCCGACGGTTCATACCCGGTTTTTACCGGATCGTGATCGGCACCTTAACGTAATTTACCATTTTTGGCACAAACTTGGAGAAAAACGGTTACCTTGCTGAGAGAAGAGAATACAAACCTACGACTACAACTACAAAACGTCATACTACACTTCAAGTAAGTAAAATCCCATTGCTTTTTTCATTCGAACTTAGCAAAAAGTAGATAAACTCCCTAATTTAAAAACTGTTCTTCTTTAGAGTGAAAACAAAACATGTTGAACTTATCAACAACGACCAAAAAATTAGATGTAAAAACATTTATAAACTACCTTATCCATGTCTACTTAGATAGCTGATAAAAATTATTTAAACTTGCTAAGTAAATGTACTATTTACTTCATATGTTAACAACTACTATCATCCAAATACTATAAGTAACACAATGATTATTTTTTCCACAGACTCTACAAAATTATTTACCTATCTACAACTAAACTACCAACATCTTCTACTACATCAAGTAAGTATAGTCACTGTATGTATAACAATTCTGAAAGTAAAATCAAACACCTATAACACTAAATCATGTCTTTCAATTATTCTTTAACACTACTACAGAACTTAAAAATAAGAAAATTCAGAAAGAGAAATAAGAATAAAAGAATTACCAGTGAAGCCACATAGTAAGTATATGTTCACGCTTTTTCCTGCTCTTATACACATCTCTGTAAATCGTCTTCAATGTTCTTAAAAATACATATATATATTTTCCACAGATCTACCTTAGACATGGCAACTGGAGCTACTTTCATTACTTCGCAAAAAGGGAAACTAATGCTGAACTACATGGGTTACACCTACACCCAAGAAAGAGTAAAAGCGAATAAGACCCATTGGAAATGTAGCAAATATTACTCAAGTGCATGCTATGGTAGAGCAACAACTGTTGATAACAATGTGGTAAATGTACGTGAGCATAACCACCCACCAAATGTAACAGAAGTGGAAGTTAGAGAAGCACTGGAAACATTGAAAGATGCTAGTAAAGGATCACAAGAAACAAGCACTAGTATTTTGAAAAATGTTTTAAGCAAAGTGCCAGAACATGTGACAGGACAGCTACCTTCTATTCCCAACTTAAAAAGATTAATTTCAAAAACTAAACGTGCTTCAGATCCAACTCCACCAACGCCAGAAAGTTTTAAGGATATAAAAATATATCCTGAATATACCATTACACATAATGAGGATAAATTCCTAATGTATGACAACCAGAGTCATGACAAACGAGTTTTACTTTTTGCTACTAATAGTAATTTGCAAAAACTTAAATCATGTGAAACATGGATGATGGACGGGACTTTTAAAGTTTGTCCCAAACCTTTCTATCAACTTTACACCATCCATGGGGAATACCAAGATACAAATATCCCTCTAATTTATACTCTGCTGCCAAACAAAACAAATACTACCTACGTTGAACTTTTAACAAAGATCAAAGAATTAACTAGGCCTGGGCAAAAATTTCGTTCCGTTCGCGGAAATTGCGATAATTTGACATTTTTGCGTTCCGCGGAGAGCGCGAAAATGTCAAAAATTCCGGTTTCCGCAGCTTGGCGATAATTTGTTTCTTGCTCGCGCTGTAAAATAATACATTCTCGCGCGCGCGATCGCCTTACCTGAATCCCTGCGTTCGCCGACAAGTTTTCTTGATCCGGTCGCGTTCTCCATGAGATGTTGTATTGTTTTTAGCCATTTGCGCTGTCTCGCGACAGTTCGCGCCCGCAGTGACGTCATGCGTCGCGCGATCACGTCTTTCTTCTCGCGATCATGCACCGCGAGAACAACTCAAAACAAGATGGCCGCGCCCGCAAGCAACCACATGGGTAAGTTGGCGACCTGCAACCATGCAGAAAATCTCGCGAACATGCCGGAAAAAAACTTCCGCATCTTCGCGATATTTCTGCTTGTTTGCGATAATTTGAAACATTCTCGCGATAATTTGCGAAGGTTAATTCCGCAAATTCCGCCCACCCCTAGAATTAACAGATAATTACTATCCTCAAAGAATTATAATTGACTTTGAAATAGCCATGATTCAAGCTATCCTTAAGATATATCCCCATACCTCAATACAAGGTTGTTATTATCACTACAACCAAAGTATATGGAGGCACTTACAAAAATCTACCTTAAGCATTGAATATTGTACAAACAGTCACTTTGCTTATCAAATAAAAAAGTTGATTGCATTGGCATATGTACCAACAACAGAAGTAGCTAACTACTACAATTTATTAATTGACAGCCCTTTCTACCGCACCAATGAGAAAATACTAACTCCCTTCTTGGACTATTTTGAAGATACCTGGGTTGGAAGATTACATCGTTCAGGCCACCGTAGACAACCTAAATTTCAAATTCCATGGTGGAATGTGTATGCTAGTACAATAGCACAGAAAGCTAAAACTAACAACGCAGTTGAAGGATGGCATAATGCCTTCCAAGCCACTTTAGGAAGAAGTCAACCAACACTTCACAAACTAATCCAAAGCATTAAAAAAGAACAAAGCTACCAAGAACTCAGAATAGAGCAATCCCTTTCTAAAATTGGCCCTAAACTAAGTAAACAAACATTAAATATGTACGAATATCTCCAGCAAAAAACTAGACTGTACCCAAGTATAGAAGGTCTAGCATACTTAGACCTAATAGCTAAATCCATCCTTTAAATATAAATTTACCATGTTTAGTAATAATTTACTTTTTATTCTTAAAAAACAAATGAATATTGTAAAATATACATTAATATGTTCAATAGAATTATATATTAATTGTTTATTGTATATTAAAAAATGTTTTTCATTGTTAAATATTTTTCTCAGATGTTAAAAAATGTAAATTTATGTTATGTACATATCGTGATAAAATCAATGTCATAAAAAATATGTAATATATTAAATTTTTATAAAAAATATAAAAATTTAATATACTAATGTATGCATAATTGAAACTGTATTTATGTACAAAACTGCAATATAATTTGTTAACAAAAATTATGTTAAATGTTTTATAAAATGTTCAAAATCTTTGCAGTAACAAATTAAACTATGAATAAAAAAAAATCTAAAAATTGTTATTTCTTAATTTAGAAACTTGTCATATGTATGTAAAAATGTTATAAAAATGTTTTTAATTTATATTGTTGAAATGAATATTACAACATGACATATATTATTCTTATTAAAAATAGTAAATAGATAATGCTGGATAATAAACCATAATAATTAACTATTCTAACTCCAATCCTACGTAAGTCAGGGTAAATGGTGGATAGTAAACCATTATAATTAACTATTCTAACTCCAAACAAAACATAAGTCAAGGAAAGTGCTGGATTGTAAACCATAATAATTTACTAATCTAACTCCAATCCAACATAAGTCAGGGAAAGTGCTGGATTGTAAACCATAATAATTTACTATTCTAACTCCAATCCAACATAAGTCAGGGAAAATGCTGGATAGTAAACCATAATAAATTACTATTCTAACTCCAAACATAACATAACTCAGGGAAAGTGCTGGATAGTAAACCATAATAAATTACTATTCTAACTCCAATCCAACATAAGTCAGGGAAAGTGCTGGATAGTAAACCATAATAAATTACTATTCTAACTCCAAACATAACATAAGTCAGGGAGAGTGCTGGATAGTAAACCATAATAAATTACTATTCTAACTCCAATCCAACATAAGTCAGGGAAAGTGCTGGATTGTAAACCATAATAATTTACTATTCTAACTCCAACCCAACTTAAATCAGGGAAAGTGCTGGATTGTAAACCATAATAATTTACTATTCAAAGTCCAATCCAACATAAGTCAGGGAAAGTGCTGGATAGTAAACCATAATAAATTACTATTCTAACTCCAAACATAACATAAGTCAGGGAAAGTGTTGGATAGTAAACCATAATAAATTACTATTCTAACTCCAAACATAACATAACTCAGGGAAAGTGCTGGATAGTAAACCATAATAAATTACTATTCAAACTCCAATCCAACATAAGTCAGAGAGAGTGCTGGATAGTAAACCATAATAAATTACTATTCAAACTCCAATCCAACATAAGTCAGGGAAAGTGCTGGATAGTAAACCATAATAAATTACTATTCTAACTCCAAACATAACATAAGTCAGAGAGAGTGCTGGATAGTAAACCATAATAAATTACTATTCAAACTCCAATCCAACATAAGTCAGAGAAAGTGCTGGATAGTAAACCATAATAAATTACTATTCTAACTCCAAACATAACATAAGTCAGGGAGAGTGCTGGATAGTAAACCATAATAAATTACTATTCTAACTCCAATCCAACATAAGTCAGGGAAAGTGCTGGATAGTAAACCATAAAAAATTACTATTCTAACTCCAAACATAACATAAGTCAGGGAGAGTGCTGGATAGTAAACCATAATAAATTACTATTCTAACTCCAAACATAACATAAGTCAGGGAGAGTGCTGGATAGTAAACCATAATAAATTACTATTCTAATTCCAATCCAACATAAGTCAGGGAAAGTGCTGGATAGTAAACCATAACAAATTACTATTCTAACTCCAATCCAACATAAGTCAGGAAATGTGCAGGTTAGTAAACAATATACATTTTTCTATCTAAATTATTTTTTATACCCTATTACCCTCTAATACCAAAATAACGCTTCTTCAATATTAATTTAATATTTTTTATTAATATTAAAAAATAAATTTCATGTAAAATTTAAAATTTCGAAGTTAAATTTTGATTTCATGATAAATTTCTAATGTATTAATATTTTCTACACTTTTAAAACACGACATTTTTAAATTACTACCCACCCTAATCCCCTATAATACCAAAAACCCGCTCCTAAAATTTTTTGGGGGAAGTTTAAAATTTAATTACAAATTTAATTTGGTGAACAATTCGAAATTTCTAATTAAAATTTCGATTTCTTAAATATTTTCTAATATTTTTATATTTTAGAAATTTTGTAAAAACCAAATTTTAAATTACTACCCACCCTTATCCCCTATAATACCAATAACCCGCTCCTAAAATTTTTTTGGGGAATTTTAAATTTCTAATTTATTAATATTTTCTACACTTTTAAAACACGACATTTTTAAATTACTACCCACCCTAATCCCCTATAATACCAAAAACCCGCTCCTAAAATTTTTTTGGGGAAGTTTAAAATTTAATTACAAATTTAATTTGGTGAACAATTCGAAATTTCTAATTAAAATTTCGATTTCTTAATTATTTTCTAATATTTTTATATTTTAGAAATTTTGTAAAAACCAAATTTTAAATTACTACCCACCCTTATCCCCTATAATACCAATAACCCGCTCCTAAAATTTTTTGGGGGAATTTTAAATTTCTAATTTATTAATATTTTCTACACTTTTAAAACACGACATTTTTAAATTACTACCCACCCTAATCCCCTATAATACCAAAAACCCGCTCCTAAAATTTTTTTGGGGAAGTTTAAAATTTAATTACAAATTTAATTTGGTGAACAATTCGAAATTTCTAATTAAAATTTCGATTTCTTAATTATTTTCTAATATTTTTATATTTTAGAAATTTTGTAAAAAACAAATTTTAAATTACTACCCACCCTTATCCCCTATAATACCAATAACCCGCTCCTAAAATTTTTGGGGGGAATTTTAAAATTTAATTACAAATTTAATTTCGTGAACAAATCGAAATTTCTAATTAAAATTTCGATTTCTTAATTATTTTGTAATATTTTTATATTTTAGAAATTTTGTAAAAACCAAATTTTAAATTACTACCCACCCTTATCCCCTATAATACCAATAACCCGCTACTAAAATTTTAACAATTCTTTTGTAGAAAATATTTTTTAACACATATTATTACTAGTAGGAGTTTTGTAAGTTTTTTAAAAACATAATACATATTTTTTTATAAATTTTATAACAACTTATATTTTTCTGTCGATATTATATGAAACGACATTTCGATCAACGATATTCTGTTCATCGATATTTTTTCTTGACGATATTTTTGTCATTCTCAAGAAACGATATTTTTTACAAATATATTTTCTATTACGATATTTTTCACAGTCGATATTCTTACCACGATATTAATGCTAGTCGATATTTTCCCGTCGATATTCTATCTTTATACCGATCCCAGCCGTCAGGGCGCTCGTCCGTCGTCCAGCAGTCCCCTCTCGCTGCTCGATCCCCCGCCGGGAGCCCCGCCACTCAGGAAAGGCACAATCCGGCGCCCCCCGCAGCCGCTCCCGCGCCGGTCAAGTCCTGGCCCAGTAGTTGCAGCGCCTGTAGGGCCCTAGGTCTCACCCCCACTCAGGTCTCCGTTCTCTGGTGCTCCCGTGGACCCCGTAGGCACTCCCAGGGGTATGGACACACTCTGCGGGGCCCCGGGCCTCTCACCTCCTTCATGCCGCTGATAGCGCGGGCCGCCCCTCTCACCGCGTAGCCGCCGGAGCCCTTCGCCTGCTCCTTCAGGGTCCCCGCTGCCTGGGTCGCGGATCCGGTGTCCCGTCGCTCGGCCGGCGGAGGCGCCAGTCCCTCTACGGAGCTTCGGCCAGGGCCCGCCGTCCGGCGCCTTCCCAGGCTATCTCCCCGCTGCCTCGTCCTGCAGCGCCTTCAGTCGCTGGGCGTCAAGGCGGCCGCCGGTGTAATCCCTGCCCCCCCGACGGTCGATCAGCCGCCCGCTCAGTCCGTGCCCACGGCGTTCAGGACCTCGGCTCCACTCGTCACCCGTGTTCAGGGCAATCCCAGTGGGGTCTTCTCGCTCTGTGTTTGGTCCTACGGTGGCTCCGCGGTCCAGGCCTCTTTCAATTGCGCTGGCCCTTGGCCGCGGCCGCCATTTTAGGCCGCGTTACTCGCTGGACCCTCCGCTCTCCTCGGCTGGCCGATCGTCATGGAAGCAGTACTGGTTAGCGTCCTGTGTGGTACCGCCACCCGTCCCACGCACAGCGCCGCTTCAGTGGTACTGTTCGCGTCGGATTTCGTATAGTATATCAGGAGTCTCGTGGGGATCGGGCACGGAGCTCTGAGCTCACGCCGCCATTCCCTTCGGCATCCAAGCCACGCCCCCATCCCTCAGATCTTTGTACCAAATCCAGTTGGGGGTAAATGTTGTGGTCATTCAATCAGCATTTAGTCAATGCTATGGGCTGGGACGAGAATAGTCTTGGCCTGGCCCACTTCCCCATCTCCAGGGGGTCTGAAGGCAGGCAGCAGGAGCAGCCAGGATCAGCCCAATGTTCAACATTTAGCCTATAAGCCTAATCTCCCCCATCCTCAGAGAGGTTTCTCAAGAATAGAGCTCAGAGATCAGAGGCCCCAGTTTGTTATTCTGAGTCTGAGTGTCTCTCTGGTCTTCCTGTGAGATTGCCTGAAGGCTGCATATGTTCAATCAGCCCTCCCCTGACTATAGCTTCTGATCCCCATTGGGCTCATAGAGGAGCATGATCATGACCCTCCACCTGTCCATGTACCCAGAAACCATCCCGGGAACCGAGGAACACTCTTTACTTCACCTCAGAGCCTACCGGAACCAATCACTATTGTGGAAGGGGGCCAGACTCCCTATATGTGCAGTAAGGAGAAGGAACGCTCCTCTGGGTGAGCGGTGCCTCCATCCATGGACCGCACCTTCTGGGGCCTAAATGTCAAGCCGGCCTTGTCAGACTCGAGGGCCCTGCCCTCCTTCTCAGTGAATCTCAGGGGGGCCGGGAGTCCACTCATTCCAAACGCCACCCATTAGGGGCTCACCAATGATCAGATCCTGGCTGAGCTGGTGTCCCCGGGCACTTGCCTCTAGGCCCTGGAATGCAGCATTCAATCTCTTTTGTAGGCTTGCCTCTCACCGGTGAAGGACTCTATGTCAGAGGCACCTCACCACGGAGGCTGCCCGTCTTCTCCTCAGCCCACCAACTCACTGCCTCATACCCCAGCCAGGTCACAACATCGGGGACCTCTCATCCATAACACTGCTTCCCCCCTCCTCAGATTAACATCTTGCTACATCACAGTGTGGCATGGTCCCTCCATCCAGCCAGGTCCACATCTTCGGAGTTGGTCACTGGCGTCAACCCTTCATCCAATTTTTAAAGACTTAATGAAAGGGAAAGTAGCACTAAAAAGCAAAACGCACCAATGGCAGTCAATGATCATAGTAGAGCAGGACTTGAGCGTGATTTCAGGCAAACCACAATGAAGTGTGGGTTGAACTCACCAACCAGGCTTGTCCTGTTCTAAAGTTTTACCTTTTATTATTATTATTATTATTATTATTACTTTATTTCGGCCATTTTGGCCATAAAAGTCACATACATACATTAAAAAAAATCAAACTGTAAACATAGCAGCAATTTAAGAGAATAGTGCACAAAAAATGAATACCTTTTACAATTCATCTCATTTCAAATTTTTAAAAATATATAAAAATATTAAAAATGTAAGAGATTTGTAAACATATACATATTTCCAACTCAAAGTACCTGTCCTTGTTTCTTACGAGTTATGTAGGCAGAGTATAGAAATTTACTTATGCTAAATACAATGTACTGGGTTGAGTTACTTTTCATGATCCTAAAGGCTATAACGCAGGACCTGGTTCCCAAAAGGTTGCACATTGGTTTTAGCCATTTCTTTCTAGCATTCATGTAGGCGCTACAGACAAAAAACATATGAGCTTCATTCTCAGAACAGACATTGGAACACATAGGGCAACACCCCTTTTTAACATTCGCTTCTCCCATTCTTTTTTGTGCCCATCTTTCGGTGTTGTAATTAAGCATAAGTATCCCATATCTGAACTTTAAATAAAGGGTTTTTGCAATAGGAGGCTCTATCTCGTCCAGGAATGGTTCAAAACGAAACTCATCCTTAAATGACAAAAAGAACTGGACTGCGGAGCCTACACTAATTCCATCCACTAAATTTCTGTTCGTGTGGGTCCAAAAAGCTCGCTTAACTATTAGTTTAGAAGAGGTGGGCAATTTGTCGGGAGCCTCCCACATGGAATATAAGCCCAGGAGTGTAAACCATTTTTTAATATGCACTAGCCATTGGATGGAATTAAAAGAATCAAGGGTCATCAGTTCATGTAGACCATTTCTATATTCTATCAATTCCGGGGTGGACCAAAGCCTAACCCAGAATATTAATGGTCTTAAGATAGCTAGGTGGTCTGTTCTCTTAAGGTTCAGGTCAAGTTGGAGAGGTAAAAGAGGTGTACTATTAGGGACCCTTACAGAGGCACGCATGAATTTGTTGTCCAGATTTTGAAAGCTATTCTTGGCCCATGCGCCCCATATCTCTGCTCCATAAAGCACAGCAGATTGTATTTTGAATTTAAAAAGTTCTAAAACCGGGGTTACACTTTTACTCGTGCTAGTATTCATTTTACATAAAATTGGCTTAGCATTTTGGGCATATGTTATCTTGCTTTTCTCGATTTGGGCTTTCCAACTAAGTTTGGAATCAAGCACAACACCCAGATAGGAAAAGTTTTCCACAATATCTAGTTTTTGGCTATTCAGGGTTAAAGACCCTCTATCTGGCATACTGGGATTTAATGACATGCATTTTGTTTTGTCAGCATTGATTTCCAGGCCCTTTATCTGACAATAGCGACTGAAGGAATTAAGGAGTGCCTGGAGGCCCTTTTTTGTTTGAGATATAAGTAATGTATCATCTGCGAAGAGCAACGCAGGCACCCTTTCACCATTGAGCCGCGGCGAATCGTTAACACAGACATTCAGATAAGCAGGAGCATCATTAATAAACAGCGAAAACAAGGTAGGGGCCAGGACACATCCCTGGCGAACCCCGCGTTCAATGGGAATATTACGTGTCAACTCGCCATTAGGGCCCCACCTAATGTTTGCAAAGTTATCAGCATGTAGCTCGACTATTTGGGCTAGGAGGCATCCCGGTAGACCCATTTCTCTTAGAGTTTTCCAAAGTAGACTACGTGGGACAAGATCGAATGCAGCCCTCAGGTCAACGAAGGCAACATACAGGTGACCTTTTTTAATGTGCACATACTTCCAAATCAAACAACAAAATCGAAAAATTTGGTCAATAGTGCTGGTCCTACTCCTAAAACCAGCTTGAAATTTGGAAATTATGTTCGAGTCTTCCAGCCAGTCGTTGATCCTGAATAGCAAGTGTTTAGCATATAATTTTTGGAGCGTGTCCATCAGACTAATGGGTCTGTAGTTAGAGGGTGTCAATCTATCCCCCTTTTTAAATATTAACACAATCTCCGCTGCACGCCAACTATCAGGAAAGTTGCAGTTTGATGATAAAGCATTAAAAAGGCGGTTCACATATGGGGCCCAGACGTCAACTTCATGTTTGTAAAGATCCCCCGGTATTTTATCAGGACCAGGGGCTTTGGTGTTTTTAAGTTCGTTGATCGCCCTTACTGTCTCATCCAGTGTAAAATTGAGGGGTTCAATAATGGGAGAATCAATAAAGGGGGGGCACCTTAAACTCGCTTTACTGTCGCCATCGTATTGTTTATAAAGATTTGTAAAGTGAGTTACCCAGGTCATCTCATCCAGGAATGCATCTTTCACAGCTCTCCCAGCATGCCCCCCATTAGCCACCAGCCTCCAGAAGCCAACATTATCATTAATTTTTGCTGCAGCTAACATTTCAGCCCAAATTGATTCTTCCCATAGTCTTTTAGATGTTTTAAGTATACGTTTGTATTCAACCCTTGCAAGATTAACTTCTTCTTTTGTCTTGTTTTTAATGGCAAGCAATAAGTTTCTTTTAGCAATCCTACACGAGTGGTCATACCATAACTTTCCGTGATTAGCCACTCTTATAGATTGTTGTTTTTTTCTCGGCATATCTGATAGATACGTTTTTAGTTCTGAAAAGAAGATTTTGTGGAGCTCAACAAAATGATCAAAATGTTCAGGTAAGAAGGCATGGTCAACTGTGTGTGCAAACGTTTGCTCAAAAAGAGAGTATACCAATGCTAAGGCCTTACCATCCGCCAGAACACGTGACCATCTTACTGCACGTCTGTTGTTGTTTATATGGACGTCCTCACACGTACTTACAGTTGATGTTATGGAAGTATCACTAAACAAATTCATATTGATGTAAAGTTCTAAAGGATAGTGATCGCTTTCCCCCCTGCTTACTACTTTCAGATCGATCAAAAAATGCCAGATGCTAAGAGAAACAAGAACAAAATCTAGACTACTTTTAGCTTTAGAGAAGGTTGGTTGTTTTTGCAAGTCCGATGGGAGACGGCCGTTTCCTGCTCTAAGGCCGTGGTCTGCGGTGAGTCTTAATAATTGGCTAGCCAATGTGGAGTATTTTACAGATTTTGAGGTACCAAGCTGAGGGATATTATACGCTTGGTCCTCATCTTCAAACACATCAGAAATGCCCAGAACAGGTTCGTAATTACAATTTAAGTCTCCTCCCAAGATAACCGGGATGTCTCCAACTACGTTTTTCAAGAGGAGATCCAGGGCTTCAAATGTTGGTGAAACCTTGGAGTGGCCAATCGGTCTGTTATAAACATTAATTATGTAACATTTGTTTCCACAGGGTGGAGTAACCCTTAGGGCCAAGATATCCGGAGAGCCTGTGTCAACAAGATCAACCTGCATGGGCAAGGTGATTTTTAGCCAAATTAATAGGCCCCCCGATGGTCTTCCTCGAATGGACTGTACTGCCTCAATGCCATAAGTTTTAAATCCTACCCGATGTGGAACTTCTATCGCCCAAGTTTCTTGTAGCAGACAAATATCACAGATGTCAATATAGTCTGCCCAGTCAGGGTCTTTTAAGTTCTTACAAACACCTGCGATGTTCCAAGATAAAATAAGTAGACGAGGTGATAGAATCTGGGTGACATTGGAGGGATTGACTACACACTGTTTAGATAAAATGCCTAGCTGTGAATTTAGCATGTCTTTCTCTGCATCCCTGACTCTTTCTTTCACTACGGTATTAGATCCCCCAGCCGGGCCACCCTTAGCTTTACTATAACATACATCTCTGGCTTTGTAAGATAGTTCCACGTTCTGGGGATTTGAGACCGTCCTATGCATCCTAACCTTAATGGTCTGATCTTCATCATGCAAATGTAGTACATTTTTTAGTTTGGTATTACCTTTATCCATGCTACAGAAGGTGTCATATAAATTAGAGATACAGTCAGGCATAGTGGCAAGTCAATCGACAGCGTCAAGGCAACTAAATCTGTTGGAGGTGGTAATGCCAGACCACATATTATAATCACCATGTCTAGCCAAATTGGGAGCACTGCCATAATAATGGTTGACATAGTTCCACTTGGGGACATGATGAATGGGTCTAGGTAAAGGGTAAAAAAATGGTAAGGGTCTAGCTTCGATGGAAGGATTCACTCCGTACGATTTCCAATTGCATATTAGTTCAGCACTTTGGGGTTCTTCGAAGGATATGACAATACAGTCACCCGTGGTTGATTTGGCCGTTGGCCCTACCCATGGTACCCTCCTAACCATAAGAATCTTACTTTTCATCTGGTTAGGAATGGGTTTATATTTGTCTAGCCAAAAAATCACTTTATTTTTTAAAGATTGAAAATTTTCTTCATATTGGCTATCCAATTCTGGTACCCCTGTGAGGACGACTACAAATGGACTAGCGTCTGGGGGCAGATCTATATACCCTCCTCTAAAGTTACCATGCGTGTGGCTAGACTGATGGTTTGACTTATGAGTAGTATTTATAGAAGATTTATCTGGCAGGGATTGATTGCTTACAGAAGGAATATGGGAAAATGCAAGCGGATTAGGTCGAGATTTATTTGGGACTAATACGCTCTGGTTGGAGGAGTGGGTAGAGGGAACAATTGGCATTTGAGAAGTCTTACTATGTACCTGCTTTTTCTGAAAAGGTTTACTGGTAGCATTTACAGCAGTAGAAGTTGAGGGGGTTGAATTAGGTTTATCTTTAGTACTACTAATTGGTTGTTTGGCTTTAGTATTCCCTACTATCCCCTCCTTTTTTTGCTGCACAATCGATGAATATGTGTTTATTGTTAGGTCCGGGGCGAGAACTGGAGTTTGTTGGATGGCTCTAGGCACATCAGTACAGTTAAGGCTTAAACTTGACAAAGTGATAACACTTTTCTCAACTTCAAGAAGTTGGTTCTCAATGTCAGTAAGCCTGACTTCTAGTGGTTTAAGTAATCTCTTTAGGGTCTCCCAAACTATTTTTAAAAATTCTTCTCTTCCACCATCTTGTTCTGCCATATCAGACGAGACTCTTTGCCCCTCACTAGCTGAGTGATCAGACATGCTGATAAAGATTTGTTCATCTGTGATAGCATTAGTATTTTCTACAGTTGCTGGGGCTACATCGTGTACAATGTCAGTTGTTGCAATAGGCATACTTGGAGCTCCCCCCGTGATATTATGGCTAAGAGCTACTTTTGCTTTTTTCCTAGCAAAAGCGGTTAGGTGTTTGCGTTTTCTTTTGTGTTTTGGTGCAACCTTGGCAGATGACTTGCCTTTATTAGACTCTATCTCAGCTAGTAGCTGACAGGTCTCCTCATTTACGATATCCTCAGCACTCTCCTTTGGAAAATTCAGCAGTGATAGGCTTCCAGTTTCGGCTCTAACAGAAGGCCCAGGAGGTTCCTGATAATTAAAAGGAGTTATTTCATCTGCTGTTGAGTGAACCTCAGCCGAAATTATAATTGGTTTTGTGCCAGTAATGCGATCAGGCGTTTTAGAGGTTGCAATACTGCCTAGAGAAGATTTTTTTCCAAGCGCAAATTCAGATGAGAGCCTCCTAGCACTCTCAAGTTCTACTGAGACTTTGTGCTGAAGTTTAGTTATTTCATTATCAATTGAGAGATTGGTCCTGGTGATAAAATCATCTAGGGTGCCTGTAGCCTTTTTGGAGATCTTAGTAGCCTTACTCCTAGTTTCTCGCGAGAACATTGTGTGAGAGGGGTTTTACAATTGTGTGTGAGTAGGGAAAAAAGGTCAACTAATGTGACACAAAACTTAAAAGCCAAGAGGAATGGCCCGGTCCGGTCTTACACGGTCTCTAACGGCCTAAAACGGCCCTGTCTTTGCCCCGTCTTCGCCCGGGCTGCGTCCCGCGCTGCGGGAGTAGGATGTTGTTATGAAGCCTCAGGAGGGCGGGGGGCGGGCCAGCAGGGAGAGCGGACCGGAAGCTCTCCGTCGGTCTAGCAGGGACTTCTGGGAATTGAAGTCCCCGCACGCTCGCAGCCCTGCTGCAGCCACACGCCTGATGCCGCTTTTCCTCCTCAGTACTCCTCGCAAACGTCAGGTGTGATCCTCTCCTCAAGACGGGCGAAGGGGCACCCGCGAAGCGGGTGCGCCGAGAGGTGGAAGGGCGCCGAGTGAGAGACAGGTGAGCCGGCAGTTGGCAGTGCTAAACTCCTCCGTTTAGTGTCCAAACAATTTGAGCGAAGTGTCCCACTCGTTTAGCTGCAAACAGGTGTTTTGAATCCTCAGGAGGGCGGGGGGCGGGCCAGCAGGGAGAGCGGACCGGAAGCTCTCCGTCGGTCTAGCAGGGACTTCTGGGAATTGAAGTCCCCGCACGCTCGCAGCCCTGCTGCAGCCACACGCCTGATGCCGCTTTTCCTCCTCAGTACTCCTCGCAAACGTCAGGTGTGATCCTCTCCTCAAGACGGGCGAAGGGGCACCCGCGAAGCGGGTGCGCCGAGAGGTGGAAGGGCGCCGAGTGAGAGACAGGTGAGCCGGCAGTTGGCAGTGCTAAACTCCTCCGTTTAGTGTCCAAACAATTTGAGCGAAGTGTCCCACTCGTTTAGCTGCAAACAGGTGTTTTGAATCCTCAGGAGGGCGGGGGGCGGGCCAGCAGGGAGAGCGGACCGGAAGCTCTCCGTCGGTCTAGCAGGGACTTCTGGGAATTGAAGTCCCCGCACGCTCGCAGCCCTGCTGCAGCCACACGCCTGATGCCGCTTTTCCTCCTCAGTACTCCTCGCAAACGTCAGGTGTGATCCTCTCCTCAAGACGGGCGAAGGGGCACCCGCGAAGCGGGTGCGCCGAGAGGTGGAAGGGCGCCGAGTGAGAGACAGGTGAGCCGGCAGTTGGCAGTGCTAAACTCCTCCGTTTAGTGTCCAAACAATTTGAGCGAAGTGTCCCACTCGTTTAGCTGCAAACAGGTGTTTTGAATCCTCAGGAGGGCGGGGGGCGGGCCAGCAGGGAGAGCGGACCGGAAGCTCTCCGTCGGTCTAGCAGGGACTTCTGGGAATTGAAGTCCCCGCACGCTCGCAGCCCTGCTGCAGCCACACGCCTGATGCCGCTTTTCCTCCTCAGTACTCCTCGCAAACGTCAGGTGTGATCCTCTCCTCAAGACGGGCGAAGGGGCACCCGCGAAGCGGGTGCGCCGAGAGGTGGAAGGGCGCCGAGTGAGAGACAGGTGAGCCGGCAGTTGGCAGTGCTAAACTCCTCCGTTTAGTGTCCAAACAATTTGAGCGAAGTGTCCCCTTTACCTTTTGACTTAGGGCTTGATGTAGAGTTTGGAGTAACTGTGTTCTGAATTTAGGGATGCTCCCCAGCCTAATGGAAATCTCTTAATATTGTCAGGAACCGCTGTCACGGAGGTTCCTGTCAACATATTAAAAGTTTGATGGATGGTACAATCAAAATGATAATGCCTTTTATCTAACTTTTAACTTGTGTTTGTTTTTTTCAAAAACAAAATCCCAAAGCGGAGTTTTGTTATTGAATAATCAAAACTAATGACCCCCACACTATGGGAGTTTTCTCCTATGATATGAGTGCCATTTAAATGCTTTGACTGACTCATATTGCCACATTCTTCATGGCAGTAAGGTGGAATAAAACTGGCATTAGACTGCTCACTCTAAATTGGGCAGCTGGTCAAATGGCCAAACCTATGATGGCCCTTCTTCCATCAGGCCATCATAGGAGTATGTCAGCGATGGAGTACTTTCCATTGCTGACATACCTAAAGTCTGCCATTTTGTTGCGGAGGAGTAACTTCTCCACCAAATACTAAATCAGCCCCTTAGTTTTTAAAGCCATCTACCACAGGAATACACTTCTAAGGACCCTGGGACCTCAGTGGTAGGCACTTAGAGACTATGATGCTATAAGGCAGAGACCAACAGCAAAGTCTAGTTCAAGTCCAGTTGCCACTAGTCAGCTGAACGTTTTAGGAATAAGACCTCCAGCTGCTTGTGATATCCCTATAGCCCCACAGGAGGTCAGCCAACTAACACTTGGAGTCCACTTCTTTGTCCTTGATGCAAGAAGGAGCAGATTCTGTCCCTCTGGCTCCTCTCAGGTCACAGGAAGCAAGCCCAGCCTCTTCTGATCTTCTGCAGCTCCAGAAAGTGTTCTGAAGTGGGTTCCTGGAACTGCCACATATATGCCTGCCACCATTTTGTAGGTGGGGCTGACTCCAGGGCACTTCTTATCCAATAGGGACACATTTCCTGGAGCCAAACCCTAGACGCTTTTCAGTAGTTCTTGTTTGACTTACTGTAAACAGACCCAAATGCC
This sequence comes from Triturus cristatus, assembly GCF_964204655.1. Taxonomy (NCBI): domain Eukaryota; kingdom Metazoa; phylum Chordata; class Amphibia; order Caudata; family Salamandridae; genus Triturus; species Triturus cristatus. Next base: position 1,138,427,644 of record NC_140581.1, read on the forward strand.
ATGTGTAAGGGCACTCGCAAGATGGCAAAAGTATTGAGTCTCACTAAACTTGGGCTCTGAGGGCTACGGGTGTGTGTGGGAATGTCATAGGGAAATTACCAGTGTCCTTCCACCAACTATTTCAAATCAGACCATATTTCTAAATATGTATTTGCTCGTCCAGTCTTTAACCTATCAGTCTCATCTGAATATCAATTTTCAATACCCCCAGACCAACTTTTTCAAAACAGACTTTATTTCTAAATATTTATTTGTTCGTCCAGTCTGAGTATAAGTGTATTTTGTGAAATACACATTTTGACATTTTGAATCATTTGTGATTTGCACCCTTGGACACGATGGGCCCGATTCACATAACTAACTTAAGACAAAATCCTAAACTTACTACTATTTTGGTATTCACAGAAGGCACTTACTCATTTTGGTATTCACAGAAGGCACTTACTCATTTCGGTATTCACAGAAGTTAGGAGTCCTAACTTTAGGACTCCTAAATGCCTTCTGTGAATACCGAAAGTCTTAAAATTAGGATTTTTCTCAGTTTAGTAGTAGTATAGTTAGGACTCCTAACTTTAGGACTCCTAAATGCCTTCTGTGAATACCGAAAGTCTTAAAATTAGGATTTTTCTCAATTTAGTAGTCCTAAATTTAGGACTCCTAACTTTAGGACTCCTAAATGCCTTCTGTGAATACCGAACGCCTTAAAATTAGGATTTTTCTCAGTTTAGTAGTAGTATAGTTAGGACTCCTAACTTTAGGACTCCTAAATGCCTTCTGTGAATACCGAAAGTCTTAAAATTAGGATTTTTCTCAATTTAGTAGTCCTAAGTTTAGACTTAGGACTACTAAATTGAGAAAAATCCTAATTTTAAGACTTTCGGTATTCACAGAAGACATTTAGGAGTCCTAAAGTTAGGAGTCCTAACTATACTACTACTAAACTGAGAAAAATCCTAATTTTAAGACTTTCGGTATTCACAGAAGGCATTTAGGAGTCCTAAAGTTAGGACTCCTAACTTCTGTGAATACCGAAATGAGTAAGTGCCTTCTGTGAATACCAAAATGAGTAAGTGCCTTCTGTGAATACCAAAATGGTAGTAAGTTTAGGATTTTGTCTTAAGTTAGTTCTGTGAATCGGGCCCTCTGCACCTAACCACCTTTCCTCCTCTTGGAGATCATGAGTCACTTCTTGTAACATGACATACCGGCAGGCTCTCGTTTCTTTCACATGAGCACTGAATATGCATCTCTAGCGGTGTTCTACAGTTGCCGCATGTACCGCTTGGGATCAAAAATATGTGTCCAGTTCTCAGGCAGTGTCCTTTGAGCAGGTAAAATGTATGACGAGGGACAATGACTCAGTTTCCTTCTATTTTAAAAACTCTGGGCTGCTTTGTAATTCGCTTCACTGTGTTATGGAGGTCATTCTAGAAATCCTGATACTGTTCTAGAAAAGAAAACAATGTCAGGGAAGCAGATTTCTGGACATTTTTACCTCTCCAGAGCATTACATAGAATTCAGGAAATTACGACGTAGTGTAATGGATAAACGTACAGTTTAACTCGATTACTGAAAATGTGTCAGGGTTCCCCGTAATTACTTTTCTGTTAAGGAGATTTAAAATGATAATGTATGGAATAAACCACGTTTCTGACCGCTATTTTTCAGAATTTACAGACATGTTTCAAATATTGTGTAAATGGCAGTTAGCGTTGTTAATGCTGGGCACATGACAAATGTTTCTTAACCCTGCAAAATTCATGACATTTGAAGTATTTTGGAGTTTGAAATTGTGCCTGTTTTGACCCAAAGGAGCAGGCATAGTAAATACAACATAAAAGACTGGCTTCAGCCGAAAATGCATAGTGGGAGACATTTTTCTCCTCAAACCAGTCCCCTGCCCTAATCTCCTGTGACCTTTGAATGCGAGGTATGCCCTTGCATTCAAATCTCATGTGAAATAACAAGAAGTGACTTTTGCAAACTTTTACAAAACAACATTTTACAATGAGACAAACCTCTAGTTAATTTGAACTTGATATTTCAACAGTATATGATGGCATGTTCTACATTAGGGCCCAAATGCTTCATTTCAAGTGGACATAATTAAGCCTGGGCGAAGCACTACGCTACGCTCGCGTAGTTTGCGAAGTTCGCGCTACTTCGCACTACGCGAACTGCACGTAGCACAGTGCGAACACGCGTAGCGTAGTGTTGCGTAGTGCTACGGTCATTTTTTGCTTGCTCGCGGTCCTCAACGTCAAGTTGGCGACCGCGAGCAAGCAAAATGACATCCCGGCGAGACTTTTTCCTTGTTCGCGATCAGCAACATCAAGTTGGCGATCGCGAGCATGGAAAATAAACCTCCCGGCGAGATTCCCAACGCAAGGAGGTCAGGTTTCTCATTGCGAGGGGTCGCGTATGCTCGCGACCGCTCGCGATGAGAAACTACCAGTTCGCGTTGAGAAAGCTGCCGCTCGAGTAAAAATCTACTCGAGCAGCAGAAAACTACAGCTCGCACTGTGCAAGATGCCATTTTCAATGATTGCACAGTGCCGGTTGCTTGTCCGCACTGTGCAATCATTGAAAACAACATCTTGCACAGTGCGAACATGTTACTACGCAGTTCGCGAAGTGCTACGCGTAGCTCGCGTAGTGCGAACTTCACTTTGCGTAGCTTCGCGAAGTGCTACTTCGCGAACTACGCCCACCCCTAGACATAATGCTGCTTGAATGCCATATAAACAGCAAACCTGAGAGCACATGGTTTGCAGATTCTCCATTTCCTCAAGTGGAGATGACACTTTCAGCTACAGGGTTTTCCTTGAGATGTAAAAGGCATGTGTGTTGACCTAAATGTACACAGCTCTTTTGCATTAAAGAGAGATGACAAGAGGGCAGTAGCTGCAGTTCAATGACCTTCTACAGACTGTGATTAGAGGACTCTCAGAATATCAAAAGCACAATAGGTAATGGGAGGAATCCTTATAATAAGTCTAACCTCTGGCAATCGCTTGTGGTAGCATTCCAACCCATCTTATTTTGTCCACCATGCCACCTCAGATTTGACCCAGCCATCTGCAAATCTGCCTCGTCCTACTCCTGTAGGAACAGTCAAGCTCAGCCAGCCAAGGCAGGTCCTCTCTGAGCTGGAACGCAAGCGACTCAAGACTAGTTTCGGCCTGATTGGGTCTCCTCGGTCAGTTGTAACCTGGTTCCACTGGTACAGTGAGCAGGGGGCCCACAACTGGTACATGACAACCTGGCACATTAAATCAAAGACACAAAAGGTGATGAGAGGAAAGCATGCAATTAGTCTACCACTGACAAATGCTGGGGTAGCATTCCAACCCATCCTTCGTGTGCCCATGGTGCCACCTCAGATTAGACCCAGCTATAAGCAAATCAGCCTGGAGCCGCCTCTTGTAGGATCAATCCAGCCCATACTGTCAAGCCTGACCGGAACACAAGCAATCCAAGCAAGGGTTTGACTTGATTGGGCCTCTTTCTGTAGCTTGGTTCCAGAGTACTCTTAGAATAAACTTCCTGCTACTTTTATCTCCTGCCCTAATTTTTTCTGTGTTTGAAGAGTTGCTGCAGTTTACCCAAAAAGTTGTCACGTTTTTAGAGACACGATTTTATTTTACGAAAGTCCGCATTTCCTACCTAGATTTGACTTTTCTTTATTTTGTGCGCTTAGAAAAGGGGTGTTCTGCTCCCAACTCTTGAATCTAAGGTACATTTCTATATAGTTCATTTACATTCCTTAAACAAGGAATCCTCGGGGCTTATTTACAAGCCCCTTGCGCTGCTGGCGCGTCACTTTTAATATGGGAAAAAGTGATGTACTTGCGGCGCAGGGGGCTTGTAAATAAACCCCCTAGTGCTGATGGCTTGGCATGCTATGCTTGACAAGGTCATTCGGTAAATTTTCAAAACTGCTATGCATTTTGCCTACCGAAGTTTGTTTATCTACAGGCTTACCACGCCCTGCTTAATATTGCTCTATATATAATTTATTGGTTTTTCGCTTTTATTTGGTACACATTTTTCGAGGTTACCGAAAAACTTCAGCCACCTGACATCTGAGTGAACACCAGCATAAAAAAGTCTTTTAAGAACTGCAGAAAAGGAAGGCATTGACCTCCCCGTGTCTGAAGCAGAAGGTTGTAGCTCATTGGAGCCTTCCTTGCGATGCGCATGGGTATCTCCTGGGACACAAGAAAGCTGGGCATGAATATGTAGGGCTGCTAAGGATAAGCTCGGCAGATGTTGCTCAACCGATGTCCCTGAAAATTGATTGCCAGTTTATTTGCCATTTTCCTCGCTGCCAGTCAGGCGAATGCTGATGTTTCTTAGCAGATCAGCTGTCCAACGTGCTCCCCTGGATCAAGTCTGGTCTCGGCTGAAAGAGGAAAATGGATGATGTATTTTTATAGGATAAAAAGATGGCTTGTGCATCTTGTCTCTCTGAACCGGGAGAAGTACATAGTTGTTTTAGAGGGGCAAACAACATTTGGGTCCTGCCGTAAAAAACCTTTTCTGCATGATAGGTGAAAAGACGGAAACTAAAATATGTTCTTCTGAACTAGAAATGACAAGTGAAAAATCATTAAAATGTATGTATGTTGCTTTTGGTGAATGACTGGGGCACATTTGGTCCCATGCAAAATTTGATCTATGCTTTGTTTCTGAAATTTGTTAAATTAATTGTTTTTACATTACATGAAATTCAAAAATGTTTGTATTATCCAGTTTCACATCATATTTTGCTCAAAGAGTACTGGTTCGATAAGAACATGTCTTGCAGAAAGGTGTTTGCTGTTCGAACCAGTCTCATGCTACACTCGCTTGGCTTTCTTACTCAAGGTAGTGGAAAAATGTCACGAGCGATAGCGGCATATCACATTTCACACCATTCGTGTAATTATACATAATTGTCGTGAAATTAAGCACAGCTTTAATAGTGAGCTTCAGTTGGGCGTTCTCTTGATACCACAATGATGCATTAGTGCGGCTTTGCTTGTTAACCATAAAACAATGTCTGCTAAGGAAATCATTAAACAGTAGTTACTTTACTTAATACTATCACAAAATGAGAGGGTGTCCTGGCAGCGTCCCTTGAAACCTCCCCTGTCTCATGTTTAAAAAGCACTGGCAAAGCCAGTAAGTCTCGGCAATCCGAGCCCTGATGGCGTTGTCAATGACAATGTCTTTTAGCCATGTATTATGAAGTGGAGTGGATGTACGTGGTGAGGACTGGAATTATGTAGGTTGGATTGGAATTGTTTTCTTTGGAATTGAGTTATGTGGAGTGGTATTATGTGTCATGGAGTGTAATTATGCGGAGGGGTATTGTGTGCTGTGCAATGGCATGTAGTGGAGTGGAATGATGTGGTGTGGTGTTGAATTTTGTGGCATGATGTGGAATTCTGTAGTGTGGATTAGATGTATGTGGTGTGTAGTAGAATTGTGTTGTGGAGTGGAATTATGTGGTTTGTTTAGGAATTATGTATTGTGGAATGGAAATGTGTAGAGTTGAATTGTGTGGCATGGAACTGTGTGGTGTTGTGTGAAATTATGTTTAGGGGAATTATGTGGCATGGTGTGGAGTGTATTTATGTGGATTGTTGCTATTTGGCATTGAGTGGATTTATGTGGGGTGTATTGATGTGGTATTGAGTAGTGTGTAATTATGTGAAGTTGAAAAGAATAAAAAGGCTATAAACTCCATAAAACTGTCCTTAAGTGTTCAAATTTTGTACGCTTGTTACAGGAATTCCTTGCTGTTGCTGTTTTTTCTTTAACTAGAGCATTTTTTAGGTTTTCAATGCACACTTTCATACCATTTGCAAAATAGCAAGACCGTTGTAGAATGGTGTGCTGCACAAGGACGGCGCCTGACCTCTTCAATTTTTTGTGTGACGCTGCTCAGTAAAGGGGGAGAATGCTGAGCTGTACCAGTGGAGACTGATGTAATGCTTTGTTATGAAAGGCATTGGAGTTTCTTTCCTGTTGAGTGGAGGATCCGTGCCACAGCCAGTGTTATGCTTGTGAGCTTGGCTTTACAGGGACGGCTGGACAACAGTTATGGCCCGCTTTCATTGATTGCATGCCCTTGCCTACAGCCCGTCACAACAGGGAAGAGGGTAGTGTTCGGACAGAGGAAAGGCTGAAATATGTTTCACGGACAGTAGTTCATGTGGTAGATTATTAAAACAAAACGAGAACTGCAGCACCACAGTTAGCCGTCAATCCGACATTCTGATGGATACATCTGCCAGTGGATTCCTCACCTTGTGAATATCCCCTGCGCCAGCAACATTCGGAAACTTTTGTAGCAGTCCACGCCGATGAGGTCGAAGAGGACGTCACAGAGGAACGGCTCCGCTCGCAACTCCGCTGACGTCACCGGCTCCATAAGTGGACCTCGTCGGCGTGATGACGTCAGTTCCCTTTTTTCCGCGCCGTCGAAGCCAACGGATTTCGGGAATCGCTGTTGTTAGCATCGTTGTTACTTTGTGTATTATCTAGATTTTCTCTGTTCTTTCTCGAGAATGTCGACAAGGAAGTCTGGATTCAAGCCTTGCCGTGAGTGTGGCAAGCACATGTCGATCACAGATCCACATGAGGACTGTGTGTGGTGTTTGTAATCAGACCACGACGTGGATGGCTGTTCCAGCTGCCGCAAGATGAGCACGAAGACTCTTAAGGAACGTGAAGCGAAGCTCTTCATTGCAAAAATGAAGAAGGAGAAGAGAGGGAGAAGGAGGTCGAGGACGAGGTTGAGGTCTCGATCGAAGTCGAGGTCGGCGTCGAAGTCGAAGTCGACTTCGGGGCATGCTTCTCGAGCCAAGAAGCATAAGAAGAAGAGAAGACACTCGTCTGGACACCATTCGGACAAGAGCTCGGCTCCGAAGTTGAAATCACCAACTCGACGCCGGAAGGACTCTGTTTCTCCTTCTCCTGTGCCTGATTCACCTCCTGGTCCTTCATCGCCAGTGGCTTCCTTGACTCCGGCTTCGCCGGTTCCGGCTCAGACTCCGACGCCGGTTCCATCTCCGGCACCGGTATCATCTCCGGCTCCATCTCCGGTTGAAGAACTTCAAGTCCCGGGTGAGCCTGCGACGCCATTGATTTCACCGTCGGCGCCGGTTGGCCCGAGTCCGGTGATGCCTGACCAGTACCCTGCTTTCCCTGGACCAGGTCAGGACCCCTCACATTATTTAAATGCTATGTACGGGGTGTTCGCTAGAGCCATGTACACCACTGGTGCACCTGCGGGTCCGATGGGTCCAATGGCATTTAATTTAGGGGTGCCGCAAGTATATCCACAGGCCCCTTTCATGCCGTTCTTTCCAGCGACGCCGTCTTGGCATCTACCGGCGCCGTGGACGTCGACGCCGCTTCCTTCCTCACCGGCTCCAGCTCGACCTCGTTCGACGCCGGCAGCTCCTGCAGATCCACGCTCGACGCCGGCGCCGCCGGATTCGAACACGGCGCCGCCGACGTCGATGATACGGATTCGGTCCAGAAGGGAGGCTCAGAGGCTTGTTGATGAGCGGAGGTACCTTCTGGAGGAAGCAGAGGAAGGAGAATTGGTGGAATCAGATGAAGTATTTGAGGAGCTTAAGGAAGCTAGTGGGTTGGATTTGTCTCCTGAGTGGGAGATTACTCCACCGTCGGACGGACCCTCTAAGGACGTTGCTCCTTATCATGCAGTTATCAGGAAGGCTGCAGAACTGCTTGATCTCCAGTTACCAACTACGGAGTTAAAATCGAACATTTTAACTGAGGTATTACATTCTCCTACGGCAGCTTCAGAGCCATTTCTTCCTTTTAATGAGGCCATTATGGACCCTGTGTTAGAGGTGTGGTGTGAGCCCTTTTCTGCTCCTGCGGTCTCTAAGACGGTTGCTAGGAGATATAGGGCAGCCCAAGGGGACCCTGAGTTTTTAACGTCACATCCTTCGCCTGAGAGCCTGGTGATTCAGGCAGCTTGTTCAGGAAAGTCCACGGGTGCTTTTCCTCAGGTTCCGGGGGACAGAGAGGCTAAAAAGCTGGACCAATCAACAAAAAAGGTATTTTCATCAGCCAGCATGGCCTTGAAGTCAACAAACGCCACTTGTCTTCTAGGACGCTATGTGCATGCGCTTATGCATTCTGCTAAGAAGCTGGCGCCGAAACTGTCTGAGGAGGATAGGGCTGGATTCAATGAGATCTTGACTGATGCCCAGGCGGCTGCACGCCAGGTGATCCAAAGTGGACTGGACACGGCGGATTCAGTGGCGAGGATCATGGGATCTTCTGTTGCCACCAGAAGGAGCGCATGGTTAAGATCTTCAGAGTTTTCACATGATGTGCAATCAACTCTTTTGGACCTGCCATTTGATGGATCTGGCCTGTTTGGTAAAAAGGCAGATGCTGCTCTGGAGCGTTTCAAAGAGAGCAAGGCGACGGCTAAATCTCTGGGCCTGCAATCTCAGTCGAGGGGGTCTTTTAAAAGGTACAGAGGGTTTGGAAGGACATCCTTTCGATCCTATAGACAGACCCAGAAGCAGCAACAGCAACAGCAGCAGCAAGGTTCCTCGTCTAGAGGTTTCAGAGGTAGAATCAGGGGTCCCAAACGTGGCCGTCAACTCTCCTCTTCCTCCTCCTCAGCCCCTCCCACCACCGCAAAGCAGCCCTAGATCCGCCATTCCGGATCATGCTGGTCCTGTGGGGGGCCGGCTTACCCATTTTCTACAAGATTGGGAGTCTGTAACTACAGATCTCTGGGTTCTGGATCTTGTAGAAAATGGGTACGCCCTTCCCTTTCGGGAATTCCCTCCAAATTACCCTCCTTGTCAAGGGGCTTGCTCGGAGGACCACTGTCTTCTTCTACAGGAGGAAGTCCTGAAGCTATTTCAAAAAGGTGCGATAGAGGTGGTTGCAGAGCAGGAGAGGGGTCAGGGATGCTACTCCCGGTATTTTCTGATTCCGAAAAAGGACGGCAGTTTGCGTCCGATATTGGACCTCCGAATCTTGAAACTTTTTCTAAAGCGAGAGAAGTTCAAGCTGCTCATCCTTGCTCAGGTTCTTCAAGCGCTGAATCAGGAGGATTGGATGGTGTCGCTCGACTTGGAGGATGCGTATTTTCACATCCCCATCCTGAAGTCGCACAGGAAGTATCTCCGGTTTACGGTAGGGTCGCAACATTATCAGTTTGCGGTCCTCCCGTTTGGTCTCACCCCGAGTCTTCACGAAGGTGATGGCAGTGGTGGCAGCCCATCTCAGAAGGTCGGGGATCTCAGTTTTCCCTTATTTGGACGACTGGCTGATCAAGGCGGAGTCGCCAGAGAAGGTGCTAAGTCATCTGCAGGATACAACTCAGCTGTTGTATGTAGTGAAAAGCCAAGCAGGGGCAGCTTGTTGAACGAAGTTTATTCGTTAAATTTACACAGCGGAGGCAACAGACCAGACAAGAAACATCCACCTCGATAAAACGTCTCCGCAGTATTCAAAACATAGAATTCTCTGACAGAGCGTCACCCAGCAACACCATGAACATTCCTTATCAAGCCTTGCCACATAGGCTTACATTGTGAACAGTAACAGTGAGATATAACATATCCCCCTTTCTCATTTTAAAAAAAAACAATAAAGGAAAAAACACATAGCAGTTGAAAAGAATATAGAAGCTAAACAAAATATAAACACAGGAAAGCATATAAACTGGCACACTAATTCAATCACAAAAACGTTTGGGAGTTCTTCTCGTCCTAGTGCTCCTTCTTAGAGAAGAACAAACATCAGCAGTTTTACGAGAAGAAAAATGAGCATCCGCAGTTTTACGAGAAGAAGACTCAATGCAATTACCACCAATCCCTGTGTCACCAGAAGTTTCTCTAACCTTAACAATCTTACCTACATTCCACCAATTTCCCCCTTCGACTTGAACCGCATTTTTACCAATATGGGTGACACGGACAGGTGGTCCAAACCTACTCTCCCCTCTTTTTACATGAGTAGAAGATTTGATTCTAATAAAATCCCCCACATGCACTTCTACCAACTTAGTAGAATTCTTCTTATCATACCACTGCTTTTGCCTAAATTGAGCATCATGAACATTTTCTTCACTGTATCCATAAGGCTATTCATGTCATGTATCGATTTGATCCATTTGTGCATCCACCCTGGTCTAAAGCATGTATTAGCCTTACGTCCCCTTAAAAGCTCAAAAGGAGAAATCTTAGTCGTGGAGTGGGGAGTCGTTCTATAAAACCAAAGCATACTATCGATGGAACCTTGTATGTTAACATTTGAACATTTTGCCCATCTAACACATTCTCCCACCACCCTATTCATACGCTCCACTTGACCATTCGACTGTGGGTGATACAGTGAACTTCGTACATGTTTAATACTGCAAGAACTCAGAAATGACTCGAATTCAAAACTGACAAACTGGGTGCCATTATCTGTGACGAGTGTTTCAGGAAACCCCTCTCGGATAAACTCCTCTTTTAAAACATTATAACACTAGAAGAGTTAATGTCTCTAACCACTTTCACCTCGGGCCATTTTGAAACGTAATCAATCAACACCAATACAAAACGACACCCATTTTGCAAACCTTCCATTGGACCCATGATGTCTAAACCCAGCTTACTCCAAGGAACAGACGGGCAATCGACTGGTAGCAGTGGCGGAGTCTTAATCTTCAAACCTTTTTCTGAGTTTCTACAGATGGTGCAGGCATCTTCTACTTCAGAGACATCAGCATCCATAGATGGCCACCAAAAACAATCACGAACTCTTCGCTTAGTAAGAGTTGAACCCAGATGACCCTTGTGAGCCCTGTGGATGATAATCTTCCTCACACTAAGGGGAGGAATAAGCCTTTCTGCACGAACTAACACTCCCCCTTCAATGGAAATTTCAGACTGTACCTCCCAAAAAGGTTGTAAATAATGTGGCAAGGTATTCTCCCTTGGCCAACCATTCATCACGTACTCACTTACTTGTTGGAGGACTTCATCTTGGGCGATGGCTTCTAACCAACTTTCCTCATTGCCAACACTATGTTGAGAAAGATCAATCGCAGCAATGAAACAATCATCCGAATCATCATCATCACCTTCATTGTCATTTACACAATCCTTTTGATTTGCACCAATAGGAAATCTAGAAAAAAAATCTGCCCTTATATTTTTTCCACCAGAAACATGGACCACATCAAATTGATATTGCATAAGTCGTGAAACCATCCTCACAATCCTTGGTGAACAACATTTGCTTGTCCCTGCGCTGAGAATATTAACCAACGGCTTATGATCCGTCCTCAAAACAAAACGCCTGCCCCAGACGTACGAACGAAACTTATTAACCGCCCAAAGACAAGACAATAACTCCTTTTCAATCACAGAGTAGTGTATTTCAGCATCCCTTAAAACTCTAGACACAAACGCAATAGTGTTTTCACCTTCTTGGGTGTCTTGAGTAACCACACACCCCAAACCAACTTGACTCGCATCCACCGTGATGCAAGTGGACAGGGTAGGATCATAAGGTTTAAGTGCCTCACTGTTCCCCAGAAGAACCTTCACAGTGCTCAAAGCCGCCTCACAATGATCTGACCAATTGAAAAAAAACACCCTTTCTCAACAAATAACTGATTGGCCTAACTATAGAGGCATAGTTTGGGATAAATTTTGAATAGTATTCCAGCAAACCCAACATTGATTTTACTCCTGTTTTATCTACTGGAATAGGAGCATTGACAATAGCATCTAACAAACCTTTCCTAGGCCGGATCCCTTCACCCGAGATATGGTGTCCCAAATACTCAACTTCATCACACAGGAATTTACACTTTTCAGGTTTTACGACAACACCAAGAACTTTGAAAATCTCAAAAACCTTTCTCAACAAAATATTATGTGAACCGATGTCTCTAGAATGGACGAGAACATCGTCCTGAAAAACAAGGACTCCCTTGATCTCACCCAACATACTTTGCATGACACGTTGGAATACTGACGCCGCTGAGGCCAAACCAAACGGCATTCGTTTGTATCGAAAAGTGCCCAAAGGTGAAATGAATGACGTAAAATGGCGAGACTCCTCTTCCAATTCAATTTGGTGATATGCATTAGCCAAATCTAAGTTCGAAAAATACCTCGAACCCCTGACACATGAAAACAAATTATCAATTTTTGGCAGAGGATGCGAGTCCACCCAAATCTCTTTATTGAGTGACCTGAGATCCACACAGACACGCAACTTTCCACACCTCTTGCGTGCTACGACAAGAGGAGAAAGCCATAAAGAAGACTCTGTTGCTTCTATAATTCCCTCTCGACACAGGCGTTTTATTTCCACCTCAAGGTCTTCCCTAACACTAAAAGGAACACCCCTTAATTTGTGCTTCACAGGTAAGGAACCTTCCTTCACTATGATTCGGTGTTTGAACCCTCGAATAGTCCCTAATTCACTTGAAAAAACAGTGGGGAAAAGCTGCTCCCATTTAACACTACTCTCAAAGACAGAGTCCGAAACAGTTAGTACTTGCTCCCGGCATCCGGGTTTCAGGATCATCCCAAATAAGCCTTGGTGATACCATCCTAAGATATTCAGCCCTTTAACCGCAACATAGACCTTTCCTCTGATCACCCTTCCTTCGAAAACGAGATCATCTTCAAAATATCCCAACAGTTCTATCTTACGACCCTCATAAGATACTGGTGAGCGATCGGGAGGTAACAAACTCCTCCCTCCCCATGTTTCTTCAAACAGTTCCTTGGTTAACATGGTTATCCTAGCTCCCGAATCTAAAATTCAATGGCTTGTCCCCCACCAAAATCTCAACGACAGGATCTATGCAATCCATTTCATCAGAAATATGTGAAATATGGTCTGGTTTATCAAGAACAACAGAAACAATTTCGGAATCAGATTCACAATCTGACTCCTGCACACACGCAACAGACCTTTTCTGATCATTAAATTTCTTTTTAAAACAAACTTTCGCAAAGTGTGCCGTTTTCTTGCAATAACTACATACAACATTCGCTCCTGGACATCTAGTCCCTCTCTGATGTTGTTTGTTGCCACATCTGTTACAAATCTGTTTGAGACCTTGTGACTGAAACAATTTTCTTTGCCTCCGGATCTTTGACTTCAGATTTAGCTTCATTATGTTTTTGTCTAGAGCTAGACGAAACAGAGTTCACTGAATCTGCTAGTTTATCTTCCAACTCTTTTAGGGATATCTGAGAAGTCTCGATACTTTTGGCAATTTTTATGGTTTCATCCAAATCGGGATTAGAAAGAGAAAGAAGTTTTTGACGTATCTGCTTGTCACTACAATGACAGACAAATTGATCCCTAATCAGCTGTTCTAAAAATGTCTCAAACTGACATTCAGAAGCGAGCTTTCTCAAAGCAGAAATATACGTATCAACATCTTCTCCGTCCTTCTGTTGCCTCCTGAAAAATGTATGCCGAAGTACCATTAAACTAGGTTGCTTGTGAAACCTTGTTCTAAGTTTAGCCACAGCATCTTGAAACACATCAATGTCCTCCCCCGGAACATGTGTAATTTCAGGAAGATGTTTGAAAATGGACCTCCCTTCAAAATCAAGGGAATGGAGGAGTAAATATCTTTAACGTTCATCACTGAATCTAGATGCTCCAATGGCTCCGAGATAGGTTTGGAAAGCATCAAACCAGAGTTCCCACCTAACCGGAGGATCACCAGCAGATTCCAAAAAAGCAGGCGGTGGACTGACGGATTGCATATTAATAAAAACACCCAAAAAAAAAAATGTATGGAGACGAAGTGATATGTTCTTGTTTATGAAAGAAAATCAATTAAACAACAACTAATATAAAATACATTTTGACCTTGAATATTTTTTTTTTTTTAGGAGAAAAAAATATATAAATATGTTGGAATAAGTTTACGTGCAGATCTTAAAAAAATTAATCTGCTGAAATTTGCACCAAGAGCCAGTTTGTGTGCAAATCACAGGAAGAATCTGCAGAAATTAGCGATAGGAACACGTTTGTGTGCAGTTCACAGGAAGAATCTGCAAAAATTAACACTGGAAACCAGTTTGTGTGCAGATCACTGGAAGAATCTGCAAAAATTAGTGCCAGGACATAAAAGCATATGGTCCCTTTACAGAGAGTGTGAGCGAATCACAGTAATGATTCGCTAAGGACAACCTGAATGACCATAGAGTGTGTGCGAATCACAGAAAGAATTCGCTCGTATTATATATTGAAGACGCTGTGTTGCTTAGCAACTGGAGATGCAGGAAGAGACTCCAAAATGGAGAAAGACAACGTCACAGTAGCATGGAGAAAGCTTTCATTGCTGCTTCGTGCATGTGCAGTGGAGGAGAGAAACGGCACATACTTCGCGCATGCGCGCTAGGTGCCAAAGCGAAGAAAATTCACCAACAACGAGCAAATGAGCCTCCAGACCTCGCAACGGTGACACACACAGCAGGCAAGGAACCGCTGTGAACTGATGCGATGCGGGGTACGTTTTCACTTTATTTTTTTTCTCCGTTGACATGCAGGCTACGATTTGTACAGACGCAGACACCCTTACCTCTTAACTTTTTCTTCGTAAGGGTGTACCTTTGGAGCGAAGTCTCAAATTACAGTTGGTCAAAGTCACCACATTTGTTCATTCTGAACGATCGTGGCTCGACGACTGACTTGCATCTTGCGTGGAGTTCGTAAAGCAGCTATGTAGAGTGTAGATCGTCGCCAATCAAATTGTAGTGAAAAGCCAGGCAGGGGCAGCTTGTTGAACAAAGTTTATTCGTTAAATCTACACAGCGGAGGCAACAGACCAGACAAGAAACATCCACCTCGATAAAACGTCTCCGCAGTATTCAAAACATAGAATACTCTGACAGAGCGTCACCCAGCAACACCATGAACATTCCTTATCAAGCCTTGCTACATAGGCTTACATCGTGAACAGTAACAGTGAGATATAACATTGTACAAATTGGGTTTTTCGATAAACGTGCCCAAATCTCACCTGGTGCCCTCTCAGCGCAACCTGTTCTTAGGTGCGGTAATGGACACTACTGTTTGTCGAGCATTCCCTCCTCCTCAAAGGATTCTCGACATACAGGAAATGATTCCTTTATTTTACAACGGAGCGGTCGTTCCAGTTCTGAAGGTCCTTCGCCTGCTCGGTCTGTTCGCTTCCTGAATACTGTTGGTCAACCATGCACGCTGGCACATGAGGGCGCTCCAGTGGTGCCCCCGCAAGCAGTGGTATCAGCACAAAGGAGATCTCAGGGAGTCTGTGAGGATCTCCAGAGAAGCTGCAGTGGATCTGTCCTGGTGGAGCGTGGAGGGCAACCTGTCTCAAGGGAAGCTCTTTCATCTATCGGTGGCCACGGTGATAACGGATGCATCCACCTTAGGGTGGGGTGCTCATCTGGGGGATCTGGAGATCAAGGGTCTTTGGTCTCCAGAGGAAAGGTTGCTTCACATCAACCTTTTGGAATTGAGGGCAATTCGTTTAGCACTCAAGGCCTACCTCCCTTCCCTTCGCGGTCAGTCTGTTCAAGTCCTGACGAACAACACTACCGCGATGTGGTATATAAACAAACAGGGAAGAGTGGGGTCTCTTTGTCTCTGCAGAGAGGCCCTGCGTCTATGGTCCTGGGCTCAGGACCTTCAGATTTGTCTGATGGCAAATCATCTGGCCGGGGTGCTGAACGTACATGCGGACAGTCTCAGTCGGCAGTTCTCCGCCGACCACGAGTGGAGGCTCCATCCGGAAGTAGTTCGTCACGTCTTTCGGATGCGGGGAACTCCTCGGGTGGACCTGTTCGCCACTCACGAGAATGCTCACTGCCCGTCATTCTGCAGTCTCCAGTATCCGATGCAGGGAGCTCTGGGGGACGTGTTTCAGTTGAGTTGGAGCTCACGACTCCTTTACGCGTTTCCTCCCATACCCTTGATTCCTCGGGTTCTAAGGAAGATTCGCCAAGACCGGTCCCAGGTCATTTTGATCGCCCCGGAATGGCCAAGAAGGGTGTGGTATACAGATCTTCTCCACCTCTCCTTGTGCCCTCCGCTCCGTCTCCCTCTGAGGGCAGACCTCCTCTCGCAGGTTCTACACCCCCACCTCCAGAGCTTACACCTTCATGCCTGGAGATTGAACGGGGCAACCTGAGTTCTTTTTCTCTCCCGCCTGACGTGGTGGATGTAATTTTGTCTGCCAGACGTCATTCCACCAAATCTATATATTCCTATAGGTGGTCTAAATTTGTACTTTGGTGTGGAGAGAAGTCAATTGATCCTTTGAAGGCTCGTCTGTCTAACATTCTACAGTTTGCCCTTTCTCTTGCTCAGCAAGGCTTTGCTGTGGCCACTGTGAAGGGATACTTATCGGCTTTGTCGGCTTTCCTTTGCTTGCCGGATCAGCCGTCATTATTCAAATCACCTATTGTTCTTAGATTTCTTAAGGGTCTCACAAACAGGTTTCCTCCTACTCCCTTTATTGTGCCTCAATGGGATTTAAACCTTGTCTTGACTTATCTTATGGGTTCTCCCTTTGAGCCCTTGCACAAGTGTCCCTTGAGACTGTTGTCTTTTAAGACGGTTTTCCTTATTGCAATTACCTCGGCAAGGAGGGTAAGTGAGCTTCAAGCTCTTAGTTCAAAACCCCCATTTTTGACCATTCATGCTGAACGAATGGTACTCAGGACCAGGGCTGCATTTTTGCCTAAGGTGGTAACTTCTTTCCATCTGGGGCAATCCATTACCCTCCCTAACTTCTATCCTCCCCCTTCCAAGGAGGAGGAGAGACTTCACCGCTTGGACCCTAAGAGGGCGGTGAGCTTCTACCTTGACAGGACAAAGGACTTCAGGGTTGATGACCAGCTCTTCAACCCTGGATTGATCTTTGATCTCCACGGTAATATCGAGAAACTCAACAGAGGTCCTACTGATATGTTCCGTGAAGACCAAATTGTATGGGTTGTCGTTCAACTTCTTGACAAATGCACCGGCAGAGTCCATGTCACCATTCCAAATTAGAAATTAGGGGCGTGTTGCTTTATGCCCACTGGGGCATGATTGTGATATACTTTGTGCAGGTTACGATTTATGTAATTCTGTGTAATTTTGTACTATTATCACGAGTGTGTGCAGTGAATTTTCGCTGGTATACACCGTGAAAGCACAGCCTTGGTATATTTTTTACTGAATACGTAAGTAACATGGAACAATTGATTAGAGGCACGTTATTTTGCCTTTATTTTCAGGTTTCAAATTATGTGCTGCTCAGTATTATTAGTCATTGTATTGAATCAAGTACAGTGCTAAGATGGCCGCCATTTTTCCAAATTCCTTTCTCTTTCATTCACGATTGTGTTTTGATGAGTCTATTGTTTGTTTTGTGGATATTGAAGTGTATTTAACTTTAACAAAAAAACTTTGCGTTAAGCGTGAACAAGGCGAAAGCTGAAACGCGTTGTGTTTGCAGTTCAATAAACCAACTTTAAAACTGCAAATCTCCTTGGTGTCCGTGAATACTTTTGGATTGGAAAATGTGGTGTTTCATATTTGGGGCTACCGATTACCCCGGAACGGACTGTCCTGGCAGACAGCCTTCATTTTATCGAGACTGTGCTGTGATTGAAAACGAATGAATGCTGACCCCGTCCATCTCCCTTGCCACTTCCGTGTTGGATCCCAGTACAATGGAGGGCACTCGGATTATTGCTGAAGCACCACGAAACAGGAACGTCATGCGGCGAGTGATTGTGGCATTGTAGCAATTCTTCGAATACCATCGAAGAACTGAGCGGTTTCACTTAACTCGAGTTGGTGGTTCTTTACGATACGGGGGCTGAGTTCTACGGCTCCGTGGTGTGAGTCAAGGTTCCGGTTCGGGTCTTGTGGTTACCGCAGTACCTACTAACAGAGCTGTGTACGGGAAGGGAGCTGATTATACACTGAGACCGACGAGTCTCATTTTTCAGCGTTGGAGATTTGGTGTAAAGAAATTTGGTTAATATGGCTGCAGCTTTAGAAGCAAAGCGCAAATTAACAGCCAAC